>NW_015971800.1:0-600000 GCF_000732125.1 Scedosporium apiospermum
ATAAGTTAATTAATTTTTTATTTAAATATAATAACATAATTATATAGCTTTAGTAAAAAAGATAGAATAATTAAAGCTTTCTTATAAAATAGTAAGCTACCTCTATAATTATAGAAAGAGGTCTTTAATTAGTTAGAATATTTAGAAGATTATAAAATAATAAACTTATAAGAATATTAAAGATATTTAATAATTTCTTAATATTACTAAATTTTATAAGATCTAAATACTTAAATATATTATTATAGTATTATCTTTTATTAAACTTTTAAAAAAGAAAGCTATTTTTATCTAAATTATTAATTAATAGGAAATTATAAATTCTTTAAAGAAAGCTCTTTTATCTAAGCTAATTTTAAAAGTTTTAAACTATTCTATAGATACTAAGTTAATCTATTTAACTATTAATACTTTACTACTAAAATAAGGAACTATTTTAGCTTAACTTTTTAAAATAGAATAATATCTTATAAGATTTAAAAGTAGAATATAGATACTAGTAGAATAAAATTATAATTAGATAAAATAGAAATATTAAGGAGTACTAGCTACTTTCTATAAACTCTAAACCTATCTAATAAAAATCTATTTTATCTTTAAAACTAATTATTAAGTTCTTACCTACTAGCTTAATAAATAATCCTCTAAAATCTTAAGTACTCTAATTACTTAATAGATTATATATATTTAACTATTTAACTTTAAAGTCTATTATATCTAAAGAAAAGATAATATAATAGTAAATACCCTCTTAAAAAAGAAATCTAGCCTATCTAATATATAGGAAAGGGAGAATAAGTAAGACTTAGATAAATTTATTAATTAATAGATCTTATATATAGAAATCTTATAGCTTTTTAATAAAAGCTATTTAGATAAATATTAATAAATTACCTAATTCCTATTCTCCTTTAAAAAGCTAAGTAATATAATTACTAAATAGTTCTATACTTTTAAAAATAGAACTTTTAAATTCTAAGTTAAATTAAATATCTTATAATTAAAAAATAATAATAGTTATAGAAAAAGAAAGATAATTAAAAATAAAGAGAAGAAGAAGGCTATTTAGTAAAAATTATATTAGAAACTAAACTATAAAAAGAAAGATAATATAAATTAGCTAATTAATAGGTTTTACTATTAGGAAAGCTTTTAAAGCTAGGTAGTAGAAAGATATAAAAACTACTTAGAATATTAAAGCTTTAATATTAAAAGACCTTAAAATCAAGTAATATTAACTTTTCTAGGTTACTTATTTTAAAAAGTTTATATTAATATCTAATATATATTTTTTAGTTATAAATACTACTTTCTAGTAAAAGCTAAATATAACTTAATAGGATATATAGTAGCTACTAATCTTATAAATACTATAGTAAAAAATATTACTAAATAGTTTTTAAAATTAGTTATTAGTTTTTTTAAGTTATTATTAAATATTATTATTAATAATAGCTTAGAAAATAAAATAAAATTAGTAGAGTTACTAAAGAAATATAAAATCTACTAAGTATAGATTATAATATATAATCCCCTAGTAAATAGAATAGTTAAAGCTAATTACTATACCTTTACTAATATTCTTATAAAATTAAAGAGAAAAGAGAGAAGATAAGTAAAGCTTTTTAACTTTACTTTATTAGCTAATAAAATTACTACTAGGGTATTAATAGAATATAGCTTATTCTATTTAATTTTTAAATATAAGCTAATATTATTAATAAAAGTTTAAATTCCTATATAGAAGTTAATTAACTAAGAAGAAGTTATAGACTATATTTAGCTTATCCTATTATAAATTAAGATCTTTAAATAAAAGGAGATTAATATAGAATTAGTAAAATAAAGAATTATAGAATACTAGAAAAAGCTAGTTTAGAAAATAGATAAAAATAATATTTATAAAAGAAAGATAAAACTACTTAAACTTAATAATCTAGTTCTCTTATATAATAATATAAGAAGGAATAATATATCTACTAAAAATAAATTTAAGCTAAGGTAATAAAGATTATTTTAAATTACTAAAATCTATAAAGAAGAAAAGAGTTTAAAGCTAAAAAAAGCTTAATAATATATTAATTAATAATTTTTAACTATTATATTAAGTTAAAAAGTTTTATAAAGATAATAGATAGTAAATAAGTAAGATAAACTTATTAGATAATATCTTAATATTTAATAAAGTTAAAGAAGTTTTAGAAGAAGATAATAATTATAATCTTCTATTATATTTTAAAATTTAATTTCTAAAGAAACTAAAACTTAATCTAAATAAATATAAAGACTTTATAAATTAGAGGGAGGATTAGAATAGTAAAGAGTAGTATAGTATAGTACTAGTAATAGTTAGCTAAAAAGAAAATTTCCTTTTATTAATCTTATTCTTTACTACTAAATTTCCTTTAATTAACTTTCTTTTTATAAATTATTTTTATTTTTATTTTCTAATCTTATTAATTAACTAATTTAAGCTTTACTATCTTTTTAAAAGTAGAGGACTAGAGATAAAAAGTTATTTTCTAGATATTAAAATAGAATATTATTATAATAAATTATTACTTTTAATAGCTTCCTAGTAATCTTTATTAAAGAAATTAATATTATAGCTAAAATTATTACTATCCTCTATATTACTAAGATATCTATTTATATTTAAAACTAAATAATTATATTTATAAGCTTTTATATAAAAGAGATAATTAATATAAGCCTTATTCTAATACTTTACTAAAGAGATATATTTATTAAAAAGTAAAATAATAAATATAAGAGTTCTAGAAAGCTAGCTAAACCTAATAGATAAAAGCTTATAAATATACTTATTATAAGTAATTAAATTTTAATAGCTATAGAAAGCTATTATAAATTTCTTAATATAATTATTTTATTATTTAAGAAGCTATTTTATTAAAATACTATAAAGATATCTAATAATTTTTAAGATAAATATATAATTATAAACTTTAAAGGTTTTCTTTAAAGTATTTTATTTATTAATAGCTTTAAAAGTAGCTTTAATAATTATATTTAACTTTAATAAATAATAGAAAAAGTTAGTAAATATATTCTTTATATTATATTCTTTAATAACTTTATAGTTAATAATTTATTTTAAAAAAATTAGGTTATATATTTTTTAAATATAGATAATCTTATATAGCTATAAAATAGTTAATTAATTAGTTTTATATCTTTCTTATTTTATAAGGAGGGCTAAGAATAGAACTTATATTAAAAGCTAGTTTTAAATTAATATATTAGATTTTAAAATTAGGTATTTAAATAAGATAGTTAATAAAAAGATATTTAATCTTTAAATTAAATTCCTTAAAAAAGTTATTATTAAATAAAAGCTTATAATCTTTTAAGTTTTTAGCTTAAGACTAGCTTATAATTATAATATAGCTAGAAGATATAGTAATATAGGAAAAGAATAACTAATAATAAAATCTAAAAACTAGTAATTCTTTAAATAGATATTTCTAAAAAGGAATAATATTAATTAATTAAAAAGAAAAAAGATAAAGGAATTAATTATAATTTAGTATTTAAAATAATTTACTATTAACTATTAGAAATTATAATAAATTATTATAATAAATATAAATAAATTAATATTTTTCCCTTTTTTAATTATTTAATATTCCTATATAGAAATATTAAGCTTACTATCTTCTCTAAATAGCTTTCTCTCTCTCTCTTTTTTATATTTTATCTTTTTATTCTATTTTAATTCTTTTAACTTTCTTTTCTTAAATAATATCTACTTAATAAAATAATATTTTTATATATTAAATTTCTTAATTACCTAATTAAAATCTAACTCCTAAACCTCTTTCTCTCTAGCTAATATAAGCTTTCTATACTATAATATCCTAATATTTTATTAAGAAAAGTTAATTATATAGTAATAAGTCCTTTTTTAATTACTTTCTATTTAATAAAAAGAGAGAAGCTTCTTTTAAAATATCTTAATCTTTTAAACTAGTAAAAGTATTTAGATATTAAAGTAGCTACTTAAATAGAAAATATCTATAAAATCCTATTCTAAGATCTTATAAATAATCTTTACTTTTTAGATAAGTAGCTAGTAATTAAAAAGTAGCTAATAGAAGATAAGATAACTATAAGCCTAGCTTTAATTATATTAGAGCTAGGGGATATTACCCTCTACCTATTATATTATTTCCTAATAAAAGCTAACTTTAAAACTTTTCTTAAATAGTTAATTAATTATAAAGGAGAAGCTTTTAACTATAATTAAGTAAGAGGAAGACTTTAGATAAGAAGAAAATAGTTTTATATTTTAATCTTCTATTATTATAAAGATTAATATTAAATAATTATAATTTAAAATAATTAAAATAGTAAACTATATTATTAGAATATTTTTAAAATAAATAAAGAAAAGTAAAAAGATATTATTATAAAAATATAAGAGAAAACTTTAAAAGCTTAAAAGATATAAAAATAGTTCCTATTAATAATATCTTAATAGTCTTTTTAAACTTTTTAAAAATATAGATCTTTATATATTTTTAATATATTTTTCTTCTTTTATTTATAAAATAATAAATAAGTAACTAGGGGAGAGCTAATAAGTACTTATATAGCTAAAAACTAGGTAAATAGAAGATATTTAATAAAAATAAGGACTAAAAAAGAATTTTAATAGCTTATTAAGTAACTAAGAAAAATAATCTATTCTTTTTTTAATAACCTTATTAATATTTTTTTAAATTCTTTCTTCCCCCTTACTTTTAAAGAGCCTAATAGTTTAATAAAATATAAAATTAACTAAAGATATTTTATATAATATAAAGTAAAGTTTAATCTTAAAGATAAAGCTAAAGGTCTAAAAGTAGCTATATAGGAAAAAAAAAGCCTAGGAAAAGAGATCTAGAAGCTTACTTAGAAGATTATTAAAGGGAAAAGAGGATATTAAGTAATTAGAAAATTAAGCTTTAAAGAAATAGTTTAATTTAGAAAAATTAAGCTATTATAAACTATTAAAAAGTAGATTATAAATTATAATCTTTATAAAATAATAATTTTAAAAGATATTTCTAGTTAGCTATATTTATTAATTATTAGTTTTCTAATAAAAACTACTTTAGAAAATCTAATAGCTTCTAAATTTATTAATTAACTAATTTCTATTACTAAATTAAAGTAGAAAGTAATTAATATCTTTAATAAACTAATAAAGTAAAAACTCTACTTTTATAAGAACTCTAAAATTATAAAGCTTTTTAAAAAAGTTATTAAGCTAACTATATCCTACTAATCTATAAGATTAAGTTTTTATCTATTTTTTATACTTAATATTTTAATATAATAGCTCTAGCTAGAAGAGAAAACTAAGTTTTAATTTCCTATACTACCTTTACTATTACCTTATCTCTAAGTTCTAAAGGAATAATTACTAAAGCTAATTATTAAGGACTTAATTAATAATCTTATTCTTAAGATAATTAGATAAAATATATAGTCTTCTACTACTATCTAGAATCTACTTAGATATAAGTAGTAGCTATATATAAAAGCTTCTAGGGGTATAGAGTTTAATATTAAGAAATTCCTAAAATAAGAGAAGGATTTCCTAAAGACTAAGCTTATTAAATATTTCTAAGATAGCTAGAAATACTAGTAAGTAACTTACTAGATTAAGATATCTAATATATATAAGTAAATAATATAAGATATTCTCTTTAAGTACTTAAAGGAAAAGGTATCTAAGTAAAAAGTAAAATCTAATTAATTAATAGGTTTTTATTATTATAGTATTTTCCCTTATATCTTTATAAGTTTTACTTTTATTTTAAATTCTTATTTAAGGTCTAGAATAATAATTTAAGAAGAGGGATATAATAGTAAAAAAAAGGATATTAGTAAAAAAGGGGATATTTTTAAGATTTTATAAAAATAAAAGTAGAAAAATATTATTCTTTACTATAGGCTATAGTTATAGTTATTTCTTTTCTTTTCTTCTTCCTTTAGGAGGGAAAATAAGTTTTTTAATAAGTTTTATAAGTTCTTTAGTTATTCTAGTTATTAGTTCTTCTTTTAATTAACTTAGTTATTATTAGTTCTTATAGATTATTTTAAGTAGTAACTTTAGATAGTTCTTCTATTATTTTATATATGTAAGTGTCCCCTATTTGATACTCTTATAATCTTTAGCTTCCCCCTATTTAAAAGCCTCCTTTAGTTATAATATAGCTCTATTTCCTATTAGTTAACTATTTCTAATATCTATTTCTATTCCTATAGGTAGAACTGTAGTACTTCTTATAGAAACTATTCTAGACCTATTTTAACTAACTATTTCTTCTTATTTCTTATAGTATTTCGGGCAGGCTGCACTACTCTGTCTTAATATAAATATATATATATAAATTTAATAAATATTATTAATTTTAGAAGTTTAAAGCCTACTTAGTTATTAGAAGAGATTAGTAGATAAAATATAAAAATAATATCTATATTATTATACTTATAATAAAATTATTTTAAATTATTATAATTATTACTATTTAATTTAATTTTAAACTAATATAATTTAATATAATTAATATTTTTATAAATATAATATTAGATAAAATAATATATATAAAATTATTATTTAGTTTTAAGAGATTTAAAAAGATTTACTAGCTTAAGAAAGCTTTCTATAATTTAAAATAGTTATTACTATTATAATATAAAAAGCTAAAAAGTATTTTAATATTAATAAATTTTAAATTTATAATCTATAAGCTATATTATCTAATTAGAAAAGAGGTAATTATCTTCTTTTATATAAATAATATTAGTTTTATATATAGAAAAGAAAATAAGGAGGAGGCTTATAAGCTAATAAAATAATTATAAGGGTATTATAAGCTTATAAGAAAAGAAGATTTTTAATAATTTCTTAAAATTAAAGTTATTTATAATAAAAAGAAAAGAAAAATCTATCTAAGCTAGGAATTATATTATAAAAAGATTAATAAGTTAGTAAAAATAATTTTTATTTATAAAATCTTTATAAAAACTAAGAAATTATTTCTTTAAGATAAAATAATAATTCCTATCTTAATTAATTAGTATTAGAAGAAGATAAGCTTTATTTTATATATAACTATAACTATAAAGCTAGATATAGTATTTATAATATTAAAAGCTACTAGGTTTATAAAAAATCCTAGCTTAATATATTATAAAATAATAAATTAAATATTTTAATATCTTAAAAGTATAAAATTATTAGTTTTAACTTTAGAAAATAAAAACTACTTTATTACCTATAATAATATCTTCTTTACTAATAATAGTTTTAATTAGAAAAGTTCTTAAATATATATTATAATATTATTTAAAAGGTTTATTAATTAGAAAGCTATAAAGTAAGATATTATAATTATTTTAATTATAAAAATAAAACTTTTAGCTTTTTCTTAAATAATTAAGGAAACTATTTTTACTTAATAAATCCTAAAAGAACTATCTATTATATTTAATAACTATTAAACTTTTCTAAAATATAATAATACTTAGATTATTAAGCTTATTATAGATTTAAAAATAAATTTATAGATAAAGCTATAGTATATAGATATTTATAATTACTAGTTAAAATAAGAATAAAGAAATAAGAAGATAGATATAAACTATATAAACTTAAAGGAAATAGTTATTAATAGTTTTACTAAAACTCTACCTTTATAAAAGTTTTAAGCTTTTATCTATTAAATTAAGATATTAGATATTATTTAATTAACTAAAAATATTTATAAAAACCTAAAATAACTAACTTTTATAAAAATCTTAATATATTAAGATCTATAGATATTTAGAATAAGATAAATTAAAGACTTCTTTATTTTTAGGATATTAAGATATTTAGAAAAGAATAGTTTTAAGAACCTTTATTTATATAGAAAACTATAATATATAGGGCCTACTATTATATATTCTCTTTAGTACTTAAAAAGAGAGGCTGGAAGAATAGGCTATTCTATAAAATAATTAAAATATTGTTAAGTAGGAATTAGAAGTTATAGCTATTATAACTTATTATGATAGCTAAAAAAGTATGTTGGCCTATATGTAAAAATAGAACCTAATATTTCAGGTGGAAACTAAGTGGAAATTGGTGGCTATTTAAGGAAGGTAATTAGGGGCTGGAAATGGAGGAAATTTCGGTTCTTTAACAATCACTGTTTTCACACATGCCATATTTCGCCCCCAATTTGATGCCGATATTCGAACAGATTACAGCCCGCTGCCTGACGGGCCAGTCTCTTTTCCCTGGAGGATAGTGTCCAATCGAGGCTTCCTAGTGGTGGTACTCTGAAGTACCTCTCGTGGCAGAGACAAACAAGTGCGCTGTTAATGGCTGGCTAATTTACAAGCACTTTGCATTGTCAACTGCCTGGGGAGGATTAGAGCACTCGGTACTTCCACCTTGGCGCGTCCAGGCCTGCCTCAACGTGGAAAGGAGCGACTCTTGTGCCTGGTGATGATGGGCGGAAACGTGCGCCTGCGAGTCTCGACTTGCTTTGCTTGGATTGATTATGGTCTCTCAGTCCCTTGCTTCATTCAACTTTGGACTCGACATCTCGCCGGGCAAATTCCCGAGTCCGAAGGTTGTCCTGTCCATTTCCACTCGATCAACAGCTCGTCAATATAGATTTCCACTTTGTCTCCCAAAAGAACAAAAATGGCGTCCACTTCAAATTGGCTCTTTCAGACCACTCACCATTTTGCCTAAAAGCTCGCAACTGATACCCGCTGGACATTTACATATCGATTGGCGGAATCCTTTACACAGCTACGGGAGCACTATAATATACGTAGAAGTAATATATTCGAAGAGATTATGAAGGCACTCTTACAACAGCAATTCTGATTAGAGCTACCAAGTGCCCAGTGTCCGGAGATGCCAACCTGGGACTGGGTCGGAGCAGGAGAGACCATCTCCGTCCATGAATGTCGGACAGTGCCTGGCTCAGGCCTATGACGGGCGAGGGACCGAGAAGGTATCACATAGCTAACACTTCGTACCTTCGCACGACTTTGACTAGACAAAATGAGCTCCGAAAGTCCCTTCAGGCGTGGGTGTGGGTCAGGTGAGCAAATCGGAAAATTCAGTTCCTGTTCTCAGGCAGGCCGGCGTGCTAATATTCTCCCCAGCCATGCTGGGCTGCCATGGGGTTGTAGTTTCACTTTTCTCAGCTAGGAAATAGAGTTAAACACTCAAGGAGCGCGAGTCACACATGAACATGTCGTTGAAGGGCTCGATCAGTCTCCCACCATTAAATCAATCCATATCTTCGGCCGGTTTGGAGGTATTGTCTAGAATTATCTACGAAATCATTTTCGAGTACAAAGGTATACTTCATGGTGGGGAACTTCAAGACCCTTGCTCAGGTTTCAAAATCTTGAAAAGAGCGATGCTACCCAAGCACCTTTTGGAATAATGCAACATTCAAAAACCCTTCGAATTTACCTCGATCACAATGATTACTCAAGCGCCAGGTTCAAAGTATTGATACCAAGGGAGCTCAGACTTGCCCTCCAACCCCCCGAGCACGACCAAGACATTTGTGGCTGAGCCATCGTCACCATTACTCTCAGAAATCCCCAGCCTTGCCTCCATTCCATCAAAGTATCACTATTTCATCCGGAGTAATGGTAGCAGCGATGAAGAAACTTTACCCATCCTTTACAGAAAGGGATCTAAGCCACGAACTCTACAACTCTATACAGCTTTGCTTTGCGCTGCGACCGTCCATGTTCACGCTGCTTATCTTGGAGCGGGCTCTCGGGACAATCGGCAATTTTTATGGAGCACGCGACGGCGATCCGGCGCAACACATCCCACTGCTAAACAAGACGCGGACTAGGTCGGGCAAGTGTTCTTCCATTGCCCCCTCGTGTTCGACGTTCGTGCTCCAGAATCTCCCGTGCGGTGCACATGGGCAACTGGAATGCATGGGTGCGGGCTGTTATCCTCTCTGAGCAAACTTGCATCGAAACTTGGAGAGGTCCCGCACACTCCCCTCGCTTGGTTGGCTCGGGGAATTAACGTGACGTAGATTCCTATGATGAACAAGCCTGGCCTCTAATCTCCCGGTGGTGTTCAGCGCCCTAGTCTCGGAATCCTAAGTTTTGTAGTGTTGTGGCTTTCTCTCACGGATGCCGTCGCTGAAGAAACATATCCCAACGTTCCGAACAGGACGGAATAACCCAAAGGAATTTCCATACAGAGTATTCCTGGTTTGGATTCCCGAGTCGAAGGGGTCATGTGACAAATGTCGGATTCGCAGCGACCTTGGTGTCTTGCTTCAACATCGACGACCTCATGCCTAATACTCTCGATTGCAGATTGCGACCTGCCATTTACGACGGAAGCCTCAAATTCTGGGAGGCCCACACACGTTAAGTCAGAAAGTTTATTGCTCCTTGAACCGCGTTGAAGCGCCCGGGCGCCTAACGAGCAAGGGGACAATCCAGATCGACGACGCATTCCTGGGGGGGAGGTGGGGGAGTGGCTGTGCTAAACTCGAGGGCCAGCGAATAACGCGATGGAAAACCACATGTGGCTCCCAGCCTGCCGAGGCTTTCTTTTCTTTCCCTTCTCCGCAGAGGGCGAGGGGTTAGATCATGGCTGGATTCAGGAACTCCTGGGGTCTTGCTGGTCGGTCGTTTCGGGAGACGGCTGTATGATGTATCCAATGTGAGTCTCGCGTGGACAGTGGGTGATGGTGCTCAACTTCCTCGTATGTGGTGTAGTGTCCTGTCCCGTAGTTTAGCGTCGATGCATGAACAAGGGCCCGTTTCTAAAAATAGACTAAAAATAGAAACATCTCGATTGTTGATGTCAACCTCCTTCATCAATCAAGCCACCACGGCCATTCACCACTCACCACTCACCATTTACCGTTTACCATTCGCCCTTCACGATCACCTTCCAATCGATGCGGTGCATTGCAATGCCAAGTCCACACCTCACGCCATCCGCCGAGGAAAAGGAAGACCGTCTAGCGGTACGAAGTCAGAACCAAGAGACCTCTCATCCGGCGAGACTAAAGCTTGGCTTACTTTGGCACCCTTGGGAATATTTGGTATTTGGCATTTAGCCCAACAATGCGATCGAAGCGACCTCGTCACAATTGGGCCTGGTCCTGGGCGCTTTCTTGCACGTTTTCCTCCCCCTCCTCCTCATCACACGCATGAGAACATTCCCCCTCCCCCACTTCGCTCTTCCCAGCCAGGGGTTTCTTAGTGCCTGCTCCCTCGAATCGAGGTGATAGGCCTGCATGGATATTTACCTAATACTCCTTGCTGTTTTCTGGTCAACTGATGGACGGCATGAGTCGTCGTCCTCGTTCTTCCAAGCCCCTGCGAGTTACCGTCCAACATCAAAAATTTAGAGGCAATATCTGCACCAATGTAAAGCCGCCTTTAATCGCCCTGAATAGGCCAGCTTAATATTTTCTGTCACCAATAAAATTGAATCCTAACTCACCTGAGGAGACAAAATGATGAGAGCCTCGCCTCTCCCTCCTCCCTCCTCCCTCCTCCCTAACCCTTTTCAGTCCCATGTTCATCGTCACATTTCCCAAGGGTACATGTACCCTCCAATCCCGTTTCCTGGTTTTCTCTGTTTCTAAGTATAACAACAAAATCCCGCAGAGTAACCTCGCAGCGTTCCATCTTAAGTTAAAATCCCCTTAACCGCCTCTACACGCCCGCCCGCCGCTCCTCCCGACCTCAACATAAACAGTTGCCTTGAACCTATTCACCCCCTTTAAGCCCATCTCATGTCTTGGATTGATTGACGACTTCTATTGTGGTAAGACCTATCGAAACTTTACTGATCCTCCTGCGAAGGATTCCATTCCTCTCATAAGCTCTGCTAGTAAAATGCACGAATCCCGTTCTCACATACCTTCCTTCACCTGCACTCAAGAATCAAATTGAAGGACTTTCACCTAACTAGCAAACCCCAGCATCAATAGACCCGCATCAACGAGTAAGAAGTAGTCCAAACTGTGGTCCTAGTCCTAGAACGTAAAATGCCTGGTGGCACAATCCCCACATTAGACTAGCCCTACCTCCTTTGCAGCTCGTACCCTACACCAGTTGCTGTTCGTCCCGACTCCCCCATCCATCCGCGCCTACAGCGCCAGAAACGATCGTGTTTCTAATTTTAGATCCCGAAATCCCACCGGCCTTTCGAGCCGCATCCCTGACGCCGCTAGCACACCAGCCAAAGTGGACCTCTCTCCTTGCCATATTAAACCACCACCTTTTTTCTTTTCTGGCATCGCTCTTATGGTGTTGGGTTACAGCGAGTCTCCAGTTCAGGTCAAAATTCCCTGTATTTTGTTTTTAACCAGGAGTGGAAGGGCGTGTAGGATCCGTGGAGATGGTCGACTCGATTCAGCTCCTTCGGTCTACACGTGGGGTTGTGTTTGCTTATTGATTGCAACTGATCGAGACAGTGTCTTTCGTACTTCGCAGTTCTGTCGCGCTTCTCGCTTATGTGAGAGAAGCTTCGGCGAGCCTGGGATAGGGTCTCACTTGCATAGGACGGGTATGTGGATGACGAGCGCATCGCCCCGTACCACAGGAAGTAAGACGAGGGGCATCATCTGTACATCAAATTGACGATGCTTTTGCAGATCCTGTCATCACCGGCAGAGCTATCACAGTGTGGGAACTCAACTTCAAACACGTAGATTGTTGCCATAAAAAAAGCCATTGGATGTATTGACCGCCTCTGCTTGATTAGACGAATGTCCACCCTGCAAAATCCCTCGTTTGCCTTTAAGAAGGGGTATCTCAGAAAATAACCTATTAAAAAGAGAAGAACACAATACCACACACACTCTTCCCCATTCTCGTGCCAGCCTTTCATGACCCCTGAAAGAAAAAGAAGAAGGAAAAAGCAAATGCCTGTTTTTTTGAAGGCTATACTCGTATCCTTATCCTCGCCATCGCCACATTCGTGCCAATCAATCTTCCACATCCTACATGGGCGGTGAGTTGGCTGCCATGGGAGTCGCCGGGCCGAAACCACCGAATCCACTAGCATCGCTTGCGGCGCTAGCGGCTGCCGTTCCATTGAGGAGCGGGCAGAGTCTAGAGAAGGAAAACTACAGTTAGCTAGGCTATTCTGAGTAGGGGATGTAGCTAGAGAAAACTAGGAAAGAATGATGAGGATGGGGAGGAAAGGGGGACGTCATGTTAAAGCGACAGACGAGCATTCCGGTGCAGCCTCCTTCCGCTTGGAAGGTCGGCCCCGACGTTTAGATTTCGTCAGGCGCTCTCGTTCTCGGTGCTCCTTGACGGACTGCTTCATCGCTGCCGCCAAGACCAGCTCGGACTTCCACCGGCCATGCGTCCTCACATTAAATGTACGAACAAAATCCGGTAGTGGATGAGGTGGGTACACCTTCGACTCCAGATCAAATTCGTGGCCCGCTAAAGCCTTGGTGAAATCAAATGCAGGGAACGGGGGTAGACAAAGGAAAGGTGGTGCCGTACTTCTTGTTGGTCTTGATGTGCCCGACCTGTCCGCAGTTGGCACACTTTCGGGTAGTTCCCGTAACCGGTTTCTCACTAGCTTCTGGTGACCTGGCGCTGCCTGCACCATCCTGGAGCTTTTTGTGCTGCTCCCTCTGCAGCCGCCTTTCCCTGTTCTTTTCGAGGCGGTCGAGTTCTGCCGAGATCCTGCAACGTTGGTCAGTAAGAGGAAAAGCTCTGATGCTTCATGCCACGCCGAACTTACTTTTTGGCAAATACACGGTCCATCGAGGCATCTCCAGTAGGGATAATTTCGAGGATGCTAGATGAATAATCGAGTAAGCAGGAAGTTCAAATTCTAGTCCGGCCACTGGGTCCGGTTCTGGGGGAAATCTGGTTGGTGGAGTGATGGGGGTCTTAATTCCATACTCTTTTTCCGCTGCCTCCATTTCGTTGCGCCGTTTGATGTATTGTGCAATGACCACGGGGTCCTCTACAATCTCCACTCTCTCCTCCAATGCTCCGTCTAGGCCCTCCACCTGGCGCACAATTCGCAGTCGCTTCTTGGACTGGCGACTAGCCGTGGTGAATCCGCTAAACTGGCTGACACTGTCGTCTACTGCGGGGGCTGGCGTCGCTGCACCCTGCACATTGAACCGCTCATCCTCGTCTGCTATCTGGAGGATGTCGTCATCATCCTGCAGCGTCGGGTCGCTAAGGGTGGTTTTTTGCTTGGTCCAAATCTCGGTGATGCCCGACTTATAGGCCAATTCTTGCTTCTTGACGTTGTAGGCATGCCCATTGTTGTCCCGCCTCTGCTTTTCGATCGCATCGGCTGACGACGACAACGGCCCCTGTTGGAGCTGCTCGAGGTAGCCTCCCTTCATCGAGGTTCGGATGAAGCTGAATCCTAGGCCGTGGCCCGTGGGGTCACCTTCGCCATGGAGCTGAAGCATGGCCTTTCCAGTGCAGGCATCAATGAAAGCCTTCGTTGTCTTCCAGGGAGCCATCTTCTCCGCGAGGGACTCTTCACCCTTCTCGCCGCCCTTCTTGCCACCTTTACCTCCTTGTGTTTCTAGGTCATCCTCGTCGTTCTCTTGTATGACCGCCAATCGAGGGTCGTAGCCGGCATCCTCGAGCATCTTCATGCCCATCGTCATTCCGTCGATTAAGCAGGTGTCCTCCGGCTTGATCAAGGCCCTGATTCCTTCCTCGTTCATCAACGTATCGCCGGGTGGAAGCGACCAGAAGCCCGGCCTGTTGTTGTCCTTGTCGGGACGCACGTATTTGAGGAATTCTTTGAGTTTCTGTCTGTTTTGGCCGTCGTTCGTGCCAGCCAGGTGCTTCGTGATATCACTCGTAAATAGCATACCCTCGGGATGCCTTCTCATGATGCGGTAGCTGAGCATCTTAGTCCGATTCTTGGACGTGGTTGTGACCTTGCGCGAATGAGGGCCAGGCACTTCCACCGACGGAAACGTTTGTCCGACAACGAAGATGTGATCGATTTTTCTCAGGTACCACTGGGAGCCTTCTCTGCCAGTCGAGCTTCGCCCTAGAATGAAGTCGCCCTCGCGAGGAGAGTGTTTGAAAAGCGGAGCCCGATACATCTGATTATGGAGTGTTGGCACGGTCTCACCAGGGTCGACTGTACCGAAAATTGCGAATGGAGACCGATCCTCCGGCAAGAGAATGTGTGTCTCGCCAAGGTCCTTCTTTGGAGGAGGAGGTTCATTGGTGTCCGCACCCTTGCGGTAGTAGTTGATCACACGGTTGCCCATGCCAAACTTGGAGAGAACGGTGGGAATTCGTTCACAGTACTCGAAAAGTACCGCGGTCGAGTTGTCCCTGAGTGTGAGATCCTTCGTGTTCTTGAAAACGTCACGAGCCTTGCCCTTTTGAGCCTTGCGCTTGAGCACATTGCGCTTCGAGAACTCAATCGACCGGCCAACAAACTTTCGTACATGGAACGGCGGCCGATGGAACTGGTCAGGCCTTTCCGAGAGTCTCGTCTTGTAGTATGGCCATGCTAGTCGGAGCGCCGGCAACCCGTGATCGACCATGATGTTGCCAATTGTAGCGCGAACCTTGTCTTGGTGGGCTTCCTTGAGCAGTTCATAGGCCTCGTCATTCGAGATATTGAATCTGCGTAGGGCGTTCCCACCGAGATTCCCTCCCGCCATGCGTCTGAGGTTCTGTTCCCGGCGGGCGCGTTTGGAGGGGCGGCTTTCGTCTGGCTCGATGAGGTGGAGTTTAGGATCGTTGACGTCCAAGCGCACACGTTTAGCGGAGGCCCTAGTCAGGAGCTCGAAGTTGTCTAGAGATGGCGTATGGTACTGTGTAATGTTTGGTAGGCCTTTTGGAATAGTCCGTTTCTTTTTCTTCGGCGCCTCGCCCATGAACATCGCGTCCCATTCGTCCTCAAGATCCGCAGATGCGCGCTTATGTTGTGCCTGTGCAGCGATTTGAGTGTCGCGGATCCTTTCCGCATTCCTAATCTTTTCGTCGAAGTCGTAGCAGATGGTGTCGATATGCTGGTTATTAAGCCTAGCAATTGGTTCATCATCGGACTCATCATCTAGCTCAAACTCCAACCCGCTGGTTTCGCCGAGTCTGGTAGGCCCTGCGATGCGGACAAATCCGTTCCCAGGGCCCTCCTGGAACATGCCACCCCGGGTTTGCTGAGAAGCAGTAGAACCTGGAACGCGGAAAGCCTTTTCTTGGTCATTCATGATGTCAAGGCTTAACTTCGTCGTCAGCAGTGGTTTGGGCTTCCTGGCTGGTTTCTTGTCCTTATAGTAATGCTTTCTAGGCGGGAGGAGTTCATTCCAGTTCAGGATAATGCCCTGTTTGAAGCTTGGCCATGTCTGTTTGACGAAATCCTCGATCGATTCGATGGCGGGAGGAATGCTGGGGTCTTGGTTCGTGCCCTCCAGAAGATCGGGGTAAAATGAGAGTTCGCGTTGGGTCTCGGTCTCCGTGGGTAGAACAAGCTCCGTTTCGGCCGGGGGGGCCTGGGGAGAGGAGGGTCCAAGAACTGCGTCGAAGGGCGACGATTCCCGTCCATCACCAAACAGATCGTCGGTATCGTGACTAGTTCCTCCGTCGTCTGTTAGGCCGGGAACTTCAAAGGATGTTGTCGCCGTCGGAGGTTCTTCGTCTGGAAGGTCATCGTCGCTTATGTCTTCGAAATCCTGTGCGTCTTCGGCTTTGCCACTTTGGTCGATAGGCTTGGTATGGGCGAAGTCGATACCTTTAATCTCAGCAAGCCCTCCCTTGTCGGCAACCATGTTCAGAACGCGCTGGATGTTGGCCTCATCGGCGGCATCTTGGTCCTCGGGTGAAACATCATCAGGCCCCTTAGACCGATTCGTCTCGTCGTCGGAATGCATCGTCATCGTGATCGATGGAGAGTCGGCGTGAACCCGCCGGCGGTATCGTAGGCGGTGAAAAATGCCCTAAGGCAAGACCAGCGCCAGACACTGGCGCTCAGCTTGATCGTATTATGCGTTTAAGCCCGTTGGATAGATGGATGCTCAAACGACTCGGTGATGAGAGGAAAGAGAAGTTGAAGGGAGCGTGAATATCTCAGGCCAGTTGACTTGACGTGAGGCAGCTGGTTGATGTGGGGATGTGAAATCGGAAGCGGGCCAATCACGTTCGCTGAGGAAATTTGGAGACACGATGGGGGTGGGTATATTTAGCGCAAACATGCGCGTTCCCTCGAGAAAACGGCTCGATGGAATGAAGGCGTCGGTCCTAAGATGCGAAAAAGAGGTGGCCTTTGCCGGTTTCTCGGCTTTGCTTGAAAAGGTACGGACTTGAGATGACTTATTTTTTTTTCCGAGAGGAAGTTTTTTTGGTATTCGAAGAGAGACGAGGAGGCAGCTTTTGCTGGATCAAAGATGGCAGCTGCGGAGGTGTCTAATGTCACGTGACAAATTGGGCGTGTTGAGGGGTGGACCTTCCAATTGCAGGCTTCATGAAGCTCAGGAGCAACCTCTGTGAAAATAGGAAGGTCCACTGCTAGCATGATGATTTTCAGAACAAACATCAACTTCTACACGTCAAGAGGATATCCATCGGTCACTGTTCTTCGTAGTTGGTCCAATTTAGTCCCTAACGTAGTATTGATCCCAAGTTGGCAGGACTTGAGAAGGAAGAGAAGACGTCTCATCGATAACATCATTCTACGCGCTATTGATCCTTGGAGCTCTAGTTCAACATTTGGAAGCACTCATCCCCTCCTCTCCCACTTCCCCTCATCTCCACAATTTATATATCCCTCTCAAGGATTACACTTTCATCTAGTGAACGCCTTCCTTATGCCAACGTCACTCCAGGCATCGCTTTTATAGCAAACCTGAATTTTGGAATACATTTTCATAGGTGACGACGTACCCTCTGCCTACCATGGACATTACATCAAAAGAAGTGTTGCGAAAGAGGTTCGTGGGACAATCCTTATTGGACCCGGACTATACCATCTCGACCCCTTCCGCCATTCTTGATCTTGCTATTGTCGAACGGAATTGTGAGCGTATGCTCAATGCGGTAGAAGCGCTTGGGTTAGAGTGGAGACCCCATGTTAAAACTCACAAGGTGAATTGCTTATCTTGCTAAAACGACTAGTTAGAGGGGGGCGAGGCCAGCTGATGCATATAGGCTCTTATTAGACTACTGAACTCACCCGGCTTCAAGTAGGAGACAAGTCGGCTACACCTGTTAATCTAGTGGTGTCCACTATCATTGAGGCCGAGAACTTGGTGCCTTTGCTGAAAGAATATTTGGCAGCCGGAAGAAATGTAAATGTGGGTTTTCATGACCCCGATATTCCCAAGAGGCTCGTTTAGAGCGGGCGTTCATTTGTTTGCGAAATAGGTTCTCTATGGGTTCCCGCTGCCCCCGGGTGCGGTGGGTCGGCTTGCGAGCGTCTCTAAAGAGCTCGGCTCTGGATCGCTTTCCGTCATGGTCGATCATCCTGACCAACTAGAGTATGCGAAGGCACTCTGGGAAGCTTCGGGGCACCCGCCTTTGGTATTTATGAAAGTGGATGGCGGATATCATCGATCCGGAGTCGTGCCCCAATCACCAATCTCCGTGGACATATTGGCGAAACTATTCCAGCTAGATAACGAAGGTGTCATTAAGTTCCATGGTTTATACATCCATGCCGGACACTCTTACGACGCCAGAGAAGATTGGCAGGCACTCAAGTTCCTGTTGGAAGAGTTTACTGTCCTGGGGCAGTTTGCAGATTCATTCCAGGAGGGTCAACCGCCGCGCCCGTTGATACTTTCAGTTGGCGCCTCCCCAACCGCAACAAGCTTACAGCATCCCTGCCTCACGCAATCGAACGAATCGGCTAGCTGCAGCCACAAGGACTCGGAGATATGCCGAGAAATTCTGAACCGACTACAGGACCTAAAGTCTAAAGGCTACCGGCTTGAAGCGCACGCGGGTGTATACCCTACCCTGGATCTACAGCAGCTGTCGACTCACGCTAGATCTCCTGACCTCCTGAGTTCAGATGATATCGGCATCAGTATCTTGGTGGATGTAGTGTCTCTCTACCCAGGTCGAGGACCCGACGGCACGACGGAAGCTCTCATCGACGCTGGATGTCTTGGGCTCGGTCGGGAGCCGTGCAAGGACATGGGTGGCGAAAAGAGTCGCCACTACAATGGTTGGGGACTTGTAGCTCCTTGGCCAGAAGCCGGCCTTTCTATTCCGCCACCTACTTCGGAGTTTCCTGCTGTTCACGGAGGCTGGCAAGTAGTCAAGGTGAGCCAGGAGCACGGCGTGTTGGGGTGGAAAGGGGACAGGACGGATGAAGTGCCGCTCAAGGTCGGACAACGCGTCAGAATCTGGCCAAACCACTCTTGTATTGCTGGAGCCTGCTACGACTGGTACCTCATTGTTGACAGTCGGAAGGAAGAATCGCGGAACATCGTTGTTGATGTATGGCCACGATGGCGAGGTGATAGCTTGAGGCACGACACAAAAAATGTCGGATGACTAAGCACCTTCAAACGAGTGACGTAAATTAGCACCTGTCGCATATGTCGCAACCTCGCCCGATTATCCGCTGCAGCAAAGTTGCCATATTCCAAACTTTCACTCGTTGGATAAATATTTTGCCTTCCCTATCAGTATCATGAAGCCTATTCTAGCCGCATTTATTCTGTCGACCTGCTCTCCAGCCTGCTCGCTTGTGTTAGGGCTCAACATCTTCCGATACATCGGCGACGTCCAACTACCCCTCATGCCTCCGATCGACAAGCCCCATCATCAACAACCCCCGCCTCAGGGCCAGGGCGAAGTGATCCTCTCCGATGTCATGGGCCGCGATAAGAGCATCAACGTATTCGCAGGCTTTACGCGCGACGTCGAGTGCATCGAGGCACGCCTGGATGACTCCAAGGTCAATACGACTGTTCTAGCCCCACTTAACTCGGCGATCGAGAAACTACCCCGGAAGCCGTGGGAGGATCCTCGCGACTACGGCGCTCTTGGCGCCGATGCGTACGAGGGCGAGGACGGCCTCGAAAGGGCGCAAAGGAATCTGAGGCGGTTCGTCGAGGCGCATATCGTGCCTCGTAGTCCTTGGCCGGAAAACGACAAAGCCCAGGTAGTTGGTGGTGGTAGGGATATTTGGTGGGAGTCGCAGGGTAACAAGAAAATTGTAGGTCTCCATATCTTCGATTTTACGGCCCATACTTAAGTATACCTAACGCCTCTTATAGCTCAAGCCAGACAATATCGAGGTTGTTAACGTGGCAAGCTCAGTATCAAATGGCGAAGTGGTAAGGATCCACCTCCATTCCCTGGCTCACCTCGAGTCCACTGTTCATGACCTCAAATTCTCTTAAAGATGCTAACCCATCTCAGTGGATCATAAACGGCGTAGTTAACTACGCATGAGTCTCACTTCCCCGACACCAGCCACAGGTCCCGGCCGGTTAGACTTTCCTAACACTAGATTTGATACACCCTATACATGAGCAGTCACGACTTTATGAGTAGCACGGATGCTTTCCCTTTAATTTGCACTAGATCCCACGATGCTTGGACATCGTTGTATAGCTTAATATACGTTTCTTGTTTCTTCTCGGTGTTTGGAAATAAAGATCTGTGATATCACCTGCTACAGCTGACCTCGGCCAGGTCCAGCTTATTCTCTTCATTCTCGGGAAATAATCTTCTTCATCGCAGACCTACCGACCTTCAACCAGACTTACCTTGGCCTCCTGCACGTTACGGATTCAAGAGAACGCCGTGCAGCCACTCGAACGACATGAACGACATGAACAACAAACTCAAGCCGAACTCAGTAGTCTAGCCCGAAGGAATGGCCCGTGAGGCCTATCCCTCACCTATGCTCCAAATGGACGTCCGCTAGCATCAAACGATTGTGATTGTCTCGAAATGTAGTAGTCCCATGTGCCACACTTCGCAAAACTCCTTGGTAGCATGTGGAAAGTTTGGGGTAGCATCAGCTCCGTCTGGGCAATGTGTGGAGATTGCACCAACTGCATGGAGACTCGGATCTTAAGCTGCTTGCATTGCGCAGAGAACATCGGTGAGATTGCAGATTCCTCGAGTCTAGAACACTCCAAACTCCAAGGCTCCGCGGACCACATGTCAATCGCAAGGGGTGGCATTTAGCGGATGTGGGGTGCCCTGAGATCCTGGGGAAAGCGCAATCACATGCAATTCGTGGTGACCTACCTACTATTCTAGGCTAGTTAAGCCAGACGCAGTGGGGGGTACAATTTGGGAAGGAAATAGCCACTGCAACAATTTGAAAGCATCACGGAGCTTCCTTGGTCGCGTGGGTAATAATTCTTTGCGCTATTGAGCTTTGGGATAGTCGACCTCTGGTAAGTGGGAAAAGTGCAACGTGGTTAGCGAGTATCCTCAGATTCACATGGCTTTTTCTCTCTCCTTTTTTCAATCTTTTTTCCTCTTCGTTTTTGGCTCTCCTTTTTCGCTCTGTAATATTTCATCAATTGAAGGCCCTGTAATTCGCACAATCGAATGATAAATGGCGTTTTTACTGCCGTCTTGGACCGCCCTGGGCCAGTAAGGCGCCGAGCAGGGCGAGGGCTGAGCCTGTAACTGGCTGAGACTGGCCTGTTCATGTGCTGGGATAAGTGACATCACGGCGTCCTGGGCAGAATGTCATCTGACATGACTGTGAAGCAACGAGCCAATAGAAGCTGAGCTAAATCCGTTACGAGAGCATGGAGCCTCCTGTGGAGACGGAGTCCGCCGTCATTTCACATGCCTAGTAAGTACGGAGTACAAGGGGGGAAAGTCACCGGCCCCCACGACGAAGCTCAAGGACTTATGAAGATCGAACTCGAGGTGCTCGAAAAGGGCTGTTGAACAATTTTGGATATGCCTCATCATGGAAGGATTTGGGCACTATTCGAACTTTACAATGTCCCCGAGTCGGGGGCCGTTGCTCCTTTGCCGATGCGCTAAGGCGATGCTAGTGTACGTACAGCTTTAGGAGCCTCGGCACATGGCGCCGTCGGAGAGTTCCACTCTGTTGACGCGAGAGTCTAGACAACGGAGCTTGGGAGTGCTGTGGATTGTAGTGCAGTTTGAGCTCCCCCGCACAGACTGGTGCTGGGGAAACCAGGTGCGGAAGAGCTGTTGACTTGATGGGGGAAAATAGGAAGCCGATCTAGAACTCGTTCTGAAAAGAGAAAGGGGTTTTTTTCCCTTGAATAGTATCATGTGTCTATTCCTCGTTCTCTTACTGTCTGTTCGATGTCAAGCTTGTACTGCTTGTACTTTGTAACCAACTGATTCTGGGTCCAGAACGGGAGACATTGGCTCACCAATCAGCTAGCCTATGAGCGCTGGAAATTTTAGTGGGCTCACCCCCTGGCACGGCCAAATCGACCTCGGCTCATTGGCGACCGATACCTGATACCGGACTCGGAACGTGAGCAACATACTACATCAGCATTTTAGATTCCTCGGCGCAGTAACTCGTGGAGTCTAACTTTACGCAGCCCATCACTCCCCCAACCCATGCTCCTCCGTCCCCTCACCAGTCCATATATTACGTGCCTGGTGCTCCTTATTTCCATTTTTCGCCTTCACGATCACTTTCCTTCCTCACCACCATCCTCATTCCTTTTGATTTGATTGTGCCTTGCCTTGTTAAACACTACTACGTCACATAACCAACCATGGCACCCAGCGTAATTGTCGTCGGTGGAGGCTGTAAGTTTACCCACACTTCCTCCTCATGAGCATGATCATGGTGTTGTTCGCAATCGCCATCATGCGCCCAAGCTCTTGTCTTGCTCGACGAAGATCCTTTCTTTGCTAACCCTCTCGGCGAATAGTGTCCGGCCTCAGCGCTGCGCATACCGTCTACCTTAATGGCGGAAACGTCGTTGTCCTCGACAAGCAATGTAAGCCAATTACCCCCCTCATCCATGGGATGCCGTGAAGGTTTCCCGCGCCCTACTGGGATGATTTGATCGCTGACCGCTGGACTTTGCACAGCTTTCTTCGGTGGAAACTCGACCAAGGCCACCTCGGGTATCAACGGTGCCCTCACCCGCACACAAGTCGAAGCTGGCATCCCCGACAGCGTCAAGCAGTTCTACGATGATACCCTCAAGTCCGCGAGAGACAGGGCCCGCCCTGATCTCATCAAGGTTTTGACCTACAAGTCCGCCGCCGCCGTCGAGTGGCTCCAGGATGTCTTCAACCTCGACCTTACTCTGGTCTCCCGGTTGGGGTAAGTGGCAACCGTTTAATTGCCTCCCCGGCGACACACTGTGCTAATAAAGTTTGACAATGTAGAGGTCATTCTCAGCCCCGAACACACCGTGGCCACGACGCCAAGTTCCCCGGTATGGCCATCACGTACGCCCTCATGCAGCGACTTGAGGAGCTCGCCGAGACCGAGCCTGAGCGCGTCAAGATCGTCCTCAAGGCCCGCGTTACCTCTCTCAACAAGGAGGGCAATGTTGTAACTGGTGTTACCTACGAGCACAACGGCGAGAGCCATGTCCTCAACGGCCCCGTTGTTCTCGCCACCGGTGGTTATGCCGCCGACTTCACCGAGAATGGTCTCCTCAAGCAGTACCGCCCCGACACCCTCAGCCTCGCCACCACCAACGGCACCCATGCCACCGGTGACGGCCAGAAGATGGTTATGGCCATCGGCGGTAACGGCATCGACTTGGACAAGGTCCAGGTCCACCCTACTGGTCTCGTTGACCCCAAGGACCCCGACGCCAAGACCAAGTTCTTGGCTGCTGAGGCCCTCCGTGGTGAGGGTGGTCTCCTCCTCAACGGTGACGGTGACCGATTCTGCGATGAGCTCGGCCACCGTGACTACGTCTCCGGCATGATGTGGAAGGAGAAGGACAAGAACAAGTTCCCCATCCGACTTGTCCTCAACTCCAAGGCTTCCAACGTCCTTGACTTCCACACCCGCCACTACTCTGGCCGTGGTCTCATGAAGAAGATCTCCGGCAAGCAGCTCGCCAAGGAGATTGGCTGCACTCCCGAGCACCTCCAGAAGACCTTCACCACCTACAACGCCATCGCCGATGGCAAGGTCAAGGACCCCTGGGGCAAGAAGTACTTCCACAACACTCCCTTCGACATCAACGACGACTTCCACGTCTCCCTCATGGAGCCCGTCGTCCACTTCACAATGGGTGGTGTTGAGATCAACGACAAGTCCGAGGTTCTCAACCACGAGGGCAAGCCCTTCGATGGTCTCTACGCTTGCGGTGAGCTTGCCGGCGGTGTCCACGGTGCCAACCGTCTCGGTGGTTCTTCCCTCCTCGGCTGTGTCGTCTACGGCCGTGTTGCCGGTGACTCCGCCAGCAACTACCTCTTCCAGAAGGTGCTCAGCGGCGCCTCCACTGGTGCCCAGAGGCTGGGCCTTATCTCTCTTCACATCGACCCTTCTCAGCCCGGTAAGGTGACCGTCGATTGGAGCGGATCCGCCTCCGGCGCCGCTGTTTCCGCCCCTCAGGTTCAGGCTTCTGCCGCCGCCCCCACCGCCGAAAAGTCGGGTAAGCCTGGCCCCAAGCCATTCAAGATCCCCGAGACGGAATACACTTTGGAAGAGATCGCTAAACACAACAAGAAGGATGATCTCTGGGTCGTCGTCAAGGGCGTCGTGCTGGATCTAACCAACTGGCTCGATGAGCACCCCGGTGGTCCTCAGGCTATCCTTAACTTCATGGGTCGTGATGCTACGGAGGAGTTTGAGATGCTTCACGATGATGAGGTCATTCCCAAGTATGCTCCTGAGCAGGTGATCGGAAGGGTGAAGGGTGTCGAGCCCACTCTTGAGTTTTGATTTTCCTCTTCTCTTTCCTGTTGAAAAAAAGGGTAATTTTTTTTTTGCAAACACTTTTCACGATGGTTACGCTTTTTCCCTTCCTAAGACGCATCGAACGGGGAGGAGGGGCGACTTGACATCGTTATCACGGGATAGAATCAGGATGAATGGGTAGACGAGTGGCGATGGGTCACATTATGTCACGATGGTTCGATCTTCGACACCTTTTCTGTATTCATAGAGATATCTGTAGTTATTTATTTTGGTCTGGCAAATTCACACATTTCATATTTCACTTTTATCTTCTTGATCTCACCTATTCGAAACCCTTGCCCTTTCCTGTACTTGTGTCGTCGAATTGACTGGACTCGAGAGCCGCTTTATAGGCCGCACGAGTCCATTGAAGGATGAATAACATACTATTGGGCTTCAAAGACCTTGGGCACACTATCGATATTCGATGCCTACGAGAGTGTAGGCTTGTAGGTATTCAACAGCTCAAGTGACAAGAGTCCTGGTGATGCCCACTATCCAGTGCTATGGTAGAGATAATGAAGAGATATTATAATTGTCCCTTAGCGGCGAGACGCCTAGAGCGGATGATCCGAGACAGATCATAGTTGTTGCTCGCCTGACTAGGAACCAGTGCTTCTCTTGGGAGGTAAGTTTCCAGTCCCCTCTCGAAACCGCGGGCTGTTGGGTATCGTTGCTTGAGTCCAGATACGCCGTCTCGAGGGCACCACCCCACCCGCGATAAGACCCGTTATTCAAACTGAAGTGAAGCGTGTCTTGACCGCGAGCCTCATGGGCCGATTTTATAGTTATATGGATCCATTGAGATCAGAGAGCTATTCCATCATATAGGAATCAATATCAATCTATCACACAGCCCCCCTAGTAAATGCGAATGCTATGAAACTAGAGCTTACGTTACTGGAACACTGCTCTCATGCTTGAAGGATTACTGGAACATTTTATATTGTTCACATACTGTAATCCGATGGTTTCACCTTGCCCCTAATCATCAACAGCGGTAGCCTTTGGGTGTTGTGAAGATTCGGATCTTGGAATAGGTCTAATGCAAGCTGAGCTCCTCTCCATCTGTCGCTCCTGACTTGGTTCAGAGCCTATGCGGTTCAATGTTACCTTATTCTTCGGGTTGTCCTTTCTGTCCCTTACCAGGTGACTCTCCGCTTCACTCCGCTGCTTTCCTCTCGCCGGGACCGTACCATATCACGAAACCAGTACAGAAAGCAAGCTAAGCCAGCTCCAAAAGAAAATGCTTGATCAAGTTCCGAAATCGAGTTGTTCGACCGGGGTATATAACCCCAAGATTTCCTAGTAAGTTGGCTTAAGAAGAATCCATGAAAGGTTGTGGATGAGCTGAACAGGATGAGGGCATAGTCACGTAGGAAACTATTCTTGGCCGGAGGCACCACTTGAGCCTCAACCGAAAAGTAGATTCTCCGCAGCGGCACCCGATTCCCTTTATAACGAGCCCATGTCAGGAGCGCCATACGGATTGTGACAAGCACTCGGGCAATCCAAAGCATTCCCATGTAAAACAAAACTGCCCATCCGATCACAACATTAATACACATGCCTGGATTATTTACCCAGTCGCAATCCTCGGTATAATCTCGTCCGCGGTGCATGATCAAGGAAATAGCGTCATCCACCGCGATTGTAAAAGTCGTTTCAAATATATGTCCCGTCTTAGGACCCACGAAACAGTAGAGTATCGAGGCAAAGGCGGAAGCGAGCCATGCAATCGAGACAAAAAGCGCTCGTTTTAGAGGCGCGTCCCCCGGGATCCTATCTTTTCCCGGCTGACCTTTGATCTGTCTGGTAAAGGATCGGTGGGCGATGTAGAGCAGCATTATTCCAACATCGTAGAATATAAAACAGATAGCTATGGGGGCTCTAACAGCCTCGAATTGCTGACGCCTCGTAAAAGAGTGCCGCCTTTCGGCCTCTGTCGCAGAGAGACGGTCGGCATCGTGGATGCTTGAAATATCGAACCCATAATGAAAGAGCAAGTATATAGCATGTCCAGCAGCAACGACGGGGTATGCCAACGCCACGAAATGGTCGCTATTGATCGAGTCGACAGTAGAGCGCCTCTTATTGATTGTCCAACCAATGAGGACAGACACAAGACTCAAGATCCAGGCCAAGACAACTCCGGGCCCATATAGGCTAGAAACGAGGGTGCGGGGACTTCCCAACTCGTCTTGTTCACCCATGGTGTTTTTATTGGCCAGATGTTGCACAATAGGCGGCAAAATCTCCTCATAGAGGATAGAGACGCCAGGAGAGAGGGTAGTTTCGCTGAAGATGCGTTTCCCGTGTGAGTAGAGAACTAGGGGATCATCGGTTGGTAGGTCGACCGCGTGTATCAACTCGATCCACCCTATTATAGATAGTGGTGGAGCTGTAAGGCGCAGCTCTGCTCTGTCCGATGGAGAGAGTCAACACACGTTGCCAAGTCAGCTTGGCCCCCGTTCTCCTACATAGTAGTTTGACCCAGAGAGAAGGGCTTTATGGCAATATGTTCGCCGCAGGTTGTTAATCTACGGAGCCAGTTTCTAGATATTGCGGTTCAGCCTGCGTTGCCAGCGTTCAGTCAGTATGATTCAGTCTTTAGTTGGTGCCACACTCTCAGGACTGCATGAGCATGGGTGGGATCCCTGCCTTAGTACCTAGTATCGAGTCAAGCTGTTCTATTCTTGCATTCTATACAAGACTTCCTTTCTCCTCCTCCACGTTCGAGTGGGAGTCTTGAATTAAGCAGGTCGTCTTTCGCGTTTAGACGTACTCCTTGCTGGGCACCTCGGGGGAATCTTCGAGTAACGCGTCCTCTTAGGTTATGGTGAAGCAGATTTCAAAAAATTTCTGGTCGGACTGAGATTGTGCCTGGCGACGAGTAAGTTCTAAATCTATGCGGAGAGCGAAGCTGGCGGTCGCTTAGCCGCAGCCACTTTCCGCAATCGTCGTTCGGACCATCCATCTCACCTGCCTGGGGTCAGGCCGTCTCCAATCATTACCGAGTCGATCAGGCTGGCTGCAACATTTGGTGGCGCAGCCAACTGCATCTACCTCCACTCAGCCCCGATGAGTATTTCGACTTGTCATCCCAGCGCGAGAGCAAAGACTACAAATATCAGAGTAAAGCAGATGTCAAAAGGGGAGATGTCAATCCGTCGATAGAATGGGGAAAAGACTCTTGAGTTTATGTCGCTCTCTGTCCACAATTTAGGTGGCTAAGTTTCACTCAAAGCCAGACCAGGGACTCTTCATACGTGTTCGGGTAGACGATGTAAGTTGATTTTCCTCTTAGATCTGAGAGGCTAGAAACCAAGGCCGAGTAGTAGTGAGGATCAGGGTCAACCATCGGAAGGCCTTCGACGGCCCGCCAGGGGGGCATCGTTGACAACAACCCGGAGCGTGAACGCTGTCACCAGTTCTCTATTCTTGAGGTTTGCGAACTGGTAAACCGAAATTATAGCAACCATGAATCCCCCAGCCCCAGCCTGCTCGGCTCTACGCTCAGCTCGCGGTGGACCAATGGCTACCAATATTGCAGCATGTCGTCTGCAAGGCTGGCGCGTGGCGGGATGCGTCATCGGTCCTTATTACCTGTTATGGTTGTTGGCGGCCGCTATACGAAGTACGGATGCCAAGGCATACGCGAGGCTGAGATGAAGAAAATGAACTTATAAGAGAATGGAGGTCAAAGGACAGGTTCTTCCCCCTTCCTGCTTTATGGGCCAGAATTCGAGTTTACTGTAAATGCTGCTCTACTCGTTCACCTTTTTCTCGTTCCATGATCGCGATGATACCTACCGAAGCGCCAAATCCGGCCAAGGAGCACCTTCTCCTCTACCATAGCTCCTCTGATGAGACCGGGATCGGGAAGCCCCAACTCGCGGCTAGCGACAGGGAGGTTGAGAAGCGGGATTCGGGAGGGACGGTCCAAGAGCCGCCGCTTCGTCGCTACTGGGTGCGCCCACTCGTCGCCATCTTCGTCCCGGCCATTATCACGGCTTATTACGGTGTTATCTGGGTCTACTTGATACAGGGTGTCGTCCATGACAAGGCCGCCAAGTACCGTACCTTCTCAGGCTCCCTGGCCTTCTACTCGTGGTTCATTATCGGTGTCTTCGCCCTATCGTGGTCAAAGTACGGACTTGTGGGCGTAGAGGCCTCTATGATCCGCTCGCGGCCCTGGGGCGCGCCCAACCTAATCGTGTACCTGATGCACTCAAACAGCACCTGGAGTAGTCCCTCTGGGTGGATTAAAGCTATCCAACACCGGCAGTGCTCCTGGCTATGGGGCCTGCTAGCCATCATCAGCCTCCTGCCATTTATCGCCCTCCCGCTCTCGGGCCTTGTCTTCGAGATTAGTGACGGTTATATTAGTACATCAGAAATTGCCTTCGTCCAAGGACGAAATAGCACAACCTTTAACGAGAGATACGATCTGAATTTTTACCCTGCGAAAGAAGCGTGGCTAGTTGGGTCTGCTCCGGTTATGCCGGGCATCGGAATCATCTATACCAACGAATCTGTCGACCGGTCCAAGCACTCTGCCTTCAAAAAACTGCCGAATACCCCACCCCTAGATGAGTCTGTCCCAGAGCTTTTCCTCGCGCCGCAAGCCGATAAGCCGGTGTCGGGCAGGGCATGGGGCCTCCGCATCAAGTATGACTGCTCGATCGTGCGATCCGCATCCCAGTTTACAGTCCTGAGTGAGAAGGCCTCGTCGATCTTCACAAAAGATTGCAGGTGTTATGGGCCATCCGAGAGCGACTGCGTCTGCCTCGACACTCCCTCGGGGGGTGAAATCACCTTATGGAACGCCACTAGACGCATAGCAACCAATGTTGGGGCATATTATGAGGTCGGGAAAATCGGTCTGGGGAATATCGGGCGGTACCATTGGGATTATCCCGATTTTGAAATCGACGAGGGAGGCGCGTCGATAGTGTTCGAGTATGCGGCATGGCAGTACCATACTGAAGGCGTTTACGGAGACCGAGCCTATCTATTCAATACTACTGTCGGACCCTCTATCGATGGGATAGGCAGCCCATTCATTAAATTGGACAACGGTACTTATACCGTGAACAACACCTTCTTTCCCCTCAAAGCCACCGGCGCCCGCGAGCTCATGGGTTTGGACCTTCTCTCCAGGCGGACCTTCAATACCTTAATAGAGGTGGCTCCCCCGATCGGTGTTCGGTGCGTCTCGTCCTCAGGCCTTGGGACTGCCGAACTAGACGGCATGACCTCTACCTTCCACAATTTCCAGAGGTCTGACCCCTTCGTTAACCTAAGCACTCCCTACGGCCCAGATCGCTTCGGGAGCACGGCTCTACTCGCGCTGGAAGGCCAGTTTCTCCAGCACTATCGGTCGAGCGGTCTACCCGGGGCCCAGCCTCTATCAAACTCCAACCGGTACGAGCAGTATATCGATGCCCTGTCCCTCCTACGCTCTATAAACCTCGCCTATGCTTGGGACGCCTTCGACCTCATGTACGGTGTCACCTCGGGGTTTAAAAGGGAGTGGCCTGAGCCGGGGCTGACGTCTTCGCGCGAGGGCAAGATCCTGACCATCGCCTCGCTGATCCCTGGAGACGAGGTAGGGTACTTCGTGCTCGGGCTCTTCTGTCTTTGGGCGGCGCTGTCAGCGGGGCTCGGGCTGTTCTACGGGTTCCGGAAGAGGCCGACTGATAGGCTAGACGGATATGTGATGCTCCGGGAGGGCGCGGAGAGAGCAGACGATCTTAAGGAGAACGAGGAGTTCAGGAGCTGGAAGTCGTTCTACGAGAGTAGGACGCTGTCGGGGCTTCCCGGTAGGTGACCTCTATAATTTAATGTGCTGGATTCAGAGGGCGCCATAGGCAAGACCTCGACAGATGGAAGGGAATAGACGTATGCGTCGTTGTACCGAAGCCTCCATATAACGCCTGAGAATGAAACCATCAAATCACAATCCAGAAGCTCTATTTTGTGCGACTGCCAGGCAGGTACGTAGCGGCCAGGCTCTTGCACTGGTCAAGATAACACAAGGTCCAAAACAGGGATGAAAATCCGGGGAATCAGAAAACGACAGTCCCAACCACCTGCACGGGTATTTCCACTCCTTAATGAACCACTCGTTGGTGAGAGAAGCAGAAACGCATCCACGTTCAGTCGCTCGTTCTCCGAACATGGCACTCACATGCTATGCCGAGGCTGATGATGATCATTGAAGCATGGAAGCCTTACTAGGGAGGCGCTACAGGGTGATTAACTGGAAGTGGCAAAGTGCCAGATCGGACATTGGATGACGAGCTTGGGCACTAGTCTTCGAACAAACTAATTTGTTTGGAATGAGCGAAAGAACAGGATCGGCGAGTCGATGGCGGCAGGGGTAGCAAGCACAGCAGCGTCTCTATTATTCCCATCTTCTCCCTACAGTCTCGACATTCCTCAACTCAATTTCAGAATCTGAACTGACGTACGAAGTAAAGGGGGAAGCAGATCCACGCCGGTCGAAAAGCTCTCGTCGCTGTAGACGGACGCCTAGTGGAGCCTGGTGGTTCTCGCGTGAAGAAAAAAAACGGGTGAATGCTTGAGTTATTTCCCTTTCGGACATCGGTTCTCGGGTGCGGGCTTGGCGAAGCGCATTTATTTCATTGATTTCTATGCTGGACTTTTAGCGTGACAAATCTTGCCCCAAAATTGTCGCCAAGCCACGTGTGGGTTGCTCTGCGTCTGTGACAGAGTGAGCTGGGCAGATTGGATGGCGGTTTGGGTCAGGGCCGCGGATGATGAGAAATTACAAAGTATGAGTATTGCTTTGTTACGACGTTTAGTGTATTGCTGTTGAAAATTCAGGTCCTGGTGGAGCCCAATAAACAGGGTAAGGCGAGCTTATTGCTTCGTGCAGAGACGATGAGGATATGAGCTCGGTGTCCAAAGGGCTGATATTGGAGGCTATTTTTTGTTCAGGATCCCTTGTTGACCCTATTCACTGTATCATGTATCAATTGGCTTCTTGCAGGCGTGGCTGAGGCTTCACCCTCGTAATCCCTTGAACGATGGAGCTTGCTTCATGTCTCTTCGTCCGCGCCGCAGAGGGTGTGCTCATTACCAGCACAAATATTGTTTATGACCCAAAGGTACCCTCGTAACAATCATGGAACGGTGAGACGCCAGTATCCGGAACCGTAATCAAGGCTTTTCAATAAACCCATGCATCTGTAGGTTGAACGACTTCTCGCTACCATGAATCGTAGCTGAGCATGTGGGCGGAAAGGGACACACTTTCACAAAGGAGAGGTCATAGTCGCCGACCAATCTGCGAGAGCTGGAGGCAAGGGAAACAGCCAACATGACCGGATGCTGTACTTCGTACAGAAACAGGCGTATTAGGAGGCACACCCACCACCAATACATCAGTCCTCCCTCCACACTTCCCTCCTTCCCTCCCTTGCCTCTACCCGACGAAGAGTTTCTCATCGTCACATCGTCACGGGAAGGAGCGGACATCATCGGTGCAATGATCCTTTCGACTCCGAGTCGCCTGCATGCAAGACGCAACGAGAGCCAAGGTGACCGGCGTTGATGCGGCGCTGCTCTTGAAGCAGAAGGGGGAGCATTCGGCCATACGACCACGACCTCCTTCCAACACAAATCAGGTTATTCACTAACTGCAAACAGTTTGGCCTCCTGTTGGAAGCAAAGGGGAGAGGTGCGTCGCAGGATTCTTGGGTCTCGACCCCATGAAGACTGCACTAAAGGCTGCTCCCTGTCCTGGTTGAGTGATACAATTGATCAATGTTGTTTCTCTGGATTCGCCTACCTGCAGGACGAGCCTATTTTCAGCCTAGCCATTTTTGGAACGGCGTCAATTGGTGAACTGTTCTTCCCGAAGTGCAGCACGCGCTGGACTTGGAGGATGGGCAAACAGACATCAATTGATCAAACAAACAGTTGTGCTTACGTATAGTACTCTGTACAAGCATTGGACAATCGACGCGAACCTGATTAGTGCGCGCACTGTCTGAAAACCTGTAGTGCAAAAGTACATGGTACTAGTGGCCTTGTCTATCCATTCCAGACATGGGTTTATTGAGAAGGGAGAGAGACAGAGAAGAAAAAAGGAAGCAGGGCAAACAACTCGCTTCCCTCCTTCATGCGAATTCCCAGGGTTTCATGTGGCTTAAACATGCCAGCGAAAAAAAGCGTGCTCATCACCAGGGTTTAAAGGAATGTGTCGTACAGTAGTTAATTGATCGATGTCTGGGTTGCCATCTCGATCAGTGGGAAATCGATTTCTCGCTTGCGGCGGTCTGCTCATTTTTTCCACCCATCGAGAAAGGATCGCCGCTGACTATCGCGTTCTTTGGGGAATCCTTCCCCGCAAAACCGATTCTGGCGCGAATGACGGGAACCTCCTGGTGGTGTTCGGTCGGCTTCGGCTCTTGAAGGGAAAAAGGGGACCTTAGGGCCACTAACCTGCGTAGCGACTTCATACTGAGTGGAGAAGTGATGGACTGGGGTAGTCATTCAATGTTGCTAATGGAGCCGTTGATGGCACTCTGGTCCTCCATTGAGTGGGTACCCGAATTCAGTGTGGATTCCTGGTGTAAAGGTGGCGTAACAAAGAAGTGGTGCATCTTGACACTCCTAAACTACAAATCAAGTGCCTCCCCCGTTGAACCACATAACCCAGTACTTGCATGATGCGTGGCTGAGGGAAGATTTTTAAGAAAAATCTGCGTACTCCGTGTCACACAGTTCCCAGCACCGTTAGCTAGAAGTCTGAGAAGAAGAAGAGAGCCCAGAGTTTTGGTGAAGGATCGGTGGATCCAATGCATTGCTCTCAGTGCTCTGTACCAACTCACTCCAATCACTGGTAAGGAGCGGGAAGACATCGATGTCTTTACGTACTTCATACTGGTAATACATAATGGCGATGGCATGACTTAACAGAGGTCTGTGTGGACAGGGTGAAGGGGCAGTTGGAAACAAGCCACCTCCTCAGTAACTGGCTGGATTCGGTCTGGGCTGGGATTGCAGCGGGCGCTATTCGCAGTAGCGCCTTGTCTAGACATTGACGAAAAAGCATGATGCGCGCCCTGGGATTCATTTCACGAGAGGCCTGCCTTGAAGCAGGGGGATCTGGGCTAGTTTAGACACTATTCGCCTCGGTCCCAGGATTTTTCCTTCTTAGGTCAGGAGACAGAACCACGGTCCCTAAGAGTAAGTCCTGTATTGCGGGTTTTCCTAGGCTTTCATAAATCGAGTCACTGATCTTCCCGTCCGCGTGCAGGAGAGTGCAGTGAGAGGATCGCCTCGAGGACAATTGTTCGAAGAGAATTGAAAGTCGTCTGCTCTGAAATTGACTCCCGTCTGCTTGATAGACCCCGGCAGGTCACTGTGTCATTCTCCAATCCTCTGATTAAGTGGCACACACAGTGTGATCCCCGGTCCAAGACTATACGAAGTGGTGGCTGTAACAAGATCCAAGTACAGGCTAATAAGCAAGCGACTAGTGTTGATGGCACTTGAACCGCACGGAGTACCAGCCTCTCTAACAAATTGACAAATTCAACCACCTAGTCGCCTGAGCTTCACGCGGTTTTCGCGTTCTGGACTTCGTATAGATGTCAAGGGGATGTTCCACTTCATGTCAGGCCAACTATTTCGAGACACTGTTCCCCTTTCGAGGATTACAATGTACTTCGTACCGGTTTTCTTACCATCTCTATTTTCAAGATGTCCTATCTCTTTAAACAAAGCGCCGCCTTCGAAAAAGAATATTGGACACAGTGGCATCCGCCCGGCTCAGTGGTCAAAAATCAAACGGAATCAATCGCGTGGTTAAGTGAGCCGGCGAGTCTTCTCTTGTGCGACCAGGGAACAATCTTATTGAAGCAAGAAAATGGCACCACAACCACATTGGATGGAACGCGAGATGGGAGATGAGGAGGGGGTGGAAACTCGACTCGTGCAAGTACTTCTGGGGTCTCTCACTGTGTGGGTCTATTCTGGGACCAATCAACGGCTTTGAAAGAGTCTAAGTACCGTGATTTTGGAATGTTGTAACTTAAAGTGAGGAACAAGTTACGTTTTGGGTCTGGTCTGTGTTGTCTATATTGATGGGCTGCAGTCTGGTACCTGCACACAGTATGGGGTACGAGGTACAAGAACTGATGTGAAAGTACAAGTCTATACGGTCTTCAGTGTGGTCCAGCGGTCAAGGTACTCTCCACCGCCTGCTTTAGTGCGCTACTTGACAGGAATCCCCCCAGAGTCAGCCTATTCCCAGCCTGTCCCAAGCGGTAGAGAAGATCCATTCCTCGGGTACCTCCCCGGCGCTACGGTAGGGGCAGACGGAAACCTAGCGACATGAAGTCATGTATAGGATACCCATAATACCGGCAATTGTACTATCCGATCTAAAGTATATAGTACCTTATATTGGCATGCCTAAGGTCCTGAATTGCAGTACACACTGTCTTCTGTGGCTGCAGATGTACCCTCCACACACTCTCCCCTCTCTTCCCACCAGACAGCGCCCAGGCCAAGCAGGAGCCAAGCAGGACGCCCGCCCTCTGGCCTTTGTTCCCAACACCCTCGTCACCATCCATTTTTCCCTCCCTTCTCTCCCCTTCTCCACTTGCCACACGATATTACATGTATACCCATACCCACCACACACGCCAACCATCGCCAACATCGATTCTTCGTGAGCGATCTCCTCAAGCCCGACTCGATGAACAAATGATCCGACATCGATTGGGACGCTGACATCGTGTCCTCCTTCCCAACCCCGAAATTCGATCGATAATTTTCTTAGGCGGATTCTCCCGGACTGAAGTCCACCACCGTTCGCCATGGCGATAGCCATGGGCTGGCAGAAGCCCGACAATGTCGCTGGCACTGCGGCGCCAGCAATTATGGTCGGCTTGTTCGTTGCGTCTGGAGGTTTACTATTCGGTTACGATACAGGGTAAGGCAATACGATATATTCGCGCTTTCACGGTGTTCTCGTCGGATTGGTTTCGGGCTCGTCTCAATGTTGGGGTTGGAAAATATCGCGACTTAGAGTGTGGTAGTTCCGAGACGAATAAAGAGGCGGTCTATACGCAGCGATGAGGGCGATTTCCACGGTCACAATTCACGATATATTGGTTTCTGGTTGGACAAGGGCTGATTGATTTTGGTTTTCCCTAGGTCCATCAATGGCATTCTTGATATGCGACCGTTCAAGGATCAGTTTTCGACCGGCCACGTCGATCCCGAATTCGGTCTCCCAGATCTCACGAGCAAGGAGTCCTCTATGGTTGTCGCTATTCTAAGCGCCGGAACGTTCTTTGGCGCTCTTTTCTCTGCTCCCGGTGCCGACTCGATCGGCCGTCGACTCTCGCTCCTCGTCAGCGCCGCCGTCTTCTCCGTTGGAGGTATTCTACAAACTTGTGCCCAGGCACTGCCCATGTTGATGGCAGGAAGGTATGTTGCGACAGGATCTCGTCGATGGACACGTTGAATGAGTGATTGTGTCTAACGGTCCCACCAGGTTCTTGGCTGGTGTTGGAGTTGGTGCCATATCAGTTCTCGTTCCTTTATACCAATCCGAAATGGCACCCCGATGGATTCGAGGCACTCTAGTCTGCGCCTACCAGCTCTCGATCACCATTGGCCTTCTCTCCGCTTCTATTATCAACATTATTACGCACAGGATGGAACACACGTCGGCTGCTTTTCGAATTCCTTTAGGTCTGCAGCTTTCCGCAGCTCTCATTTTGTCCCTCGGTCTCCTAATTCTCCCCGAAACCCCTCGATATCTCGTGAAACGCGGTCGCCCGGAGGCTGCTGGCCTCGCTTTGAGTCGGCTCCGGCGTCTCGACATTACGCATCCGGCTCTCATCGACGAGCTCCAAGAGATCGTCGCGAATCATGAATACGAGCTCACCCTGGGCCCCGATACGTATTGGGATATCATCCGTGGCAGCCCTCATCTCGGACGCCGAACTCTTACCGGATGCGTCCTGCAAATGCTCCAACAGCTAACAGGTATTAATTTCATTATGTACTACAGCACTACTTTCTTCCGAGGAGCCAGAGTCGACAACCCTTACACAATATCACTCATTATCAACATTATCAACGTGGTCTCGACAATTCCTGGTCTTCTTGTTATTGAATCATGGGGTCGGCGGAAACTCCTCATCGTCGGAGCAATAGGCATGGCAGTATGCCAGCTCCTTATTGCTTCATTCACTACCGCGGCCGGCGAAGATCTTGAAGTCGTCGCCCAAACAATTCTCATTGTCTTCTGCGCCATTTATATTTTCTTCTTTGCCGCGTCGTGGGGCCCCGTTGCATGGGTCGTCACGTCGGAAATATACCCGCTCAAAGTCCGTGCTAAGGCCATGTCTGTCTCGACAGCGGCAAACTGGCTTCTGAATTTCGCTATCGCCTATGGAACTCCCTTTATGGTAGGCAACGATCGTGGGTCTGCAAACATCGGACCCAAGATCTTCTTCCTATGGGGAGCCTGTTGCATCGTCGCCATTTTCTTTGTCTGGTGCATGGTCTACGAAACAAGCAAGATCAGTCTTGAACAGATTGACGAAATGTATGAGAGAGTCGACTACGCGTGGAACAGCACCCGTTTCGAACCGAGCTGGAGCTTCCAGCAGATCCTGGACGAAGGCTGGTCGCCGAGTGGCCAGCCTCCCGAACACGAACTAGAACCCACCCAATCCAACTCATCGACAACTGTGGGCAGCACGGCATCGTCAAGCTCAAGCACGACGGTAGTCGCGCCACCCCCCGCGGCATTTTCAGGCAACTCTAATAGTAATAAAACGCTGCCGCACATGTCGAACGTGGATTTTAGCTACTAATATGGTTGGAGCCAAACGGAGTTCTGGACCTCGGGCAACGACTCGCGTTCTCATCATTTTGTTTTTATCGGCATTTTCATCTTTCTGTTCATGTCTATACCACCAGGCTTGATATTGGGTACCAGCGACGGAGTTCATGATGCGGCGGCGTTTATACGGAATCACGACGATCTACATCTTTTTATTTTCCTTTTTACTCATTTTTATTTTTCCTCGTCTACAAGTTTCCGGGACGAAATAAGGCAATGGGCTTGGTGGGGAAGGGTGTATTCTCATGGGATATCACGGAAAGGATTTTGCACAATCACACTGGGCTTGTCATTACATGGAGCAATTTAGGTGGTCCCCCCGCTCCCTTCGATGCCGTTCACTTCACTATTTGCACACCATCCTGACTACATCTTCACTTGAGTACGGGGACATGGAGATACCATACCCCCTTCTCATATATATACCCGCTCCGGTCATGGTCTTCTATAATCTTTGGAAACATGTTAAAAGGGGCCCTCTACTCTTATACACAGCTACGCTAATACTCGGTGAGGGTTTGGAAAGGAGGTGGAGTGGGACATGCCCATATGGCATTGTTCATATCATCAAAGGCTATACAATCCCTGGCCTACAACTAAAATATACCAGATACGTTTTCTTCTGTTCAACTACATGCGCTCTTGCCTGCCCATTTTTTTGATATTGATGTTATTAACCTTGATTTGCAACTACTCGATCGAGCCCAGTTATCCAAAGACCGCGGAGCAGGACCCTGACTCGCTACTGCTCGGAATAGGGCGCCTAATCTATCATATCTATGTAATATCTGAACGGATTCATGCGCCAATTTCCTCGCTTCGGGTCCCGGTTCACCTATTGAGACACGAACTTCTTCAAGACCAACTTCTTGAGTTTGTAATTTTTCGCCAGTAACTCCTGCCAGAGATATCTATATCATCTTAAAGAGATCAGGTCAGGTCCATTGAGGGCATACATCTCCTCAGCACCGAATGTGCTTTCCTCATTCTTGATGAGCCAGGTGTCTTCACTCCGCGTTCTCCGTTCCAACTTCCTGGTGCGGTGCCAGTTGAGGCTGATTACCCCTTTCTCATGATGAAATGAGCATGAATAGAGCGGGCCTTCCTTTTCCAGCATCATGGGGCTAGCTCTATATATTGAGCGCCTCTTGAGCTCGCTCAGGTTCTTCCCTTGCCTCGTTTCCTTCAAGAAGTCTACAGCTCCTTCATATCAAGTTCTTTTTTCCTTCTCACCCTCTGACGAGCTTGCTTATCCATATCTTCACGCTCGAACTAAACCTTCCCTTAGCACATTCTCAGAGATAATCAGTATGGGGGGACTTGACTACCTCGACGATGAGACTTTGAATCACCTTCTTGCGGCGGGCTTGGATCTCGATGATAGAGACAGCCTTCCCGCCCAGTTGCGGAGAGCTCGGGCCGCTGGTCTCCTGGCTCATGACCACGGCTGGGCTGACGAAGCGGATTCTGCGCATGATGGGCCTCAGCGAGCTGCAGACGTAGAGAGAAGACCGGAAGCGCCGATCACCTCGGAGGAGCGATTACGTATCATTGCGACTAGTGATGTGGCGGATAGCTTCCTGGACAATAGAGAACAGGGAGCCGACAACTGCAACAACGCCGGCGGTAATGGAGAGTGTATAATCTGCATGGAGTCAGGCATGCCAATGCTACAACTCCCTTGTGGCTGCTGGTACTGCGCCCCCTGCCTCCGCCAATGTCTTCGAACCGGCCTCACCAACGAAGGGAGCTGGCCCCCTCGCTGCCATCAACCTCTCACGGAAGACGCCGTTCGCTGGGCTGTGGGAAACTCCCATTCCCACGCTCGCCTCTTCGACGTTTGGAGGGAGTCGGGACTAGAGTGGGGGGTTCTGCCGAGGCATCGGACTTACTGCCACAGTAGAGACTGCGGCAGCTTTATTCCTCCCAACACGCAAGACCCTGAAAGATGTCTTGTTTGTGGCCGACGAACATGCCGGCAGTGCAAAAGGCAATCACATCCGGGCACGGCTTGTGTGGAGGAGCATGGAGAAAACGAGCAGGTGATGGATATGATGGATGATAATGGTCTTGCTGGATGTGACCAATGCGGAAGGGTAGTTGAGCTGGCAGATGGTTGCAACCATATGACGTATGTTTCCCCATTGTTCCCTTCACTTTCTCTTCTTGCCGTTTCTATATTTAGAGGAATATCCCGCTAACTGACTCCCTCCGCTCTCCTCTTCCCTCTTGCCCGAGGGGGAAGCAGGGGTGAGGTGGGATTTTATGTTGTAGATGCCAATGCGGCCATCAATTCTGCTATCTTTGTGGCGCTAGATGGAAAACATGCCCGTGTGTCCACTATGGAGGCAGAGGCCTCCCAGCGAGAAACCGTGCTCGTCTTTACCGGCAAGGAGGCCAGGATGTCGATGACCCTGCTCCTCCTCCGGCCGCACAGTGGGATAACCATGATCTAGAGGTATGGGACGCCCGAACATTCGCTTCTACATATCTAGGTTGCTAACTGCATATTTCAGTTTCTCCCTGACGATGGTTTTGACGGCTTTGGTTTCCCCCCGATGCCCTGGGATAATCCACCGAGGGAGGAGCCGCAAGAACGACCTGTGGCACGAGAACGGCATTTCGCGCGAGAGAGACGCATGGTAAGATGGGGGAGGCGGGCGAGAGAGGCGGGCGTCGAAAGAGAGGGGAATCTGGCGAGAGAGATACGGCAACGCCTGGCTGGGCGAGGTTGGCGGCGAGCACCGCTGGAACCGGCAGAGCAAAGGGAGCCTCCGCGCCCAGTCGCGCAAATTCCGCAACTCCCACCCCCGGAAGAGGCTATGCCGGTGGACCCTGAGGGGGAGAGGCAGAGGCAGCTAGACCTAGAAAGAGAGCTGGATATTGCGAGGCAACTGGAGCTAGCTGAAAACCTTGATCCGGCGATGTTCCTGGAACGGGAGTGGGAACCAGGGCCGGAACTAGAGTCACCCCCACGACCGCCTCCTGAGCCTGAACCGGAGCCAGAACGCCAACCAGAGCCGCAGGCACAGCCACCTCCACCACCTCCACCAGAGCCCGCCAGACAACAAGAGCTGGTAGTTCCGGCCCCGCGAGCAGTCCGCACACCTCCGCCACTTTGCTTTATGGGTGATGCCATAGGTATGTGCATCGCGTGGCTGCATCAGCAGTCCATCCCAGCTTCTCCCAAAAATGGACTAACCTTGATATCTATATCCAGAAGAAAGAGGGGAGATAGATTTAATCGTATTGTGGCTCGTTTGTAACTGCTTTCATAAGGGATGGCTTAGCTCCATTCGATCTTACAATGCACCGGACATCTATATTCAAAGAACCAGAGCCGGCTAACATACGATTTCCTGCAGATGAGCGAGGTCCCACACCGCCAGGCGCGAATGCAAGGGAATTCAGTATCACCCAGGTGATCGAGGTAGGTCTTAGCACTTCCCTTCTTCCCGGCCTCTTGCCCCGGTGGAAACCGAGGTTAACAGGATGGATAACTATCCAGGGCGGTGTTCGGAGGTACGTAATAAACCGAGACATGACGTGCGGCCACGGCTTCGATATGCAGTGGCACACTATCCCCACAGCCGAGGTCGGCAATTTGGTCTGCCCGATATGTGAACGTGAAGGTGGTGCCGAGCGAGAGATGGGGGGTGGTCAAGCTCTTGTGCGATGTTCGACCTGCCGGGTTCGGACGTGCGCGTGGCATCGGCGGACAAGGTTTGGGCTTGATTTCTACGCGGCGCGGGATATGGTTCGGATGTTGGAGGGGCAGTCTACATGGGAAAGGGAGCCAGGACGCAGGGAGAGACGAGGAGAGGGAAGAAGGGAGAGGAGGCGAGAGGAAGAGAGGAGAAAGAGAAGGCGACAGGAGGAGGAGGAGGAGGAGGCGGAGGAAGAAGAGAGGCAGGAGGAGGAGAGACGGCGGGAGCGGCACAGGAGAGAGGGAAGATGGCGAGAAGAAAGACGGCCAGCAGAGAGATGGCGGCGGCGGGAGGAGGAGGAAGAGGAAGAGGAGGACAGTGAGGAGGAGGAGAGACGAGAGAGAAAAGCCGAGAGAAGGAAACGGCGGGAGGAGGACAGGCGCCGCGAAGAGAGGCGACGCGAACAACAGGCGACACTTAGGATTTTGTATCCTTTCGCGCGCCATCGCAGTAATAAAAGGAAAAAGAAGTGAGCGCCTTTGAGCACGCGAGCAAATTCCGGGAGTTGCAAGGTTCCAACGGATGTTTCTAATGCACTCCGTGGGCGATGTATAATGCATCCAGCCGCCTGACCATCCTACATCCTACATATAGCGAAGGCGGCGTCTTTGTTCTTGCGCTATTCCTTGCCGAAGGAAGCTCCCGTCATTAAAATCCTCCTTCGGAAATCTGGAGGATCCGAGACAGTGGCAAGTGGATATAAAGATCCACTCATTCATCACGGTATGGCCGGGGTCAATACACTCTGACACGTTTCAGCCAAACGACGACTGGCTCGGAAACGTTGTCTAGAACTTGGACGAATCTGAGCCCGACTACGAAGTACTTCGTGCTTATTGCACGTAGTATGGCGAGAGCGTTCTAGTATAAATCTCGAATATCTGGGTATCAGTCGACCCCTCACAGAGAGGTCGCGCTATTTTTGGTGTCAAAACAGGAAAACGAATCTGAAGAAAGAATCTAACCCGGAGCTGTATCGTATGGGTATTCATAAACTCGTATCTTAACGGGACATAGGATGATCATTAGTTAGGGTGGACGAAAGTCGATGAAGAGCCGAGCTAAATGGGACATCTGTTGTCCTCATCATCAAAAATGCTAGACGATGAAGAGAAGGAGAGATAAAAAGGGAAAAAAATAGAGCTCATCCTGAGAATCGAACGAGTGGCGGCTAGGCAAAAAATGAGCAGCTTCTCTTTGATAGAGCGTGTCATCCTTGTGCAGGGACCATGCTAATCTTCTCTGTATTTTTGCAACTTGACCATTTGCCCGCAGGCGATATTCGTGCTCCATATTTTGATATATAAGGGGTATCCATGGATTTGGCCCCTAGGCACCTAGGCAGCAGTGCCTCGGGAAAAACAGGCATACAGGCATACAACAGGCACACAACAGGCATCAAACGGTGGGTGGTAGGCGCCATGATACTGTGGGCGGCCGCTTGTGAGGCGATGACATCTGACTGCAGCAAGGGGGGAGAGGCGAGGCACCAACAGCCGAGAAGGCGGCAAGCAGGCGGCGGAAAACGTGGTGCCTTTGACGAATGGTGGGAGGGAGGTGCGTATCAACATTGAAGCCTGTTAGTGTCAGGCACCAGGATCGAATTATCCTATTAACCAGCACTGACCTTGAATACAACTTTACAAGGTACTTCATCGAAGAGAACAGGTCTAGTTTCAGAGTTTTTGATTAAGAATTGCAAACAGAAAGGCAATACGAAGTACCGGTGTAAATGCGGCGAGTGAAGGGGGAAAATAATATAAGATTAAAGAATGCCACTTCCTGAGCTCGTAACAACCCCTCCCTTCTTTTTACCCCGGTCCTGTGCCAAAACGTGAAGTCCCCCCGATGATCTCTCCAACTCCCACGTCCATGAAAAGAACCCAAACACCATCCAAAACCGTGTATGAACGCCGGAGACGCATATATCGAGACCAAAAAAAAGAGAAGATCAAGAAAAAAAGAAGGCCCCGCTTAGTCCTAACCTCCACGTCTAGCCGGTTCGAACCTATCCTGCCCCCCGGGAACCGCCATCTCCTCCTCAATCTCAGCTGTTCTCGCACTGCGTGCACATTTCCTCCATGTCGACGTGTTCCTCGAACTCGAGGCCGCCGCAACCGCGATCCTGGCTCCAGCAAAACGAGAGGACGTCCATCTGGGTCGACTCGTCGAGGCTGTCCTTCATCGCTGGTTTGCAGCGCGTCAGGTTGACCGAGTAGATGCGGTGGCATAAGTCGCAGACGAAGAGCTTAACCGTGCACATTGTTGTCTCGTGAGCTGGAACTGTTGGCTTGGGAGATTCTGGACTTTCCTTTCGTAGTTCTTTTTCTCTTTTTATCTCTCAATTTTCTGAATCCCCCTTCTCTCTCCCCTTCAGTCTATGCAACGCCCCCGCCTCTGGTATGGTGGAGTATTATCTTGAGTTGTTGTATTTAGGAGGCAGGGTCAGGCGGTCAAGAGTGGGGAAAGGAGGCGAAAGTGTGATGCCGAAGCTGGTAGTGGGAAGGGAAACGAAGAACGCTGGTCGGTGTTGGTTGATGTTGGTTCGCGTGAGTGAGAGTGCGAGAGAGGGCGAGAGAGTGTGTGAGAGTGTGGGAGAGTGTGAAAGAGTGAGACGAGCAGAGGAATTGGGGGTGGGTTTTTAAGTTGAGGATGAAGAGCATCGCAACAATAGGCACTTGGCGATTCACATTCTAGAACAAGGTGGAGGCGTCAAGAGTGCTGTTGTTAACATCTCGCGCGCTCAATCAATGCTATGTCGGTACCACGGGCAATGCATTTGCACATTGATCAATCTTGATTGAGGCACATGCCTTGGTTCAGCTGGAGGTAGGCTGCGGATCATATCCTCAGACCAGTCCGGATATCAACAGTTAGTTCTAGCGTTTTCAGGATGGGCCGGGCTCAATAGAGACAATTAGTCTCCAAGAGCTTGACTCTATAGCACCATAAGATCCCAGGGGCAAGAAAAGGAAAGAAACTTGAGAGAAAAGACCCAACACTGGATTGTTCTCTATTCCCTTCTCTATTCCCCGGGACACCTCGAAGTGCCGTCAATCGATCAATGTTTGTCACATCTAGTTTTACATTGGGCCTTTTGAACAGAACTTGACTGGGCACAATCCACCCAACATTGAATGTTCCCCCCTCTGGCATCAGTTGGCCAATGTGTCAGCTTGCCGACTACTAACATCAATTAACGTGGCCTGGCCGATGCCAATAGCTCTCAGCCCGGCTCAGCTGTGTTACAATGTCAGAGCTGAAAGTTGAAGAGGACTTTGTTGTACAGATGAAGCCTCAAACACCAATTGAGTCAATGGAATCGCTCTTGCCTGACATTCAATCTAACAGGAGTCACCTTGGCCCTAGTCCCCAGGGTCCCTCATCAGGCTCTCGAAGAAGGCCGTATCGACGCCCTGGAATGCCCAGTCTTCTCCGCCTGCTGTCAGTCCCGGATCACCACCATGTTCCAGGAAAGGATCCAGAGAGGCCGAGGGTTGCGGTGTAAAATCTTCGGCAACATCGTTGATGTCACCTGGTTCAGGTGTTGAGAATACACCCAGCTGGCATGGTGATTGAGTTTTTGAATGGGAGTTCGATATGCCCTGCTGTGATATCGCCATTGGTTCCACCACTTTGGTACCGGTATTTGAGATTCTATCAGGTCCGGAAAACCCCGAGGCCGACGCTTGTGTTTCCTCAACCATGGTGTCTGTGCTAGGTGTGGTGGTGGAGTTCTGTACTATCGGCGACGGGGTGGTAACCTGCCGTCCGGGAACCACTTTGCTCATGCCCTCACGAGCAATCTTAATAATGCCAAAGTACGGAATGTGCACGCTCACAAAGACGTTGTCGCCTTGATCCCGATCCGGTCCCCGAAGCGCCGCCTCGGTCACCGTCTCCTGCACACTCACCGTCTCCGCGTCAATCTCGATGGCCAACAACCGCTCCAGCAGGTCCGCGCTCTGCGCACTAAGCGCATCCGAACTAAGACGATTAACCTCCCTCATATTTTCCTGCGCTTGCTCTATCATAGCCCGGTCACTAAGATACTGGTGCGCCAGGAGATTCTCATTCTCAGGGCGCTGGCTACTATCGAGGTGGGCCAAAAGTAAAGTCATGGCCGCCATGAGGGCGAGAAAGTCGATGGTGCGACAGCTGTAGGCAATTCGATTGAAGCGCCGTAGCGTGATGAAGCGCGAGAGCACCTCCCGCGAAGCGTTGACGCAGGTGATTCTGGAGTACTCATATTTGCTGCGCCCAGACGACGAGGAGCGAAGCATGTAGGGTAAGTGGAGTTGGTTGAGGAGGTTGTAGTGGAGGACCTGTGCGAACAGCCGCCGCGTGTCCCAAAACCGAGTTTGCGGGTCGGCTGAGGCCGGGTCTAGGTTCGGTGCTAGCCACCACTTGCTCGGGAGACTTCGAGCCGCCTTCTGCAGCTCGGCGTCGAGGGTTCGTGTTAGGGCAAAGGTTTCGGGGCTCGGGTCGCATGCATTTCTCCCCAGAATCCGGGAGGCGATGACGCAGTGTCTTCGCTCGAGGCGACCCATGGGAGTGTCACCTACAAGCAACTCCTCGGACGCCATGCTACAGTCGGGACTAGCCTCGGGAAGACCCAGCATGAGGCAGAGATTGCGGTCCAGGAAGACTATTCGGAGCCACATCAGCTGCGGGTCATGTTTGGTCCTAGGGTCAAGCACCTTGTACTGTGCCCGCTGATGCGGTCGGTGGAGGCCCATCAATTGCGCGATGCTGGTGGCCCTCCGGCCCGCCACCCAGCTTCGTCGGAGATTACCAATGTTGGCTTGGTACATGCACTCGATCATGACGCACTCAAGGCCTTCGATGCTGCCGAGAAGCTCGTCATTGGTCGTGACGAGGTTGATGGCGAGATTCGCGAACCGTTCCATCATGGCTCGTGGTGATTCTGGTAGTCCCTTGATCTCTGGGTGGAGGTCGGGGTGGAGGTGCTGCAGGAAGATGGCGAGCTGGAGCATGTGTCTTGCTATTAGAACAGGGTGAAGATCCGGTCCGGGAATCTCCAGTAGACTCCTGTGGGTTTTGAGGCCGTTCTGGTCAAGGGCTGTGTATGGCATGGTCAATATCTCGTTGGGAAGGACGGTAGGGTCATGGCTGGCTCTGCATATCCTCTCGGTATCCTCTCGGGACGGTAGTGATGCATGCAAGAACTGAGACAGCCTTCCATATTTTCCGTGGGAGGCCGGCGTAATAGTCGTTGCCGCAGAAATGCCATTCTCGATAGTGCGGCGCTGATAGAAGTAGTGAGTATTTGTAGGGTGGATACTAAAGTTTTTATACACAGCCGAGGAAAGGGGGCGGAGGGGAATACTAACCTTGAAAGATGTATAGAAAGCTAGGTGTTGTGAAGGCTCCGGTCTCACTGACGTAGGAGTGAGATTGCTGGAGTCCATCAGTACCCTTGTGCTTTCTTCATTAGGCCTCCTGGGTGTTCTTCCGTTAGAAGAGGCTCCAATCCCATCTCTGCTTATGCGATCTATCAATGGATCAACTAGATCTTCAACTCTTGCAATGCTATTACCACCACCACCCACTTTCGGGGCTCGGGTCTCCTCTGCAGCAAGAGAGATATCTTCGGGAAACTCCTGGCTGATGCATTTGGAACCCCGCCGCCGACAGCCGTGGCATGCTACACCCGGGAACCGTTCTGGGTCAAATATGCACCTCATCTTCCGCCGTTTGCATTCCCAACAGCTGTGAGTTCCCTTCCGGAGCTTTCTCTTCTTCGCTTCGGACTGACTATTATGTGGATGTGTCATCATTTTCAATAGAATAAGTCTGCCGATAGGAACAATATCGTTTTCCGGTAGATAGAGTATTTGAAAGTTGCGGGCTACGAAGTGGAATGTGAATTGAGGAACCCCTTGTGCGGCGAGGGAAGACCGGCGGAGGAATTGATCCCGGATGAGGTTGAATGTGGGGCGTTCACCAGCGCGGTTTTACGGCGCAATGCAGCCCTGTGAGCATCGCTAGGACCACGCCCGTGCAGCATCCAGACGGAGGAAGCGGTTCGTGGGGTCTGTCGACCAATAACATCCCATGCCGTCAAGGCGGTCGAGTAACCCCCGTCATATCGTGCAACCGCCCTTCAATGCTTCCTCCGTCCTATAGCTCAAGTTGTTTAGAGGACATTGAACGCGCTGATGCGCATGCCTCATAAAAACTCCCATAGCACTTACCTGAGATCGAAAAAGATTTTCTCTCGCTCATCGTTCCAAGAGCCTGTGGTTGAGAATATAGGCACAGACACCGCCGAACAGACAGAAAACATGTCGTCTCGGAGTCCGCCCTCTGAGAAGATCAAAACGAAGGCACCCGGCATGGAAAATAGTAACCTGACAGACTCGGCCACAAACGGCGAGCAATCAGCGTCGTCCGAAAACACTCCCGAGAAGCAAGAGAAGAAAGACAGCCTAGAGAGCGAGATCGAGCCCGAGTACGCGACTGGCCTCCGCCTGTTCCTCATCATGCTCACCATCTTTACGAACACGCTTCTCGCCGCACTAGAGATCGGCATCGTAGCCACGGCCATCCCCGCCATCACCGACGACTTCCACCGACTCGACGACGTCGGCTGGTACGGCAGCGCCACCTTCCTATTAGTTGGAGCCACGGCGCCCATGTGGGGAAAGCTATACAAGTACCTCAACGTCAAGTATGCCTACCTCGGCTCCGTTGTACTTTACTTACTCGGGAGCATCGTGGCCGCAGCGGCGCCGAACAGCGAGTCCGTGATCATCGGTCGGGCGATTCAAGGCCTGGGGGCATCGGGGACACTCGGCGGCTCATTGATCGTCATCAACTACGTCACGGAGCCCAAGAGACGGCCCTTGCTCATCGGAAGTTGGATGGGCGTGTTTATGGTCTCGACTATCCTCGGTCCCGTCATCGGCGGCGCGTTCACGAGCGGCATCTCTTGGCGCTGGTGCTTTTGGATCAACCTCCCGCTCGGGGTTCCCATAATTGTCCTTCTTATGCTCTTTTTGCACATTCCAAAGCACATAAAGCCCGCGCGCGCCACTTGGATGGAGGTTATCTTGCAGCTTGATCTTCCAGGATTTGGTGCCTGGCTCGCCTCGCTTGTGTGCCTGACGTTGGCTCTCCAGTGGGGAGGCCAGACCAGATCATGGAGTGATGGGGGTGTGGTCGCCACATTGGTCCTCTGGCTGGCCTTGTTCTTTTTCTTCTTCGTCGTCGAATGGTTCCAGGGCGAACGAGGAATGGTACCTTTGAGGCTCCTTCGGCCGCGTTTGACGTGGAGCAATGCCTTGTACTGCTTCATGTAAGTCATCTTTTCCCCATGAATTCCCTCGGAGATTTGATCCTAATCAGCGCCTTTCCTTCAAAGCTCCAACGCTGCTCTCTACCAGGTCATGTTCTACCTACCCATCTATTTCCAGTCTATACACGGTCAGTCGGCCATTGGGAGTGGCATCAACACCCTTCCGTTCCTAGCCTTCTTCGCAGCTGGATCCATGGTCAGCGGTGCCGCCATTGGCAAAACGCGCCTCCTGCAACCGTACCAGCTCACTAGTGCGCTCCTGATGACGGCTGGGGCCTCTTTGTTATACACGATGGGCGTCAGTTCATCCAAGACTCGGTACATTGGCCCTCAAGTCCTCTTCGGATTCGGTCTCGGCCTTGGGAACCAGGTCGCCATGACCGCTGTGCAAGGCTTTTCTAAACCGGAGGATGTGGCGAACAGCACTGGTATTATGCTCAGTACGTAAATGATACTATTTTTCATACTTTGGTATAAATATGCTGCACTAACCCTAGGGCAACTAGTGTGCCAATCGATTAGCGGTGCTTACTTCGTTGCGGTAGCGCAATCACTCTTCGCCAACCGCATGCTGGAGACCCTCCGGAGTACTGCCCCCAACGTCAACCCCTTCGACGTTATCAACACGGGTGCCTCCGAGATACGTCAAGTCTTCACGGGCGAGGGCCTAGCTGCCGTGGTTGGCGCATACATGGTTGGGATTAAAGACGTCTTCGCTCTTTCTCTGGGGGCATCGGCAGCCGCAGCTGTTTTGGCTATGGCGATACCCTTTAAGAAGCTTCCCGATCATGATAGCAAGAAAAATGAGGAGGAAGGAAGAACCGCATAAACGTGTATATCCGGTATATCCGGTATATCCGGTACAGAGATACAATCAAAGATCTAGAAATTGCGATATGAAAGAAGAAGGAAGGCTATGTTGCAGAGAAATGGTCCCTAGTCTGGTGTTAGTGAAGTTGAAGCTGACCTGCTTGCACACTAAAACCATGCGCAGCCAATAGCAGCGGACCGAAGTTCCGATCGGGCAATACCTCGGCAAGCGCCAACGTAGTCCGCCTGTAAATCCAGACTTATCGATGAGCCAACGCCGTCGTCGCGACTATTATTCACATTTATATCTTTGGCGAGCTACATATGGCGTGTACCCCGAGCTTCGTGTACTTGCTCGGCGCCATTGGGGATAGAGAGTCGGTAGATTATGTGGATTCGAAACCGATCTGGGCAATGATATTTGGCTCCAAGATGTTAGAACCCACCGTGGTGGAATGCATGGAGATCAACCATAAGTATCAGGAGCTGCCCTCGTACACTTAAGGAGGATGGGAGAGAGAGTATCGGCAGATTCGTCACATCACACATTCGCATCTGGAGTAATCCGAACTCTGCGAACTATAGATGTTGCTAAGCGCGGTTATTGATTTTAAGTTGTCGAAAATAAAGAAGGGAGAGAAGACGCTAATCGACATACGCCTAGTGGCTTTATCGATACCTCATGTTCATCGCTTTCTGAACCAGAACTCAGTGTAACTCCCTCCATTCTAATAAGTGCTCCGCCTACCTCCACGCAATCACCCCCATCGGTTCAAATCCAACCTCAGAATGATAACCCACTGCCATATTCGTCCCCTCCCGACATAAATCCCACGGCCCATACAAAGGATCAATGCCAACTAGCCGGCATCAATCCCGGCCCTGGCGGCGGCCCACCCCCCACAACCGGTCCCCATTGAGGTTGGTGGCCCACGAGCGTCCCGCTACAAGTCCGACAAAGGTCCATGACATCTACAGTTCCGGAGAATCGCAGGCCCCGGCAACCTTCCAACGGCGACCAGCAAAACTCGAAAACAACACTGTGAATCGACTCCGCCACCGTCCTCAGGTCCATGATCCCCTCGCCCGGCATAAGCGTCTCGATGCCATCGCTGGACGTTCCGCGGAGGCTTTCGTCGACAATGTTGATGCAATTTTGGACTATGACTTGGCAAACTCGGTGGCATCTCTCGCATGCTCTCATGTGTCGGATCTCGCACATCGTGGATAGGTGGTGGATTTTCCTTCCCGCCGGTCTTCTTTTGCCTTACTTTTCGTGATGTAGGGTGAAGCGAGGCTTTTGCCTGGCGTGGTATAGAGATCGAAGGACGGGTAGGAGCGATGCCGGCAAGCTTCGATTGGTTGTTGGCGATGGCTCTTGTAAAACCGTTCGTTCGCAAGGACTACCTCTGCTTGATCGATACAATATAAATGCGCTGGATAAAGGCGAATTCCTAGCTATTCAGCTGTTTGTAAGACGCTTTACCAGATGAGCTATTGTTGAAAATAGGTAGGTTTGGTGAAGATGACGAGAGAAAAATTCTAGCCACTGCAAGGAATATCGAAGAGATGGCTGCTAGCTGAAGGAGAACTACATTGAATATGAGTTTGGAAAGTGATATCTATCACCAGTTCTGCTAGACAAGAAAGCAGGATCCGCGGACTTCGAGGAGGGTCATGCCTGGATTGGGAGTAGAAAGTTGAAAGTAGAAAGCACAACTGATTCGATTGTCGAGATGGAAGCTGCGAATAGATGCTAAAACAGAACCCGTAGTCTCCCAGGCAGTTTGGCTGCGAAGAGAATTGCCCATCATCACATCCACAATGCGAGAGCCATGAAAATGAATCGCCCAAGATTGTCTGAAAACACGATGTTTATTCCAGCGCTATTTCGTCTCTTGGGATCCTGGGCGCTCAACCCGAGGCTCCATCCTTTCTCTCCGAATGCCTAAATAAAAAGAAGTATTGTACAACGTAAACGTGGGGATTTATTTCGTTTCTGTTTTATCTTGCCTTCCATCACCACTCCGCCGTGGCCTCTTCAATAACGAGCTAAAAACATTTACAGGCTCGGTGTATTTTCGTTCTCCCTCCATTCATTACTCTTGCTATCGTCCACCTATCGCTCGCCCGCCAATCGCCTGCTCTGCACCTCACCTAGGGCCTTGGTGCCGCTGAGGAAGGTAATGACACCAATGACGCCGGCAACGGGAAGTAGTTGAAACAGGTTCCAGCTCCTGTGATACATGAAGAAGGAAGCTTCCATCGCAACAATGGACCCGAAGAAGATGGCATGAGAGAGGGGCGCAGCCGCGAACGCGGTCTTGAGGTGGGTGAGATTAGCGCCGAGCACGATCCACTACCCGATGTCATTGTCAGTTCAATTCCAAAAGAGAATAAAAGAAATTTCGTAGCTAGAAAACGAGTGAGACCTACGCCGATGAAGAGGGCGGGGATGGGTGCCAAGACAGCGAGCGTGAAGAAGATGGAGACGATCTTGGGAGGAACTCGATCTGGAGCCTTGAAGATATGGTGGATCTCGGGTAGCTTCCCATATCGGATGGGCTTCTCGTACTGCGGAGGGGTCGCGGCTGGGTTATCGACAAGGTCGATGTCGAAGACGGGGCGGACGAGGCCTTCCGACGAGCCGAAGGAGCCGATGACGATGCTGGCGTGGAGCGGCTTCTTGGAGAGGAGGTGCTGAACAGGGAGTTCTTTGCGAGGCTATACCAGAGAGAAAAAAAGAACAAGTCAGTTGGGTGGGCCTCTCTAAAATTGGACAATTGTTTGTCTGAGGGCATGCGAGGGGACATACGATCTCAACAACTGCCTTTCCACTCTCCTTGACTGCAAAGGCAAATGGAGCCTCAAGACCTGTATCCTCCTCTTTAATAATGACAAAAGCCTGATGAGGCTTCTTTGGCTTTCTGTCCTCCTTGGTCTTCAGCACTACTTTGATGGTATCTGTTGTATCTAGAGGAAGCGCTTTCGAGAGGGTCGCCTTTTGTGTGAATCTGAATCACGAAGGCCATGTTAGCCCACTCCATCGAGTACTGCAAATTTGGGGGTAGATATGGGGTACAAGGAGCTATACTTTTCTGTCAAGCCCGCGCCCTTCCTTGACTTGATCGAAACCGTCGCATCATCGAATTCCCAGCTCGAGGCCGCGTACGCAGTGCTGGCCACCAACAGCAGCGTCGACAGCGATTGGAGGATCCGCATTGCTTCGAAACTACCAGAGTTGTGGCACTGCTATGCTGTTATGTGCGGCGGAAAAAAAGAAATTAGGAAAAGAAAGGAATGGGTTGGGTTGGTGGTGGGGGGAAGAGAGGGTTGAAGGCTTGTCGGAAGGCTCGTGGGAAGGTCGTCACTGCTGGATGTGGACTTGAAGCTTTTCGAGCTTCGTGTTAACTTGCGTCAAGTTGCCAGCGCGGCAGGTACGTACCTTGCGTTCCTCCACCCCTTCCATGCAGTCTCGAAACACAGTATTAATTGTAAATATAATACATAATAACGACAAATTTGCACTGTAAGCACCTCGAGCAGTTCAATGGGAGTTCTACAGTTTACAGATTAAGAGGTGAATCATGAGGGTGTCACAAGTAGGAAAGAGCCTAGTTATAATTTAAACCTAATATTTTAGGTGTTCAGAAATATCATCCCGCAAACATTGCAAATACAGCACCCATACTTAAAACATAGGGTATATTCCTAGTATTACAGTAAATACTACTAATATAAATAATACAAAGAACTAGTTGGACCATTTGGTGCAGAAAAACTATTATTATTTATTAGTAAAGCAGTTAGTGGTTTAAGTACAGGTATGGTAACTAATTATGCATTATTTATAATAATAAGTGTTATTGTGTATTTAAAATATTTGTTATGTATATTATACATATTTTTTAAAAATATAAAGAAATCTTCATTATTATTTAAATTAGATAATAAATGACTATCTTTATATTTATTATGCACTAAATTTGAATCTTTGTGTTTACTTCTAAATCAGAGTCTGGTATTATATAAGAATCAAATTCTATTAAGTCATTATTAGAATCTAAGAAAAAGGAAAGATCTTGGATTATAGGAAAAGCTACGCTAGGGATGTTTGTCCTTTAATAATTTAAAAATTATTAAGCTTTATGAATATATAGTATACTACATACTTATATACACAATATATTAAATTTATACATACTATACTCATAATTTTATGGCTTTCTTATTACTATACGTAGCTTAATTATAGAAAATAAGTATTAAATAGGGGTTCCAGTTATACTATTTAACTATACAGGGCTTAGTTAATAATTTAAATTAAGTTTAATTTTTTATTATGATAGATTTTACCCTAGTTTTATATACTATGCCAATTTTATTTTTGACTATGTAGTCTTGTATTCTACATTAGTTTTATTCGTAATATTATATTACGTATATTTAAGAAATATCTTATGTTCTGGAAAACTATATACGTCCTCCTCCCGTGGTACAATCCAAATGGCTCACCAAAATAGTACAATACAATTCCAAGTAACATCCCCCAAACGCCAGCAACTATCGCAATGGACAAGGATGGCTTCCCACATCCGAAGATCGCATCTTGGAAATACATCAACGGGATGGAATCCTAGAAAATTTATCAACGGGATGAAAAAAAAAAAAAAAAGCCCTCATAGTTCTGTCTTGACAGACCTCTTGTCCCCAGCCTTCTTCGGTAGGTAGCTATCGAGCTCCATCCATTCCGCGACGAAACCAGTGACGATCTTAGCCCAATCGTCACTCGACGGGATATCGAGGTGCTCGCCATCGTCGGGGATTCCCTTCGAGTCGTGCCACTGGTCCGGGAACGGTGAGGGAATGATGTGCAAGATCTCTACGCCACGCGCCATGAATGGGATGTGGTCGTCCTCAATGTATCCGCGAGTGAAAGCATTGGATTTCTTGTTGGAGTCGGGGAGGAAGAGGCCGGCGGTAGGCGGGAGTTTGGTTTGAAGGAGACCGAGGTCTCTCAGGCGCTTCTCGACCTTGGCCATGGCTTGGTAGGCCCAATGTGTAGTTAGAAAGTAGGATGACACGCGGGGCCATGGGGTCGTCGAGCCGAGGAGGTCGAGGAGGACGAAGAGGCTGATGGAGCGGAGGGGGTTCTTGAAGTTTGATGTGGCGGGGTAGAACTCGCCTTCCCAGGCCTCTGCAAGGGCCCTATTTGACAAGGGGGAAAGAAGTTAGAGACGATAAGCCATAGGGACATTCACGGGGCTGTTGCGGACGCTCTTACCTTGATCCGTAGAGAGAATCGGTAGCCGACCAAGCAACGAAGGCCTCCTCGCCATCGAGGAATAGAATCTGAACGCCCTTCTCCTCCTCCAACCCAGAGCCGGCCTCTCCGTTCGCGACCATATTAGCCCACTTCTTCGTAAGCGCCGCATCGATACTTCGGGCAGCATGAAGTAGCACGGCGCACGGGACAGCACTATCCGTCGCGCCGATGAAGCCCTTGGGTTCAACCTTGCTATCGTAATGCGCAACAAGAGTCAGACGGCTGACGTCTCCCTCGGAGGCCCAAGGCGGATCTCGCCTAAAAACGAGGTTAACGAAGGGGATTTTCTTCTTGCCCGACGTCGGCGTGGTCGCGCTCGTGTTTTGGAATCCAATCTTCCAGTCGGGGAGGTTCGTCTGGAAGAAGTCGACGAAGTGTTTTTGGACAATCCGGGAGCCCTCGGTACCGGGGACTCGGGGGATCAGAATGGGCGCGAGGAGGGCGCCATCTTTAATGTCGAAATCAGAGCCAGCTGATGGGATTCCGCGGAGGGCATCGTCGGAGAGTTCGGTGTAGGCGGTTGTGAGGTCGAGAAGGGCAAGGAGGGCGACGAGGATGCGCAAGGCGAAGGGGACCAAGCCCGGAAAACCGGGAGTTTTGGAAAGAGGAGGCATGGCGCGGGATATTTCTAACATATGATTGTTACCTGGTAATCATATTATTTTGCCATGTCCTCTATGGGTTGGCGAATCTCATGGCGATTGCCCGAACGAAGGGACATAGAAAACGAGTTGAAGTGGTGAATTGCCAAGGCGATGGCAGGAAATGCGCACTGCACCTTTGGTGCTGGTTAAACTGCAAACTGTCCCAAACTTTTTTGGTCGCTTCCATACAGATGTAGCAACGAACATTGAAAACAATATTATCAATCGACACAACTTTACGCTATGAAGACCGGCAACAATCCACCTCTTTTTATTCATAGCATAACTCGGGATTATTCCATCTCTAAAGATGCTTTGACAGTTTGGATCTTTCTTCGCTCGGCCTCTCTCTCCTCCCAGACCTCGATACCGCTTGCCAAGTCCACTTCGTCGTTTCGCGAGGATTTTGAGACGACGACTCTCTTCCCCCGCAAGTGGGGTCTTAGCCAGGCACCGGCTCTGGGATTTACACTTGCATTCCAGAGGTTTTAGATCGGCGGGAATTGCTTGGAAGGGCGGCAAGAATTAAAATACCCTAGATGGAATCAGGGAGTTCCCCGTCCGCGCTTCTAGACGTGTACAAGTATCAATATCTGAGACCTCTTGGATCCAAACCCATTCTCCTTCAAACCCACATGGCCGAAACGGAGCAGGATTCTCGATGATGACGCTCGGCACCTGACAGCTGAAAGGTGTCGTGTGTGTGTGAGGACGTCACCGGTCATTCTAATCTGAGCCAGTCAACGAAGCTTCACTTTCACATGCCAGAACGCGAAGCTTCACTGGCCTTTTTGTGAGGCCGAATTTGTTGAGAAGCGACTAGGGCGGACCCCTGTAATTTGTACGTGTACAAAGTCAAAGTAGTTTGTATCGTTTACCAGGGGCTGGACTCAGCTCAGGGGGTCCAATGCCCTCCAGAATACAAAAGTAGGGCAAGCTAAATCAAGATCGAAGAAAGGAATTGATCTTGATCAATATTTGAGTTGTACTTCGTAAGGCGGACTTTTGAACAAGTGTACTTCTACTCCTACCCACAAAGCTGAAGGAGGATGCGGCTTTCATCTCCCATGACCCTGGCATCAGAGATAGAAACACAGCACTCTCGAACGACATCATAGCAAAATGGACTTCGAGGGAGCAAGATCCGGGTGGATAATCGAGGCACATTCTCTTTATTGGATGGTGAAATAAGATTAGGAACGCACGAGGTCTTGCAAACTTTCCAAGCTAGGTGGCCGATACACAGGTATAAAGTGACATCAACAGCCGCTGTTTGCAGTAATTTCTCCAGGGGTTGCACGCTAGAAACTTTGTCGCCAGGCAAGGAACATCCTCTAACAAGAGTGCCTATTTTAGTGAGTGCTACGTAAAACTTCGTCTATACTACATACACTACGAAGTAGTGGGTGTGTCTATTACTTCGAAGTCTGCATAGTGTCGTGAGTGGGTGGGGGCAGGACCCTTATTGTCCATATTGCACCAATCTCAACCCTGATAGATCTGTCCCTGACGGCACCAACCAACCCACAGCACAAAGAAAGCCCTTCCTTCGTCCGTGGTCCAGCTCTTGCAATTGTGCCGGGTTCACCTAGTGCCAACACCGTCACCCTTTTCCGCCTCATCGCTTCAAGCCCTCGCCTATCCTTTACCCCCGCCATACCTCTCCCGCCCTTCCTGGCCAGGCCAACAACTTCTTTCTCCAGCCTCCCGCGTCTTGGACCTTCAGGTTTTTTTTTTTTTTTTTTTTCTTCCTTTTCCCTTTTCGTTCATTGCCTGTGACAATGCGTCTGTTATAACAAACACGCTTGCCCTTGACCAAACTTTCTTCCGTTCCCGCGCGTGTCCGCCTTCTACCATAGCCAACGCCGACGCCTCCCTCCGAATCCGCTGCAATGGCTCCTAGCAAAAGTATGCTTAATTCGGAGCCTCCCTCCGAACCCGTACCCTCGCCCAGTCAAAGGACTGCTAGCTAATTCCCGTGTTGCGATAATGTGTAGGGGAAGCGATTGCCGAGTGCATCTCCGACGAGGCCCTAGTACATCTCAAGACCTACAAATACTCCTCCGTCGATAAATCCCCCATCTCCTATTATATCCTGGGACCCTATGTACGACTCAACCCTTCCTAAAAATCCCTGCCCCGCCGACCACCAGCGCCGATGCTCTCACCGAACCCTCCCTCCCTAGCATTCTCTTGCTCGGAAAATAGAGAGGGATACCGTTGAGAGTCGATTCTTATACTTTGTTGCTCGATTCGGTTGGACTAACTTGTCCTCCTGTGTAGTGGAATGCCTTCGTCAAGTTATTACCGCTATGGCTTGCGCCAAACATGGTAACCCTTCTTGGGTTCTTCTTCATCCTGGGAAATGTTGGCCTCCTTGTCATCTACATGCCCGACCTCGTAGGACCCGTAAGTCGAAATTTCCCCTGAACGGCACCGAGTTTTGTGTGACTAGTACCTATGGTTACAGCGCTTGCCGTGCCGGACGAATAGCTTGTAAGCATCTTCATGTGTACTCTCAGCTAACTGGCCCAGGGACCATCGTGGCTCTACCTGAGTTTCGCTTTCGGCTTGTTCATGTACCAGACTATGGATAACGTCGACGGAAAGCAGGCGAGGCGAACCGGCACCTCCAGCGGCCTCGGCGAACTCTTCGACCACGGAATCGACTCCCTAAACTGCACCCTTGCCAGTCTTCTCGAGACCGCTGCCATGGGTCTCGGCAACTCCAAGTCCGGCGTCTTCACCGCTCTCTGCCCCTGTCTGGCCATGTTCTTTTCCACATGGGAGACCTACCACACCCACACCCTCTACCTGGGCTACATCAATGGCCCCACCGAGGGTCTTCTAATCGCGTGCTCGATCATGGCACTTTCCGGCATTTATGGCCCCGGCATCTGGACGGAACCTATCGTCGATCTCGTAGGCGAGCGGTACTTGTTTGGCTATGCCGAGGCTATCGGCGATACTACCTTCCGTGACATCTGGATCCGGCTCATTCTCCTCTCTCTCTTCCTTACACACGTTCCGTTCTGCGTCCTGAACGTCGTGAAGGCTCGCCGTGCGAAAGGCCTGCCCATCGCTCCCGTTTTCCTCGAATGGACCCCCATGGCCGTCTACACGCTTTCTATTGGCGCCTGGCTCTATTCTCCTTACTCGACCTTGAGGGAGGAGAACCACCTCGTTCTATTTTGCCTTACCATGTCGTTCGTTTTTGGAAGGATGACTACCAAGATGATTCTGGCTCATCTTACGAGGCAGCCATTCCCCTACTGGACCGTCATGTTGTGGCCTCTCGTAGGAGGCGCGATCCTGGGCAACCTCCCCCTCCTTGGGTTCCCCCAGATCAGCGCGCAGGCCGAGTTGTACTATCTCTACGGTTACTTCGTCTTCGCCGCTATCGTTTACTTTAGATGGGCGTACTTGGTTATCACGAGCATCTGCAACTACCTCGGCATCAACGCGTTGACGATCCCCAGAGAGAAGCTACGTACGCTCTATGGTCAGAGCAACGGATCCGCGACCAGGAAGGCTGAGTAGACTTTCATGCGAAACTGATAAGACACTCTCCATACAACACCGACGCATGGGCCCGAGAGGCAGCGGCCACGGCTTCGGAATATAAAGCTATGTATTGCAAGAAACACACACATAGAGGTGATTGGAAGGACTTGGGCTTTACTTACAGTTACAAGAAGGCCGATGCGTACTTAAAACGCGTTAATGGGATGTTTAAGGGGGCCTGAGGAGGAATTGGGCGGATAGAAGTGAAGGCATTATTTGGTTCTTGTTATTACATTAAAAAGTTACATATGAGCGAGCGCGGTGGATGAAACGGCACCTCTGAGCAACTTGGGTTCCTTTTCGGCGTTTTGGGGTTGTTTTTCTGCTTTGCATAGGCTCGTCTCCTTGCATATCTTAGTCCTTATAAGCATCATCGAGAAAGCTATAACTGAGGAGGGGAGGGCTCTGTTTGGAGTCGTTGTAGATCTATGACAGTTTTGCGCTTGTAGGCACGAAACTAGCTGATCCCGTTATCGCCTGTCTTGATATGTGTTATTTTTCAAAAACCGCCCAAGTTACTGCCCTCTAATTATCGGGATCGACAATTCTAGAGTGAAAAGTGAGTAAAATCGAGGGTTGGGTGGAAGGAGACTGCTGATATCGTTCTCCATCTTCCACTCCCGACAAAGCGTTATGTAGTTTTCCTATCTATCTAACCCAGGCCATGAAAGCTGAGAATCGTTGATTCTCCCCATCACTCGTCCTCACCCTCCGACTCCCCGTCCTGTCTAAAGATGACCTTCTCAGCAAGCGCAAGACACTGCCTAACCGGCAACCCCACAACATTATCTACACTCCCCTCCACCTTTTCAACCAACAACATGCCCCCAATCCCCTGCACCGCATAACCCCCCGCCTTATCAACGCCCTCCCCCGTCGAAACATACGCCTCAATAACATCATCCGGCAACCCATCCGACTCCCTCGCAAAATAAACCTTGGTCTCCTCCGTATGCGTCTCCATCACGTACCCCGGATACTGCGCATCCTCCCGGGGCGCTATGGCGCACACGGCGGTCAAGACGCTATGCACGCGCGTATCGCGCAGGTGGCGAAGCATGCGGATGTGGTCGGCGCGATCGCGGGGTTTCTCGAGGATGCGGCCGTCGCGCGAGACGACGATGGTGTCGGCGGAGATGACGAGGGACGGGTCCGGCCGGGGTTCAGTGGCGTCGTCGCGGGTTTCGGGCTGGGATTGTACGGCGAGCTCGTAGACGTCGAGGCATTTTTGGATGGCGGTGGCGGTTACGTATTCGGCGGGGGTGTGGGATTTTTTGTCGACGTTTTCGGGTTTGGTGGAGGGGATGATGTCGAGGTTGACGAGGCCGACCTAGACAGGGCGAGGGGCATTTTGTTAGACGGGTTATAGGGGAAGGGTGCGGTGGTGGAACAATAACAGGGAGCGAGCTTACTTGACCCAGGAGTGCTTTTCTACGTGGTGAGGCGGAGGCAAGTATGACGCGCTTTGACCTGAGATGCTTGAGGACGGGGATATCTAGAGGTTTGAGTCTGAATCTTGGAGGAGGGTTCCCTTTTGGAGGCCCGCTGGAAGGGGCGTCGGCGTCCTTGGAGTCCGCCATGGTCGTAGTGGATTTAACGTGGCCAACCTGGCTAGGGTAGGAAAGAGGAAGCTGAGGCTATTCAAATTCTCCGAAAACCTGAGGCCCGATCCAGCAAAGATCGAAGATCAGTTGGAGGCGCTTTAGAGGTTTGGTCAAGGTCAAAAAGTACCCCGCCTTGCCCCGCCAAAGGCCGGCGCTGGGCTCCACTCCCAACATGCTTTGTTAGACAATATTAGGTACAATTGTACTTCGTACGGTCCTCTGCGTCATAGCCAGCAGGGCCGTAGTTAGCCCGGTATTAGCCCAAATCCCCCCCTGTCGCCTGTGGGAAGGAGAGCCTTGGTGCCTCCGCTGCAAGGGGCAAGACCAAAGGACAACCTTCCATAGATTAGTCATAACGCTCAGACCAGGAAGTAATTAGCAAGTGTGCGACTCGGGAAAGTTCAAGTCCAGTGCGACCAACATTCGATTCCTCCCACCAGATTTCGTACTCTCGTACCCACTCTGCACTTTCTGCACCTCTGCTGCACCGCACTTCCCGTCCTGGCTCTGCCCTGTGGGGGAATCAATCACATGCCAGCGTCATTAGGTGCCTTTCGATTTGCGATTGAGACTGGGCTAAAATTGCAACTACACATTGATCGATCACAAGCAGATGCCAGGCACAAGCAGACAACTTCCAGGGTCCGGACTGCGCATCCTTACCTCGCGTCGGCCTTTTTTGGTCGTTCCCTTGGTCTTTTGTCGCTCGACCTTTTTTTAACCTAGGGCCTAGGGTATTTCTTTTTCTGACTCGGTATTTTTTCACGTCCTCCACCGAGCAGCAACTTGACCGAGCTACTTAGTCGAGGTTGGCGCACCTCCCGTGGGGAACCCTTCTGACTCCCAACCCATCTTGATCTTTCACAGATATACCCAGTTTTTTGTTGCCGCCTTTTTATAATCTGCCCTTACTACGGACTGCTTTTACTACGAAGTACTTTCTTGACCCTGCGAGCCTATCATACCGCTCAACCTCTTCCGCAATGGCAACTTCCAAATCATCATCAGAAGAGCGCCAATCCGCGCCACCGCCCGAGGAGAAGCCTCGCCTTACCGAATCAGAGAAGAAGATGAACCACATCGCCTCGGGTGAGTTGAGTCCCTGGTCTCCCTTTCCACCAAGTGCCCCTAGTTAAGGACATCAACCCTTGTCGCATGGCTTCTTACTTCCCTGTTTCTCTCACCCACTCTCTCCCCCTCTTCCTCGGCCCTATCCTAACCTAATCTGCGCCACACCCACATGCACTTGCAACTCGCCCACACATGCAACATACGCAGCCATTCCATTCCACAGGAAAGAAACTAACAACGTCCCTTCGCTCACTCCGCAGAACAAAAACGAAGACAAGCCATCCGCGAAGGCTTCGACCGCCTCACCGAACTCGTTCCCGGTCTCGAAGGTCAAGGCCGCTCCGAAGGCCTCGTCCTCAAGCGCACCGTCCAGTTCATGCGCGACCAACTCGCCGAGAACCAGCGCATGGTCGAGGAGATTGAGAGCCACGGCGGCGATGTACCCGAGAAGTTTAAAGTCTAGTGAGTCGCCACAGAACGCCGCAACCTCCCCCTTCCCGTCAGGAGCGTTGTTACCCTCCACTTCCATACCTAAAGCTAACCACGTTGCATTGCTCTGTCGTGCTAAGTAAAACGCAAATCGCCCCGGCGTCGAGAAACAAAAGCGACTGATACCGGAACCTCGCAACGAAACCCTGTCGACTTCTCATTGCAATTTTTTTCCTTTTATTCTTTTTTCAACCTACCGTCCTTTGTTGGCTTTATATAGGCTGGAACGCATCGTCGCGTTAATAGAGAAAGGAAGCGCCACTCGCATCGCGGAAAGAGTCGAAACGTCACACTCTACGGAAATGGAAACAAACGACGAAGGAAAAACAAGGTGAGAGAAAGAGAAGGAGGGGACGAGAGGACGAGAGACTACGCGGAACGTATAACGAGTGATAGAAGGTTGGGAAAGGGAATGGTGGGCCGGGAAACATTGCTTCAGTTATTTTGTTTTATCATTATCTTGGGTTGGGTTTCGGCGCTCGGGTGGTTCGGCATGATATCCCATCTTGTTTTTTTATTCATATTTTAAAGGATTACTCTTGCATGGAAGATGTGCAAGTCAATGGGAGAAAACGGAGTTCTATGCTTAGGACGTCTAATCATTGAAAGCTCTTACACTCCTCTTCTTCTTTCTAAAGTACATGTCAAAATAAGTTACACGCCATGTGAGGTATATGGCAAGAGAGATTTTTATCTCCGTTCGTAGGCCAGTGTTCCGCTATCACTGGAACGTCGCAACCATCTTCTCCATCATAGCCAGCAACTCCTCCGGCGTCATCGTCTTCCTTCCACCTCCAGGCAAACTCGGCCCCGAAACGGTAACGGTGCGATCCGCCGCCTCCCTCGCGCCAATGGCAACAATAAGACCATACCCCTTCCCGTCGGCCTGGAGTTTCTTCCTCCCCATGGTAATAGGCCTCAAGTCGAGGTCCACGGCTAAGCCGGTCGGCTGCTTCATACCCTCGCTGACGGCGCCTGTCTCTAGTCCTTCCTCGCCATCGTGGCCCTCGAGGACGTTCCGCACGGTATTCGCCCAGGCCAAGGTAGCCGGCTCATCGTTGACGGTCAGCACGGCCACCTGGCGGGGGTTCAGCCAGAAGGGCCACTTCCCGTCGTATCGCTCGATCAAAAGCGCCATGAGCCTCTCGACGGAACCCAGCACGGCGCGGTGGACGAGCACGGGCGTGACGTAGCCGTTCGTCGCTAGCAACTCCGGATCCGTCGTCTCCTCGCCACGAGCCTCAAGTTCCGGCGCGGGAGCCTCGTACTTGAGGCCGAAGCGCTTGGGCAGCTGGAAGTCCAGCTGGATCGTCGCCGTCTGATGCTCCTTGCCATCCGAATCCTTAATAATGATATCAATCTTAGGGCCGTAAAAAGCACCATCACCCTCATTGACACTCCACGCCTGACCCGACGCATCAAGCGCCCTCTTTAGCGCCTCCTCCGCGCGATCCCACTCCTCCAGCGTACCAATGAAATGATCCGCCGGTCTTGTCGATAGCGCAAGCCGGTAGCTCACGCCGATCTGCAGCACGGAGTACACGAAGCGCACGAAACCCAGCGACCGCCTAATCTCCCTCTCGACCTGTGACGGCCGGCAGAAGATGTGGCCGTCGTCCTGGTGGAAGCGCCTCACGCGCGTGAGGCCCGACAGAGCGCCCGAGACCTCGTTCCTGTGCAGGGGGCTGAAGTCGGCGTAGCGTATGGGCAGGTCGGCGTAGCTTCGCGGCTCCGAGGCGAAGATGAGACAATGACCGGGGCAGTTCATGGGTTTCAGGCCGTAGTCCCCCTCGTCCTCCTCGGCGGCGGCTTCTTCGTGGCCGCCGCAGCACGAAGAGGTGCGCGGGTTGCTCGTCACGGAAAACATGTCGTCGGCGTAGTTCTCGAGGTGGCCGGATTTTTCCCACAGAGACTTCTTGTAGATGGTCGGCGTGTCGACCTCGTCGAAGCCGTAGCGGACGTACTGCTTGCGGAGGAAGTCGACGAGTCGGTTGGCGATTCGCTTGCCGTGGGGGAGGAGCAAGGGCGAGCCAGGGCTGTATATCGAGGTGGTGAAGAGTTTCTGTTGGGCGCCTAGGCGGCGGTGGTCGGGGGGTTCGGCTTTGGATTGGTGGTCTGACGAAGTAGGGGCGGCACGGCGGAGGCGGGTGGTGGTGGAGAGGGCACGGCGGATTGATTGTTGCGCTGCTGGGCGCAATTGGGAGATTGGGAGTCGCGAGGGCCGCAATTGGGCGAAGAAGGGAGAAACAGCCCGTGAGCGAACCATCACGACGGCTGTGGACGGGGTACCGTTATGACATTGCTTGACGGGAGGTTCGTCATGAGAGGAAAATCGCCCGCGACCTTTGGGAACTTGGAGGGAAATTTGCGGCACATTTGGCAGGCGGTGAAAGATATTTGTGCGGCAGATTTCCCTGACCGCCACGCCATGCTAAACGCCCGCAATGTCACTAATACCAGGACCGTCCACCGTCCATAGGATGCGGCGCTAAAATGCCCATTGCAGCAGGAACTTGTGTATTATACAGCCAGGCGACAGACCAATATGCTCCTCGTCCTTCAGCCGATACCTTTGTATTAGTGTGGATGCCAAGATAGACATAGCCAGGCCAGTTATCAGGCTGCGTTGTTGCGCCTCTGCCTGATCAATCAATACTCCCAACTGAAACATTCAAGGCTCCTTCAGAGTGCCATGGCTGGTCTAGCCCGCGCATGACTTTCTGCCTGCCGTTGGGGCTCCTTTACCCCGCAGAAAAAGAAGGGGGATGTGTTTCCAGAGACAGAGTCACGATGCCCGAAGCTCTAACTAAAACGAACGCAAGACAAGAGCTTCGGGCACCGGTTCGGGCTCCGCTTTTTCCCGTCACTCGGACGTGACCGACTCCGGACAACAAAGCTCTCCATCACCTTTGCAACTTGAACTTTGGGTGCCGTTGCAAAGACCTCGCTGTGAAATGCCATCAATGCGGCAGTGGCTCCGATCTCTTACTACTAATCCCGGTAAAAAGGCTGGCAGCTCAACGGCCTCCTTCAACAGTCTATCCCCATCGCCACCGAATCCCAATGACAAGAAAGAAGAGGAAACGACAACCGCGGCCAAGGGTTCGGCGTTCGTGCTGAAGGTTCTTGTCGACCAGGAGCCGGCCGATGCACAATGCGTAGATATTATTGCTGTTCACGGTCTTAATGGCGACTGCGATGGAACAGGGACCGACCCGACAAACGGAGTTAACTGGTTGACGCATGAGTCCTGCTTACGAAAAGACATACCCAAAGCTCGAATCTTAACATTCGGTTACAATTCCACAACCTACTTTAGCCGATCTGACGCTGATGTCCGCGATTTCGCGTCGGAGCTGCTGGCAGCGGTCAGCACCAAAAGGTTCCATAGAGCGGAGCTGGCGAGGCCGATAGTGTTTCTGTGCCACCATTTGGGTGGATTGGTGGTCAAACAGGTAGCACGCCCCCAGCTCTTTTGCGTCTCCGTGTGTGGATAAGACATATGGTAGAACATGTATATGAGTTAGGCAGCATTCCGTTTACTGACTATGCCAGGCGATTATTCAAGCCCATGAGAAGGATCGATTCTATTCACACATTCTGAGAAATATACGAGGTCTTGTATTTTTCGGAACCTCTCATCGGGGATCGAGTCTGGCCCCCTGGGACCAGATCGGTACGAGACTGGTAAAGCTCGGTACTCTTGGGTTTTTGTCGAATACGAAACTGCCCAAGGATCTGAGGATAAATTCAAAGATGTTGATGCACATTTCGGATTCTTTTGCACACAGAGGAGACCAGCTTGCCATCGTCAGCTTCTACGAGACCGAGTTCATGCCGGGTCTCAATTATCGCGTCAGTCGAGTCGTAGACTTCGTTACCAGTATGATCTCGAAAGCTAACAGGAAAGTCTTGATAGGTTGTCGAGAGAGACTCCGCCATCTTGGGGTGGCCGAACGAACTCGACATCGCAGTTGCTGCCGACCACAGTGGAATTTGTAAATTTCCTTCGGCAGATGACACGAGGTACCAAATTGTGGTGTTCCAGATAAAGAGACTGGTTGGAGACTTGGGTACGAATGAAGATAGCCATCCCCGTGAGTCGCTCTAGGCACTTCTTAAGCCACTCTTGATTGAGCAGTGCACGCTGGTTGATAAAGATTAGTGGTGCTTACCGACCAGGAGGAGAGATGTATGAAGACCCTGCACGATTCTACCACTAGAAGAGGTATCTGTATCTAGTGGTCATAAGTTAATAGGGCTGCGAGCATCTAGAGACTCTGCTCCATCATAGTGTACGATACAATACCCGAGGCTTATAAGTTGGGTTGGATATTTAATACCTATTCTGGACAAGTTAATATGTGCGTTTTGAGGCTTTTTACGACTGGAAGCCATTTATATACGTATATCTCTATAAGATAGGTCTCTGGTTAAGGTTGGTTAGTACGAAGGGGAAATATCTCGCGCTCGATGAAAGACTTGGACTCAGGTAGGGCACTAACCCAACCGAGAGAGTGAAAAGAATTCGAGAGTGGCCACTCTTACCAGGAACACCGTTGACGAGGACAAGTCAATGTGCGGCTCCCTCTTGTTTTGTCGAAACGATATTATTGATTTATATATGTATATTTCTGTGGCGTTTGTATTCACCCTACTCCTACCCAAAACTAACGCATTTACCGCTCTTTCTGTATCCATCGATAATATGCAATTTCATGCTCAGTACATATAATATGCCTGAGTCAAAGGCAGCGTCTCAGAAGGAGCCGCGGAACAGATATTCCCATCCGCCTCCACCGTATAACTCTCCGGGTCGACCTTCATCTTCGGCATCACATCGTTATACTTCATATCCCGCTTGCTTACATTCCGGCAATTCCTCACCGCCGAAATGCGCGACTTCAGGCCGTACGACGCGATGGAGCCGTTTTCAATGGAAGAGTTACTGACGAAGAGCACGCTTGACTCGGGAACTCGAGCTCCGAACATAGGGCGACCGATGATCGGCTGCACCGTTGGTAGCGAGGCATTTGCGTCGCCCTGTTTTTAGAGAACAAAAGAATTAGGTTCACCGCCAAAAGGCTGCGTCTCTTGAACGAAGTGGTGGCTTACCATCTGGCCCCAAGAAATGAGGCCACCCTTGATCACAACTTCAGGCTTCGTCCCAAACCAAGCCGGGTCCCACAAGGCAAGATCCGCCAACTTGCCCACCTCAACACTCCCAATAAGGTGACTAAAACCTTGCGCGAGTGCTGGGTTGATGGTGTACTTGGATATGTATCTCTTGACCCTGAAATTATCTGCTTCGGTTCCTTCGTCCTCGGGAAGCACACCCCTCTGAATCTTGTTCTTGTGCGCGGTCGTCCACGTTCGCAGAATAACCTCCCCGCAGCGACCCATAGCCTGCGAGTCACTGGACATCATGCTAATGGCACCAAGGTCATGAAGAACATCCTCGGCCGCAATCGTCTCGCCTCTGATACGAGACTCGGCGAAAGCAACGTCCTCGGGGATATCCTTGGAAAGGTGATGGCACACCATCAACATGTCAAGGTGCTCATCGAGCGTGTTGATCGTGAATGGACGCGTGGGATTGGTCGATGAGGGGAGAACATTGGGATGCTCGACCACGGAGATGATATCGGGTGCGTGACCGCCGCCGGCGCCTTCTGTGTGGTAAGTGTGGATGGTGCGTCCGTTGATGGCTTCGATCGTGGACTCGACGAAGCCGGACTCGTTGAGGGTATCTGTGTGGATGAGCACTTGGACGTCTAGGTCGTCGGAAACGCTGAGGCAGTTGTCAATAGCGGCGGGTGTGGCGCCCCAGTCTTCATGGATTTTCAAGCCGCAGGCGCCCGCATTGATCTGATCTCGGAGACCTGCGGGACCGCTGTCGCAACCTTTACCCGTGATGCCAATATTTACAGGCAGGGTATCGCAGGCTTGGAGAATTTGTTTGATGTAGTTCTTACCAGGCGTGCAAGTGGTCGCATTAGAACCAGCACTTCACCATGGAGTTAGTGATTGATGCTTTTTTTTTGTCCCTTTCAACGTGGGAGCAGGCGCTCAGTCACTGACCTTGGACCCGTTCCTCCGCCAAGCATCGTAGTGACACCAGAAGCGAGAGCCTCCGAAACCTGTTGGGGACAGATATAATGAATGTGCGTATCGATTGCACCGGCCGTAATAATCTTGCCCTCCCCAGCAATCGCATCCGTGCAACTGCCGACGACCATACCAGGGGTTACTCCCTCCATGACATCCGGATTGCCGGCCTTCCCAATGCCAACGATCATACCGTTCTTCACGCCAATGTCGGCCTTGTATATACCGGTCCAGTCGACAATCAGAGCATTGCTAATCACCAAATCAAGCGACACGGAGTCTCGCCTCCCCGTAGCCTGGCCCATGCCCTCTCGCAGTGTTTTTCCACCGCCGAACTTACACTCATCTCCGTAGACCGTAAGATCCTTCTCAACCTTGACCCACAGGTCCGTAAGACCTAGTCTCACGCGATCTCCCGTCGTCGGGCCAAAAGTAGCAGCGTATATGTCTCTAGACATAGTCGACGGCTGGATAAGACTCATGTCGGCTGTCAAATGCTCATGCAAGTGCCCGAAACCCCTTGACTGCAAATGCTGCACAATATTTTCGATCCTCCAGTGCTCCACGGTTCCACTGGCGAGGTTATTACCGCCCCTGATGACTTTGTTCCCAGCAATCTCAACAAGGGTCACCGTCTTGGTGTCGCCGGGCTCAAAACGCACCGACGTGCCAGCAGCGATATCGAGACGGTACCCGTAGGCCTTCTCGCGATCAAAGACGAGGTGAGGGTTCGTCTCGATAAAATGATAGTGAGATCCTACCTGGATTGGCCTGTCCCCTTGGTTCGTTACCTTGAGTCTGAGGCGCTTCCTACCTTCGGAGAATGTAATCACTCCTTTTACAGCGACAACCGCACCAGGCGCATTTTCAGCCGCGTAAGCGCTCGCCTCTGGCATCGGGAAAAGATCATCGCTCGGGATGGGGAGGAAGCTTCCGTATAGTGCGCGGTCGAGGTTACCATCGTCCGTCCTAATTGGGTTGTCGATCGTCACAAGGTAGGTTCCGGAGGGAAACGTTCCTTCGACCTGAATTTTATGGCAAGTGCTGGGCACTGAAGGGAGTACATGACGACGACCCAGCATCGTTGAGCCGAGACTCATGAGATCGGAGACGGTATGGTGCCCATCGCGGATGAGCTCCTGAATATTGTTGGCAATGAGAGCCTGGGGAAGTGGACAAGTGCATGCATATGTTAGCTTGCTTCATGGCTTTGTCAAGCCCATTCCAGTGCAGGAAGCTCTGGCCGGAGAATGTCAATTGGATTGATCTACCGTTGCTTCAGAGTGGTTAAGCTTTACGCCCCTGGCGAGGCGACGTTGCGCGAGCTGGCCAAGCTGCGAGACGAGGAGCTTATCGAGCTGTTGACGTGGGCATGGCTGTTAGATCTACGGTCCACAAAAGCTGACGGAGACTTCGCGGGGGGTACCAATAATTCTTGGCAACGGCGGGGTCCGAACGAACCTCCTTCGGGGCGAGATGCATTCTGGCAAAGGGCTTCTAGAGCTACTGGGCGATGGCTGGCAGCGACCAGGATTGAGGTACATTTACAAGGAGCAACGACGGATGAAAAGTGATCTCCCGACTGAAAGATTCAAGAAGCCACTTGCAAAAGCAAGGTCGAAAATCAATCAAGGTAGAGAAGCTCCGAGTGTTGCGTGCGAAGCCAGGAACGGAGTGGGGAGAAGCTTATCAGGAGCTGGCGCCACTGATCCGTTGATGTTCTGTTCTGCGTTTGGCTTATCGTTGTTACTAGGTAATATAAATACCACAACGTCATCTGGTCTATCTGTCCATGTACTCTTCAGTAACTTCGTACATGGCACTTCAAGTTGTCTATAGTAGATAAGAGGCCGATAACTAATCAATCCAGATAGTCTTTCCCGCATCTCCAGATTGTCGACTTGTTAGGTAGCATCTTGATGCATCCCGCTGCGCCCAACCAAGCACTGCATGCATGTTCAGAGAGCATGCTGGAAGGGGAGTCTGCAGCGCCTTCGAAACATTGGAGTGCGTATCTTGAATGTAGTGCCGAGACCGGTTTTATCTCTCGGAAACGGGCCAGGCGATTCACACATACGCAGTAACGGTCAACAGATGCGGAATTAGAATGTGGAACAAAGCATTGGATTGAATTGATCAAGTCAAAACCAAACAACGCGTGGCTGTAGCAGTAGTAAACCGTTCCCTCCGCCCCTAATTCCAATGTTCCAACCCCCAACGCCATAAAACAAGCCAACCAATCCCTGTCATAAATCGATAACTGCTTAAATGAAGTCTAAGTATACTTTCATGGCAAGGGCAGAAGTCCTCAAGCTGTTTTGTGGCTGCCCACTCATTCTTCATCATCTACCTCCTCATCCCACTGCTCCTTCTCCTTCTTAATAAGCCCCGCCATCTCCGGCGGCTGAAATATGGAGCTGCCGGGCTCCGTGTTGCGAGGCACTTTCCCGAGATTCTCGTCGTCGAAGACGGAACCAATAGTATCGATCCACCGACGCCGGCGCTCCATAAGCGTCCGCGTAAGATCGCCGATACCAGGCCGCGCCGTGCCCGCCGCACCAACGAGGTGACTGCCGCCGCCAGCACCGCCGGGCCGCTTGTTTTTCTTGCTCTTGCCCATCGTACGTGTGCGCTTCAGGTAAGCGCTTTGCACCTGCAGGTCCAGATCTTCCAGGATAGTCTGATATTCCTGGTGGGCCATGCGTTCCTTGACAAGCTCCGTCAGGCGAGCTTTGCGCGCCCCGTTGATGAGCATCTGCTCGCGCAAGCGCTCCTGCAACAACCGTAAGCGGGCGGAGACTTCGTCGTCGAAGTGCCCGTCGTACTCGGCCTCGAAGTTACCGTCAGGTGCGAGGAAGCCGATATGGCGGAGTTCTTGCTTGAGACGCTCGTCGACCTGGCCGTATTCGAGCTTGGGATGCGAAGCCTTCTTCCATGCCTCCGTCGATGACTCGGGCATCGAGGTTGCAGGCGCAAGGGAACTTGCTTTGTCGTCGCCAGCTGCGCCGCTCTCACCCGTGTCTCCGTTCATATCTAGGCTCATTACAGCGTCGCCATTGACACCATTCGATCGATCCTCGCTTGGCGGCGCTCTCGCTTCTGGTCGCATAGCCTGTAGTAGGCGGCTAAGGAGTGGGCCGACTGACAGCTTATCGGTTTCGCCGACATCATCACCCATGATCTCTATGGAGCCACGCGGCTGGTTTGGAGGCAGCCTGTCTCTAGTGGAGTGAGAGTCGATAGCCATCGCACCGTCTTCTTCCGCCCAAATTTCCGTGTAGTGCTTCTTCCCCCTCTTCGGCATTGTGAAAGGCGTGACACGATCGCCTCGTTCTCTTAGGAATGCTAGGTCTTCCTCGGAAAAGGCGCGGAAATACGGCTCGACGTAAGAAGAGAAAGTACTAAAACTGATTTGATTCGCGGGTTTGGCGTTACTGAAATCTTTATCGGGAGGGTCGCCAGCAATCAGGTTTGCTAAATCGCTCTTAGGGTATTTAACAACCGAGTAAATCTCCTTTATTTCGTCCTCCGACATGCCCGGGACAACATCGCGAATCTCGTACACTGTGGGGTCGGGGAAGGTCGAAGGATCGTCGCCAAAAGTATTGCTTTGGGGAAGCATAGGTCGTGGTGGTCGCGATTCGTCATCGGAGCTCGACTCCTCCTCGTTCTCGTCGGCCTTTGCTTTTTCATCGACCTCCATGGCTGTTGGGGATGCTTGCGCAGCTGTTGAGAGTGAAGAACTGACCGACTCTTCGCGATGGTGCTTCTTCGCCTTTGTTGATTCGCGCAGTGGGGAAGATCGTTCTATAAAAAGGAGAGAAAAAGATGACGTTAGCAAGAGGGAATTGTTTCGAAAGGAGAGAATGTTTATCAAGTTTTAATGAGGGTCCAACGAAATATCGCCGGAGGTGGATGGGTGGAGCTAAAAACGCACCGGGCTTCGTATCTTGAGGCGCCAAAGAATCCGCCGCCTTGCGCTTCTTTCTGTTTTTCTTTTCGCGCTCATCCTCGTCCGTCCTCGTGCGTTCTTCTTCCTCATCCACACGGTTCTTCCGCGCCATGGCCAATATGCGCATTCCTTTGTCGTAGAAATTGCTCCGCAAATCAATAGTATTTTGTAACCGTTGGAGACGGGCTACCATGCCATCCAGACTCTTGGTATCCGGCATCATGGCGTTGGCGGCGCCTTGGTCAACCACATCGTCATTAGTTAAAGCACGAAAGTGCTCGACTCGTAACTCGAGATATTCGGCGTCTACAGCGTCGATGGGCGGGAGTGTGGCGGTCACGGGCATCGAGCTTGGCGTCGTATTCCGACTCCTCTGGCGCATTGCGCCAGCGCCCTTCTTGCCGGTGCCTTTTTGCGACCCGGGAGGCATTGTGAAAGTAGTTGGAAGGGATTCGATGGAAACGAGCGCGTGGTGTGTCTTAAATCGCGTGTATCGAGGTGGGAACGGGCATGATTCTCAAAGGACTCGGACTCGGCACTCGGATTCCACTACAGATGATTATACAGGCGATGAAAAACAAAGATGGAGTTAGAGAGACAATATCTTGAGGGAAAAAATATTGACGGTACTCGAGATGCCAAGCCCTTGTCTGAACGAGTGGATGATGATGGACGTCGCGCATTGAACTCGACATCAAGTTCGCCTCGATGTTGATCTCCTCTCCACGGCAATCTCCGTCATGGACTCTGACAGGTGCACACCTTGCAAACGGAAAAGAGAGTTTGTTTTCCGATGGACACACCCGAGCCTTAACTTTTTGATTACCTAATCAACAACAAGCACCAAAACCCGCGATCGAACAACGAAAGAGAATTGTGAGGAAGGTACTTCACTGGAGTGGAGTTGTATTTTTGGACAGCTTCACGAGCTTGCATGATTCATGTTTCTAACAGAGTCACGAAGTGGTTCGCCCAATCGTCTCACGCTCGGCCGAGACGATCCGTCTCTTCCGTATTTATTTCACCAAGCCAGCTCGCCCCTCGCCGTCCAGTTAATCGGCCGGCTTTGTAGTTTATCATGACAGTCTCAGCACAGGTGAATTGGGCAGATAAGCTTACGTGGGCCTGGTCGCGATTTAAGACCTGCAGACAAGGAAAACGGAGGGAAACGAATCACAATATTGAGGTTGCGCAACTGGACAGCTGGGGCTGGCGCGGATCAACCCTACCAAATATCAAATATGCAATATTTCATGGTTGGCTTTGCCGAGTCCCCGCTCAGGTGAAGATCAGGGCCTGGCTTGCTGGTCGAGGTCAGGGGTGCAGGTCGGCCGGGACGGTACGGAGCCCAGAAAGTGCAGTCCAGCTTCAAACGCATTCTCTTCCGCACTAGATTTCCCATATTGGCGACACGACCGGTTCTGGTCGTCGCGAGGTGTTGAGACTCTGAAGCTATGAAGTGGTGGGACGAGATGTGATGAGCCCGGCCTCTCACGGGAGATGATGCTGCTGCTTCCCATGATGTGCGACAACACTTTACCCCATGTCGATCAGAATGCGGACGAGACGCCATCAATTAGTTTCGAAGCCCCCAAATAGATGAGAAGCCCTAAGTTTGAGAGGTGCTCTAAGCTACTACTTCGCGACTAAACACATAGAAAGGCCTCTGTGCTGTGGCGTTTGTAAGAGCGGACAGACTCTTGATCTATCCACACTGAAACAAGGCGTCATCACTGGACGGGCTGTTGCCTCTCCCAGGTTTGACAACGTGGATCAAGATCAATCAATTGCTTCAAAGTCTTCAATAAGTTGGGCATTGGACACTCCACTGCCGTACTCCGTACATGACAGGGCTGCTCGCTACGAAATGAGTTAGACTTTCCTTAAATAGTAGTCCTTCGACAAGCCCACTCGCATTTTTGCCACTCAATGAGAGCCCGCCGCCAGGCGTTCCACGGGTTCCGGCACGTACGTTTTACATACCCGCCTCCGAGGTGCACACAGAGGGATTCGATGAGGTTGACTCCCCACCCGTCATACGAAAGATACACCAAGCTTTCATTTACGCAATGCATGCACCCACCCACCGTTTTCTGCACAGCTTTGTCCAGTAAGGTAATAATTGGAGCGACTGGAAGGAAAGGAATCAAGGGCGACTTTTCTGACTTTTCTGCCTGCCCCTATATAGTATGTACATCGTGAAACGAAGTAATAAATCTTGCGGCATCTTCGTTCTCCATGCTGTGTGTTTGATTCACTTAAGGCAGCATATTTGGTAGCACCTGTAGCACCTCCACCTGTCAAGGCGTTTTCGACCTGATGCTGCTCGTCCGCGTGGTTTCCTCTGAGTTGGTAATGGCATCTATAGATGTCTATCTAACGATATGCGCCTGAAGATCCTGCCATTCACAGGGAGTATCGAACGCTCATCGAGGGCTTAGTCTTCTCTTAATGGTGTTTTTGGTATTTGGTGTCCGCACATTTGCTTCTTCTTCGGAGTCGTGGCCTGCACATTTCAATGACTTCTTCAAAGTCATGGGTCCGCTCCGGTGCTACGGTGTCGACGAAATCAAGAGAGTTGGGCGGAGAACTGTTCCTATCTTCTTGCTTAGCCAGAATGAGCTACCCTCATTCTCAACCCTTGACTTGACCGATTATTCCCACCAGCTTTGCGGTCCCCTGTGGTTATTGGGGTTGCGGAGCTAGGTTTGACAGTTAGTTGAGTGTTTCTCTTAGGTTTTTTGATGCCAGGCCGTGGCTCAAATGGCTTATTGACAATGTTTCTCACTCCACCCTCAGACGAGGCCCGCGTTCTCCCTCCCATCGGAAAAGGCACAAACTTTAACCGACCCCGAATGTCCTTTCATTACAGGCATTGCCAAAGTCCAAGCCGTGGGTTATTTATGCTTTTGCCAGGTGCCGCCCCTTGCTCATGATTATGGACATGTGTGATCCCTGGGAAGGAAGATTGAATGGCGAGAAACATTGAAGCGAGAAACTTCCTCCGCCGTACTCTGTGGTCGCCCAACCGGATGTTCGGAGCACGAAGCTGTTGTCTGAGACCAGGGCCATCCACACGCTAACGCCACGAACCCACCCAGACAGAGCAAACTGCGCCAAAAGTGCCAGCCGGGGGGAGGGTACCTAAACTAGACACGAATCCATGGTTCAGCAGCCAGAGTTGTAGGAGGGTTCCGTCATACTGCTATCCCGTGCACAAGACCAAGTTTGCTGCTATTCAGGCTTGAAAATGCCGGGTATGTAGGGCATGTAGATGGTATCGAGCATTATGGTGAATCCGTGCATTATTTTGCCGCCCATCGTTCTCATCCACCCCGGCTCTACAGAGTAGCCTCTGACTCTGTCCAAGAACGATCAATTGATGCATTGATTCCATTATCTTCGTTTTTGGTAAAGGGGTGACCTGACAATATACTTGCAAAGTGGACCGGGATTTTGATTTTAATACAATTGTACTTTGTTGCGTCCAGTCCACAGGTATTACCCTCCCCCTCCACAAGTACAACGTGGTGTATTACCTGTTGAGTGGTCTAGCCTACAAGCCACGACTACCCTGGCGTGTACCATCAGTGTCTCGTCAAGGCACACCATTCCTGCTATTGTCATTGCCCATTTTGTACCATCAAATGTTCTATTCCGCAGCCGGGAAACGGCTTAATCATATGTACTTTGTACTTGCACTTTTCTCCTTCGTATGCATTGAACTCTGCTCAACCTTCCGCTCTAGTGTAATGTACTTGTACGAGGTACTCCAATATCCTCCCCTCCCATCAAACGTGCTGACCATTGGACACCCTCCACTTCCCCCTTCCCAAGTTGCCATCCCTTTACGATCACACGAAGTACCCAGTTCAGGCCAGCCACCACCACCCAGCGGCGCCCACCCACTCCTCCCCGCGGTCCCTCCACCAGGTGCATGAGCTTTCGATTCTTATGATTTACTTCGTACACAGATAATGCATGGCGAATTGCGGGTTTGGCCTGAGCACTTCATGCTTCTAGTGCTGCGTCCTGCCTCGCTTCCCATTCCTCAATTCTGCAAATCCCCATTCCAACACCTTTTTTCTTTTCCTAAATCCCGTGCTGGTTCCGCCCTAGCCAGGCCCATGTCGCCGCCGTAACTGCAGCCGTCCGTCCATACCAATCGCCTCCCCTGTACCCGCGCTCTCTCCTTCGAACTCGCCCATCATCCAACTCCAGTCCCTTCAATTCCTTCCCAAGAAATTCTGTGCCGCCAGCTCGATTCCTCGCTCTGCGCATTCGACCCCCCCGCATCGCAGACGCCGAAGTAGATGCAGACGCTGATATGTCCTCCATCAAGAACTTGAATATGTCCTAGAAGCATGTGTAAGTACAATTCAAGCTTTCCCGACCGACGAAACCTGTCGCAAATCCCCTTGTAGCCAAGCCCAGAAAAGAGTTTACCGCATCGCCCCAGTCTTGGCGCGGCAACTGACGTCTTACAGCGCTCTCCGAGATTCGAAATGTCGTGTATGTTTGAAAGCCTTGCTCCCTTGCCTCCCTCACAAATACGCGCTTCTCTCGACCATTGGTTCCTGGCGATTTCGAGGTTCGAGTCGAGAAGTGAGGGCTCTGAATCTGCGGGGTCGCCCCGGACTTGGGCACGCCTCCTCGAACGCGTTGCGCTTCTTCAAATCGCCCTCAGCTCTCACGATGCCCATTCCGCGAGAGACGACCTCTCCTTCTCGCTTCGCACCTCGAAATGGGACCAGATCCAGATGGCGTCTTGTCGACGGAAGCTTCGACATAATCTTGTGGCTAACTCTCTCCCTCACAGTCTCTTATTTAGTAACCCTCTATTCAATGGGGAGACTTCACTTCCCACGACCCTTATTCGAAACCTAACTGCTGTCGCCGTAGGTCTTGTCTGTCTGCCGGCACCCTTTCGCCGTCCCCCACTTGAACGTGCCGGTTCTGTGAATGGCCTATCGGTTCCCTACTGACACCTTTCCTAGAGCCAGTTAGCCTTCGAGTCACAACAGTCGGCCAATCTAACGACGTTGACGACGACAAACGCCGAAACATTAAACGGAGTTATTCAGGGTTTACTCTATGTTCCGACGATAGATTCCAGCAACTCCTGCTCAGAAGATCAGTACGACCCAGCGATCGGTCTCCCGCGAAATGTCACTCGACGGTCCAACCTCCCACCCACCAACTACAAACTGGTCGCGATCGCCCCATGGTTCAGCAAGGAATGCACCCAAGCCTATCTAAAAGCAGCACGATACGATCCCGTCCGAGCCTTCATATTCTACAAACCCAACAACTCGACGAAAAAGCCCCAAGATGTCGACGAGCCGATCTGGGACCTGGATGATGGTGGTGCGTGGATGCAACAAAATAAGTTCCCCATCTTCGCCATCCCCGGCCGGGAAGGCAATAAGCTTGTGGACCAGCTTTCTCAGTACTCCGGCTCTTTGCAGCAGGTTCCTTTTGGCGAGGAGATTATCGACGCCTTCGGCCCTAACCCCCGAGACTATGTTCGAATATGGACCGAACTAACGATGAAAGATACCAAGAGCATGCCGGCGTTGTGGACCTTCTTCGTCATTGTCATTGGCGCCCTGCTCTTGATTATCGTTTGTGTGTCCGTCTTCATGCACTTTCTACAGCGCCAACGTCGCAAATCACTTGCTCTTCGTGTTAAGCAGGGCGAGGTCGATCTCGAAGCGATGGGTATTGCCCGAGTCATGGTCCCTGAGGAGCATGTGAAATCCTTCCCCTTATACACCTACCAATCGGAATCCGATAGAATGAATGGACCCTCTACCCCTGCCTCTAACCGTAGCTCCCGACACCCCGACCGCAGCATTTCATCCGTCGTTTCCATCTCGGGAAGATCATCCCGTACGAGCCTGGCCGGGAGCGAATGTTTGACAATAGCGACAAATTATCAGCCTCAGTGCCAAATATGCCTCGAAGATTTTAAAAACCGAGTCTCCGTCATCCGCCAGTTATCATGCTACCACATCTTTCACCCAGAATGTATCGACGAATTTCTAACCAGAAACAGCTCGCTGTGTCCAGTGTGCCAGCAATGTATGTTGCCTCGCGGATACTGTCCGCGAATCACCAATGCCATGGTACGACGGGAACGAGCTATGCGACGACTCCGCAGTACCGTCGATGTCGAGATCGATTCGGCCGAGGGCAAAAGCAAGCACAAGCTCTTCAGCAAGCGCACATTTAGTGACCTCGTCACGCCAAACCACCACTCCTCTGACCCATCCACTAAATCTACCAAACCGCCCAAGGAGGCACCCGTCGAACCCCAAACGCCAGTGCAGCCTATGGAGGGGACAGAAACGCAGACCCCAAACGCTCGGGGTGCCGAGACCGGTAGCCCTGACGATCCTGACGCAATTGCGCAATCTCCACAGAACCAGGAAGGTACCGCCACCGAGTCTGAGGATACCGTAGCCGCTCTCCCTCCTATAACCCGACACAAGAAGTCTCGTCGTAATAAGCCACGTGAGCTGAAACTAGCCCCAATAAAAGGTCCTCCATTATCTGACCACCAACCCGAGGGCCGCAAGAGTCCTTCGGACCTTGCGAGGGCGAGGATGAAGCACTTAGCTCGTCCGCTCGACGATGAGGATGATCGACCGCTATGTAAGTATATACCCTCTATCTATTTCTCTTTCGCACCGATTCGAGAACCATCTCGAGGCTTGTCTGCTCTTGACAACTAACCAGACTCTCTGTTTCTATATAGGGAGGAGAGCCATAACTAAGGTCTTTCCGAGCTTAACATGAAGCGGGCAGCTACTATACGTTTTCTTTTTCCGGCTGTTATAGTGCATTTTCACGAATATCTCACGATATAGAGCATTGGGTATCGGCGTCTTGGTTCGTCAATATCGGGAACTGGTAACTTCTGGAGTTATGGTTTGGTCATGGGACACGCATCTACCTGCATGGATGGGCATATTACCTTTATTTTTCTCTCTTCGAACGGATCTTTGCCACTGCCGACCTTGGTTGTGGTCTATTTCTATCGCCGCCATTCGTTTCACACATAAACTACTACCAGGCAGTGCCTGTGTTCGCAGCCTTGACTGGAGGGCGAGCCTGAAGCAGTAACGATGACAGAGGCCCTAACAGGCCGATGAAACACGCAGCGGAAGTACTCACACAGAACGCGGACAACTCGTTATACCTATCTCTACCAAAGTGATGGTGATGGGACGCTCATCACGATTCTACTGGACTCCGTCTTCCCTATCATCAGGAGGATACGAGAATACGAAGACCCTAGGAGACCCTATTTTAAGCGTTAATTTTTTTCGGCGTTTCTGCGCATCACCAACTACGCTCGCTCGGCTCCGGACGAATACCGGGAAACGAAGCGCCCGCTCTCTGGTATTTACTTATTTCATTCTTACACTTTGGGGTTCGGGATTATGGTATATATCATACATAGACTCTTGGGGAACTGGAATCTCGGGGCTGGTGAAACGGTGTTGAATGGTGCGTGACTGGCTGGGATCTATCCTTATTTTCTCTGCTGAAATTCAGAGTTAATCTCGCTTCCTGTTGTCCTCTTTTTTTATTATTTTTTTTTATAACAGGGTCATATATGTATTGGGAAGGTGGGAAAAACTGAGGGATACCCGAGGAAAATCCAACACTATTTTTGTTTCTTTTTGTTTGGAGGACACACACACATATGTACGAGGGTTTCGTTCGGCTGCATATAATGGTGGTGTGTTATCTTTATAGAGCTAGTCTGAGAGGAAGTGCAAAAAGAACAGCGAGGGAAGAGAGCCCAATTGATGATGGAAACAGTTTTGGCGCATTCCTCTTTGAAGCGTCCATGGCTTCTCGGAGCTTCACTTGATGTCAAGTAACAAGTTGTCTTGAGATGAGAGCTACATATGTATGGACGGTCTGTCGCTTCTCCCCGAGCGGCTTTCAGCAAGTCCCTCAACAGGGGAAAATGTACATAGAGTGATCATCAATCATTATAAGTTCCATTGAGGAAAACTGACTATACGCAAACCTATTTAACAGTTCCCTATAAAACCCTCAAATCAAACACAGAAAACTCCTTCCAAGAAATCACAAAGCCGTGGCAACATCATAAATGCCCCTAAAGGGTCGAGTAACTCGAGAACCAGAACATCTAATCACCCTCAAGCAACCTCTCCTCCTTAACGCCCCCCCTCGCAAGCGCCTCCCTAATCCGATCATTCTCCGCAGCTCTAATCCTATTCCTCGCAGCCTCCAACCTCTCCACCCCGCGATCAATCGTCTCAATATGCACCGAAAGCGGCACGCGCGCCCTCGCACTCCCCGGCCCACCCGTAAGCTGCCCCCCAGCACGCCTCGCAATCTCCGGCTCGGCCACGCGATCGCGTAAATCACCCAGCCCGGCCTCGATGCGTTCCAGATCGACGATGAGCGCGGAGACCTGCGCGACGGCGGCGGAGCGCTGGGCGTCGACCTGTTTGAGGAGGGAGAGTTGGGCGTTGAGACCCTGGAGGCGGCGGGAGTTGGCACCAACGAGGGTCCAGAGGGTCCAAAGGACTTGGTCGCGGCGGGATTCGACGGATTGGGATGAGCGGGTGACGATTTCGTAGATGAGGGAGAGGTGGTCTTCTGCTTTTGTGAGGTGGCGGAGGACGGATTGGGCTTCGAGGATGAGGGTGGAGATGCGGTCTGAGACGAGGGATGTGTGCTCGATGTACTTGTCGACAAGGGCACGTTCGTCAAAGACCCCCGTCGTCGTAGGTTGGAAAGGGTAGAAAACCCACGAGGCGAAGTCGCCGAGGAGCCCGCCTCCGTCGTCGTTACCTTGGCTCCGCTGCAGGTCGCCGTCGAAGGAATCGAGGTAGCGAGCCGTCCACTTGTTGATGCTGATGACGGAATCGACGGCGGATCCCACGTGTGTGTTGAATTTCTGGAGTTCGCTCGTGCTGCGCCGCGCCGTGTCGATGTAGCCGTCGAATTCCTGGACGAGCTCCTCGCGCGCCGTCAGCTCGCTGTAGCGGACCATGGTGCGCAGGTCGCGGATGGAAGATTCGGATCGCTTCATTTCGAGGGGTAGGGAGACGCCGTCTGCGCTGCGTTCCAGGACTTGCTCGAACTGCGCCTGCACACCCATGAGCTCGTCGAACTCGACTTGGCGTCCACCTGCCTGGCCCGATCCTCCAGCGGTGAGGGGCGGGTCAGGCACCTGCGGGCAGAAAGAGAGGTCTAGGTAGGAGACTCCAGGAATGCGGCATATCGGAGATAGCGAGACGAAGATGGATTTCGTAATCATGTTTTGGACTATTATAAGACCGCCGAAAAAGAAGTATATGGCGAGGAGGAATGCCAGAGGTCGTTGCGCGAAGCGAAAGGCCATACCAATAACTCCGAAGAACCAGCCAAAGACATCGAGTAAAGCCGCCGGCAGATGGGTAGTTAGAGCACCTTTCAGCCCGCTCCCGTCCTCCGCATCCCTGTCGTTTTGGTCATTGTCATAATATAACCGTTCGCGACCAGTGTTCTGCCTTCTCTTAACGGGACTTCCCCGCTCTGCTTCCGACTGGTAGCGACCAACCCTTCGTCGCAAGTCATAGCCGCCTAGCTGATCATCATCCCTGCCTGGCCTTATGGTACGGGATGACCGCCCGCTGCTGCGCCGCGAACCAGTAACCTCGACAGTCGGCATATAAAACTCGGGATCAGGCGTCCGGTGGGTGGTAGTATCTCTCCGCGGCGTCTGCCTAGCAGAAGGAACGGTGGGCTGGAACGGCGAGCGAAGAATGACGCGCTCGTCGTCCGCGCTGGTGAGAAAGTCCTGGATGCTGTCTTGAGAGTTTATGCTCATCTGCCCGCCGGAGGATAGTTGCGACGGTGCGCTCGAGAGGACGATATCGGGGTCTTCGTCGGCGGGGACGATAGAGGTGTCGAAGCTATCGTTCTCGCCGCCTTCGACCATGCGCCAGGAGCTCTCGACGGGGATTGCTTGTCGCCTCGACGACATTGTCGGCTCCGGGTGCGCGATGCTTTATGTCATATGAATATAGAAGGCGCTCGCTTCGTAGTGCTGGGGGAGGCGACTATATCGTCCGGGTCTGATGCTTATCGCAGTAGTTTGGGGAGGATATAGAGATCAGAGAGCGCCCACTCCAGCTCGGTTGGAAGATGGAAAATTATATATTGGCGTGTTTCCGCGAATCGTAATTCTTTATGTTGACTGTGTGGGTGCGGCGCTGCCTAGAGCAGAATATGGCGCAAGCAAGTTCGAGGCGAGAGTCAACGGTCGCGCTCAGCAGGGAGACGCGACGGGAGGAATGTTGGCGGAAGCGTTAACTTTGGGCGATATCGGGTCTTTATATAATAGTGTGGTTGAAGATGTGGTCCAAGGTCGTATTCGCAAGTTTTGGATATTTTGGTGACTCATAGAAGGATCAAAGAAGTTGCTCGTTGCGGGTGTTTGCCTAAAAATATTCTGAAGATGTGAATGTGCAAGGGTCGTTTTCGGTATGGGGGATGGAGTTTGAGATGGAGAGCTGGGCTAGGCTGGTGTGGATCTTGGAGATGTTTATTTGGGTACGTTCATGGTGGGATGCTGCTGCTGTTGTGGGGTTTAGTGGCAGACAGGGAAGCAGGTCCCGTCAACTTCGGGATGCCGCCGCTGGTACCTCTGTACTGCGGTACAAGTTCACTTGGAGACTGCGAAGTACATCATCTTCAACCTGTCACAGTCCTCTTGCCAGAACCTCAGCGTGACCTCGTCTGGCTGGATCTGTTACCATGATTGGCTGTAGGGACAGTGACTTCATCATAGGCAGCCACCCCGCCAGGCGCGTAGAAGTATCGAGTAGTGGAGTTGTACTTGGTAGTGGAAACATTGAAGGTGTGCTTGGAACCAAAATACCTTGGCCTGTCAATACCGGGTCCACCTTCCCAGCTCCACCGAGCCGACTTGGCGATAGTGACCCGAGGCTGTCCCGCTTTGGCTGGCAGCTTCGCCTTCCCATCTCTTATCTTGTAGGGTGCACTGCAGTATCCTAGCTGAGGAGAAAGCCGTTCTTGACAACACATTGAGCCCAAATGAAAACTACTCGCGACAAGACACTCGGTACTTTACTTTTCGAAAACTAAGAAAGAACCTTGCGCTCCAGGCTCAGTCGAATAATAAATACACCGAATCTGCGGACCCCCACTGACCGCGCTTGTTTTGCTGCGGTCGGTATTATCCCTTTCGCCTCACAGTGACATATTAACCCACCCATCGTGCATCCAAAGCACGGCATCATCCACGTGGGAAAGGCAAGGAAAGGCAGGGGAAGGGGTCGACTCATGTCCATTTCCTGGGTTCCCCAACCGCGTCATCCATCCACCTCCACTCGCCCACTCTCCCACCCACTACCCCCAGACATACTCGACCAAGACATGCCTCAACGCGGCTGATAGGAACCACAGCGTGTCTGACGTAGAGGGGTTCTAGAAGGTACCGGGATTAGAGAGACCCTTGTCCTGCTCCAGATGTGTTGCCTGTGTGCCTCAGGCTTCGCGTATCGATATGCGACGACCGTATCCATACGATGTCGAAGCGATGCAAGTTTAGTCGTGAGACCTCAATGTTAAATATCCTGAGCGAGGAGTACAAGTCCTCTTAACGTCCCCGAATAGTCCTACCATCCAGAGACTAACTATGTTCATTTGTGTATCGCGTGGATGGTGATGATTGAAAATCATGAGTCCTCCAAGGCTATGCTGCTCGACAATATGGGGTTGTCAAAATGAGGCATCTACCTGCTCCTGTTCCACTAAATCATGCTGCATTCTAAAGAGGGAGGGCTGTCAAGTTGATGCACACAGTCAATGTTAATCTACTTCCTGTTCCAAGCATCAAGCTCACTAATAGTAGTGGTAGATTGCTAAGGTCGCCCGCACCAGCTCGTCATGGCCGACCCAATGTCGTACCAGGCGCTAGCGGCAGTAACAGTTGGAACTCACAGGTTGGGCGCCAACACCAGAATGAGGCCTGGCCCAGACCCAAAGCCTCACCGCCATTTCTTTTCCATGAGATACAGGTCTGCGTATCAAGTTGGACGACCTGACAGAAGTCGGCAGATTACGAAGTAGTTCTCGCAATAGCCCAAATGTGTGCGTGTTTATTTTATTGTGAAAACGTGCATGGGCATCTCGTCGGTACCAGCACCGTCGATCTCTGGCGTCCCTCGAAGCAACTTGAGGTCCGCCAGGCCAAGTTGGGTCCAGCCCCATTCCAGAACACCCCACAGCTTCGACGCTTGCTTCCTGGTCCTTCCCGCCCCAGAATGCGCGAACCATCCGCGGGGTTCCCAGAGGCTCCAAAATAACGGGGCGAGCCAGCCAAGGCTGCTCCACTAGATCTGATCCGTGGTTGGCGCCAACCTTGCAGGGCGGAAGTAATCCAGTGGTCACTACGAAGGAATATCCTTGGACCCAGAGGGACATGACCCGCAGAGATTGAATACCTTGGTCAGAGCAAATACCCAAGTCAATACAGTCAAGCGCAGGCAGTAGAGATATTCAGTTCCCACAAGATCATCATGTCCTTCATTAAAAAGAGAGAACTACCAAAACCAAAGAAACAAAACTCGCAAATCCGAATACGTACACGAAAACAACCGCTCGAAAAACAGGAACAATCGCGGGGATATAAAAGAACAGTGAAAAAAAGAAAACCCGAATCTTGCCTCCCAACACTCACAAACCCCTCCCCTCAAGAAACCAGGCAGGCGACGAACAAAATTTAAATCGACCAAGCGCAGGTCCCTTTCCATAATAATCCCTTAAGGCCTTTGCCAGCCTTTTTTTCAACAGAACCAAACGCCCTCCTTCCCAATCATCCTCCCCCTTTCCCAAGCCGCGTGATGAAAAAAACAAAACAAATAATGAGAGAAAAAGAAAAGTAAAAACTCATACAGGTCTCTGCTTGGTTGCTTAGGCATTCTTGCCCGCCTTCTTACGACCGGACTTCTTCGGCTCCTCTTCGGCGGGCTTAGTCGAAGTCCTCCGCCGCTTCTGAGCAGGGCTCGCGGGAGTGGCGGGCACCCTGGGAGTGGCCTCGACCTCCTCCGGAGCCTCGGCGGTCTTGCGCTTGCGGCCAGGGCCAGACTTCTTCGCCGACTTGGCCGGAGGGGTCTCCTCAACCTCACCATGGGCATCGGCGGAGGTACCCTTCAGCTGCTCGGCGATAGCATCTTGCTCATTGGCGGCCTGGTCCTCATTGCTAGGGAGGGGGATGTTGAACTCCTCGGCGTACTTCAGAGCCTCGTTGTCATCCATGCTCTTGGCCTCGGGGTTGCCATTCTTGTACGAGTGAACACGAGCATTGTAGAGTCGGAGGTTGTACTGGTAGGCCTGGTTCCAGCCTTGCTTCTCAGCACCACCCATGGTGGCCCAGCGGCGTTGACCCTCCTCCTGCACGGCGCGCTTGGGAGCACCGCTGCCAAGATCGGCAGCAATGATGGGGCGAGCGGTCTGCATGTAGAGGAAGTAGGGGGTCAGAGGGCGCTTGGGGGCGTTGGGGTCAAGAGTACGCTTCTTGCGCTCCTTCTTCTGCTCCTCTTGGGGAGGGGCGATGGGCTGAGGCGCGGGGATACTGCCAAGCGCAGCGAGGGAAGCTTCCAGGTTGGCGAGAGGCTCATTGTAGCTGAGGTCCTCAGCCGTGGTGGGAAGTCCGAGAAGGAGATTGGTTTGGCGCAGATAGTCATCAGCAAAGGACTTAATGAGTTGCTGGATGGTCTTAAGGCGGCCAAGAGTCTGCAAATACTGTTAGCATCTTGCTTACTTACTCCGCGAATGGATGAAAGCAAAAGAAAAAAGGAAAGGGAAAAAAGAGAAGAGAAAAAAAAAAATCAAAAACGCGCCGCGATATTAATGTCGCGAGCTGTTGGAGCACGCGCTGCAGAATTGAGCTGGTGGAGCTCACAGCTCCATTAAGTGGGGGGAGGGGCCGATATGGGAAGCTGGAGCTGTCTGAATTTGGCGCTGTGTAAACAATGAAAGCTTGGGGCGGACGCGTAGCGGGTCCGAGGCAAGGCACCCAGTTTGGAAAGTGCTGGGCGCTGCGGCGAAATTTGGCTGTGTGTGTGTGGAGGGTGCGACACAAAGCCCGAGGATAGAGGCGCAGCCGATTGTGCGACTCCAAGGGCCGAGGGAAAGATGAAAAAGCCTCTGTTTTTTTTTGAGGCGAGTCGAATGTCCTCGTGGCTTGCGCAGAAGGGCATCGATATGCGCTGTCTTATCTTGCGCTTGCAATGGTAAGAAATGCGATGCGACATCCAGTCGCAGGGCCAGACCAAGCAGGCGCAAGAAAGAAGTGAAATGCTCCTGCTCTTGCGTGTCTCGCAAACTGAGGCCCAGAGTGCGCGCTTGTCTCTGCTCTTGATCGCTGGCTCACTTGAAGCGGCACGATCGATTACCGTCGGCGCGGAGGCCGTTGCTAAAGAGAAGTCGGGGGAGTGGTTGCGCGTTGATGCGATGCGATGCGATGCGATGCATCACAGGAATACAGCAGTAAACAGGAAAATGAAAACAATGACTTACCGAATCTCGAACACGGATGAAGTTTTCGACTTCAACTGCTCGCGAAGTCACGGCGGGCATCACGGGCAACGGGACGGCGGCGGCCTTATCCTTCTTCGCAGGGCGCGGCATGATTACAGTGGTGGCAAGTTTGGTGGATGAATATTGTTAATAGTGAGTGGTGATGATTGTGTTGCTGCTGCTGCTGTGGTGGTGATGGCGGTTGCGATAGTGGATTGGGGAGGAAGAGGGGGTTTTGGGGATGTTGGGGTGCGGGAGGTGCTGGAGTTTTAGTGATTCTGGGGGTGGCGACCTAGTAGACCTGAGAGGGGAAAATCAGCGCTGGGCGCAAAAATAAGTTGTGTGGGAAGAAAATAGAACCGGGGGAAAAAAAATTCGGGGGCTGGGGGGGTTTATGTGTCAGCGAGGCCTTGACGCGATCAGTAGAAAATAATTCACTCGGGTGCCCAAAGCCAGCCAAAATTTTGAGCGGGATCAGAGGGAAGGGAGGGGACAGAGGGATACCTGTGTGGGAGGGGGGCACCACAAAGTCTTGTATGGTGGATCGCGCCAGAGGCCAGAGTCACAATCACTGATCGAAGTACTCCGATTTCTCCCTCAGTGGCAGCCTAACAAGCCCTCGTAATACCGTAATCGGCCGAAGACAGCACACACTTTGAGGCCAGCTAAGCCAGTGCTTATCCAAAGCCTAGCCCTCAGAGGGCACCAGAAACAATCAAATTGATTGATCTAGTAATTGATGGAACTTGACTTGAGGCACGGAAACCGTTCTAGCAACTCCATCGCCCTCTACAAATGATTACAGAATCCGTACACTCACCCACACCCTGGCAGTACCTGCAGTTTCATGCGCCTGTGTCCTCCACAGGACTCGCCATCGGTGGTCTGACATCGATCAATCCTGATCAATCCCACCCCTTTCATAGATTATCGATGAACCCTCACTGACCCACCACTCCAAGATTCTGGATTCTGGGCGACCTGTCCGCTGTCCTTTAGGCCTCACATCAATCCATCTCCACACAATCGAGACTTCCATCAACACAAGCGTCCAGCGCCTCACAGGGCAACGACCAAATATTCAGTCGCTAACAGAGAAGAATCCTCCAGCCAGCACCATCAACAGAGGGGATCCCAAAATTACAATTCAACATTCCCCTTTCAGTACACTAGAAACGTCAACTCGCCGACACCCCGAGTATCCGCCAGCAGGGTACACGTGCTAGTCATATTAATTTGAGAGTTTTCCTTACGCGCCCGCACCTTGATTGACCATCCATCTGCGCCAACAGTTATCGTCGACTCGATGTTAACACAGGACAACTCGAACTCGGAACAACGGGTTTCCACCCACGGATGTAAAAAGAGTAGAAGGCGACACGTAGCTGGCGGTACTTGCCCTCAAATAACCGACAACGGAGATCAACTTTGTGACAGAAAAAATAATAGCCGAGCAAAACGACGAGCTTGAACTTCAGGCATGCTGTGACCAACGACTGGAGGGGAGATGTCTGTTATCGAATAGATGGGAGCGACTTTATTGCACAATGTATTCTACTTGTACCTGTCTATCAGACGAGAAAGCTCGAATCTGGCGAAAGTATTGTTACAAAAGGTTATCTCCCCCTGGTTCAATTCCATTTTTCAGATGGAGCAGTGTCGTGGTGTTTCTCTTGTTGAATGTGGGAGCTCTGAAGTGTGCTGGGGCTGCCCTTGGATTCATTTACACTGGATCGTCTAAAGCGTAAATGCTATCAAGATACTGGATTTCGCGACGAGCTCTGTACCTGACGCTATTTTCCCGGGTCTGTCAGGTTGGGTTAGTGATGGCGCGGCGAAAATTTCGTGTTTCCCAATTTCAGACGTCAATCGTTATGCAGGTCGCCCAGACTCCCCACCAATGGGACGCTGTAAGCAGCACCTGCTGATCTACCTCCCTCCACTGCAACCGCCTCGAAAGGTGAAAGATGTTGGTGGCCTGGACTGAAAGCTTCGCGTGTAGATTTCAGAACGGTCTCGAAGGACCAGGCCAGGTCAGACAGAGCCTGACCTGACCCGGCTTATCTGGCTTTCCGCCTGCCCCCAAGGCCTGGCTGATCTGGACAGGCCGGTCCCGACAATTTTTCCCCTCACAGCCCGTCAGGCTATGGCAGACACCAAGACAGGAATGGCGTCAGGGCTTCGAGTTTCGGTGTCAAAAGCGGGAGGGCTAGGCCTGGCCTGCAGGGTGTTTCAGTCAGACAGACAACAACACTGGCTCCCAGCCCCAAGTCGACTCGTAACGCCGAAGTCAGTATTCCCTCCCGCTCTCAGTCCCCCATCCGCCATCCGCTGACCCGAGAAGTCTAGCTCATCACTGATTTTCTGTATGGACAGACAATTGCTTCACTTTTACAGCATACAAAGCAAGCGGACACATCAACGACCCGTTAGTATCATATCTATTACTGTAATCTGCTGTGTTACATGTTAAGCAAAGTGTCTTCCTTTTCTTTCCTTTTTTCTCTCTCTCCTTCTCTTCCCTCTAGTTAATAAAGCACTCGACTCGAGGAAATAATCTCGAGGTTCCTCTAAAATCGTCTTCATGCAAAAAGTAAACCTCGCACTGAATCTCTATCAGGCAAGGCACTCTGTAGTGCCGACTTCGACGGAAATCGAGAGACTACTTTGGCTCTGAAAGTCTTTTTTTAGCTCCTCTACCTTACAACCCTGACAGCTTGGACAGACCCCCTGGCTGCTTCCCGTGTTTCCTCATCCTGTCTCCAGAAGACTCAAGACATTTGCAGGGCGGGCCTCTCTCACACTCCCATACGCCTGGCTATTAGTCTGCCGATAGAACCTAGCAATCCGTTGGATTAATAGGGCATCCTGTCCCCAAACTCGGCATCCCGTATCCTCTCGCTGTCAAGACATGCCACCTCACTGGAGCGCTGGGGATTAACCACTAGGCCCCAACCACATCAAGCCGGCAACAGACCTAGCACTCTTCGACAGTTTCAGCCCAAGCCTAACCTACCACGTCAACGATGCCTTGACTTCATCATGCCCTCAGACCCAGTTGCACTTATTATTGACAGCTCATGATGCTGTCGGTTTGGTCGCGAGACCAGTAAGTGCCGGGTCGCAATGGACTATTTTACGAAAGCAATGCCGTCTCACTTGCAATGAGAATATTGCGACTTGCAAAGGGAGAGAGCAATCATCACCGCAGAACTAGCATCCCGCGTGTACGATACTCGCCGGATGGTATGCCAGTTTATCAGCCCTGCAAGAAACAAGGCCAAGTTGCGATGATGAAAGGCGCCTCGCAAATTGTGTAACCCAAGAGCAAAGAATGGCGCCCTGCGGTGCCGCTCCCCGCTTGCGCCCAGGCCGCCTTATTGTCGTGTCTTGTACAAAAGTAGTCGAGACCTCAAAGCCTGTTCCTCTGTGACCTCGCCACTTCAAGTACGTATTGGCTGTATGAATATTTGGTTAACACCCACTTCCAAAACAGCCTTCAATCAAACTTCATGTCCTTGTCAACAATCGCTACTCCGCTCTGATTGATGAACTTATTTTCTTGGTCAGAGATGATGGCTGCGAGTCTACTTCATAAGCTCCGCTTCTCAGCCGCAATGGCTTCCATGTTATCTAAATCCTCGGGTGGCTGGCTCATTGCGCGGCTTCTAAACCAGGTTAAGACGATTTATTAAACATTGACGACTCGACCGGAGGACCAAGGCAGGCCTATCACGACCGGTACCTTACCCGGGCCAGGTTGGTAATCCGTTGATGCATCCGGCTCTCAATATAGTAAGAGTGATATTGACGCGGGAACACCAAAGCCGGTACTCCTTCGGGCTTGCCTCCAGTGAGGGGCAGCAGATTGCGCAGCCTGGCAGGCTTCTTGTTCTGTACGTACCGAGGGTTGGCGACTTTGGAAGATTCGCAACTGCATGCACATGAGCAGCATGAGCAGCACATGAGGAATGCCGCCGTCCCGGAAGATACCCTTCAAGTTTCATTTGATCCGGACGCTTCAGCTCTGCAGGGTAGTACTCCGACGAGACCCAGCACGGGCGCTAAGAGAGTCCGCGTCCCCGCCCCTCTACACAGCAAAATTTGATCGATTCCCAGCACCTCTCTCTCTTTGCGCTAATTCTACGGTAGTTGTTGAGACAGATCACTCACTGGCTTTGTTATCGCTTCTACGAAGTAGTCTGGCAGCTGGGTCACTTGGGTCCGCTGGCCCTAACTTGTGGTATCCAAAGTACGGAGTAATAGTCTCCCTGGTTGTGTACGAAGTACTTGTTGCAATCGTCCCTTGTGATTACCCCGCTAAAGCTCTCCCCGAAGCAAATCACGTCGCTCCCTCGTGGGAAGCATGAAACTTGGCAAGCATGGCCCACGCGGAAAAGCAAGGGAGGGGGTAGGAAACAAGCACTTCCAAGTATTGATCGCGACCAGCCCACATCCCTGGTTGACATCGTTGTCACTGGGCTGGTCGCCACTGGATCTGACGCCACTGCTTGAAGTCCCGTCATCTACTGGGCTGACTTGCAGATGAGCATTATGCTGGGGAAGTTTTCTCTGTCTCGTAGAACGCCGACCTCTGCATGCTCTGTACATAGAGTCATTGCTATTTTGCAGTCGGGCGGGGTTTCTGTCGGTCTCACTGGTCCTACTATAGACGGGCGTGAAGGTGAAGGGAAGGGAAGGAAGCACCGGGGAAGGTCGTCATCCCGATCAATCTGGCGATTGTAGATTGTACCAAGACTGGTCGATACTTCCTCGTACACCAATACCCCGCCATCAACCAATGCCTGAGCTGGCTGGCTCTTGCGTCCTGGATCATGGATTAGTTTAGTTGCTGTCCCTTAGTCGACGGCACTACTTCGTACTTCATGCCAACCAAGCTCAAAGCATCGACTCAATTGGTGAAGCTCTGACCCCCCCTAGACATCAATGATACGTTTAGCTCAATGTATGTCCCATCCCTTCTCATGCCACACCAACGAAGTAGTGTGCGCAATCGAGACGAGACGAGACCAGCCCCGCCCCGCCTTGTGCCCCTCCTTCAATCTCCAAGCTTCCACAAGCACCATTTGATACTTGAATTCAAGTTACCCCCCCTTTCGCAAACATCGGCTGCCTCCCCCCTTCCTTCCTTAACCTCAGTGCCGTGCCGTTTTTGAATCACGACATATTCCTTCTTTGCCTGGATATCTCGTAGTAGATCCATCCTTCCTTTTACATTCCCGCACGAACTGAGATTCGTACTAAACTGCATTTCTCTCTCCAAGCTTGACGCTTTCTACCCCACGACGCTTTCTACCCCACGAACCTACTAGATCCGAACTACACAAATCAGCAACCCGGCTTCTAGTTACATTATCTACGGTTGATCCGGAAAGGATGTTTGAGAACAAATCCTTTACGTTCTTGGTGGCTGTGATTGGCCTCCTCTGGTTCACTCGTCCCGCTGCTGCTTTCGGTGCGGGTAACATCGCGAGCATCTCCAAGGTCGAGGGCCAGAACTGTGAGTAGCGAGATTCCCACCAACCCCCCATCCTGCCCTTGACCGGGTCCTGCCTCTATGCCCCTTGTGCCACAATACGCTGGATGGGCAGCCTACTGATTCCGCAATTCTCCACTAGGGCGCCATGGAGACATCGAGGATGCTCTGTTGAAGATTGCCATGGCACAAGCCTTTGGCGGCAAGAAGTTCAACAAGCTCAACGTCTCCCGAGTTTACTTCGGAAACTGGCTCAGGGATTACTCCCAGGCCATCGACGTCGGTACCGTCAAGGCGGTCTCGGCCGAAGCTATCCGACTTCTCCTCTGCGTCCTCGGCTTCATGACCTTCGGCTTCGGATCCAAGGAGTTTGAAGTTACTGCCGACCGCCTCGGTTGCTATCGCCCCGAAGAACATATTGATAACCCCAAAAATTATGCCGACAATGTGGACGCTCGTAACTATCACAGAGCTCTTCGTGGCCCTGTAGACGAGGGAGTCGAGCTCGCCATCGACCCAGACACTGGTATGAAGAACTACATCGCTAACGAGCGCATCGGTATCACTACCTCGGCCGGTCTTGTTCGGGATCTCCTTACCCGCTGTGTCCGTCTTGGCAGGAGCTACGCTCGTAGCGGAGACAAGACTGAGCGCAACGAGTCCTTCCGCCTCATGGGAACTGCGCTTCACTGCCTTGAAGGTTCGTCATCGCCCGGTGTTCCTCCAACCTAGTTCCAGCTTTCGTCCAATGTTGTCTTCCTGAATACTGACTCCTTTTTCTTTTTCCCCCGGCTCTAGACTTCTTTGCCCACAGCAACTATATCGAGTTGGCCCTCATCGAGCTAGGCGAGCGGGATGTCTTCCCCCATGTTGGTCGAAACACTCAGATCAATATCCGCGGTGCTCGCGGCTCTGTCTATCCAATTGTCACTGGTACTTTTGGAGGTGTTGACTTCCTCCACTCCGTCACTGGTGAAGGTAACCAACTTCTTTTCCTTCCTTCCGTTCCGTTTACCTTTACCAGAATCAAATAACTTACCGGCCCCTAGTTTCTGACAAGCTCACTCAAAACGAAATTGAGGAGCTTGAGGGAACCTTGCAGCAGAGCTCCACAGCTGACACCAGCATTCTTCGAAACCTGCTTGATAAGATTCCTGACGACCTTTTTGGCGGTCAGCATCAGAGTAGCAAGGTCGATGAGCTGCAACAAAATGCTACCACGGCGCAAATGCAGAACCTGCAGGTATCTCCAAAGGACCCCGAGGAGTACACTGTTTACGTGCAGAATATCTTCCGTCAGATCATGCCGGTTATCGAATGGCACGATGGTCTGATGAAGGATATCTCCAACGCCACAGACAAAATCCCAGTCTTACCCAAGATTCTCGAACAACTGGAGGAGCAACTCTCCATGTTCATCTTCTCTCTCATTGCTCCTTTCATCATCCCCATTATCCATCAGATCGGAGCCGAACTCAAGACTGGATCTGAGGAGATCATCCAAAGCAGCGTGAATGAGCAGCACATTGTCTTTGACGACTCCCGCTCCACCGATCCCACCCACTCCATGCTGTCAAAGGACCACTTCTCCAACGTAGGTTTGCCATTACGATTATCCTTGAGAACTTTTCCTGTTCGCCCCTCGTATCGCCCAAACAGACTGACACCCCGGTACAGATTCTTAATGAAGTTGCTGGCCGAGCCGCCGCCTACACTGTCAGCTGGGTTGTTCCCCAGGTCATGGCGGCGATCGACGATGAGAGCGTTAACGTGAATGAGATGATTGACCGCATCGTCGAGGGTATCCTCCACCACCCAGCGCAGCGGGAGATGGCTCAAGGTGGCGCGCGCGAGGGTAGAAGCATCATATTCCGTTGCGTTGAGGAGTGGTGGAATGAGCAAGGCCGCCGACAGGACGAATATCGACAGAAGCTATCTCGAGAGGGTGTCCAAAACGGAGAGAACCATAAGGAGGGCGTCCAAGACACCGGCCACGGCCACGGCTGCGCTGGAAAGCTCAAGATGCGCAAGCAGTTCGGCGAACCCGAGACCTGGGAGGATAAGGTTGCCGGAAAAGCCGCCGATGCCATCCTATCCGGTGCCTCTGGTGCCTTCTCTAACATCATTCAGCAGCAGACTGGTGTCAAGATCCCCAGCTACCAACCCCCCCAGCCTAAGGAAGAGGATAGCGGCATTGGTGGCCTGCTAGGAGCCGCCAGCTCATTCCTTGGCATTGGTGGAAGTGGCTCGTCTTCTCGTCGACAGGAGGACGACCAGGGCTACACGCAGACGCAATCGAGCTACCAGAGCGGCGATAGCGGCTACGTGGCATCCCAGACGACGCAGCGTTACGATAACGATGGCGGCTACGGTCGATCCGAGACCACTGAGCGATATGACAGCGGTGGAGGCTATACGCAGAGCCACTCAAGCCAGCGATACGATAGTGGCGGCGGCTACCAGCAGTCTCAGTCGAGCAGCTATTATCAGTCTTTCTCCTCGTCGGGGGGGAGAGACGATGACGGCGATAACCGCCGAGGGGGTGATTATGGTGGTGGCTACGGTGGTGGCCGGCGCAATGACGGCGACGACGACCGCCGAGGCGGTGGCTATGGTGGTGGTTATGGTGGTCGACGTGATGACGATGACGACCGCCGAGGTGGTGGCTATGGTGGTCAACGTGACGATGATGACGACCGCCGCGGAGGCGGCTATGGACGTCGTCAGGAGCAGTCGTATGGTGGTGACTCGTATGGTGGTGATTCGTATGGTGGTGACTCGTATGGTGGACGCCAGGAAGGAGGCTACGGCGGACGTCAAGAGGGCGGCTATGGCGGGGGCGGCTACCAGAGAGGGGGCTACGAACAGGAATCTTACGGTGGGCGGCGTGAGGGCGGAGGAGGTTATCGTGGCCGAGACGACGATTCCGATGACAATGAGCGCCACGGACACCGCCGGCAACATCACAGCCGAAGCAATGATTCCGATGACGATGACAACCACGGCCACCGGCAGCATCACGGCAGGGGGTGGTAGGGGTTTTCCCCAGGCAGCGATGTGGGCCTGGGAAGTGAGACTGAACAAGGCATCGAACCCGACGAAACCATTGACCAGTTTGACAGTAGGGAAGTGGGCGATTTAGGAGAGCCCGGGCCAGACGCTGAAGACGTGGAGCTTGAAGACGATGGTGGAGAGGAACGCGATACCGAGGAGGACGGGGAGGGAGTTGGTGAAGAAGTAGAGGCGGAAGAGGCAGGACCAGAGGAGGAGGTAATCGAAGAAGCAGAGGAGGAAGAAGAAGAAGAAGAAGAGGAAGTCGAGGACGAGGAGGTTGAAGCAGAAGCTGAGGAAATAGAGGACGAGGAGGAACAAAAAGAGGATGAGGAAGAGGAGGCGGAAGCGGAAGAGGAAGAGGAAGAGGAAGAGGAGCCCGAAGAGGAAGCGGAGGAGGAGAGTGAGGAGCGACGTTGGTGGTAGCAGTGAGAACCAGAAGGGCAGTCGGTCGCGGTAGTCTTCAATTGGGGGCGGAGGAGGTGAAACGGTCTTGCTCTGCGGGCTACGATCTCGTCATATCTGGCCATCAAGGTTACAGTCCCACATTCCCATGGAGAGCGTGAGGAGAGGCCTGGATTTCCCGGGCATCCTCTCACTCAATCCGGCGTACCATCGGCCAGTCAATACCTTGGCCCCAGAAATAATTTAGAAAAAAAAATTAATAAAGAATGCAAATGTTTGGTTTTCCTTGAAAAGATATACATTGGTGAATTGTCCCTTGTCTAGTGATCCTACAAACAAACCCTTGATTCTTCCTCTCGTCATCTTCAATATTTCTTCTATAACACGCCGAAGCTACATTGAGGTCCTGCTAACTAAGATGGTGCTGAGACGGTTCTATGTAAGTCAGGAGCTGACGTCGTCCCCCGGCAATGGCTTGACTAGAGCAGAGACCCTTTCTCGGAAGCACAGCCGAGCCCCATACTACGTGTGTGCGTACGTGACACTCGACGGGATGAATACTGGGAAGATACGTCAATGTGTTAACCCCTGGCGGCATAAACGCCGAGGAGCCATTGGTGATTGAGACTGAAAAAGGCATCTCTGCAGGCTGATGTCTCCGTGTCCCGCCTAGTGACAAAACATGTCCCCCATCCACAGGAGTACATTGAGCAGATACTCGGGTCATAACCTTTTTTTTCTTCTCCCTCTTCATCTCCAGAGATGCGGGGAACGCATCTTCATGGGGTGACATAAAATAGATAGACTTGCCGGGGAACGAGGTATATTAAATTGGGGAGAGAGGGGGTGAAGAGGGGGATTGTGTTGTTGTCTGGTTGGCGCGGTCTTTATCCCCGCTATGCTATTAGTGAGTGTGGCATGAACAGATATTGCAATATTATACGGGAGCCAGAGTTTGAATTGAAAGCATCTTTTCCCGCGACGGTTCCAAGACGTCGAGATCCGATTTCCGGGCCGGATTCCTCGAGAATAGGAACTCGTTTGAACACACCATCAGGGATATCCCAACACGCGAGTATGTCAGGGGACAGGCACCATGCATTTCGACGCCTCCGCATCCGGCAAAGGAAGGAATTAAAGGTTGCAATGCATATATACCCTGATCGGTGTCTCTATGAATGGTGGGGGAAGCCGGGATGGATCGATGAATCTATTTGAGGAGGGCGGCTTAATATGCTGACGATTCTCGGCTGGGATTAGTATTTGTTATGAGGCCCTTGATATTAAGCGAAAATCGGGCCTGCCTTTCGCCTTTGATTTCTTCCCATTCCCTTTCCCGAACGATTCCCAATTTCTATTCCATGTCTCTTCTTATTATTGGCCTGTTATTTCGGATCATCGCCTGTCGTCTTCTCTTGGTCCCAAGCCTTGGGAAGCCAAGATCCCGTCCGGACCGTCTCCGGGGAGAGACGATCAATTATTAGCTGACAACGGCGGGGAGCTGTATATTAACGCGATAGATGCATCGATTCATCAACGTACGCGGGATCGGCTTTAAGAAAGATGTGAGGGCGATAGAGAGAGATATACAAATATGGAAATATATTACCTTGTGTCCTTCCCTAGGCACTTCCTCTGGGCAACCGTCTTCCTCTTGGCTCTCTCCTCTTCACTCTTCTTTCTTCTTTATACACTTTGCCCAGTCTTGCCTTTAAATCCGGGCTCTGGGCTTCTCGAAACCCCCAACTAAGTAAGAAATCCAGGGAGTAATCGCACAGGTTCAACAGAGCCGCCCGGATTTCCCAATCGCTCACGCTCCCCTCGCCTCGGCCTCACTTACACGCCCCATTCACCCGTCTTTCCCCAGCTACAATGAAAGTCACCCTCACTACCCTCACGGCCCTCGCGCCCCTCATCATCACCGCCTCCGCCCAAGCCAGCGGCTCCGGCTCCACAACCCGCTACTGGGACTGCTGCAAGCCCTCCTGCGCCTGGCCCGGCAAGGGCAGCCTCGCCAAGGGGCCCCTGGGAACCTGCGACAGGAGCGACAACCCGCTCAACGACGGCGGGTCGACTCGGTCCGGGTGCGACGCCGGCGGCAGCGCCTACATGTGCTCGAGCCACAGCCCCTGGGCCGTCGACGATAACCTCTCGTACGGGTGGGCCGCCGTGCGGATTAACGGGCAGACGGAGAACGATTGGTGCTGTGCTTGCTATGAGTTGACGTTTACGAGTGGGCCAGTTAATGGGAAGAAGATGATTGTGCAGGCGACGAATACTGGGGGGGACTTGGGGCAGAATCACTTTGATATTGCGGTAGGTTATGATGGCTGGACTCTCTCTCTCTTTCTCTCTATCTCTCTCGCTTTCTTTTCCTTTTTTTTTTTTTATTCTAGGATTGCCCAAGAATCGAAAACGAAGATCAATACAACTAACGCGGAAACTCTCTCATTTAGATGCCCGGCGGTGGTGTCGGCATCTTCAACGGCTGCACCGACCAGTGGGGATCCCCGCCAAACGGCTGGGGCGAGCGCTACGGAGGCATTAGCAACGGTGCCGACTGCGACAGCTTCCCTGAGAAGCTCAAGGCCGGCTGCAAGTGGCGATTCGACTGGTTCGGCGGCGCCGATAACCCGTCCGTCACCTTCCAGCAGGTGCAGTGCCCTGCCGAGCTTGTCGAGAAGTCTGGATGTCAGAGGAATGGGATTTGAGGCTCTTCCGAGTGGCTGGTATTGGGGAGACGGTGAGCTCGGTGGCGGCAACAGGGGGTTTGCATTTTTGTAGAGGTTTGAGTCGAGGACATTGTGGTTCCTTGCTCTGGGGTTTCATAGTGATACTTGGGCCTCCGGCCTGGCGACATTCTTCTTCTTTGTTGATATGTATCTTATTGCCCTTCTTCAGAAGTAAATATTTGCCATCTATTTTTCTTCAATAATTGAAGAAAGTTGTTTACATGCAATGAGGAGCCTGCTCTCTTCCTTTCCAGCTTAGAACAGCTTACATGGAGAGAAGCTTATCTCGCTCCAACGACGACATTGAATGCTTGAACTCTTCTCTCAAGACGTTAACAATATCTAGATTAAATATTCTAGAATTTTGTAACTGTAATTTCTATTCAGCAAGAAAATCCTTTGTCACGATGCAAGAGCTGGCCCTTAAAACAACAACTTCTAAATCAGCACCAGCTTGAGGGCCATCGCTCATGCCAGCACCACGATAATGATTCACCCTATTCATCGTAGTGATCCTCAAGTCTTTTTATACTCCAATATCTTAAGAACAAATGAGATATTTCTTCCTCTTTTTCTTCTTCCCACTACCTACCAACCACTTCCTCGTTTCCCGTTTCCTCGGCGCAAGCAGAAACGAACTCGTTAACCTAGAGTTTTATATGTTAAAGCATAGAGGCATATCGCATCCTCGTCGACCGCTGCTGTATTGTTGATAAATACACCGCTTGGCGTGCTTCTCTCTGAGCTAATCCAACCCTACTTCACAACCAGCATTATGGACCTCATTGCTTCCAGTCACTACAGGCTGGTGATCCCCACTCTGCGCACCCTCCACGACGGTATCCTGCGTATTGTTGATGGTTTGGTCGATTGCCTCGTGGCTCTCCGACAACGCCTGCGAAACCCGGACGAGGATCTCATTTTTTGAAGAGACAAAATCACTGGAGTTGCGTCTCGATCTGGCCGACTGTGGTTTCGCTCGGAGCCGGACCTGGTAGATCGCATTGGGCAATTTGGCTTGTTTGTGGCCTTCGCGGAACGTTCTGAACCCCTACCATTCCGATTGATCGAAAGGAACACACAGTGGAAGAGAACCTTGGAGGGCTCGATACAGATGCTATCGATGGTAAGTAATCTAATGGACTATTCATTTCATCGCGGTTCGGAGAAAAGCTAACAGGAGTTAATGTAGGATGGCCGGAAGCTTCATCAGGAGTTTCACGGAGTTTTACAGGGAAGCAAGATTAGGGAATGTTGTTGTTTGTCGTCTTTTGGAGGGTTTGTTTTCTTGTGAAGAACGGTGCCGCGAGTGTAGATGATACTCTGGTCTTTGGCCTCTGTTCTCTGCGGCCTGGCTAGCGAGATACCCGGATTCAGTTTTCCAAAAAGGGTTAGGAATCAAATACTTCGTAGTATTTCTAAGAGACTTCTTCTCATATCCATGTTCGTCGAAGGTAGGGATTCGATGTGCGTGCCAGAAGGTGGCTTGCTTGGACAGGCTCTGACCGACGGGTAGATGTTCATATATCAACCGCGAACCCCCTGTCGAACTACAGTGACAAGGCATCTGCCGCAGAAGACGAGCCCGCATCATCAAGCTAGGAACCCGAGCACGTGTGCACTCATGCCTTCAGTCGGGACCGTTGGGATCTGTATCCCTAGCTTGTATTTCCTTCGAGCTGTCCGGGGGCAAGGTGCTGTTGTCGTACTCTGTAAGGCCTCATACGGCAAGGGCGACACAACGGTGCTCTTTCCTCGTTTGATACTTCACGCAGTATCACGTGCAGCAACGCAAATAAATTCGGACTGACTTCATCTTCCTCGTTCGCGTTTATCATTCTCGCCCGGGAGTAGAAGGTCAATCTGGTTTCTCGCCCCCGGTTGTGACTTGAGGGCTATCTGAGGCTCATCTCCCATCTACTGTGAGAAGAACACTGAGTTTCTCGCTTTCGAAAGCCGGAGCGTCTAGATGCTCTTTTGACACCGAGTCCTTCGGTAGGTTTCCAACGTCTCTGCATTCTATTGATAGGATTTAACTTCATGCTTGCAGCCTTAGTATCTCAAGACCAACCTCCAGCGCCTGCTTGTCTGCACTCCATCCCGGGAAATGAACACGCCGAATGTTCCCGAGAGTGGTAGGACAATGCGGTCACAAGTCGGCATCTTTGGAATTCATGGGGAGCAGGAAGCGGATGCGGCTGGCCTATCAAAACCCTGGCATGTCGAATGACGTGTTGTTTGACTCTCTCGAGTCTTCGGAATCGCTCGCCGGGGTCTCTGTGCAGTCCAAGGGTCTAGAGCCTAGATCTTTCCTCTCCCCCAGTTCACCAGAAGCCAAGATCTGCGGTACGCCCTGGCAAGGTTTCTTGGCAGATCCCTCCTGTTCCCTCGAATCCCTTGCTACACTTTCCCTAAAACAGACGCCCCCACATTCCCATTTCACATCTCCCGCCAAACTGCAAGCTGCAGGTCAATCTTCGAATCAGGGTCCAGTCCGGTACGACCACACATCTTGCCCACATGGTCCACTCATTGGTCGTCGCCGGCCCCCGACCACACCCCGACCACACCCCGATCCAACTCCCACCCGTCGGCCTTGCTCTCGCCTAACGAAACCACCACGATATGGCTTAAAAAACGTGGGCTCGCCCAATTCAACCTATGATGAAGCTCCTTTGCACATCGTGTCAGCACTGGAGGGGTAACGAGGTTATCAACTTTCTCAATTTGCCTCCGAAGATGGAGGGGTAGCTTGCCAACTTTATACACACGAGCACACCTCCCTGTACAAATCCTTGTTTGCGCAATGCCGTTCCTCTGCAAGTCTTTGTGGGGAGGTGAGCTTGTAGCTTTGGTGGGCGATCGCTAGGCGCGTCAATGCCAATTTTTTTTGTCCTTTTGTCCTTGAGCTTTTTCTTTTTTTGGGTTCTTTCCTCAGGGGCCAAGCCTAAACCTTCCGGCCGCCGATACTACAGCCAGGCGAAGACGGATTGGTCTGGCGGTATCTAATAATCTACACATTGAGGGGCGGAGGTTGGGCCTTCTCTCGTGCCTTGGTGAGTGCATGCGACAGCATGAATGGCCGGCGTTTGACCAAATCCTTGACCCTAGCGCCAGCCAGCTCGCAATGTAGAAGATGCCGTCTTATTCCTCGGCTCTCTTGTTTTATTCTCTCACGCCGTATAAAGGTGGCCAACGTGCCTCTGTCAAGTAGTCTCACGCGGCTCTTCTCCTTTTTTGTTTCCCTTTTCTTTCTCATCCACCCCTCCCTCTTGGTCTTGTAGTAAATTCAACATCTACAGAAAGAGCGTCAACAACACCTTCCTCCTTCGAGGATAAGCGATGCGAGAGTACCATGGCTTTTCCTGGTGGTAACACAATGCCTCCGGACATGGACACAAAACTACTTCTAGCTGGCGTAGCCACCGCATTGGTCGGCAGTATCTGCGTCTATTCCCTCGTCTCCCCCGCAAACCGATCCGGCGGCGGTGACGAACAGCCTCCGGGGCTGTTGAAATCCTTCTTCCTCTTCTTCTACTCGTGCTTCATCAAGCCCCACACCGGCGACTCCAAGGGCAACCAGCAGGATGCCCTCGAGAGCTTCTACAAGAAGCAGGCCGGTGCCTACGACGCGACCCGCGGCGTCTTGCTTCAGGGCCGCGAGGATATGCTCGCGCTCGTTGCCGCGCAGCTCAAGGCGAGAGCCGAAGCTGCCCTGGCTGAGGGCCACAAGAAACAGAAGCGCAGAATCTGGGTTGACGTATGATTATGGACCTACCTTTTCCACCAAACCCAGGCTACGCTTTTGAGCGCCCTCAATTTTTGTTTTTGGAGCACATTGGACTTACACGGGGTATATTTCTAGGTTGGTGGTGGCACGGGCTACAACATTGAGGCCATGTCTTGCTTCGTCAACGTCCCCGAGTTCTTCTCGAGCGTCTACATCGTCGATTTCTCTCCCTCTCTCTGCGAAGTCGCGAGGAAACGCTTCGAAAGGCTCGGCTGGAAGAACGTCAAGGTTATTTGTGAGGACGCTAGGAAGTTCCGCCTCGAGGATTATGAGAATGATCTCTCGGGCGACCGCACTCCTATGAGGTCCCCCAGTTACAGCTACTTCGAGCCCAAGAGGCCGGAGCATGGCGGTGCTGATCTCGTAACCCTGTCGTACAGTCTTTCCATGATTGTGGGTTTCATTCCCCCCCCCTTCCCCCCTCCCTATGTGTATATTTTTAGTCTAACAAAAGCTCTTTGGGCGTAGCCCGACTACCACTCCGTTATCGACTCCCTTTCTTGCCTTCTCTCCCCTCGCGGAGTCTTTGGCGTTGTCGATTTCTACACCCAGTCCAAGGCTGACTTCTCCTTCCGCAACTTCACCGGTGGTATCATGAACCGCCATGTCAACTTCTTCACCCGCAGCTTCTGGCGAGCTTGGTTCGACATTGACCGTGTCAGCCTCGAGCCTGGTCGTCGCGACTACCTCGAGTACAAGTTCGGCACCTTGCTGACCATCAATGGCCGCAATAAGTCCCTCGGTCGTATCCCCTACTACGTCTGGCTCGGTGTGCATAAAGCTCCCTTCTCCTCTTCGAGCTTGCCCCATGAAATCATTGAGAGGATTGACGCCCTCGTGACCGAGTCGCCTCGCCTGGTACCCGCAAACAAGGGCGGAGATGCCCTTGCGCGTGCCGTTGAGCGCTCGGCTCCCGAGATCCGTTCCAAGGCATTCCTCACCGCTGTGCAGAACCTCTCTGCCAACCTTCCCCTCCCGGCCTTCTTCTACCAGAACCACCACTGGAGGATCTACTATGATGATCAACTCAAGAAACACACTCAGTTCAATGACGAATACATCTACGCCTTCACCTGGGAAGACGCCCGCGTTGACGAACGCATTCTCAAGATTGGCCCCAAGGACGTCATCCTCGCTATCACTAGCGCCGGCGACAACATTCTCTCCTACGCCCGCCAGGGTCCCGCGCGTATCCACGCCGTCGACCTCAACCCCACGCAGAACCATCTCCTCGAGCTCAAGGTCGCCTCTTACACCGCCCTGCCGTACGAGGACTTCTGGAAGATCTTTGGCGAAGGCAAGCACGTCAACTTCCGTGAGCTCCTCCTGACTAAGCTTTCCCCCCACCTCTCCAGCCGCGCTTTCCAGTACTGGCTCAGCAACGTCGATGTTTTCACTAAGCACACTCACGGCCTCTACGACACTGGCGGCTCTCGTCATGCCATCCGCGTCGTGCGCTGGGTTTCCCGTATCTTCGGCTGCCGCAATGCCGTCGACTCGATCCTCTCGGCCAAAACGCTCAACGAGCAGCGCGAGACCTGGCGTAACCGCATCCGTCCCGCTCTTCTCTCCCGTCTCATCTGCAACCTGGTCGTCAGCCAGGAAAGCTTCCTCTGGGCTGCGCTGGGCGTGCCCAAGAACCAGCTGGCCATGATTGAGCAGGATCACGCCGAGAGCGACTCCGTCAAGGGCCCCAACCCCACCTCCAAGAACAAGCGCTCCCACGCCATCTGGAACTACATGGTCGACACCCTCGACCCCGTTGCCGAGGAGACTCACATCGCAGGCGACAACCCGTACTACTACGTCTGCCTTGCGGGCAAGTTCTCGCCCCGATGCCACCCAGACTACCTCCACCGCCAGACCCACGCGCGCCTCTCCCAACCCGGCGCCCTCGACGGCCTCCGCATCCACACAGACGAGCTCGATGAGGTCATCGCCCGCATCACCCCCGGCACGCTCACCATCGCCGTCGTCATGGACAGCATGGACTGGTTCGACCCCTCCGACCCGGGAGCCGCCGTGCGCCAGATCTCTCGCCTCAACCGCGCCCTCGCTATGGGTGGTCGCGTTCTTCTGCGCTCCTCGGCCCTCACCCCTTGGTACGTCAAGGAGTTCGAGGCCTACGGATTCTCGCCTAAGAGGGTTGGTGAGCGGGGCGTCGAGACGGCTTGCATTGATAGGGTTAATATGTATGCGTCTTGCTGGCTTTGCACGAAGGTAGGCAATTTGCCGCCGCCTACGCCTGAGATGGAGGGGATGGTTGGGTCTGAGATTAACCCATTGGTTTTGTAAGGGTGGTTTTTGAGAGAGACTATAATAGGCTGAGTGTTCAAGTTGTTTTTCTTGATGGATTGCTTGGGTTGTTCAACACCGCCCAAGCATCCTTTGAATATCTGGATGGAAAGGAAATGTTTATGCGCCGTCTTTCATCCCGTTAAAGATTGCTGGGAATAAGACGCGATGGGAAAGCCGGCGAGGGAATAGGAGAGCATACTTTGTAACTAAGAATGATTGAATGATATCCCCTTTACACTTTTTCTTTTAAAGTAATTATCTTTTTTTCATGCGACTTCCTCGACCCTGGCAGCATCTCGGGTTGTACAAAGTGAAGGATAGAGTGCCAAGCCGGATCATTGTCCTCCACTCCTAGACGCGCCAAGCTGATCTGACTCTTGTGAAATGCAAAGTATGGATGAACGGCTCTCCCTCTGCTCCCAATCGCTGGCTAGTTTTTGCTTTACAGGACTTGTGCGGGTAGTAGAGACAGAGTCCATTTACAAGCGAAGCATATTAAGAAAAACAAGGCGTAACATGGGATACGCTTCGGAAAGGTGTCATGGACCTCGAACATCTTCCACTTGAGGCCCAACATATTATTTTGTCGAGACCTGATGCTTTCGTCCCTAAAACGGGCACGTAGCCAGTCAAATGAGGTAGGCCAAAGCCTTTTTTCCTTATTTTGAGGTCCTCGTGCAATTTCACACTTCACCCGCAACCGAGAGGCTGCCGTGCCGCAGATCTTTAAATGACCCTTGGGGATATTCTCGGCGAATGGGGAGGAGGCGGGTTAATGTGCGTTGGTTCGATGCTGGTGTTGGTGTTGGTTCCAGACAAATGGGTCGATGATCCTTAGATATATAACCAAGGCGATGGTGCCTGGGAAGGAGGTTATTTTGAAATAGCCTTGCCTTTAGATGCTCTCAGAATCGAGAAATCGGCAATAGGAAACGCATTGCCATGGCAAAGTCAAACTATATAGCTTCCCTCCGGCAGGTCGCCACATCGATGCTCTTACCCGTTGCCTTCCTGACACAAGCAGTTCACCTCGCACAGGCCCAGATCGACTGTAACGCAAAGGAATTCGTGGTTAAGACACAAGAGGACGCCAACAGCCTTTCCTCATGCTCTTACTTCCATGGCACCGTCTATATATCAGACAATGCGGAGGGCGACATAATAATCGACGGGCTGAACGCCGTCGGCGGTCGGTTCAGGACCTTGAGTGGTGGCAGCAGCAGGCTCACCAGCATATCCTCCCCATCCCTCACCTTAGTAGGGGCCGAGTTTTCCGCTACCTATATGAACCAGCTCCGGTCCATAAAATTCCCCAAGTTAGAGAAAGTAGTGGGTGGGGTTTACATCATGGGCGTGCCTGAACTAGTGGAAGCAGACTTTGGAGCGCTCGTTGAGATAGGGGGCGATTTCACGATCCAACGGGCTGAGAAGTTCGAGACTTTCCCCATCAATGCTGGCACAGGAAACATATTAACGAATGGGGATGCGGCGGTGAGGATCACCGACTCCGGGTTTCGCAGCCTCGGCAGAATTTTCCAAGGCTCGGTGATAAACGAAGCTTTGCTCTCGAATCTTCCGAACCTCCACGAGATGTCGCTCGACGTAGTCAAAGCCAACGAGATTGTTATTGAAGGGAATGGAAACCTCACCATGTACATGAACGGAAGCATGAAATGGTATCCTCGGGGCGAGATCAACTTCCTCAACGTAACGGGGGTTCGCGCGATACAGCCATGCGACTGGCCAACCGTGGGCGAGCTCATCATCACGAGCAATCCGATGGAGCATTTGCGCTTCGAGGCCTCTGGGTTGAAGAGCCTCACGGTTCAAAACAATCCGCAGCTCAAATCGCTGTGGCCGACGCGGAGGGGCTTCCCGAGAGTTTTAACGGACGTCATCATCACCCACAATCCGCAGCTCAAGCTCAGCACGATATCTTCTGGTCCTGACCCGCTTTCCGGACTGAGAGAGAAATGCGAGCAAAGTGATGACAGAGACGAGAGAGAAGACCAATGGTCTTGGCCGTACGAGAGCATGAGGATGATTAACATTTCTGCCGATATCGACGGCGACTTCTTGTGAGTTTCACTTCTTTTCTCGAAAAGCGTGGAGATTTCCCTCCATTCGTCGTGTTGAAAAAGAAAGAAAAAAGAGGACTGTTGCTAATTATTTTTCCTCTATCACAGCGATCGTCTCCTCAACAGATGGTTTCAAAATAGCAGAGGGCCTAGAATAGAGTCTGTGGAGGTCATGTCGACGAATCCGGCGTTTAACTGCGCGGTTTTCGATGAGGTGCGTACCAAGAAAGGGAAAATCACCAACTCCTACTCGTGCCAAGGCCAGACGGCTCCGTACGGGTCGGCGGCTTTGTTTTCTCCTCAGCCTTGGTTGGCGGTTGTTCTCTTTGCTATCACGTTGGGAGCACTGCATCTGTGAGCTTTTGGGGGAGAATGATGGAGGATGACGGGCTGTTTCTCCTTCCTGTTAGATACCGATACCTGCATCTTTCCTAAGTCAGCCATAACGTTAATATAATAATCTGTGCAGATGGCTGGGTGTAAGTGAAGAATGTGACTCTTCAATGTAAAAGACGAGGGCTTATATCGACTTCCTTGATTCTCAGGTGTAGTAGTGTATGCCTAGACAAGGCATGTGATCAATTGATGCCCTGCTCTACTTCCTTCAGTGTTCGGTCGAGACTGCTCCTTCCTTGCCAGACAGGAATACTGGGTTTGGACCTAGCGGAAGGAACGCTCCATTCTCGACGCGATTCTAGAACACCATTCAGCATGTGCTCTACCTCAGTATAAAAAAGGGGAAAAAAAAAAAGTAATAATAAACGGGAATGCTGAGGACGAAGCGTCGCCTGAGCCATGACACGATTTTGCAGGGTACTGGCGAACCATGGAAAGAATTGTGAGCAAGACAAGATATCGCTCGATCGTGGTTTATCCCCTTTACCATCAGCGACACTGACGTTGATGAGGGCAACTACGGAGTAAAAGTGTAAGGCTTCTTTCTGATCTTCATCGTCATCTCGAACAAGCTTACGAAGTACGCGGTCGACCGTTTTTAAGAGTGGGCCGCGTGGGGCTTCGGAGCGTCGTTGGGGAAAGCCTGCAAAGACGCGGTGGCACCGGATAGCGGCAACATGAACAGGACATCAAGTGTTCGGGACAGAGCCAGGCTTGTGGCGATTGGGTAGTGTCTTGGGGATCTACAGGGAACCATTGCCGATCAGCGAACACGAGAATCTCTTCCTTGGTGGTGGGGTGTTGCTTCGCAGGGACGGCCGGGATGCACACATTTGATCGTTTCATCGTCCCTGTTTATCAGGACTTGGATTCTCATTTGGGGGTTTTAGGGTCCTCTTCCTTCCAATGGACAAGACGGCCCAAAAAGTAAGAAGAAAGTCATGATGCTTTTTACTTCGTAAACTTATTACTTGGTAGTTGATTTCGGCCGGATGCACAGGACTTGACGTCGGGACCCTCATTCTTGGCATCGCCAATCAGCGGAGAATTTTGTGCTTGTTCGGCTGGGTTGATATATCAAGGTGCATTAACTGCTGCGCGAGCAGTCATCTGCAGACTGCTCGATATTGGGAGGAGAGAAAAATACGAATCGTGAGGGTGGTGAGGAGAGGTTTTTGAGCAATCAATAATACTACAATGTCGAAAGTAACAACTCGTATTAGGCTTCTGGCGACCATTGTTGTTAGCAAGACCCGAGATACTACGACTTTGTAGGCTACTACATAGGTAGCGAGAGCAAGAATGTGTGTGTGTCCCGTCGTATCAATGCTGGGTCAATGGAACCCAAGGGGAACGTGAAGCGGATACAAACCTTGATCCATTGACTGCTGCAAACGGGGACAACGTGGAAGAGCCGGAGAAAGAAACATTGATCGACAGCCTAGTCGGGCTCCGCTGATGATGGCCACGGACAGGAACAACTCGAGGACGCGAAAACGGGTTCACTATTATTTCGCATGTCTTGTCATCTGGTTGAGAGACATTCCGGTGTGATAACGCGTCCGCCTCCGATGAGCATCAAACAGAAAAGCACTCCAAGACATCAGTTGCCTGACGAGGCCATTTTATCAACATTTTTTTTTTTCTTTCTTTCTTTTACGTTGCTCATCGCGCGATGTTGGGAAATCTCCCATCTCATTCACTATTTTGTCTGTACCAGCACAGAAGAATGGTCTGATCATCCACAGATGGGATTTTTCAAGAGGGTGGAGCACACTACGGAGTACACTATGTACTTCGTGTTGGGCCAATTCTAAAGAGTAGCCACCAACCTGTCAAGCAAATTTGCCTCAATTTAGCACTGCATCTTAATCGTTTGCACTCATGACCTGGTGGTTGGCGATGTGGAGTCGCCGTGTGCGCTACACTAGTGCAGGTGCATATGTATGGATGAGATATGGTTGCGGTGGATGCACCTTCGACCGTTGAAGTCTTGGCCTGAAGGGCCTAAATTCAGACTTACTTGGTAGTTCCCTTCATGCCCTTCAACTGTTCTCCCGCTCGTTGCTGCCAAGTACGAGGTAGTTTGGATCTTCCCAAGGGTTCAAAATGGAAAAATCGTTCATGTCTGCTTGAGCAATGACCGCAGGTCAGTAGGACACAGTATTCGGGGTGTGCCGAGGTAGTCCGGCTTGCTGTGTAGCCCGAGCGTCGAGCGTCGGAGGGAAGTAAGAGCATTGCATCGTTGATCAATAATTGAAGGAACAATAACCTTCTGTTCGGTCAAATGCCTGTGTGTCTACGTACTGTTGACTCAGAAGACTGCAAAGATACAAGGAGCGCCCGAAGAAGAGGTTGTGAGCCCCCAATTCTGTCCCAGGATATAACGGCATCAAAATGTGGTATTGAGACTGGTGCATACTGAGTACGAACATTGTGCAGAAACCACGTCCACCAATGATCGATACTACAAAGTACAAAGTAGTGTACCTCGCTATCTCCTGCCCGGACGATGGAACGTTGACAGAATTGAAGTTTACTAACCAGCTCTAAAGTACGCAAGTACATCACTGCAATAAGATCGGTACCCAAGTGGCGGCAGAGAACGCGAAGCTGAAATGCATATGCCAGAATCCTAAAGGCACTTATGGACTAATATTAGACAACACACATGAAGTCGACTGCAGTGTGAAATGAATCTCGCGGCCCGTGGCGTCAGTTCCAAGTCCGTTCCGATCCATTGTCATGATCAAATTGATCTCCTCTTCCTCTGGTGACCAAGGCTGTGGTGGCTGGCCTGGCTTGAGCTGCCTCGCACTATCTCTGTGCTAGCTCCGTGCAAAACCCGCTAACTTCAGGTACGAGCTTGGATCTGGCCTGTTACGACAAGTCACCACGAGCCATGAGCAGGGATTTGATTCTGCAGCCAGCTCCCAGAAGCTGCCGCTGTACGAAGGTATGGTCTGCTGATTGTACCCCGAAGGTACCTGGCCTCTCAGGAATTAGGGGTACCACCACCCAAAATCGCCGGACCAATATCGTGAGTGGACAAGCAATTACATGACTGATGTCTCCTGCAGGACCAAAGAACCCCCGGACCTCCCTATTTTGCTGATGTTAAAATTGCAGAATCCGGGGTTCTGGGCTTGTCTCAGTTGATGTTGCTTTCCAAGTCCACTGCTTCGTCACTTTCCCGGTTCTTCCTTTTTCCTTTTTCCCTCTCTCCGTTTTCCTGTGTGTGCCATTGTCTTAATCTGCTACCTCCCCTCTTTAATCCTCTTCATCGTCATTCGTTCTTGAAAAAAGTTTCCTGCTCTCGTTTTAAGGAAACATATCTGTGCTTGTACCGAAGCTTTTCGTTCTTCTGTTCTGTTCGTTGTCCTTCGCTTTGTGCCCTTTCGCTCGTTTTTCTCTCGACCCACCGCGTTGCCTCCGGATACGAGAGATTTTTCTCCCCCTTACCGTACGTTCATGACACCTCCTTTGCTAGCTGTTAACGTTGATGGCAACTTCGGCTCGTACCCTCGTGATTCCATTCGGCCCCCTTTGTGGCGATTCCTTGCTGTCGAGCTAAGCTCATGCATATCTACCCTCGACACATGCTAATAGATAAACTCAATAGACCCGGCCCTAATCTTTTACGAACCCCTTGATCTGTCGAGTCCCCGAGTAATTACACACACAACATTACGAAGATGCCTTCCTTCAAGTCTACCACCCTGGCCGTTGCCGCCGCCTTCGTCGCCGTTGCCCGTGCCGACTACGTGATCCAACCCGACAGTGTCCCTCTCTCGACGAGAAGTAGGTTGCTACGCTACCAAGAAGCCTAGCCGTTGCTGAGACGCTAACGTGAATTCTGTCTACCAGAGGCATGGTGTGCCGATGAGAAGCGTACTTGCCCCATCATCTGCCAACAGATCGATACCAGGCCGGCCATCGTCAACGACTGCGATCCTGTATGTGCCGTTAAATAACTACCCCCCTTCCCCCCTTCTATAAAGCAACTCTCTGGCATGTGAAACACGAGCTAACCCACCCCCTCTAGGAGCAACTAACCTACGGCTGCATCTGCGGTAACGGCCAACAGCCCAACATCTCCGAATACACTCTCACCCTCCCCTACTTCACCTGCACCGAGTACGGAAACCAGTGCGTCACCGCCTGCGGCCAGAACAACGAGTGCTCCCGCGCCTGCCGAGAGGACAACCCCTGCGGTGCCCAGGACCCTGCGCCCCCGAACAAGACCGCGACCGAGACTTCTGCCAGCGCCTCTGCCACCAAGTCCGCCGACGACGAGATCATCACCAACCTCGGCGGTGACCAGCAGGGAGCTGCTGCGTCCTTTGGCGGTATTGAGCTGGGTCGTCAATATGGTCTTGCTGTTGTGCTTGGTGGATTCTTCGCCGGCTTTGCTCTTCTGTAAGCTAGCGTAAGGAAGGATATGGGGAGAAAGAGAAGGGAGAAGATGGGGTTTAAACACGGAGAGTAAGATGAATCATGCCAGTTTTGGCTCCGGCGTCTGCGCTTTTTCATTGTTTTGTTTTCCAGTTCCTCAAAAAGAACGCCCTTGCTTGCCGGATATATTGGCAGCACAAGAGGACTGTGTTGAAGGGTGTTGTTATGTTTTGGGGCAGTTTGCATTGGAGAGAACTATCTGATTCCAGTGTCTAATATTTTTGTGAACTTTTTGAGTGGGACCTGGGAAAATGCTAAGGACAGTTGTGTTGGGATGTTCCCAACTTAAATATATATAATCTTAATCACATTCAATGGGGCTTTGTCGTGTCGATATGAGCCGACAATGAGCTGGGAAGTTCTTGACCATTGAGCGTATCGGAGCGGTTCCCGAGCCCGGCCGATGTTTCGTTGTTCGGGAATGGGGAAGGATGCAGTCTGCCGCTTGTGTCATCATGGCACGAATTTGAACAATGAAGGCACCAACAATCCTTGTCCCCCGCATCTGCCCGTTGGTACGACTTCGGCGATGGGGAAGATAGTGGCGAAGGTTGAATTCTAAGAGTACGCCGCTCTTATAATTGGGGGGGACCTGAATACCCGACTGCAGAGGTGGATTCAGGATCCCAATGCTTACCGTTTCCAAAACAGAAGATCGAAGAAGCCCAAGATAGTCTTATTGTAAAAATTACGAGCGCCGGTTGGTTTCTAACATTGACGACACGGATGCCTTGGTCATTCAGTGGCTCCCCATTCCAAAACGGCGACGTTGGAGAGGCGGCGGCGTAGAAACCGTCCAGGTCAAACCATGTCGGAGACGGAAAGAATCTTGGTCCAAATGGGGAGGACCCTTTTCTTTTTTGGTGGCCGGTGAATTGACGGCCACAGACTGTGAGGGTGCCTGGGGATTTTCTCTGAGATCTCATGAGGTACTTGGCGATATTCTAAGTTAGTGTGGGATTAGAAGGAGCTAGTTTAGAGAGGATGGTGGTTCGAATCTGGACTCGACTGTTTCTTTCTTTTTCGTTAGTATCGTTGATGTTTTTCCTAACTTCTCATCAACGTCGTCGGAAGTAAGTTTAAAACAACAATCCTTTCCACGTCGACAAGAGAATAAGCTACGTTAGGTATACGCGTCAGCTAGGAATTAAGCTTCAACCTGCTGGAGGGGGCATAAACTTCGTTTCTCGGAATATTCCGATTCCAGGTTCTGGATTTGAGGTCGAACAAGCACAAGCCAGCGGGGCATATTTTGGACGGACACCACCGGCAGAAAACTCCAAATCTTCTGACCGCCTAAATTTTCAAAGCAACTTCCAACTCCGAATTCTGCGCTTCACAGCCTTCAAATCCTCTCTTCGAAACCGACTACGCCGGGATTATTCTCCTCCAAACACATTGAATCCTCACGAATAAAGAAAGGATCCAAAGAGTACCTGTCACCCTTTCCGGAACAATGTCCGCCTCAATGCGCAACGCCATCCAACGGCGTCCCCACCGTGAACGAGCCCAACCCCACGAACGCCGCCATCTCGGCCTCCTCGAAAAGCACAAGGTCAGTCGTCCCCTTCCTTTCTTCTTCAGAAGCCTCCCCCAAATAAAAAGAAACCGAACGCTTAACACCGAATTTGAATTAACAGGACTACTCCCTCCGAGCGCAAGACTACAACAAGAAAAAAGCCCACATCAAAAACCTCCGCCAAAAAGCAGCCGACCGCAACGAAGATGAATTCTACTTCGGCATGCACTCCCGAAAGGGCCCCGGATCGGCGCTGGTACGCGGCAAAGGGTTCACGGGCAAAGTAGAAGGAGACAGGGGGAATAAGGCGTTGGATGTGGACGTGGTGCGGTTGCTGAAGACGCAGGACGTGGCGTACGTGAGGACCGTGGCGAATGTGGTGAGGAAGGAGGTGGAGGAGTTGAGGAGGAGGGTGGTTATGGCGGGGGGGGGGGGGGGGGGGGGGGGGGAGGAAGATTGTTTTTGTGGAGGGGGTGGAAGAGAGGGAGGAGATTTTGAACGGTGGGGGAGATGACGCGAGGAAGAACGAGAGGGACGATGAGGATGGAGAGGATGAGGGCGAGGATTTCGATGACGAGGAGGATGGTGGGGAGATTGAGGCGAAGGACGAGAGCGAGCTGGAAAAACTGGAGAGAAAGTTGGCTATGGCGGAGAAGAAGCTTAGGGTTTTGAGGCGTGCGGAGAATCATCTCGAGATACAGCAGGCGAAGATGGCGAAGACTGCGACGTCGGGAGGACATACGAGGAAAGGGAAGAAGCTTGTCGTCCGCAAGCGGAAGAAGTAAGGGTTGGTCAGAATTATAGCAATGGCCTTTTCACTATTCCCGATATTTACGACGTTTGATCTCGCCTGCCTCCGGGACAGGGGGGAGGACAACTTGACGACTAGGTAGATTCTCTCATAAAAGACGTGTTTTACGATACCCCAAACAAGTTTCCTGTGTTTTCCAGATCGAATACCATGAATTGTAAATACGAGGAGACCGTTCTAGATATATACTAATAAAGAAAAGAAAGAATAGAGAAATGATATGCTGCCAGTCATTCATTATCCTTGCTCAAGCTCCTCATTCTTCCTATCCAGGGCCGAAGGGAGCCAGCCTCGAGAGAAACACTTGCCCATCAACTCCAAAAAAAAAAAAAAAAAAAAAAAAAAAAAAAAACAAAGCTTGCCATTAAAAGTGAGCAAAATGAACTCCATTCATTATAAGCCCAATTCACCTGATGAACATCCAAAAAGAAGAGCGCCATGAAAATTCCCCCGTTTCATCCCTTCGTCGTCCCAATTAGGCCTGTACACTTCAGCAGCCCAACCACAAACCACAACAACACCTTCAACACCCCCGTAATCACCCAAATGACACACTTCCCAAACGCGAGACCCACCGTCACGATCACCCTCGCAGGCCACGGCATGCTATCCCTCATCCTAGGACCCTCGCGCTTAGCCTTCTTGTTCTTCCTCTTCTTCGCACTAAAGGACTCCTGGCTCTCGACATCGTAAATCTCAAACGCGTGCGTCGGCGTCTTCTTAGAAAGCTTCTTATTCCTTCCACCGGCTGCAAAGCTGAGGCGGTCGAGGCTGGGTGCCGGTAGATGAGCCATCTCAGGAGGCGTGGGAGGCGGCTCGAATGCCTCGACGGCGGTAACTCTGGTGTCTGAAGCCGCGACGATGAGGAGAGCGGCGACGGCAACGTCGAGGATGAAGTAGCTCTCAATCTTGGAGGCGAGGGCCGTGTCTACTTCGAGATACCCGACACCGGTGCCGTCACGGGTTAACCTTGCGAGATGGTTCGGCGACTCGTGATGCTCAAGAGTATATTCTACCCTGCTCCACGCGGCATACCGCTCAACCGTCACGCAAAATGGCGTGGCGAGGGCCGGGTGAGCGAGATAGTGACTCGAGGAATCGTCATCCCACACGAGCCGCGCACATTCCATCTCGGCTAAGTACGCCGCACTTTCGTCTTCGGGCTTCTCGGCCATGATCTTGACGGCCTGCGTCGGAGCGAGATGCGCCACGAGACCGTCGTTGGGGCGGTGTCTCCGGGCGCTCTCCTCGAGACCGGTGCTGAGGACCTCCTGCCAGTGCTTATCGGCGAATTTGGGGCTGAGAGGTAGACTGAGTCGGCTGCTTCGTGTGCCTCCGGCTTTCGTGTTCGAGGTAGGAGATGGTGGACCTCGGCAGGACTTGGCTGGGTCGTGCCTCGACAGCGTCACGAGGGCGGACGCGGACGTAGGGTTGACCCGGAAGTAGTAGAATGGTTGAGTGGCGGATGAAAGCGTGTAAATCGGCGCATCTTTGTCTATCGTCATCTTGAGGCAGTACACCTGCCCTTCGGATTGAGATGCCTTCCAGCCGTTGGCTACTTTCCATAACGACTTTAAGTCCTCGGTCGTTGATACGTCCGGGAGGGGGGGAGGACCACTGGGTTGGTGATGACTAGTAGGATGCCACTGTGAGGCTTGCCCAGGCCGGGGAGATCCCATAACCGCATCTATCGGCGGTGGCGGACTAAGAGGGGTGACAGGTTCAGGAGAGTACATCGGCCTACTAATGACAGCCATGGGAATGTGGGTGGGGCTCCTCTGGGTAGGAAAGTAGTCTTGCTGGTTCAATGGCACTTCTGGGTTATATCGCGGGAAAATGGACCTGAGAGCAGGCTCATCAGGAGAATCCGGCTTATCATCCAACGGGCGCTTCGCGATAGAGCTTCGCGATACGGTGCTGGCGCTGCGGACCAAAGTCTGAGCCTGGGAAAAGGCAGTTCCGGAGCGCGGAGGGGAATCCGCAAGCTGTCGCGGCTGCTGCACAGGTGGCGAAGCACTCTCTATCCTGTTGGGGACTTGCGGAGGGCCAACGGGGCGGTTCACGGGTGAGGCAACTCTGCTCTGGGGAGTCTGGCTCGCTTGCCTCGGAGGCGGGGTGGGACTGGGACCGACATTGGCGTAAGGGCCGGGGACGACGACGGGTCGTGAAGGGCCATCGATGGGACTAGTGCCCGCCGTAGGACGAGGAGTTGTTCGTCGGGGAGGGGAAGAAGTCGTATTGGGGAAGAGGGAGAATCCTCCTGGGGGAGGTGTTGTCGACGAAGGCATCGTGTTAGCGGTGAAATCGCCTCTGGGCAAGCCAGGGCCGCTGAACTTCGATCGCTGGTTGTTTTTTCTGTCTTTTCTTTTTCTGTTCTCAATCTCTTCTCTCAAGGAATCTGCTTTGTTTGGATGCCCTGCGGAACGAGAAAAAGTTGAATGGGACTAGCAATGACTCGGGATCGGGGGCGGGAGAGTAATCTGATGGGGTGGGCTCTTGTATAGAGTCGATCGCTAGTAAATCATGGCCTTCAACATCGACGAGATAACAAAGTGACCTTCACGTTTCAACATTCGGTTTTTCGTATAAATAAAACCAAGGACAAAAGGTTCAATAAAATCTTCAAGATCGCATAGGCCAAATGAGACGGGAGAAATACTAGGAGTCGAGGAGAATTGGGATGGTGAAAAGAGATATACCGCTGGACCAGAACCAGACACCCTCGCCGTCAGCCATGGCGCTCTCTCACTTTTTTTTCCCTCTCTCATCGAGCATTTTCCAAAGAGCCACCCCACCCTTTCACACCCCGCTTAAGCGCTCAGGGCCGGACCCCGATTGCTGGCTGTTTACTTGTTACAGGTTCACCGTCTCTGGTCGACTGTGGTTGGGGTCCGCCCGCCAGGGTTGGTCTCTCCAAGGTAACCCATCCTCGTCTCTGGCCTCTCACAGGCGGGGAAGGGGGCAAGTAGTTGGCTCGAGATGCATAACAAGAAACTGCGAGGCGGGAAGTGAAGAAGGGGAGGGGTGGGGTGAAGAAGAGGGTAAAGAGAGGGGTGGGAGGTCGTTGGCGAATGTGAGATGATGTTCTGTGCAAGGTGCCCAGCGCTCATGCAGCGTTCTTCTCCAAAAGAGAGTCGGACTGTCAGAGAGAAGAGTCGGAGAGACTGGGGACGATGGGAAGTGTTGGTGCAGGCACATTGTCGAACCAATCAAGTGGCGAGTCACACTGCAGGTTAGCCGCCGGGGGAAAGAATTCGGCCACGGCACCACAGCGGACAGGCCTGATCCCAGCCTATAGGACGAAGGAGACAGGGGGACAGGGGAGGGGGACAGACGCGCGGTGCAGAAAAGAAAGAGAAAAAAACTGGAGGCAGGGAGGGGGAGAAGATGTCCGGGTTCTTTTTTGTCTTTCTGAGACCATCACACTGGGATTTTGGCCATCTATTGGGCAGCTGGCATGTTTTCCCATCGCGTCTTTTTTTTTTTTTTTTTTTTTTTTTATCACGATAGTCGGCGATGGTCTGGATTGTGCCTTGGAAATACTTTGAACTAAGCGGGCTAAATGTGACGGGCCCAAAATGGCAGCATCGATCACACAGTTGTGAACTTGTGGGCTTCAAGTTGCGCGAGCATCGCGGAGTGCCAGCGCCTACACTAAAGGATACAGGCCAGAGAGACAGCACTTGAGGTATTTGATGAGATCAATGGCATCAACAACAACTGTGCCGCTTCCTCGGATCCGCTCTTGCCGAACAAATACGACGATACAATGATAGAACAATACAACAATGTACTGAAGAATCGGATGCATCCACGGATCCAGATGTTGAATCTGCTGGGACCTTCCTTTTGACCCATTGGTTAATATTAGTGTTTCCCAAGTACTTCGTAGGATGAAGGAACGTCTTCGCTCCTCTTCAACCGCTTTGTAATATTTGATCCGAATGACTACTCTGGCCGAAGCCCATCAGCACAGTTTATCGGTTTCATTCTTCTGCTTCGATCTCCGAGATGGCGGTCCGAGGATTTCACCGCTTCTCTCGATTATGTTGGACAATTATTAGATACTTTACACATCAATGATGTAAAAGTCCCGAAGAGCTTCTTGAATTTAATCTAGGCTACCTACCAAGTAGAGCCTAGGCACTTGTAAACGGTGCTGAGAGTTGAGCCCGGACCTTTTCGCGATGAGCACGCTCTGGTATTAATAGTGACTGACCGGCGGGAGGCGGAACCATGCCTAGCCGTGATAAAAATATCGTTGGGGGCCATGCCGGTGATCACTCTAGGGGATCCTCCAAGTTGACGTAAATGATTACTTCGTACTCAAATGGAGGATACGGCCGAGTTCTCCAAGCTCGTCACCTTACGGTTGAAGGTTGTTGCTCTGGATCGAAGAGTTCTGTCTTTTTGGAGTAATGATCGCCCTTTATATATAGAGCTGCAGACACTTTCGGGTTACATTATTCATTGAGTGTCACCGTGAGGTCTGAAGATGTGATGCTGGATGCGGAAGACATCCTCCATACGAAGTTCCTGCGGAGGGATAAAGAGAGGGAAAAAGTGTAAGACCGGAGGTCGACTTGTTTGCCTGGACAGCGATGGTGGTTTCTGCCCCGCCTTGATGAGGCCAAGATCGGGCTCTTGAGAAAGGGTTTTTGCACGTGCTTCCCGGGGACTGACATCAATCTCGATTATGTCGAGCTGTTGATAATACCAAAAAACCTCCTTCCTGTTACAAACCTACCATAACCCCTCGGGAACGTGAATTGTCCGGCGGAAGCCGGAAGCCTGAAGCCTGGAGAAAACGTCGGCAAACGATGAATCTAGTTTAGGTTCTAGAAAAGGTGGGATTCTTAGTTTCTCGCGGGCATCAATTGATGCACCTGACTGATGCAGAACCATATTTTTGATCGATAAACCCAGCCAACCGGCATTCGAGGCCCATTTATTCTGACAGCTCCAAGCACTTGAGAACAACCTCCGCGTTCGCTTAGAAAAAGATGGATCCGATACAGATCCCTTCGCGCGACGTCATCGTATCTCTCTGCCAAGACGTTCAGTTTGAAACCCACAGCTTCGCCTACAACGATCACATTTGGATCAAATGTGGCCCGGGTGTGACGTTGGGAGAAGCGGCCATCCAACGATACGTGCATCGCCATGCCGATCCTAACATCGTTCGCATCCCGGAAGTTTATGATGCCTTCACAAGACCACAACCGAAGGCTGCGGCACTGACTTATATAGTCATGGAAAATGTGAAAGGCGATAATTACGCCACCTTCAGCGAAGAGCATCCCGAAGAGGCGGAACAAGTCCTCGAGGCCATCGCGAACGCCGTTCGCCACATCTGGGACATTCCGCTGCCACCCAACGCTTCCCCAGGACCATTCGAGCGACAAGTTCCCGTGGACAGATTATTCTCTGATTGCGGGCCAACTAGTGCCTTCAACAACGTAACGGAGATGGAGGACTGGCTAAATAATAGGTTGAAACAGGCAGGCCGACCGGATAGAATCAGCCTACAGGGAGAGCCACTTTCCCTGTGCCATTGTGATCTCGGACCGTTCAACATCAGGGTCGGTGAGCCGGTTGCCATTCTCGACTGGGGCTGCTCTGGTATCTATCCTCACACCTTTGAGGAATTTGCCATTGTCCACCAATTCAACCTTCGAGGCGCCAAGTTTGCCAAAGCTCTGCATCGGCAGCTTTTTGGACCGAAATTCTCCAAGTCAGTGCGAGCATTATGTCTCGCATCAAGGTATAACTGGTTTGGCTGCTAGAAAGCTCAGCCATGCCCTTTTAGCTTGCATGCATGCGATGTCAATTGCCCTCCCCGCATTGTAGGGCGGTTTTTGCCTCTACAGATACTACAATATGGAGCCTGGGCCCTGCCCCAAGCGCTTGTGACGAACTTCTAGAAGCTGCTACCAAATGTAGGCCCTAACCACTGCCTGGATGGAGCTTTTATCCCCGAGCCAACTTGAGGTATCAAGTGAGAAGCGAAAGGTGAAGTGTCAGCTCACCGATGAGAACGTCGATACCTAGGCAGAATGCTGAAAGAAAGGAACCTAGCACCCTTCAAACGCTTGACGCGGGACACGGCAGCGGAAGCTCCCCCGCTCTATCTGGCGGGAGAGAGTTTGAATCAAGATTAGAGCCCATTTGATCTCTCTTAAAATAGCTAGTTGAGGCCTAAGAACGATCTCCACGACCATGCCTTGCCATGATAAAAATATCATTGGGGGCCATGCCGGCGATCACTTTGGGAGATGCCTCAAGTTATATATAGAGCTGCAGACTATTTTGGGTTACCTCTCGAATGGCTGGTGGTTTTACAATACATGTACTCTCTAAGCTCTAAGCACTAGGCTCGAAAGTTTATCGATTATACTCTAAAGGGGCAACGGGGGACCTGGTGTCCCCCAATGCCGAAAGCTGGCGTTTCTTCGTTGGATGTCGTAAAAGATTGGCAGCTAGCGTCGCCGGTGATGGACTTATTTCAAATTCCAAATTGAGAGGGAGTAGTAAGTAATAACTATCCATCAAAGATCATCCTTCATGTTCCTTCTTTTGCCCGTCAAGTTGAGTCTCCACCTTGTTCGACAAATAGAAAAGGTGCGGGCAGTGGCGGTTACATCGGCATCCGGCAGCCCCTCACCAGAGTCGGTGTTATCACGGAGAAGTAAAGCGACCAGGCTGCTGTAGCTAGAATCATTCTCGAATTAAAGATCGATTTCTCTCTCTTCGACTAAGCTGTGTATGTCCGTCCCCAGGACTACGCCTGGGGTAAATCGTTCGAAGATGTCTATAGTTGCTATCATCGGGTAAGGCGACTTTATTTGTCCCCGTCCCTTTCTTCTCTACGTTCACTGACACCACGCATGTAATCCAGTGGAGGTGTCATCGGCCTCAGTACCGCCTTCAAACTCCAACAAGAGGGAGTCCCCGTTGTCGTCATTGCACGATCCTTCCCATCTCCATTCGAAATAGTCGATGCTCGCGAAGAGGTAAACTACTCTTCACAATGGGCCGGGGCTCACAACCGATATATTCCCCCACTTGACGAGGCTGGGAAGCGAGACCATGACCTTGCCTTGGCTACGTTCCGTCATATGGATGCTCTCGCGAAGGAGAGCCCAGAGGCGGGCATTACTTTTATGAAAGGGATTGAATATCTGGAGGCCGGCATTTCGGGATACGCCGCTCTTACTACCGAGACGGCCAAGGAACTTGGATATGAGGAGTTCAAAGAACTCGACGCGGAACATCTTCCGGAGGGGGTGGTGCGGGGCTTCGAGTATCGCACCTGGTGTGTGAATCCTATGGTGTACTGCTCCTATCTGCTTCGTCGCCTCTTTCTCGGCGGGTGTAAGTTCATCAAGAGGGATCTCAGGTCACCTAATGAGGTGTTCTCCATGGAGGAGCTTGGCGACTTGAGAGCCGTCATCGATTGCTCGGGTACCGGATTCGGTGATGAGAAGGTCTTTGTTACAAGAGGTAAAGAAACGAGGAAACAATGCGTCCATATCCTAGCATGCTCTAAATGACTGTAAGACTAACACTGACGTCCAGGCCAAACTTGCCTCGTTGCCAACGCCTGCGACGCTACCGTGACACGACAAAACTCTGACGGCACCTGGTCGTTCAGCGTTCCCCGTAATTTCCACGGCGGAACCATCATTGGCGGCACCAAGGAGGTGGACGACTGGAGTTTGGAGCCGTCGGCGGAAACGCGTGCCCGTCTCCTCAAGAACTTCGCGGCGACTTACCCCAAGATTCTCGAAGACGGCGGTGAGTACAGAGTCCTGAGGGACATTGTCGGTAGAAGGCCGACGCGAGTCGGAGGCTTGAGACTGGAAAAGGTCGATGCTGGACCGGGGAGAACGGTTATACACGCGTATGGGTTGGGAGGCCGGGGCTATGAGATGTCGTGGGGTGTCGCGGAGGCAGTTTTCAGTCTTCTAGAGGAAAACTAATGCCCCGAATACAAGTAGTATAATAACCGAGTATAGCATCAATGCCGCTACCTTGGCTCGGGAGATCCAACCTAGATCATTTGCTGGACACGATCGTAAATGCACTTCAAAAATCATGTCGCTGTACTCGACTATATAGGGCTAGAATACACTGCGGAATCAAATATGCGTAATATACAGTGGCTGGTGTGTATGATGTGGGGGAGATTTCTCTATGTATGGAGCGATCCATAACGCCGTCGCAAAAACGCCCCAAGGTGGCACTCACTCATCTCTACTCGCTCTCTCATCTTCCTCATTATCGTCCGGAACCCCAGAGGCCGCATCTCTCTCGTCGGCCGTAGCATCATTTTCTTTCATTGGAAGGGTGACTCGCCCGCGCTCCGCCAACCCTCTCTTCCAGCGCCTGCTTCTCGGCCAGCTTCCGCCTCGACTCCTCGTCTCGCTCAGGCATGCGCCACCATTCTCGCATAAAGTCCTCTTGCGCCGACTTCTTGAGCTGCTTTCGTTCCCTCTCACGTTGGCGGGCAAGACGCATGGCGAACCACTCTTCTCTCGCCGCATCCTGCTCGGCTTGTGTGGCGTGCGCTTTCATGCACGAGTTCATGGCGTGGAGCGGTTCCCGGCAGGCGAAGGAGACTGTGAGGGTTCGGCCGGCGGCGCATTCGGCAAAGGCTGCAGGTTGATCAGTGGTGTCAGAAATGCGCGTCCTAAAAGAAGCAGATGGTAGCATGTGATTGGGAGGGCAGTAAGGGCGCACCTTTAATCTCAGGAGCACAATGATTTCTCACACGTGTGTAGTAGATGTCGCGGACCTGAGCTTCCTGGGTTGCCGAGAGGGGAAGGGGATTCCGCGAGGGCACGGGTAGACGGTCGACGTCCGTGGGAACATCTTTGGATGCCATTGTGGCCATTGGGTTGGTAGCTCTGCTGTGGCTGGCAAGCTCCCTGTCGTCGTCGCTGTGGATGATGTGTTGCAGCTGGGAAATTCAATTGCTTGGTCTCGGTGGAATGTTCTGAACACTGGGATGGGATGTTCCTAGATTTACCGGGCTTCACCGCCTTCCTAATTGTACATGCCTTGGAGGCGTCGATGTACCTCATACGATTCCGACGGCTTGCGGAATACTTTGCCAGACAGCCTGAGAACATTTGAGTGGTTTACAGAGGTAGGTTTTTTTCCCTTTTTTAATCCTTTCTCTGGTTTTAACTCTTTTCAATTTGTTCTTTTTTGTATTTTTTTTTTCTTCTCCTTTCTTGCTGGGGATTGAAGGTCTATTTTGAATGTTCGTAGCGGAGGATGCACTGCGGACGGAAAATAGCATCGTCTGGAACTAGCGAGAAGAGAGAGCAGAAATATGACCGACCCGATCATGAATTGATGCTAACAAGCTCACATCTTGCCAAGATCAGACTATGAACAAAAAAAAAAATTCATCCGATTTGAGGCGGGCGTTAACTAGTCCGACGCGTGTAAAACGAGCGACGTCTCCTGGTGCCTTGGAGAGTTTGGGATGGAGAAGATGGCATGGCATGGGACCAGTCAAAACTTACACGAGGCGAAGGAATGGCGTACTAAAGAAGCGCGGAGAGCGTTTGACGCCGAGCTGAGATCGAGGCTCCTGACGCTGGACCAAGTCCTTATATACTTTATTCTAATTCTAATTGAGAAAATAACGACAATAATTGATATTAACTGCAGGAAGGGCCGCTGCTTTCGCAAAGTTCAGGTAGAAAATTTCCGCGGCGCGTGACCTATCCCGCTCAGGGTTGAACGGTTTTGTCTTTTCTCGATAGCTTCATCAATGGTTTGGCATAGTAGCAGTCGCTGAGCAGCCTAAGAAGTAAGCTTCAGTTGCCACCTCCACGAGGACGACTGCGCCCTATCCATGTTTTTGTCCATCGTTACTTCGTCCTTCGCAGTGTTCATTGTTACATTGTAACATTGTACAAACCTGACCTCGTCCTTTGCCCCACATCTGATGACAAAGGCTACCTTAACCACGACCACTTCTGACTTGGCGTTATTTTTTCTCTGCTTGCAACCTCGATCCTTCGCCCTACCCACGCCTCACTCCGATTCGCTTTCCGATTTCGAGCCCATCCGACGAGTCGAATTCGGGGACGAAAGAAGGCGCCGCCACATTAGCCAGCCTCGGCCCCGTATCCCTAACCTGCCGACGTGCTTTCACCGTTGGCTGACTCGATAACCAGTGATAAAGCCATACCGGATGCGACGACATGACATGGACCTGGACGGCCCCTGTCGGAGTGAAGCTCGTCCTCATCATCGCCGTCATCGCCTGTCGCTTCTTTAGGCCGCCGCACCCTCCTACCCTCCTCGAAAATATTATCCACACCGCCGTCTTCCTCGCCGCATTCTGGGCCTTCTGGGGATCCATCATTGAGCACCTCGTCCTGTCCAGCCTCAACGTGACCCGGATTGTGCTGCGCATGGACTTGGTCCCCCAGTATGGCAACATGTTTCTCGTAATTGCTGCCTCTTGCTGGTATGAACGATGATCCCTTGCTTAGCTGCTCTCTATATCTTCCTCTCTTCTCCTCCCTGCCCTCCTATCCGGACTCTCCGCTACCGCGATCTCTCGGCTAACCATCTTGATCCCCTAGGCTGCTTTACCGCTCCTTCCAGACGATGCGGATACCAGTCCAGGATCTAATCGAAATTCTCAAAGTCGACGTTCCCGAAGCTCCCGATGTATCCCTGGCTGGTATTCGCTCAGACGCCGCCACCCTTGAATGGTCCCGCCCTCCTAGTAGTCGCCCTGTCCAGAAATACGTCATCCAGGTAAATGGAGTAAATGGTGAGTGTGCTTCATCTAGCGGATTAATCCCCTCCGTGGAATTACAATTACTGATGAAAAGTTAGTTGGCAACTCGGGCCCTCAAGATACCGCTATAACTGTCACCGGTCTTAAACCGGCACACTTCTATAACATTCGCGTCATCGCCGTTGGTTCCAACAATTTCCAATCTGGCAGCTCTGTAATCCGCCTGCGTACATATGGAAAGGACGCCAAGCCTCAGCTTCTTAATGGGAGGCTTCCTCCCAGCTTTGTCGACCAGCAGCAGAGCCGCCGCAGAGAGGACGACCAGGATGGTGACTCCGAGCCGCCCAAGAGCCCCTTGCCATCTATTGAGGCCGCACCAACCCTGGATCCATCGACAAGCCGGGATTCTGCCCCCACCGCCGTGAGCCATCGTCGCAATACGGTCAGCAGCAGGCGGCATTCCCCATCAGTTGCGAGCCTCGACCAACCCGCGCTTAAAGACAAGGCCCCAGCCACTCCCGAGACCCAGGAATCTCTAGCAGAACTCAACGAAAAGTTTCAGCGCATACGTAAAGAGATATCCGATACAGTAGCCCAATATGAGCGTGAAGAGGCAGAGTTCAAGGTGCAAGAAGACCAGCTACGGAAGGATCTGGAAAGAAAACGGCAAGCTTTGAAGGAGAAGGAGTCGAATACGGAGCAGCTCCGTAAGCGGGTAAATATCACTGGAGAGCAGATGAGAGCAGCGGAGAAAGAGCGAGCGAAGAAGGAACAACTGTTAAAGGATAAGAAGGCGAAATTAGCAAGCGCGCGTGGCCACATCGCCAAATTAGAAGCGGAGACGGAATCCATGCGGGCGAAACGGGAGTGCTTTGCATCCAAGAAGGCCGAACTTGACGAATTCCGGGAGACCAAGGTGGCCGCTCTAGACAAGGACAATGGTGTCCTTCAGGAAGAGTGTTCTAAGCTCGAGGCCGAGCTCAAGGAGAAGGGGAAGATGCTCAAGGAGCTCAAGCTTGAGCGCCAGAAGCTTCCCGGTGGCGATGCCGACGAGCGATGGAGAGAGACTGATATTCAGCTGAAGAAGGAATGGGAGGCTAGGCGCAAAATGCTCGAACAGCGCATTCTGTCGGAGATGCAACGCCGTCATGATCTGACCGCTCAGGTTCGGATGGTTCATAATCTGATCGAACAGTATCGCGCCCATCAGTCAGCTATGACGAATCCCTACCTTCAAGGAAATCCGCCAGGCATAGATTTCGTGGACCAGTCGCAGCAGAATCACCTCAAGCGCCTCAGCCGTCAGAGCATTTCGCTCGCAGGACTTCCGCCACACAGTCAAATTCCCCTTCAGGAGTCATCGTATATCACGGCGCCTGGGTATGGAAGCCGAGCCAGCTTTGCCCCCGGTCCGTATGTGGACGCTTCCACAGCTGCAGATAGTTTCGGCCACGACCAGGCATTTAGTTCGGCGGAGATTAGTAGTCTCACAGCGGGAGCGCCCCTGAGTCCGACTGCAACCTCTCTAATCCCTGCAGGTATCCTAGGCGACGATGATCTCCTACCTAGTCCGGAGTCGAGGCATCTACAGAGTCCATTTGGCCGACCCATGTCCGCTAACTTATTGGATGCGGATCCGCAATCTCCTGCTTCGTCAAACCGGTCGCTCAGCCTGATCTCCAGCCCCCGAAGCTCTTCACAGCATCTACCTTTCCCAGCATTCCCAGGCGAACCCGGAGACCGTCGATCGAGAGAGATTGGGGGAATAACATCCTCGCCAACGGCCCCTGCTGTCCAACCCTCTCGCTTTACTAGTCTGTTTTCCCCGTTCCAGCGTGCAAGAGCCGCACCAAAGGCCACGGAAGAGTTGGGACCACCACTAGGGACGTTGAAACCTGGTCAGAGCCAGTCCTTCCCGAGGCAGCTCGACGACTGGGATGCTGCTAACAAGCGGAAGTCTAGTTTGGCCGGCGGCCTCTTCAGCCGCAACTCTGTCCACGTGGATAGCGGCGACAGCCATTCTACGAACAACAGCAGCTCGTTCTCTTCTAGGAGACTAATTCCCTTTAGCTGGGCACAAGGTGTTAGCGGGCCTCCGGGAGTATCCCGAGATCCGAGTAGCCCTCGACCTGCTTCAATCGCCTCATCCGAGCTAGCTAGGGCCTCGACGGATGGTGGTTCGATATGGGGCGCGCCGGGCGATTCGAATTTGAGCAAGAGCCGACTATGGACGTCGTCAGATGCGCGCTGGCACTCGCACAACCCGTCTCGACGACAGTCCGTCCATGGACAGGTCAATGCCCCCGAGACGACGCTCGCTTCTCCAGAAGACGAAATTCTCGATGACGAGGACCTGCTCAATCCTGAGGTCTCGCCCAGCCAAGTTGGAGTCATTGGAAGTCGCCCGCCCACCTCAGCCTCGATCTCTCAGCGTTTGAATCCCAAGGCACCTACCTTTATGGCGGGTTTGTTCCGTAAGCCTGACAGAGACGGAAAAGAGAGGGTAGAAGCGCGAGCAAAATCCAAGGATAAGTCCAAGGACAAGGAGAAGAACAAGGAAAAGGAAAAGGCTAGTGCATCGGGTGCCTATCACAGTGGGGACCAAGGCTCTCACTTGGCGGGAGATGACGACTCGCCATCGGATTCGCGAAAGTCGAGAGATACCTTCTCAGTGCACACGCAAACGTCTGTTTCCGAGTCTCGCGAATCGCTCAACCTCGACAACACGTGGTCCAACACACCCTCGGAGCCGAGCATGGGCCTATCGTCTAGCCTCAAGGAACAGGATAACGTCGTCAAGAAGCTATTCCGAAAGGGCAGCTCGAGCCGGTTCAACCTGTCGTCGCGACTGGGCAAGGATTCCGGTTTGTTTAAGAAGGGTCCCGGAAGCAGCACCAACTCGGACAAGAATTTCTCGGCGGATCGCTCGAGCATCGGCGACCTTGATGACCTTGGTGATGAGGCGTTACTTGGCCGAAGCTTGGATAGTGTCACGAGTAGCCCGTCTCTCGGTCCGGCTAAGTCCCGGGACAGGGATAACAAGGAGAGCAGGATGAACGGCTGGAGGTTCTCGATGAAGAAGAAGGGGAAGGATGCTAAGGAGAGCCTGGAGTTGGATCGTAAAACATCCTTGAGTCTCGACTCGGAGGCGGCTACAACTGATGAAAATAGGTGATTACCTACCGGCCCTTAACTCTCTTACTCCTACGTTTGTTTTTCCCCCACTCCGTTCATGGTCTGGTCTACATATATCTCGAAGGAGACATAAAAGCGATTGGTTTTACGGTCGTCAGCCTTTCTCATAAATACTTGGTAGTTCCTGGATGAGGTTGAGCGGTGGAACTCTGCTTATTCCACATTGTCGGCGTTCACTTTCCACGAAGCGAAGAAAATACAATTTGTTGTTGACTGCCCTGCGCATTGGAATGACTGCAATTGTAGCACAGGCTCTCTTGCACTGCATTATGCCATCATGGATGATTATTTTGTTTGACCAGTGACTCTCGTGATGTGGCTGGAGTCGAGAATGGAATTCCTAAAGCGAACTCTATGTAAGATGAATTTCTTGTGGGAACTATTGGTATCACTATTTAGTTCAACGCATTCCAAAGGAACCCTCACTAACTCTCTGGTTCAACAAGAACTATGTTATGAAGGGGAGAAAGATGAAGCTCGGAAGTCCCGTGCCATCCGAAACAAGCTAGGTCAAGTGCGAAACCTCGGGGTGAGTGGTCGGAAAAGTCTCAAAGAACGGACATTCACGGACTGTTCCGCAGAACTAGGGATATTTTAGAGACAGGGTCCTTCTTTTACTTCATAGCCCTGTAATCCGTAGTGCGGAGTAGGCATCACTGGCGGCTAATTTACGAGGCATGGGGGCTATTAGACGTGACACTCTTTGTTCTTGGGCTTCAATTATCGTTGAAGTGATGGCGGCTAGGAACGGTGGAGGAGCAGCAATCATGTGGCTTCTCAAGGTTCCGACGCTGGAAAAGGATCAGGTTGATGGATCACGAATCGATGATCGATTGCGAGGCTCCTAGTGACACAGAAGGCCGTGGAAGAGGACGATTGGTTGGGCAGACCCTTGGGTTCGACTTCGAAACGCCCGCCAGGTACTCATGCAGTATGCAAAGAATCGTGGGGAGAGGTCACAGGAGTTGAGAGGCTTGCCAAGGTGTGGTCGGGGCCGTTAGGCCGAGGCCGAGCAGAGAAGGATTATTCGCTGGATGGATAGCGACGGCGGAGAATGAGACTCATCCGAACAATGAGCCTTTTTGGGGGTGGGAGGAGTTTGGGCAGGCAAGAAGAACAAGGTTGCAATACCCTTGTCGTGCCCCATGTCTGGTCAACCAAACCCGACGTAATGGATGGGTGATCAATGGTGAGTGGTGCGATGACGGTGGTGGGCTCGGCTGCTGAGGCGGACGAGGAGGCGAGCTCTGACGAAGTTGGACAAAATGGGACTGCCTGAAACTAGATTACGAACTATTAATATTGATGAATGACCTGGCCTGGCTCAGCCTTAACAGATATTGAGATCCGTTTGTTGGGAACATTGAATTGTAGTGTACCTCAGTATTAATGATCTTCTCCCCACGGCAGCTTCCCCCAAAATCCTCAACAGCTCAACTTCTTCCTTAACAATTTGAACCCTGCAGAAGGCAGCAACACCTTCGGTACAACCTTCCCCCAAAGCTTCGTATACGATTTAGTATTTATTATCTCGTTCACTCCCAAAAGAGTTCGCCCCCAACGCAAATTCGTAAATTGGGGGCGTCGGTCGATTCACTCTTTTCGGCGCATTTGAACCCCTCCCCTCTCTACCTTCCCTGATCCAGCAAGCTTTGGCAGCTTTAAAGTCGGCTTGTTTGCAAATTCTGTTTTCGGCGAGTTGGACCAGTCGCAGGCCCCGCCGGGCGCACCTTCCGTTTCTTTCTTCCTTCGGTGTCTCCACTGCGCCCAATAATTTAGCTTGTGATCAAGATTCTTTGACTCGACTCAGCGTCATCCGCTCTGGTCCAAGTCTGTCCCAAGTTGCCCTCTTCCAAGTCTAATCCACAATCCCCAAAAGGCGTCTGACTCCTCCATTCTTTTTTTTCCCCCAAACTGTCCGACTCAACCTATTCGGTCATATATATCCTTTCACTGTCCCCTATCTGCGACTGTGTATTTCTACATCTCTGCCGATCACCTTATCCCGCGCATAACTTTGCCTCCATCGTTTCCTCAAAAACGACCCAACCCAACCAGGTACAACCTCGGTTTTTGCTTGTCTCTGGATTCTCGGACCACTTGTGAACTTTATCTCCCTTGACTTTTTGTTGATTAGCCTTAAATCCTTGACACCCGCTTCCTTGGGGCCCGAACAACTTACTTTGCGAACGACCTACTCTAGATCATCACCTCTAGATTATCACCCCAGTTCTAGCAGGAGTTTGAATCACCCGATATTGCTAAGCTAACTTACCCTACGACCTCCGGCTCACTAGCTGGGCTCCGGCTGAAATATCGCCTGGACCGCTACACCCACCCCGAATTTCCATCCGCCTTCGAAGGCGCCCCTTCGCAAAATGCAATACGTAAGGAACCTTAGCGACTCCGTCTCCACGGCGTGGAACTCGATCAACCCGGCCACTCTTAGCGGCGCCATCGACGTGATAGTAGTCGAGCGGGAAGATGGCTCCCTAACGTGTTCGCCCTTCCACGTGCGATTCGGCAAGTTTTCGCTTCTGCGCCCTTACGAGAAGAAGGTCGAATTCCGAGTGAATGGCGTCAAGCAAGACTATTCCATGAAGCTCGGAGAGGGCGGCGAGGCCTTCTTCGTCTTCGAGACGACAGACACCATTCCTGCTTCGCTGCAGACCTCGCCCATCAGCTCGCCGGCCTCCAGTCCCCACCTCAGCCCTCAACCCTCTCCTACTCCGAGCCTCCCAGAACCCGACCAACTGATTCTCGATCAAGAGCCCAAGTCGAGGCGTCCACTCTCGACCTTCTACTCGAACACTCCTGCCGCACAGAGCAATGGTGTTCTACCTACTCGTATGCCACCGTCGCCGGACTCCACCACCGATAGTACCGAACCGAAGTCGCGCCCCTTGAGTGGTGACTTTAGCCTCCACAAATTACGACGATCCGAGTCCGAACCTGATATTACCGAGAGCAAGGGCCAGGGAAGCCCCGAGCTGTCCATGGATAGGTCATCCAGTCCTCCTCCGCTGACACTCGAAGATGCTGTCGCGCGTGCGAATACTCTGTCCAAGGAATTGTCTGGCGCCAATATTCCCAACTACGTCACGGAAACGGGAGACTTGATGCTCGACATGTCGGCGTTCAAGGGCAACGAAGAAGATTTCTTCCGCGCCGAAATCCTCGCCAGAAAGATCTTGTCAGAGGAGCTCGAGGGCAACTATGATATCGGTGCCCTCATCGGCGTCGACGAGAATGGAAACCTGTGGATATATAGCAGCGAGCAGGCGAAGGATGACGCAATGAAGAAGTCCGCAAACTACCCCATGCGACAAGGGGGAGGCGTGCCAGCGGATGCTGCGTCCGACCCAGGATATCATAGCGACGGGAGCGATTCTTGCGCCTCCGCCGGTCAGCCGCATATCCATAGGAGATCAGAGTCCGATGTGGGTCCCATGCACCCGCAGACGCCACCTATCACGCCTCCCGGCGGTGTCGGAAATCCCAACAAGAACTATGCCAAGACTCTTCGTTTGACAAGCGATCAGCTAAAGGCTCTCGACTTGAGCCCTGGGCAGAATTCGATGAGCTTCACCGTCAACCGCTCCACCTGCCAGGCCTACATGTACCTTTGGAAGCACGATGTACCCGTCGTCGTCTCGGATATCGATGGAACCATTACCAAGTCGGATGCGCTGGGCCATGTGCTGAACATGATTGGTCGCGATTGGACTCATGTAGGAGTTGCGAAACTCTACAGCGACATCGTCGCGAATGGCTACAACATCATGTATCTAACCAGCCGTTCCGTCGGCCAAGCCGATACGACGAGAGCGTACTTGGCAAATATTACCCAAGAGGGCTTCCGACTGCCTCGTGGGCCGACCATTCTGTCTCCCGACAGAACCATGGCTGCCTTGAGGCGCGAGATCTATCTCCGCAAACCCCACATCTTCAAGATGGCTACGCTGCGTGATATTCGCCAGCTCTACGGAGCGGATCACAAGGCTTTCTACGCCGGTTTTGGAAACCGTTTCACAGATCAGATCTCGTATCGAACCGTCGACATCCCGCGAAACCGCATCTTCACCATCAACTCGAATGCCGAGGTGTCGCTGGACCTCCTGAGCCTTAACAAGCTCAAGATGTCGTACATGAATATCAACGAAGTTGTCGACCACTACTTCCCGCCCGTGAGCACTCTCATCACGGGAGGCGGCGAGGAGTTTACCGATTTCACCTTCTGGAGGCAGCCAATCCTCGACCTGTCGGATTTCACCGCCAGCGAGACGGAAGAGAGCGCCGTCGGCGAGGAGGAGGCTAGCCTTTACGGTGACGAGGAAGATCTCGCCGAGGAAGACGAGGAGGACGCGGGTGATGGGTTAGCGGACAGCTACATTTCGCGCGACTCGGTCGATGAAGGAGAAGAGAGCAGTGTCGACGGCGACGACCACATGATGGCCTCCATGACGGAGGATGACGATGCTGACGATGAGTACTATGAGGACGCTGAGGACGTCGGAGAAGAAGAGGAAGGAGAAGAGTACGAGGACGAGGAGCACGACAAAGTCGGCGAGTTGCCGAAAGATTCAACACAGACGCTCTCGGCGGACGAGCAGAAGGAGAAGGAGCTGTTGCTGATGCAGGATCACAGCGCGGAAATTATTACCGGCGTAAGGCACCTCAGCGTTGGCAAGGAGTCTAGCTGAGACCGAGAGGTCGGAGAAGTAGTCTCTAGCTTGAGAACCTTGGCTTACCAAAAGGGTTCGCAACAGATTATGGCTTGGGTGATAGGGGACATTTTGAGGTTCTGGGACATGGAAAACTGGAAAGCGTTTGAGTTATACAAACTGTATGGCCAGCTGTTAGACACTGGGCGAATTGCATTGGAAAGCGAGGGTTTCATTGGGGTGTTCCTCTGTTTACGATTGATTGATCCTCCGTTTTCATCATCTCCTTTTTGAACAGTTTGCTTTTGATTTTTCTCATAGAGAGGCTAACGTCGTCTTTTTATGTACAATATGACGCCGAAAATAGAGGCATTTGCATGACCGTTTGAGCCTGATCTCTCCGTGTTAAAACGTGAAAGTAAAGCGGCCGAGCGAAGCACGAGTCAGAGGACGAAAACACCCAGTTCTTTTAGTTTGCCAAACCCATAAAGTATAAGAAACAACGGGATATTATGAAAACATCGAGAAAGACGCCTTGCCTCCAAGAAAGAGATTAAAAAATGGAAAGAAAAAAAAAAAAAAACCAATCCGACCCCTCACGCGGTAGCTTGATCCTCATCCATGGCATCCCCAAACACATCCTCCATCGTCCCACCCTCCGCCTCGACATCATCCAAATCAGGCGCCTCAATCCCATCCATCGCACCCCCCTCAACATCCTTCATCTCCTCATCCTCATCCTCCTCACTCCCCTCATCAGCCCAAACATCCCTCAACCCCCAGCTCAACCCACTCAGCACAAACCTCTCGCTCGGCAGCCTCACTGCCCACTCATTCGGCGCAACCCGCGGCAGCGCAACCTTATTCCTCTCCTTGGCAAGCTCCTGCAACCACTCCTTGCTGAGCCCGCCGGCGTTGTTCCCGCCGCGGAACTGATATCCCTGGCGCGACGCGATGGCGAGACGTACGGCGTTGGCGGAGACCGTTGCGTCGGCGCCGACGAGGGTCGCCGTTGCTCCGGTCGTGGAGGATGCGCGCGCGCCGGCGTGGGTAGTGTACGGGTCTACGCTTAGGTGGATGGCGTCGTTGAGGACGGCGGAGGTGTGGCGGTAGGCGAAGTCCATGAGGAGGAGGGGCACGCGGGATTCGTAGGACGTCACGCCTTGGGAGGTCATGAGGAGTTCGAGCATGCGGGCGTCGCGGGGGCGGGGGGCGGAGGTGAAGGGGGAGGAGGGAGGGTTGTTCGGTTGCTGCTGTTGTTGGGATTGGGATTGGGAGGTTTGCGTCGTTGTTGTGGCAGTGGTGGTTTGGGTTGGTTGGGATGCGGCTGGTTGTTGGGTGCTTTGGGGGGTTTGGGAGGCGTTGGCGGGGACGCCGTTGGTTTGAGGGGCGGCGGCGGAGGACATGGTGGTTGTGTCGTTGATGCGTGTAGGAGTGGTTTTGGAAGTTAAAAGGATTCCTCGTCGATGGTGGGAAAGTGGGTGGCAGTGGCAGCCCGGAGCTGGGTGCGCAAGGCCTGTGGTCGGTTCGGGTGGCTTATTGGAATTGGTCCGTCGATGCGGTTGGTTCAATAGTGGGGAGTTGTTTCAGGCAAGGTCCGATTCTTCGAGTACTGCACTCTAGAGGTCGCAATCGTTGATTTGCAGTGTAGATGGAGTTGATGGATAATGGGTTCAAAGATGCTGGATGCTCGAGGTTCGCGACTTGCTTCTGAAGCTGGTGAGGTTCGGCTGCGTGTGATTCTGCCGGGTTTCAGCCGGATAAATACACTGGCCGGTGTGGTTTTAGCGCTTGCACCCAGTCATGGGCTGCTCTTACCTTCGGTGCAGTGGCAATTGGTGGGGCAGCAACGACCAGCAATTGAAGGCGACCTGGAACCCCACTAAATCTGCCCCGCCGATGCAGGAGCGAGTCATCGAGAACATTGAATCTTTTCGAATGTTGTCGACGCAGACTGTCATATGAAAGAAGATTTAATTCGATAACGTGTCTGATATTCTCCTCAAGTGAGAACATCATCCGACCTGAGATCTCGAAGCTCAATTGCGTCGGGACGAATTGGCTCATCCTGATTTCTCCCCTCCACTTAGACGGACGAAATCGGTCGCCGTCCTATCAACTTTTTTTTCTCTCTCCTTCCCGATTGCGCCTGACTCACGATGGAGACAACGCTCCCATTTCCCTTCCTTATTAGTGTCCCAAGCACCGGCTTGGAGAACATCGAGGGCCTTACGCGCGGAGAGCTCTCCGTTCTAGGATGCCCCTTCATCGAGGCCGATTCTAACCTCAAAGACGAGACATGGCGCTCTCTCCGCCGAAACAACGCCGATTTCCACCCTCACTTCGATGTGAGCAAGCTCGAATCCAAGGATGACATCCTGAACCTGCTCGATCGCGGAGCACGCAGAGTCTTCGTGCCGGTCGAGAAGTTTTCCGAGTACGAGAACGAGGAATTCGTCGCTCGCGTAGCACCCGTCGTCACCACGCCGGATTTGTCCGTCGCTAAGCCGCAAGGGCTGCTCATTACCGGCTTCGACCCCGCGGCGCAAGATCTCGAGAAGTTTACGGAGGAGTGCAAGGCGAAGAAGGTCAAGGACCTCTTTATTAAGCCTGTCAATGGAGTGGATCTGGAGAAGTTCGTAGAGTTCGCCAAGAAGTGTTCTGCCGTCGCCATTCTTCCTTCCAATCGCCTGACTACTGACAAGGCCGACTCGTCCAAGCTTCTATTGTCTAAGCTTATCGCTTCCTATTGGAAATCTGATCGCGCAGACGGCCTCATCCCTACTGTGGTGTGCGATGAGGGTGGCATTGCCCTTGGCATGGCTTACACGAGTGAGGACAGCATTGGCGAGGCTATACGGTCCCAGGCTGGCGTTTACCAAAGCCGGAAGAGAGGCCTATGGGTCAAGGGTCTTACCTCTGGCGACACACAGGAGCTTCTAGGCATTGGATTGGACTGCGATAATGACACACTAAAGTTCACGGTGAAGCAGACTGGCCGATTCTGCCATCTTCCTCAGTCTGGATGCTTTGGAAACCTATCTGGGGTGTCCAAGCTAGAGAAGGTTTTGGAATTGAGGAAGGAGTCCGCACCGGCTGGCTCCTACACGGCCCGCCTCTTCTCTGATGAGAAGCTTTTGCGCGCTAAGATCATGGAGGAGGCTGAGGAGCTTTGCGATGCCAAGACCGCGAGCGAGATCGCTTTCGAGGCCGCTGATTTAATCTACTTTGCTCTCACGCGAGCCGTTGCCGCCGGAGTTTCGCTCTCTGATATCAACCGCAGTCTTGACGAGAAGAGCTGGAAGGTCAAGAGGAGAAAGGGGGATGCGAAGGGCAAGTGGGCTGAAAAGGAGGGCATTAAAACGGAAGGTACTTCTACTGCTGCTCCCGTGGCTGCCCCCGCCGCCGCCCCGGCCCCTACGCAAGAGCCCAAGAATGACCGCATCCTCATGAAGAGGATAGACGCTGCAAACTCCGCGGAGCTTACTCAAGCCTTGAAGAGGCCGTCTCAGAAGTCTAGTGAAACGATTATGAAGATCATTGTGCCCATCATTGATGAGGTGAGGAAGGGAGGTGATAAGGCGGTGTTGTCCTACACCCACAAGTTCGAGAAGGCAACTTCTCTGACTTCTCCTGTTTTGAGAGCACCTTTCCCTAAAGAACTTATGGACATACCCCCCGAGACTATAGAGGCTATCGACACTTCGTTTGAAAACATCCGCAAGTTCCACGCCGCACAAAAGGAGGAAAAGCCCCTCAAGGTTGAAACCATGCCCGGCGTGGTGTGCAGCCGATTTTCTAGGCCAATTGAGGCAGTAGGCCTTTACATTCCAGGCGGCACAGCAGTTCTTCCCAGTACCGCCCTCATGCTCGGTGTCCCCGCCATGGTCGCCGGCTGCAAGAAGATTGTATTCGCTTCCCCCCCTCGATCCGACGGTAGGATCACGCCTGAAATCGTCTACGTTGCCCACAAGGTCGGCGCCGAGAGTATTGTCCTTGCCGGCGGTGCCCAGGCCGTCGCTGCCATGGCCTACGGTACGGAGAGCGTGTCCAAGGTCGACAAGATCCTCGGTCCTGGTAACCAGTTCGTCACGGCGGCCAAGATGTTTGTTAGCAATGACACCAATGCTGGTGTGAGCATCGACATGCCTGCCGGTCCCTCTGAGGTTCTTGTCATTGCTGACAAGGATGCCGAACCCGCGTTTGTGGCGTCCGATCTGCTTTCCCAGGCCGAGCACGGCGTCGACAGCCAGGTTATCCTCATTGGTGTTGATCTAAGTGAGGAGAAGCTCAAGGCGATCGAAGACGAGGTTCACAACCAAGCCGTGGCACTCCCCAGGGTGGATATTGTCCGCGGTTCCATCGCCCACTCGATCACCATTTCCGTCAAGGATGTTGATGAGGCCATGCGCATCAGCAACGAGTATGCTCCTGAGCATCTCATCCTCCACCTCAACGACCCAGAGGCCGTAGTTGAGAAGGTTACGAATGCTGGTAGCGTTTTCATTGGCCAGTGGACTCCCGAGAGCGTGGGCGATTACTCTGCCGGTGTCAACCACTCCCTGCGTAAGTCTACCCATACGAGACACTCTTCCTATTCCTTCAATTGTACACACTTTACTGACTAGAACATTTTCAAATAGCAACCTACGGCTACGCGAAGCAATACTCGGGCGTCAACCTCGCTTCCTTCGTCAAGCACATCACGAGCTCTAACCTCACGGCCGAGGGTCTCAAGAACGTCGGTACAGCCGTCATGCGCCTTGCCGCTGTTGAGGAGCTGGAGGCCCATCGCCGCGCTGTTAGCATCCGACTTGAGCATATGGCTAAGAAGGCCCAGGCGTAATGGGCTTAATTGACTTATTGGTTTATGTGGAGAAATGAAGAAGGAAAAGAAAAGCTTGTCGGTTATTTGAAGGAGAACGAATTTCTTTACCTTGTTGAATGCTGCTTCATCAAAGTTTTATTGTTAGACCTGATTAGAATCAAGTAGGAATTATCATCTCTTTCTTGGGCTATTTTGCTACTCCTCTTTTTTTCGCTCACTTCATCATCGCGTGATTCACTTTTTCAAAGACTTTTCTTAGAGAGGACTTTAGATCCAAAAAAAAAGGAGATTAGAAAACAAAGAAGACTTTATGATACACTAGGCAAAGGGAGGCTCGTCTGGTGTGGCTTTCTCTAAAGAACAAGAGAAACGGTATCTCAATATACACTCTATACCCGGGGATTTTGTTCGCACACAGCTTTCCACCAACAATTGTCCTCCCACCCCCAAAGATCGGGCCCTCTTATGTTTTGTGTTCCGGAGAGGGCCTTCTTCTTTTTTTCTCTGGAGACCCAAGAAAAATCTACACCCCCTTGATTGTAGTACGGTGGCACGCCCTTTCTTCACTTCGCTCTCCTTCTTCCCGATTAAAAATGGACAACAAAAAAACACCCATGATTTGTAAATACCCTTTTCTATATTTGACTTGACTTGCGGACTAAGGTGTCATTCCCTTAGAACTTGGGCTTCATGGTGTTCCTGAGTCGTTGGTAGTCGAAGAGGCCCTCGATGCTGCCGACGGCGGAGACGGCGATGTCCTGGTCCCAAAGCTTTCGGCTGGCGAAGTCCATGACGCTCTTGTCGGAGACGGCGTCAATCCTGCGCTCGACCTCGGCGGGGGTCATGCGGCGGCCGGTGGTGATGATCTGGCGACCAATGTCCTCGGCCATGGCGGTGGTGCCGTCGAGGGAGAGGAGGATGGAGGCCTTGAGCTGGGCCTTGGCGCGCTCAACCTCGGCCTCGGTGACGTTGGTGCAGAGGCGCATCCACTCGCGGATGGAGAAGTGGACGAGGTCGTCGACACGGTCGAGCTTGTCGGTGACGAGGTAGATGCCCCAGAGACTATGTGAAAAAAAGGTGTCAGAAAAGAAAACTCCGGTTCCCCGTCATATTATTCGAAGCCGTCAGATCATTGTCGGTTCAACTTACCCAGTGTCGCTGTAGCTGGTGGAGAAGCTCATGAAGCTGTTGGCAAGCTCGTGCTGGTGAACAAAGGCAGTGAGCTTGCTACCAGAGTGAGGTGCGTTACCAGCAGCCTTGTCGTAGTTGCCAACGATGGCCTGGGTAACGAGAGCGGTGAAGTAGTCGGGATCGTTCCAGCTGACACCCTCAACAGCGATGGCGATATTGGCGGTGGGCATGGTGTCGTCTCGCACCCTCACATCAGAGCCGATGAAGTCAGCCTTCTGCTTGGACTGGAGGTAGGCGAAGTTCTCGGCACTCTTGGCGGGGAGCTTGGAGAAGTACTGCTCGGCAAGCTTGACGAGCTCCTCGTGGGGGATACCACCGGCACCGACGAGAACCATGCGGTCAGCAGTGTAGTTGTCCTTGATGTAGTTGGTGAGCTCGGTCCTGGTGATGTCACGGATGTTCTCGCGGGGGCCGAGGATGGTTCGGCCAAGGGGCTGGTGCTGGTAGGCGGTGGCGTGGAGGTGGTCGAAGACGACCTCCTCAACCTGCTTCTCGACCTCCTCAGACTCTCGGAGGATGACATCGCGCTCGCGCTCGATGGCGGAATCCTCAAGCTTGGAGTTCTGAAGGATATCGGCGAGGATGTCTACGCACTGGGGGACATCGGAGTTGACGGCCTTGGCGAAGTAGACGGTGTTCTCGCGCTGTTTGTGTGTGTCTGTATGTTAGATGATGACGTGGTAACAGGGTAAAAGTTGAGGTTGCGAAATTTTGTCGACGTACCGAGGTGTAGGCGTTGAGGTGAGCGCCCATGTTCTCAATCTCCAACTCGAGCTGCTGCTGAGTCCTGTTGGCCGTACCCTGTCGAAAGAGAAAAGAAAATTTGATGTGAGTATACAGAAGACCCTCTCAATTGTATCCCGAGATGCGATTGATCGTACCTTGAAGGCCAAGTGCTCGAGGAAGTGTGCGGTACCGTTGGTCTCGTTCGTCTCGGCCCTGGAGCCGGAGTCGATCCACATGCCGACGGTCGAGGTCTGGGCCCAAGGCGAGTATTCGGAGGCGACCTAGAAAGAGCATTGAGGTTAGGAGGATGCATAAACACCATCAATCTCGATCAATTGGGCGGCCTGGATGGATGTACGTACGGTCAATCCATTTTTCAGGGTGGTGGTCTGAGTCTTGCCGACGATGTTGGAGGAAACAGGCGTGGCAAGGCCCCGTCGCAGGCCGGCGGAGAGGGATGCTCGGCTTCGCAGGCCTTGCGAAAGATTCAAAGCTAGTCTCCGGGACGCCATGGCGGGAGCTGTTGTGTGTAGAAGAAAGAGGGAGGACGGGGCGGGTGGAAAAGGAATGAGTGGTTTGATGTGATTTCTTCTTCCCGGTTTTGGCGTTTCTTTTTCCTATTGTGAGCAAAAGCTTCCGCTGAGTTACTTTAATCGTCGCCTGATCTTTCAGGCATTAGCTAGGTACTTCCGAAAACCCGCAACCCGGACTGCTCCGAGGGAAGGATTCGAGCCAATCACATGACGGATAATGTAAGGTGTGATGCTAGCTGATGCGGCCTGCTGATTTTGCGGTTTTGGCAGCTGTCAACCACTTGTGAATTCAAGTCGATTAATAACCTCGCTTCCTTCTCCATCTCCATCCAATAGTACATGCATGACCGCCACTGAACTCGGATGGGCAAGGCAGCGACACTGGGTGGCTGACCCAAATAAGCCGCCCAGACAACTCAGAGGGAACACAGGGTCATACAGACCTTCCGATGGTCTTACCGTGGCGGCCATACAGGATATTGTGATATTGTGATAGCTAGCCTTTAATTATTCACTTCCTCTCCCGAAATCGAGCTCTCTCTTTCATCTATCAAAAACGGCAAGTTTCGGTATTTGCGTTGGTGACCTACGAAGTTCATCCAGCTCTCACCATCAACCAATTCACATCAGCTCGATTTTATGTCTCCGGCCGGCCAAGCTCCCGGTGCCAGCCCTTAAACGGTTCCGAAGCTACAGTCATGTCCCCTGAGGAGAGATGTCCCATCAGCCTTCGTGAGATAAGTCGCGGAGCCCAACTTAATAAACCATTACACCCCGTGCCGGAGAGAATGAAAGTAGTAGCCGCTTGCTACCCTCCTCTGGGTCAAGTATCTGTTCTTCAAGGTTCCGAGATAAAGTTTACTATCGTTCTAGAGGTTCCTTATTCAAGTGGTAACCAGCCCTGGGATGTCGCACTATGGCACTCGACAGATGACCAGCCATGGACGGAAGCTCCTTGCTCTGTTGTGGGGAAAGACAGCACATCGATATCGTTACAGGATGAACCGGCCTCATCATCATGGCTGTACTTCTCCGCAAGTCTCTCGATTACTCAGTCGTGTTCTTTCACTGTCAAATTCCGGTCTGGACAAGCCCAACCGTGGCGCTGGATTCGAGAGGAAGTAGGAATGGGTGACGGTACACTCATCGTTCAGTCCGCCAGGGGCGCTACATACGACTCTGGGGAGGACCTTTCAGATATAGTGAAGAATCTCAACCCTAGATGGGCCGTTCGCTCCCGGGTCAGCCAGACCCCAGGAACCCGTCTCTGGTCTCTTAGTGCTACAGTTGACCAAACCCAGGGCGATAAGTCTACAGAGGAGGATATCCCTCTGGGTCTTCCATGGGGCGACTTTATAAGGTCAGACCCAGATAGTACATTGCCCGGATTATTCCTCTGCTAATCGAACTAGATGGTTCTCGCTTGCGCGGATCTCCAACCCATGGATAGCTCCCGTCCACGGCAAGACCCGGTTCGACTTGAATCGTGACGGCGTAATCTCGTCTTTCCTAAATCCACAGGGCCAGCATTTGGTCATCCTGGCCCTTTCGGGACTACGGAATGTCTCGACGAGTCTTCAATCTGATGAGGCTGGAAACGTTGTAGCGAGAGTATGATAACACATGCTCTCTCTCAATCCTTCTCGTGAAAGACGAAAAAGTATTAACCAACCTCGTAGGTTATTAGTGATAGCAATGCCAAAGAAGAAGCAACTATTCTAGTCGCGATGGGCGACGACTTTCGAAGAGCAATGGCGGCGACAATGTACCAGGCCCGAGACCTTGTAGTAGCCCTGGCATATGAAGACGCGCAACGGCAGCCTGGAGTATCTGAATTCGATGGTCCTGTCCGGCCAGAGTGGCGCGAGGATTGGTATGATGGATTGGGTTACTGTAAGCATTTTCTAAGCCCCTGTTTGGACGTATTAGATTCTTGTTTCGCTAACTGGTTACAGGCACCTGGAACTCCCTGGGCCAGCAGTTGACCGACGACAAGATATTTCAAGCACTAGAGAAGCTTCGATCCAGTAATCTAAAAGTCTCAAATCTGATAATCGACGACAACTGGCAGTCCATTGACCACCGAAGCGACGACCAATTCGAAAACGGCTGGCTCGATTTCGAAGCAGACTCTCGATACTTCCCCCGAGGACTGAGATATACTATCCGCCGTATCCGTGAAGAGAATCCTCATATTCAGCATGTTACAGTCTGGCATGCACTGTTCGGTGAGTCGGATGTTAGTTTGGCCAATTCTCTTTAACGTGAGACTGATTTGAGAGTAGGTTACTGGGGCGGCATCTCTCCTAATGGAAGGCTAGCGAAGTCCTACGAAACCGTTGATATCATGCAGCGACGCGGAATAGGGGAAGACCCAGGCCAAATAAAGACAACTACTGTGATTGCGAAGGACGATATTTCTCGATTCTACCAAGACTTTTACAGGTTCCTTTCCCTGTCCGGCGTGGACGGCGTCAAGACCGACGCGCAATTTATGGTCGACACCTTAACTTCGTCGTCCTCTCGGAGAGAACTCACGAATGCCTACCTCGACTCCTGGAATATCTTGTCCATTCGTAGATTTGGCAACAAGTCTATCTCCTGCATGTCCCAGGTGCCTCAAATCATGTTCCATACCCAGCTACCACACAACAAACCTCAAATAGTCTGCCGAAACTCCGAAGACTTCTTTCCGGATGTGCCCTCATCTCACCCGTGGCACATATGGGCGAATGCTCATAACAGTATCCTCACGCGATACCTAAACGTCCTGCCTGATTGGGACATGTTCCAGACAGTTCACGACTATTCAGCTTACCACGCTGCGGCGCGCTGCGTAAGCGGCGGCCCAATATACATCACTGATGTGCCGGGAGATCATAACCTCTCCCTTATTCAAGAGATGACGGGCCAGACTATTCGCAGGAGGACGGTGATATTCCGTCCTAGTGTTGTTGGCCAAGCCATTGATCCGTACATCGGCTATCATGACGACGTATTGCTAAAAGTTGGTAGCTATAACGGTGAGTGAGCGCATCTTTGGGGCCTTTTTTTCTCTCTCTCTTTTGCTTGGGAAGAGACTAATAGACATGACTACCACAGGTGGCTCTGAGACTGGAACTCCCATCCTCGGGGTATTCAACGTCTCGTCTCGCCGGCTCACCGAACTCATCCCCTTGGCTTCCTTCCCCGGAATCGGCAGCTTCTGCCGCTACGTCGTAACCGCTCATGCGGCTCATACCATCAGCCGCCCCATCAAACTTGACGACCCCTCGGCCCTCCTCACCGTCGTCCTTGACGTCCGCGGTTACGAAATCTTTACGGCGTATCCGACACTATCCTTTAACCCCGGTGAGAATAAAGAGGTACTTGTTGCCAACTTGGGACTGCTGGGTAAGATGACGGGTGCTGCGGCCGTGGCCGGAAGCAAATTCCACGTTGCGGCGAATGGGAGACTTCAGCTCGACACGGATCTCAAGGCTCTTGGTACTCTAGGTAAGTTTAACTGCCAGACCCTCACCCCGAATCGATCTCTCCCTTTTTGAGACTCGCCGCGATGTGACCTAATTGCATCTCTCAAGGCATCTACATCTCCCATCTCCCAACCTTAACCATTGACGACGACTTCATCGCCACCATTTCCGGGAGAATCATCCCACCGGGCACCGTCTCCATCAGCAAACGCGACGAACACGTCCTGGAAATCGACATCGAGACTGCTTGGAAGGAAGTCGGCCAGCCCGTTGGCTGGAGCAATGAGGTTGACGTTCGGGTTTACTTTACGTTGAAGAAATAGGTTACTGCGTCTTGTTATTTTTACGCTTGGGTTTGGGTTTCGGTGAAGATATATGAGTGAATGATTACACGCTGGATTTGAACGAACAGCTATAGGTTCCGGTCGTGGACTGCGCATACGAACCATAGCAAAGGGGGGGGATGAACCCGTTACTCATAATACCGCATTCCAAGCAAAGAGGAAAGAATTAAACTGTGAAACATTTTCGTTTCATGATACGCCCGCTCCTAACAACTCGATGCATAACTAGCCTTAGACCCGTGTCTGCATGATAGCTAGTTGGACATGATTGCATATATGCTGCATGAAAGGGAAAAAAAAAAGAAAAAAAAAAACAAGGGCCGTTCCCTGAAAAGAGACCAAAAGCGGGAATTGCATAACCCGCCCAATGTCTTTCCGGCGCCGCGACTCATCCCGGAACGCCTCGACGTCGAAGATCGACAATCCTATAATACATTACACATGGACGCCCTAGACCGGGCTATCCTATAAGTTTCAAGTCCTCAAAAAATGTGCTCAGAGAACGGAAATCCCTAGACCGAGGATACATTATCGCCATTGTCGCCTCGCCGGGCACGCTCGATGCCGATAGCGAGGAGGACAGGATCGATCAGGAGAGGCTCGGGGTGAGGATCCTGCACCAACTCAAGCTTGGGGTTAACCGAAGCCGTTCTCGCTTTCCTATACTTCTCACGGATCTCCTCCAATGTTCGTTGGCGCGCTGGCCCATCCAATATGGACAAATACTCCTTGACGCGTGCAGTGCGCAGCTCCCCTTGGTAACGAGCCGCCTCTTTACCCTCCACGAGCGACTCCACAGTAGGCAACACCACCCCGTCAGGCCTAGAAGGGAGGATATCGGGGGGCGGCATTTGATGTCCCAGCTCACCACGTGTGGTGGCCGGATTGAGAAGGCTTGTATGATCTAGTTGCAACTCGGTACCGCCCGTGGTCCTCTAGCCACCGTGGACGTGAATGTAAATCGTGAACTTCTCAAGTTCTGCCTCGGGGCCGCCGGCCACCCTCTTGTCCGGAGGAATCTGTGAGATCACTTGCGCCTCGATCGTGTTCAAGCCTCGGCCCAGCATGGTCTCGCACAAGAGCGTTCGCTGACCTGGGTTCCCGATTTGGTTAATCTGAAGGATTCGTCCATTGTGGAGTACCCAGAGTTGATACGGGCGTTGAGACTTTTGGAAGTCGTCGGTAAGTTGGGGGTAAATACCAATTCGCACGTCCATCTTGAGCGACACATGATAAACTTGCGAACGGTGACACTGCTTCGGAGAACCTTGTAGCGTGAGGGTTGGGAGTTTCTGTTGAGCGACGGTGGAATGGGGCCGAACAACAAGGCTAGCCATGAGGCCGTTGCTGAGTCCTATGGGCGTTGTTAGTAATGGCGCATGGTGAATAGGGCCAAATAGAACTATCGTTTGAAAAGCATACCTTTGCCCTCAGCCCTGTAAGGAGAATCCCAGATGGGGTTCGGCGGGGGTGGTGGGGGAGCTTGCTGCACAGGAGGCGCGGTAACGCCATTCGGCATTCCTGTAACAGCGGGCTGGCCCTGGGGAGCACCAATTGCACCGTTCGCAACCGGCGTGGCGGGGAGATGCTTTACTTCTTCAACGGGCTTGCCTCGAACCGAAGGACTGGGGGACGCGACAGACACACTACCCCCCTTCTCAAGTGGAGTGGCGGCTGTACTCGAGGCCGTGGTTCGGCGGACCATCGCAGCACTTCCCGGGGCCTCACCATTCTGGGAGGCTCCCGACTGAATTGCAGTCTGCGAATCGGTCGAGCCACTGCGACCACCAACATGAATGGTGATCTTCTTCGAAGATGCCGCACTTTCAGTTGTGGGCACTTTTAGTTTGATCTTGGGCTGGGGTGGCTCTTGGACAACAGCCTTTGCCTCTTCAAGTTGCTCCTTGAAAAATCCCTAAAGAACATTTATATTAGCGGTTGCCCCACGATAACTCTAATCTGGAGCACGCATTCTTACCTCTAGCTCTTTGGCAAGCTCATGGATGTCACTACCTTCCTCGTTGTAGTAGTAAGCATTCTTCCATAGGAGACTGGATTTCTCCTCAAAAGCACCCCAACCCTTAAAGTCGCTGACGCCGGCTGCATCGTTTCGGCCATGAATGCCTTTCACCATCTTTTGAAGCTTCCGAATCGACAGAGGCTCCGTGATAATCCGATAATAATCCCGTAGAGACCGGGGAGGCAGATTGATGAAAGGCTCGAAGTACTCATAGCTTGAATGGGACAGCTCGTTAGCAAGAGACGAAGCACAATTGTAGGTTACGGCTAAAACGTTATACTCGGACTTACCCATCGCCTTTCTTACGGAGGAGCTCCTCCACAATCTTTTCCTGGGCTTGCTGGAAGTTAAGTCCCTTGTAGGGAACATTTTGATACTGCGAGTCAGCCTTTCCTTGCATCGCGGCCTTGGCGGCCATTTTCTGGGCGTGCAGAACTGGGTTTTTGGGTGGACGACCGGGACCTCGTCGCTTGGGAATCACAAGGACGGGCTCCTCTTCCGCTTCGTCATCTTCTTCTTCTTCCTCTTCTGCACCCTCATCCCCATCGTCCTCTTCCTCACCGTTGCCCTCATCGGCCTCTGGATCGTCTTCTTCATCCTTCGCAGGGGACTCATCATCTTCCTTCTCCTTTACCTCCTCTTTGTCGGCAGTTTTACTCCTGCTATTGGACTGACGAGATCGAGATGACTTGCTATCGTCACGACTAGCATCGTCGGTAGAACCCTCGGGGGGGAGAGGCGTCGGGAAGGCTTGATAACCTTTTGTCTGATACGCAGGGTTATTCTTCACCATGTAGTTACTGAGCGCCTTGCGAACTCTCTCAGCGTCTTCGAACACCTGGGAATTACGAGGATAGAAGTCCTTCGCATTCATAACCATGCGCTTGAAGTAGCTCTCAAGCTCCGTCATGTTCGCAAAATCTCCGTTCTTCAATTTCTCCTCGATAATTTCGAGCGAAATAGGTAGTCGGGTCTTGCGATAATAATCGGCGTTGCTTTCTCGAGGAAGCAATTTCTCGAAATGCCCCGCGACGAGTCGGCCACTGCGAAAAAATGTGTAAAGCTCTAGTTAGTCTCCCAATGCAGAGTCTCGAGGGAATATTTAATATATTTGTAAGGCGTACTTTTTGTCGGCAGTTCGGCGAATCTGCTCGAGGAAACCGAGTCCCGATTGAGTGGTGGTTTCGTGGGTCTCGCCTTTCGTGATATCGGCATCCTTGGATGGAGTTAGCTTGTCAAGTTGCCAATGATTGATTGTAGTGATGGACTGTGGGAAAAAAAGGCGCCAAGGACAGGTGGAGGATGGTGGGAACTGGGGTTGATGGGAGGGGGTGGTCAAGAGAAAAGCAATTGGCGAGCATCGGCGGCTGCTGCTTGCGACCTTGCGAAGGTGGACTCGAAGAATGTACTACAGAGGAGAAAAAATAGGACGACATAGATGGGATTGTTTACCTGAGGGATGCGACGGCGTTTCGAAGCGCGCTCGTCGACATCCACCGATGTGCGGCTGGACCGAGATTTGCGTTTATTGTCCATTAAAAAGGACGGCGCTTGGATCGCGGGAGCTCGAGAGACCTTATTCAGTGCATATGATGCTGGTAGGCTCTTCTGGATAGTTGTCGGGGTAAGGACAAAAGGGCGATGGTGATTATTGAGCCTGGTGGTGATGGACGCGATCGCTGCACAAAGTCCAAGGTGTGAGGTTGTTGGATCAATAGTAATTTTTGGGGCAACAGAGTGGTGCACCTCCTGCTTGGAAGAGATGGGAGGTTCCAGCTGCCACCTTTTGGCAAAGGTTGACCTGTTCTAACACCAAGAAGGCAAGACGGGGTACCGAAGATTGTCCGGCAGCAAAGGAACTCGCAGCAATTGGGGAACTGGCCAATTAGAATTCAAGAAGCTAAGTTCCAACAGTTGAAGACCATTATTAGTCAGCAACTCTGGTCTTGGCTGTAAGAACAATTGTAGTTGGTTGACCTCGACGAACTGCATTGTGGTTGCAATCTTTCTCCCTCTAACTACTTTAACCTTCTTATACGTCCCTTTCTCTGGATGCTACTGCTCTGGGATTGTAGCCCTCTTGACAAAGGGAAGAAGACTGCACTTACAAGGATCTCTGATGCTCTAGGGACCAGGACTAGAAGATGACCCTCCCTGCCCTGGTCTACACTACTGGAGCACCTAGTTTAGTATGCTGCACTTGAATCACAGGGTCTATATCACGTGGTGATAAGTTTACACAATTCAATTGTAGACGTTCCCCCTACCACCCAGTCCAGCCCCGCCTGTTGATGTATTAATTGCCCGTGCCGCCATGAGGGACACCAGAGCTTTGGGTGGGTTGTTTACATCACCATAACAAACTCCTTGATATCCCAACTTCTAATCGCGAATAACCCACGATCATAGAGCTTGGAGGCATTCTGTTGCCTTTTCCCTAGATGCTGTTAATTCCTTTTTAATTTCTTTTCTCACAACCTGGCTTGTTCTAACCTAACTTTGTCGCCTACCCCTCCATTCATCCATCCCTCGACTTCCGAACTCGACCTCGACACAACCATAACAAACACACTTGACGTCTCGAGGACCGACCAAACACAAATACACCTTTCGTACAATCGGTTTCACTTTTTTCCGTGCTACTGAACGTTCATTCGAGGACTTTCTACGAACTATTAACACCCCAATACACAAGATGCCAATGGACATCGATATCAGCCGACGAAACAAGGTCCCCCGTCCGCTTTTGGACGAGGAGCGCGCTCTCTTGGAGGAATTCATTGAATCCATCCACTATTCGGCCCGGTATGTTTGTCTCGTGCTGGCGCATTCTCCCACCTCGCCTGCATGATTCTGCACCCACCCGGCCAGGGATTGAGCTAACAACCGTTTCTCATCTGGTGTTCTAGATATTCCGATAACGAATACGAGTACCGACATGTCCAACTCCCCAAAGCCATGCTGAAGGTCATCCCCAAGGACTACCATGATACCACTAAGGGCACCCTGAAGCTGCTCTGGGAAGAGGAGTGGCGTGCCCTAGGCATTACCCAGGTTGGTGGACTCGATACAATGTTTTGGGCTGCAGCAGGGACGCAGATGCTGATCAATCACGCAATCAGAGCTTGGGCTGGGAGCACTACGAAGTTCACGAACCCGAACCCCACATCCTATTGTTCAAGTGAGTAAATACTTCCTTTATTTTCTCTTTTTGGGAGAGCGCTCTGCGTGGTTCATGTGCTAACAGTCCATCCCCAGGCGACCCCTCAACTACACCGCTCCTCAGTAGTTCCGATGATTGCCTTTTTTTTGGGAGGGAACAAGCCATCCGCAAACGGCGAGACGGCGATTGAACATGTGACTTCTGTCTACGATACCCTGTAACTATTTCACATTCGGTTTATCTCATCACCGAACCACAAGACGATTAAAATCATTGGAAGCGTTTCAACTTTCTTCAAGACGAAGGATTGTATAGTATAATGTGCCCATGATTAACGCGAAAATCCTCCCCGCCGGAAATATAGACATATACAAAACCTCTGTTTTCCTTTGTGTTTATCTTGTCGGACGCGTTTATGCATTATGGTAGAGCTGGTGTGTCGCGTCGTCTTCAGCAAGGCAAGAACTTCCCACTGCCTTGTTCCTGCCTCCAGTTCGATTTCATGTGGCAACAGAATGGAAGGCACGTGAGAGCATCCCTCACCAGCAATGTGGGGGGCAGTCGTCACAGGCTTGACCCCGCCGCTGCTCTGAAGACGATGAGTGATATGGTCCCACCAAACAACTTTGGCCTGTGCCCTCCCAAGTCCCAGTCCCGATTTTGAAATATATGTCAAAGATAACAGTAGACCATTGATTTTTCACTCCTTGAATTATTTTATATTTTAAGTAATTTTCTATCCGAGATTGTGACAAAAGTTAGCACTTTCGCAACGTAGTCGGAGGTGTATCTCTCGACGAGAAATGGCCGTGAGGGAAAAAAACATCGTGCAAATGTAAATGATAGGTATCGAGGACCTTCAGCTGCCTTTCTGAACGATAAATCCCCACAATCAATTCAGCAGTTTGTATTGGGCTGAGCTGACGTCAATGTCCTCAGCACCTTGGAAACGGTCTTACGGGATCTCAACATGGAGTCCTGTAGTTTATGATAACACCGCCAACCGGGCTGGGTAACCTTTCTCTCACTGATCTAGTTCGGACGAGCAGTGCTCGTTACAATATCCTCATGAAGAAGTTGACAGAGGCTTAGAGTGTGCCTCGTTACACGACTCGACATGCTGGAAGGAAGGGAAACACAATGCTTGTCCCATAAACTGCGTGCCTGCGATATGGATCCGAATTTTAGGAATCGTCGTTACGCAAATGGTAACGTAGCAGAGGCGGATCAGATCCTCTTGTAGCGATTTGCCAACTTCAACGCTAGCCAGCTGTGAGTCTTTCCGCAAGCTGAAGCTGCTGAATCCTCGTTGTGGGGGTCGTGACCTCGTGAGCGGACCTAGTTTACTTTGTCAGGGCACTGAAGTCTCAACCGCCCTATCTCCAGGCACCGGCGGGAGCTGTCAGCTGGCGACCGGTAGACTGGATCCAGACCGGTGGTCTATTTCTGTTCGGGCTTAGCGGACCTCGCCGCGCTGATCGAGGTCGCTTTTAGGTTCCTGAGCAGGGGTCGTAAGTGTGACATCTGCTGATTTTCAGACGACCTCGCCCTATTGTTGGATTAGGTCATTAGGAGATTATTAATTTGGCGAATACAGAATTTCAAGGTACTTTGAAGACTGATGGTCTTGGTTTCTGCACTGTCCGTAGTATGAGCCTGGCACCGGACGTCATTAGACGTTTCAAGTACAACGTGCCGCGACGGTTCCATCAAATGTACCTTAGAAGCTGTGGACACATTGCACATTTGGCGGCCGACTTTGTCGTCTTCGTTTTTTGCGTCTTAGTGTGCTCCTTTGGGGAGGATTTGCGGAATCCACAGCTCCGACCAACCTACGACGTGTGGCCTGTTGGCTTTGTTCGAGATCTTGAATTCTGTCCTTTATTTTCAGATCCCGAACTTTGCCTGGGCTTTGTTGGTCTGACTTGCCAAATATCAGTGGCGACGTTCCCTGTTTGCTGTTCCTTTGAAACCTTCAAATTCAACCTCAGGAGGTCGGGTTCGACATATTCACCTACCATTGTCTAGCTTGCATCTTCCACCTTCTTTTTCCACACATATACGAAGTAGACTGCCAACGTTTCCTTTTCAGTTTCGAAATTGTATTATTACTACCCGCCTTCTTGACATAGACTTCGGAGCCCTCTGCCGAACCTGGTATCAGAGTGATTCCCCCGCCATTCCCGGACCAATCCTCTCTAATTAATTCCATTAACACCACATAAACTTCTTGATTTCCGGAAAATCCACCGCATCCACCGCGGAGCCGAATTCTCCAACGGCATTTAGCCAGCTGTCCTTGTCCTTGACGACCTGGGCCTGGGCCACCATATTAATACTCCCACCTCGAAGCGAGACCTCCCCTCTTGGGCGGGTCCCCTCTAGAAAGCGTCCAGACAATGCGGCCCCCATCCAAACTGCTTTGCCTAACGATTCTCACGAGTTGGACGGCGCAGGTTAGATGCGCCGCTGATGCTTCTGAAGATGCTTGTCCGGTATGCCGCCTTCCTCTCTCTCTTGCTTCTCGTTCCTCCTAGCGAGGCTTCCTCTTTTTTCTCTTCTCCCCCAACGGCTACTATCTCAGCTCCTTCCAATGACCTTGTCGATTTGTCTAACAACCGCAACCACCCATTCCAGATATCACCGAAGGCGATAGTATCCGACGCGTGTGCCTCTTATGCGACTCTCGAGCGCCTGAACACCCAAGTCAAGCCGGCTATTGATGATCTGACGAAGACGACCGACTTCTTCTCCCACTACAGAGTCAACCTTTTCCACAAGGGATGTCCGTTCTGGAACGATGAGAATGGCATGTGTGGCAACAGGGCCTGTGCCGTAGCCACCCTCGACAACGAAGAGGATATACCCGAGGTCTGGCGAGCCGAAGAGCTGAGCAAACTCGAAGGCCCCAGGGCGAAGCATCCAAATAGGAGTGTACAAATACAGAGGCCTGAGAAGCCCCTCGGAGGCGACTTGGGAGAGGATGTGGGCGAGAGTTGTGTCGTCGAATACGATGACGAATGCGATGAACGAGATTATTGTGTGCCGGAGGACGAGAGCGCTACTTCCAAGGGCGACTACGTTAGCCTCTTGCAGAACCCTGAGAGGTTCACGGGTTACGCTGGCGACGGCGCGAAGCAGGTGTGGGATGCCATCTACCGGGAGAACTGCTTCCAGACTAGTTCTTTCCCCAAGTCATCCCAACCCGGAGTATCAGACTGGACACCCAAGGGTCCCGCGGCCTTCGATTTCAAACATGTCCTCGAGGTCGCCGGTCGACAGCATGCCCTGGAACAGAAACGCCAGGAAAACCCCAACACGCCCTTCGTCTCTCAAACCGGTCTCGAGCTCGAAGACCAATGTATCGAGAAGCGCGTGTTCTACCGGGTCATTTCCGGCATGCACGCGAGTATCAGCACGCATCTCTGCTGGGACTTCTTGAACCAGACCACTGGCGAATGGACGCCCAACGTCGCGTGTTACGAGAACCGACTTCATAAATTCCCCGACCGTATCAGCAATCTTTACTTTAACTACGCTCTCGTCACCCGGGCCATTGCGAAGCTGGGCCCGTACCTTCAGGATCCCGATTACGTCTTCTGCACTGGTGACAAGCAGCAAGACGCGGAAACTAAGGCGAAGATCAGGGCCGTGACCGACGCGGCGTCTAGCGTACCACAGATCTTCGACGAGAGCCTCATGTTCAAGAACGGCGAGGGCCCGTCCCTGAAGGAGGACTTTAGAAACCGGTTCCGCAACGTCAGCAGACTGATGGATTGCGTTGGCTGTGACAAGTGCCGACTGTGGGGTAAGCTCCAGACGGCGGGCTACGGCACGGCGCTGAAGGTGCTTTTCGAATTCGATAACGAGAGCAACGAGATCCCGAGACTTAAGCGCACGGAGCTCGTGGCTCTTTTCAACACCTACGCTCGTGTCAGCAGCTCTCTGAATGCCATTGGTCAGTTCCGAGCCATGGTTGAGAAGCCTCAGTCTCCAGAGGATGCGGTTTCTTGGACTGTCGACCCATCCCTCGAGGACGAATCAACGCATGGGAATGCTGTCGAGCCGGAAACAGATTTATACGAGGGTGTGAAAGAGGATGCGAGAGAGAAACCGAAATCCAAGCAAGAGCGTACAATTAGGGACGAGTTTGACCTTGAGTTTGCGAGGGTATGGAAGGCATTCAAGATTGTCATTGGGTCATGGATCCGGCTTCCCGGTCTCCTGTAAGTTCTCTCGTTTTTTTATTCTTCTGCCTCTGACTTGAACTCTGGAGACTAACAAGGAGCCGATTAGATGGAACATCCTGAAGTCTGAATTGAGCCGACTCTACGAATTCTACGTCGGATTGCCCGTCAGCCCCCGAATTTGGACTATCAAGTTCCCTCGCCCAGACGAGCTATAGATGCTCTCTGTCTTTGTATTACCACCTTTTATTTGGAGAAATTGCGAACCTACATTAAAGGCGTTGATTCTATTCGAAAATATCAGAGCTGGGATGGTCGAACATTGCATAGTGTGTGGAGTTTGGAGTTATATTCTATTGAACGAGACAAGGACTTGTTCCTACGCCTTCGGGGCCAGAAATCATGTCTTTGGCCGTGGCCTGCCTTGATCTAGTTACCCGTGGATATGTATATAAGTTACTTGGCTATATATTTCGCAGCCTTCAACACGCGTAAATATTTATTCGATTTTTTTGGTCGATTTTAGATTTAGGGGTGGCCTCTTGTGACAGTCCTCTTCGTGTTCTTAGGCCTGACCTTCTCACCAGCTGAAAATCTCACCCTCTCCGCCGGCACACCCCTTTTCAAGCCCAACATGCGTAACAACATTCCCAATCTTGACCTTGACGCCAGCAACGGCCACCGCCCAACCATGCACCTCATCCAACGGCGCCTTATCGTCCCGCTCATCACGGGAACCTATCACCTCCTCACCCTCCGGAACGTCATCAAGGGTCCAGGCGAGCGAAACATGAAACGCATCCTCGTCGGTCTCCGGGCCGCTTCCGCCGTTCTTTTGGTAGAGTAAGGGGAGATCGAAGGATCGGGCCGTGGAGTTACAGCGGTGGAGGAGGGTCGTTAGAGGCGTGGTTTGCGCTTTCGAAGTCGTCGTCGGCGGGGGGGAAGAGAAGATTTGGGGGTCGGGACAGGGGTGGACGTAGAGGACGAGAAAGGTGCGGTTTGAGTCGGGGGATTTCCAGAATTTGAGGGTGTGCGGTTTTACGTAGAATCTTTTAAATAAAATCATGGGTCCCAATCGTCAGCCACTAGATGAGCAGTTATAGAAACCAGAAGAAGAGAAGAAAAAAGAACCAGGGAAAAAAAAAGAGGGACTGGGAGGAGATCCATACGGGGCGACGAGAGACGAGCGGATCCCCGTCGTGATAGCTTCAAGGAAACGATCCTTTTGCGCGGTGGTGAGTGCTAAGGGTCGTGAGAGGCTGATGTGCAAGGGGAGAGGAGCGCCGAGGTCACTCGTCAAGAGCGATGTGAGAGTCGCCTCGCCCCTTAGCTTCTTTTGGGCATGTTGAATGAGGGAGACGAGGGTGCGATGTTCCTCTGCCGAAGGATGCCCTAAATTCTCATTAATTCATTATATTTGAAGCGCGTATGAGAAGAAGCTCAAGAAAAATATCGAGTGAAGACGCACACTCGATGTACACATGAGAAGGCCAATTCCCTACCACATGTGGAATGAGACGCTTCCGGCCATGGTGGAGGGAAGGGTCATCGACGACGCTTTGGCGTACTGTCGAGGCGTAGAGGTCATGGAAGTGATCTGGTAAGGGTGGGAGACTAGGTTTCCGACCGGTTGGGGGAGTGGTTTCAGTGGTGGATGTGCGGGATGGAGCGGAGGCGGTAGAGGATTTCCGGCGCTTGGGCTCGGGCTCGGACAGAGCTTGGTCGGGGTCGGAGTCGGAGTCGGAGTAGTCGACGAGACCCATGAGGGATGTGATTTTGGAGTTTGATGAGTATTGTTGGGGAGGTGGGGAAGATCACGATGGTGCGGAGGGGCGTGTGGGTATGTGGGTGTGTATGGGTTGAGATAAGGTGAAGGGTTTACAAAGGTACGACAACTGGGAATGAGTCTGGAAGAGGTTTCTACGAAGTCTACAGCTCAAGCTGGGGGAGAGTAGTTGAGGGCGACGAACTGATCTAGTACGAAGCACAGAACTCGAGCTTCAATCCATTTCGACTATTGGCTGGCAGGGTCCATGTCGATGTTACCACAATTTACCAGGGTTGATCTGATCTCCATGTGTGCCAGGGACAACAACGACTCGTCTGGGCAGAATCTCAATGAGCTCACTAACCGACGTTGTTAAAAGTTGGTTTTGCCTTTTCCTTCCAGTGTATGTTAAGTAGTTTATATGTTATTGATTAACCTTGCCGCAAGAGACGAGACCATGCCACCTATCTCATATTCCGCGAGGCTCTGGGCTAATATGCAATTGATAAGCCTTCGTTGTAAGCGAGAGAGAGGACGAGCTTAATCCATGTGGGAAACTATTCGAGGCAGTAGATAAATGCGGCGTCCAAGTTGTCGCTAGCAGCAGCAATCCGCATCCAAATATCCGATATCTGCGAATGGTGTCACTGGACTTTAGCGTGCGTGACGTCATCAACATCTCAGACGATGTGGCTGGCTCGAGTTGAATACCGAGAATATGAACAAGTAAAGTTTACTTGCGAAGCTGAGCCATGGCTCGTCGGTCGTCGCTCCTCCCCGAACCGATCAAGACCCGTTTATCTGCATGGTCCAGTGGCAGGAGCGGGTTGAAGTGCCACTCTCCACAAGTCATTAGCGGAAGGCTCTGCCCAGAATCATGGCGACCACGCACCATCGCCATCGCCATCTTGTGCCGTCACCACATCGCATCACCAGCACCGTCGCCAACACCAAGTCCCACCACTCCACTTGGCACACGACACTGCCCCCCCGAGTCTGCAGGCTAGAGTTCCACACACACTCTCTAATCTGTCTGCCTCTGTTTGTCTTCGTCTGTCTCTATTCTAACCCCCTTCGTACGTGTCCACGTAATCTTCGCCATCCTCCAATACCAAGACTCCAAATTGAGTTGCCTTCCAAACATCAATGATTGAACTTCTCGCTACCTCGTAGGCTATTTCCTCAACATCTCTGAATTGTACCTATTTTAGACCTCTCCCTTGAAAGACCCGCCTTGTCCTACGTATACTTCGTACTTTCTTCCCGAGGGCCCCGACAACCTTGAGTTTAAAACCCCAGCTTCTTGTAGTTTACAAGCAAGGATATCTCGTCTTGCATTATTCCACCTGACTTTGAACCTTCGAGCTGCGCCGTCATATTGCGTACATCTATTCGTACCAAATTCATTCGTTCAACTGATTAACAAGTTATTGATCTGTACACCGTTATCCCAATAAACCTGAATTCTAAGAAAAAGCAAGTCGCACAAGACATCTCTCCTCAGTTTCCCCATCGCTACCCAAACTCCCTGCCTCGTCCAACATCATCTACTTACACAAAACACCAGCCTGTACAACCATCGACCAGACAATCCAGCCCAGGAGAGAAAGAAAATGGCCGGAAAATCCCCAGAAAAAAGGCCCAAAGGCGGCACCCACCGAGGCCACCACCGCCGCGAAAGCTACGCCCGCCCCGATCCCATCGACGTCCTCGACAACACCCCCTTCGGCGGCGCCTACCACCACACAGGCCCCTACGAGGCCACCCTCGCCGCCAACAATATGAACAAGAAGTACTCCCCCGTCGCCGCCGTGCACGAGTCCAACATGGCCGCCCTCAGGGCCACCCCGCGCGAGTACGTCCAGGACTCGCTTACGAAGCACGTACCGCTCCAGGGAACGGCTACTATCCCTCCCGGCGAGCCCGACTTTAATGGAGATATCATGGACTATGAGGATGGGGCGGATTTGATGAGAGAGCCTGACGCTGGTGGCGGTCCTTATAGGAGATGGGAAGGCCTCGTACGTTGTCTTCACTTTTATTTTCTTTGTTCATTCTGTTTTTATTTCTATCCCCCTACTAACACTTTGCTTCTTCCCATCCAGTCTTATCGCCCCGAAGACCTCAAAGGCAAAGGCGAACCCTCCTACACTTACGAAGAGTCCGAGAAAGCCCGCAACCGCCTCCGCAAATCCTCCCTAGGCTCCTCCCCAGCCGGTTCCTCCTATGAGATGCAGCCCCAACGTCCCGCGCGCTACTCCGATTCCCCTTCCAAACGCCTCTCCAAGACACCTTCGGTGCAGGAGAGGAAGCGGAGTGTCAGTGACGTGGCCAAAAGCTCTTCCGCCGTGCAGGAGGGGGAAGTGTCGAGTTACGCTGGCTTGAGGAGACGGTGGGGGAGCCTGAGGAAGAAGAGTGGTGGGTAGGTGCTGCCGCCGCGGAGACTGGTTATTGAGGTAGCGGATTCTGTTTAAGTCTTTCTTTCTTTTTTTTTTTTTCTTGTTTGCTATTTCACGGCGTTTCTCGTTTTGGTTTCCTTTTCCCCTTATGAATAGAACTTGATGCTGAGGAGAAATGTTGGGAATAGCACGAGACGGGCAGTTTAGGCGGAATGCGCTCTTGTCGATGTGTATAGCGCTGGAGGATGGGTAAGCAGCGAGTTCACTGCTCGCTTGGTTATAGACTAAAAACTGTAAACGTCAAGGGAACTAGCTCGATAGAACTTCTTGCGCTGGCGGCCCGTTTCGAAACGCTTTGGTTCTACGTGCCTGGGCTGGAATACAAATCACTCGATATAGTACACTCCCCCTTTCTTTTGTTCCCTCCAGATGATTCCCCGCCCCCATATGGAAACGCCCTTGGTTTTCGCCCTACCAAATCCATAAACCGAACCTCATCGCACAACACTCTCTTTTCACAGAATCAATAATACGCAAGTCCCGCCCACCCCAACAACGACTCCAACTCCCCCCTAACCTGCTCAACACCCGCATACCCCGTCCGTCCCGCCAACTCCGCCCTCCTCCCCGTCCCCAACTCCCCCCACCGCGCCAACACAGCCCCGTCAATCATCGTCCTTCCGCTAGCGGTGTCCACACCCACGGTACCCGCTGCGGGATGCGGCATGCGGTACGCCTTGGGATTTGTGCCCGCAGCCGTCGGCAGGGCCGTGACGAGCTGCGCCGTCAGGGATAGGAGGCGGCGGTAGGCGGCTTCGGGAAGGGGCGAGATGGTCGAGAGCATGCCGCTTTCGGAGGCCATGAGGAGGATGTGGGTTTGGAAGGTTCCCGGGTCGTGGCCGTTTTGTTGCGGGGGTTGGAGGGGGTTGGAAGCGGAGGAGGACGTGGTTGTTGTGCGGGGGAGGAGGAGGGTTACGGTGGGGCCGTTGGAGGAGGTGCAGAAGGTTGTTTTGTGGAGGAGGAGATGGCCTTGGAGGGATTTGGGGTCTAGATACGTGTGTTAGCTTGAGTCAGGTTATGCGCTTGTGGAAAATAACAACTTACGTTCGGGATCGTATTGGAAGACGTGGATCTCGCCATTCATGTCCGCCGCCACTAGATACAGGTTCTTCCCATCAGGAAGGAAATCCGCCGTCACCACCTCGAGGTTAGTCGTGCTCTTTCCAAACAGCTGCATACGATACGGCTCCTCGGTGCACCCCGTAAACCACACGCCCTTAGCCGCATCAGCCATGACGCAGAGCCCCGAAGCCCGTAGTTCCTTCGCAGCGGTAACGTAGCAGCTCATATCCATGAAGGCCACGGGAAGCAGCGAACCATCCTCCTTGAGACCGCGGACCATGCACTTTTGGCCTTGCGCCACGAGCATCAGCCCCTGAGTGCCGATCTCGCTCACGGCCGTCACGGCGCCCCTGGGGATGTCCTCCTTGGCGATGAGCTTGAGCTTCTTATTCGTTTCTGGTCTTCCTGCCTCCGGGATGACGGCCACCACGTCGTAGACGTAGACTCTGCCGCGGATCGGCAGGTCCTCGCCCTTTCGCGTACCCGTGCCCACGACGACGAGCTGGCGTCTTTCCTTGGTGACCTCGGACACCTCGAGGTTGAGGGCCTTGAGACATAGCACATCCTCGAACGGCTCATAGTCAATAGTCTGGATGACGCTCCAATTAGCAGGGTTGACCAGTTTGACCACCCCGCGTTCGACCATTGGTTTCATGTCGATATTTTCCCGAGTCCACTCCTTGCGGTGCTCGTCGTCTTTGGGAAGTTCAAACGGTTCGAGAACGCTTCCGCCCACGGCGTATATCTCCATCGCGGTATGATACGCGATCTGCTTCACGTTGAAGTTGAGTGGTATCTTGCGGACCGAGATGCCCAGCTCCGCAAGGCTAGTCTTCGCCGGAAGCTGAGTAACTCGCGCAATTCCCTCGCAGTCCGCATAGATGAATCCCCTCTCACAACCCTCCGTGTGGAAAGAGCTCATGCCCCGCACACTGCGCCCTTGGAGGCCAATGAGCTTGGGGGTGCTCTTGTTGCTTTTCATGAGGAAACTGGGCGAGGTACCTGGGAGGAACACTGTGCTGTATCCTCCGACGTTGGCACAGGCGCGGAGCGGGACAAAACGTGGCTCCTGTGGCGTGGTATCATCCTGAGGTGCTGGGGTCTCAGGATTCGAAGCGAGAGCGGGATTGCGCAGTTTCTTGAAGTGCAAGGCCTTGCTAAAGCTATCCCCACCCTGGCGGAGAATGGGCTGGTATATAGTGAGGTCGTTTGTAGAATTTCGAACCTAGAGAGTGTCAGTATCGACGGCCGGTCCGGGCGTATCTGGGGAGGCGTACGATTAGATATGGCGACTTGTAGGTGGTATCACCCAGATCGGTGACTAGCACCTCTGTGAGGCTCTCCTTAGGAGTCCCCCTTCGGGTGCTGAAATCTGTAGACAAGAATGGAGGTAGGTATGCGAGCCCTTCTGCAACGAAGATGGGTTTGCTTAGATCAGGTAAGGAGTAGACCTGGGTGAGAATTAGCACCAGAGTATCTCCGGCGGAGGATGCAAGGGGGGGCACTCACGTATAAGGCGCCGGCAGTATTAACAAGGAACGCCAATATATTCGGCGAGTTAGGCGACTGTCGATCCTTTATGAAATGCCCTTCAGTGTCGGTGTAGAGGCATCCACTTAACCACTTTGTGGAAGTAAGTTTGTCATCAATTCGCTCCATCTCCTCCAACTCGCAGTTGTTATCGATCTGCGCGATCCACACACTGGAGTCATCTCGGATGAGCAATAGGAAAGGATCCGCAATGCTGCCGCTGACGACACGGGGGTCCGCTCCCGTCTCTTCGTCGAGCATAGGAATGATTTGTGAGAGGCCAAGATCTGCGCCCCAAAACCAGTCAGCGCTCTGGATCCCAAATATATCAACGTTTAACTCGCAGTTCTCTTACCTCCGTCGTAGCACCGCACCTCGGACTTCAAAACTTGAATTACCCTCTTGTGCTTGCCCATAGCTCCAGCCTCCACGGTGAATCCCGCGGCAGGGTCAAACTCGGTGCCCGTAAGAGCCTCGAATCCCGCGGCAGTCACGGCGTAGACGTCTGAGGTCTCGTAGCCATCAAGGTCAACCTTGGCGACAATCATAAACCGATCAAATTCCGCCGCAGCTCCGTAATCGCTCCCGATAGCAGCCGAGATCTCCTTCTCCGCCTGCAGCGCCTTGGGGATCGGTTTCTGGACTGACATGGTCCATATTCCCCTCGCCTCTGGGAACTCGAAGCGTCCGATGACGTTTGGCTGGATATTCTTGTTTAGGATGGCGATTGATCCGGCGTTACCTCGACCGACGGCGCAGGCAAGTTGCAACGGGCTAACTACGCCCTCAGAGTTCCTCTTCTCTTCGCTATTTGGGAAGAAAGCTGCTCGTCCGGGGGAGATATCCCGTATTGGAGCAATACTCGGAAGGGTATCTTGTACACGGAAGATCAGGTCTCCATCCTTGACTGGCCCATTGGTCCCGTTCTGGTTTCCGACTGAGCTTGGACTCGTGGAATCGCCGTAAAGGTCATCATCATCATCCTCGTCCTCAATATCAAGGTCATCTAGCTCATACTCAAGTGACGGGTCGACAAGACGTGATTTCCTTCTCGCGGATTGGCTGTGCTTCCTGGTCCATCCCACCACGAGTGAGTCGCTAGTAGTACTTCCGATGAAAAGCGCTTGCTTATCAACCTTAGAGATGCACGAAATCCTCGAGGGTATGATGTTTCCACCGCATTCTTGTGAGATTATTCTCACGCTGACTCCGGTTACGGTTCGGCCATCTATCTTGAAGCTGATAATCGCCATCTTACCAGTATTCAAGACCATGAGTAGCTCTGCCGATTCAGGAGCTAGCTGCTCAATCACGCAGTGCTCAAGCTGTAGATGAAGGCTGCTTTGATCCGCGAGTGGGAATGCGGTACATATCTTCGCAAACGGGTTGACACCGACACCATTGGCTCTACCGGACTGGTCGATGTGGATCAACTCGTTATCGCCAACTAGAAGCGCGCCTCCAACGGGAGCGGGGAGTGGTATGACACGATGTACGTCGTCAGGGAGGTTGTCCACAGCAAGAATGGTAGTTGACGCGCGCTGATGCAGGTCTAAAGTAAAGACTTTATATGACATGTGGTCCTTGCGGCTAAGGAAGTAGGCTTCTTGTTGAGTCGAAGATAGGATGCCAAACGTTGGCTCTCGATATTCGTATAAGAAGGCGAAATGCTCAGGGAATAGAAGCTTTGGATCGAGCTGAGGGAATCGGAGGACAAACGATTCGGTGTAAGGCGTTTCTTTAATAACACCATTGGTGGTGGCCTTGTCTGAGGCTTCAGGAGGCGCTTCCTTAGCGGGTCGAGGTCCGTCTAAATCCACATCCCAATCATCCATCTCTATGTCCGCGCTTGCTTGTTTGAACGGCAGAATCGCAAGGCTCCGGAGGCCGAATTTCATGGCCGCGCATCTGCTGCCGGGGTCCGCCTGCAGAACTGTCTCGTATTCGGAGAGGGGAAGGTCAAACGAAGAACCGTCTTCATTCTCGTAGAAATGCACCGATGTGTCGATAATGGTGTGAGTATCGGGATTCCATTGCACTAGACATGTCTTCGCGGTCTGCAAGGCGACCAATAGACCATGACCTCCGGACTTGCTGCCCTGGATATTAACTGCAGCTAGCCCACATACGGTGCCGGCAAGAGGGTACTCGGCGACGAGGACAAGCTTAGTGTTGTTGCCTCTGTCTGCTCGATGGATACCCTCCGCCAAAAGTGAAGACTCGAGGTGGTCATCGTCGCCCCGGCGGCTTTCGAAAGCGAGTGAGGGTGTCGTGTTCGAGGGAGAATCCTGTCGCAGCGCGTTGTCGACCTCGACTGGAATCGCCTTCGTCCCGAATATTTGCAGCAGGGAGCCCTTCGCAATGACTAGGTTATTGCTGTCATGGGAGAGAAAGGGTAAAGTAAGTGAGTGGGTGACAGCTGTAGGAGCTGTGAGCTCCGTATAACACTGCATTTTGAACCTGGCCAGAAATAGCCATGGAGGCCCTTGAAAGAGAAGGTTGAATTGGGAGGCGTCGCGAACTCTTTTCCAGTTCACCTTTCAAGGCTTGAGCTTTTGCTTGGAATTGACAAGCTGTTGGTGGATTCACACCTAGGTGTGTTTATATTAATAGGCAGAATTTCGGATAATACCTGTCATTGAAGAATCCAAGACATGGTCCAATGTCGAGGCTGCCTACTTGCATATAATGCAATAATACATAATTTCAGAGCATGTCGCTCGCTCTCAATGAGAGCAGCTTTTCAGGCTTAACTGGACAACCCGTGAGTCTTTCCCCGATAACATTTCGGTCCACAACAGAGATCCGATCACAAGCATTTATTTCAAAATAGAACCGTAAACATTAAAACTATCTCAGAGAGCAGATATAAATATTAGGAAGACGACAGTTCGGCCTCGGGAAAGTCACGAAAGTTTACAGATATCTGTCTTAAAGGTCTCTCTTTGGTATCTATCCACAAACGCCGTTAACTGCCAAGAAGGGGGAATAGAAAAGAAAAAGCCACCATTTCCGAGGGAAAATAAAAGTCTTGTCATGGTAGATGTCCATTGATTGCAGAAGCCATGAGAAGGAACAGCGCATGGCACTTAGGCCATGAAGACTGCTACCACAACCGCGGCAGCCATAGGCCAGAAGCCAAGAGCTTCTATCACCACCGATCTGGCGCCAGATTCGTCGGCGGGTACAGGAGCCTCGGTGCCATTCGGGAGGGTACCGTTGATCAAGATGGTCTTTTGGCCGTCAACCTCAGCGACAGTGACCAAAGACTGGTTGAGGCTCTTGTAATCGCCGTTTCCAACGAGATCCTGGATATACGCGGTGTCGTTGTTCGCGTCACAACCGCACGGGTTGTAAGGATCACAGGCGCAAATGACGGGGAGGTCCGCATCGTTGTTCGCGGTGTCGTTATGGAAGTGGTAGTGGTTGGGGTAGTGGTACTGGTAAGCGCCCCAGAGCCAGACGCCAGGCCAGAAAGCTAGCGCTGCGGCACCAACCAAGGCGAGGGGGACGATCCCGCTTGGACTCCTAGTGCCTGCCTTGTAAGGCGTCGCGGCACCAGCACCATAGAATCGACCACCCGCAAAGGCCCTGGGAGCGCCGGATCCGGCGAAGCCGGGACTACCGGGCCGTCTAAGACATTGTATTAGCATGATATGTCCAGCGTGATCGGCAAAAAGTCGCCGGAGACTCACGAGCTGGAGCTAGAGCTGGAACTCGAACCGCCCCTGCTGGAACTAGACGAACTGCTGGAACCTGGACAGTTATGTCAGCCCAATGAACCAAAGCTAGATGAACTTCAACTACGCGAAACCGAAGGAAGCAACTGGAGGATGAGCGGCCAGAACGCGACAAGCCCGCTCGAAGATGACGAACCACCACGGGATGATGAGCCACTAGATGATGAGCTGCCGCCGCGAGATGAGGAACTTCCAGATGATGAACTTCCACCACGAGATGATGAACTGCCAGACCTACCACCACCGCCACCGCCACCTCGAGCACCACCTCCGCCGCCACCCTTTCTCTTCCAGAGCTCTTTGCCGGTCGACTCCGCGATGTCGGGCTCTGGGAGGGCGACGGCATTGGCGGCTGAGGCGCCGAGTAGTAAAATAGAGAGTAAAAGATCGAATTTCATGGCTAAGGACCGAGTGTGTGTGTGTGTTTGTGGGGTCTGGCGTTCGCTGGAAGAAAAATCAACCAGATATGGGCCGATGACCAAGGACGAGAGGGTTTTTAAATCCTGAAAATTGGTCGACAAAGTCGAATCGGGGCTGAGCGGGAAAGGCAGAATTGGTCTCCAGTAGCACACGCGCTAAATAAGTATTCGGGACCAAGGAGAACAGCCACTTGGGATAGTGTCTGACCGGGGTTTTGGGCTAGGAAGGATGACCCTGTTTTGAGGGGCAGAGTTTATTATTGAGGGTGCAAAGTAACGAAGGAGCGAAGGAGCGAAGGAAACTATGATGAGTGATCTAACGAGATCAATTTAAGGTAGGGTGGGCCTGGAGTACTGCAGGGTACCTTCCTTCAATGACGCCGATGCCGTACGAAGTATGAAGTACATACCTCAGTACTTGTACCAACCGCAGCTGCCTTGGTCCCAGAGCTCGCGGTGTTGGCCTCTTCCTGGCTAGTGCACACTACGCAGGCTGTGGTTGGTCAGGTGCCTGATACTTCACCCCAGCCACGCTTGCAAACACCATGCCACCCCCAAAATTATTCCGTCTTACAAGTACCGAGGTACTTGTACTTCGTAAAGCACAAACTGTAGAAGGGAACATCGGAATGGTGTGGCTGCGATTGATGCCATCACTGATGCGTTTACGCCTGTGATGCCAGACCGTGTGTGGCTCGGAACAGTTCATTGTTTGGCACAGAAGAGAGCCATTTTGGGCGTATTCCACCCATTGAGGACTCGAGGATTCCAGCTCTAACATGCCAGCACCTTCGTTTACTTCGTGATTGATTTGCATCGAATCCCGTGGCCTGTTGTTGTTGGCAATCGACAACGGCGATTGATTGTCTAAAGATGACCGCATAAACGTCGATACATCCCCGCCGCATCCGTCTCGTATAGTCATGGATATGCTCCGTTTTTATCCACTAAATTCTTGAATACCCGGTCATACGGTAATAAAGCGAGGAGAAGAAAGGAATCCCGATTTATTCCACTTCACCGCTTGTGCCACTCCAATCCAGTCGGTGTGGAGAACACAGCACCAAGTCCGCCAGCCCGAGTTATCGAACCGGCCGCGTGGGGCTTGGCTTCTGGACTTTTTCCAATCGATGCAGGTACTAGCTTCGGCCGCCTGCGTGGCTTGCACATCGGAGAGTTCACGTGTGGCTTAAGACAAACTTCAATCTATCCATCAAGACCCTCACATGCCCGTGTTTTTTTTTTCCTTTCTGCCTAGGAACAACTCTAAATATGCCTGCGCAGTTCTCCAGTACAGGCTCCATTTCTATCGGCCCTTTTGCGAGATTGTTGGTCGTACAAAATCCAGTGAAAACATGAGCAAGCCGCCTATGTCTTTATTTCCTTTTACCCAATGCCAATTTGAGGCGCAGTTAATCCTGTCCTGAACTGCCCTTTTGACGTCTTATCCATGAAACTGTCTTTAAGCACTCTTTTCCTGAGGCTCTTCGGGGAGAGTAGCGACCTTCTCTTTGAACAGCTTCTCGGCCCTAGCCCACACGGGGTGCTCTCTCCGGTCTTGAGATAGAGGAGCGAGGGGAGCAAATCGTTGCTAAAGGCATCCGATGCCTCTCGTGGGAGCATGCTAGGGGGATAGTCAATGGCGATAACAGACAGCGGTGGGCCTTCGAGACCCTCAACTAGGACGGTTGGCTTGTCGAAGGTTGTGGCGGTATTGTAGACGGGAACGGGGTCATGAGGAGAAGTAGTATCCGCGGACACACCACCGATGACGGTGCTGCGGTCAGGGACTCGTAGGGAATCCATATCGACAAAATTGGGGATCTTGTGAGTTAGGATGCAGTTGATAAAGATGTCGCTCTCCACAATCTCCCTGAAGGGGCCTCTAGCCTTGGTTCCATGGAGATCGAGGATCTGTTCGGTAGAAATGCCGGTGCGGAAACTCACGTCCACGGCACGACGACCACACCTACCAAGGGCGCCGATTACGATGACTTGGGGCAACCGGCCAGCCTTGGCCTGGGCTTCAGAGAGAACCTTCTCAACTTCCGCAATGAGTTCATCCTCATTGGCGTAGTACTTAAGACTGGGCAACGGCTCGCCGGGATGCGTATCCAGGAGAGTAACCTCCCATAGGGAACCATGACAGCACGTTCTGCCATCCAGCCTGCTCCTTGTAGCCATGAGAAAAGTGCACAAAAGTATGCTTGAGCGGGACTTTTTTTTGCCGAGGCCGAGTGACAGTGATGTATCTGCATATCATGCCATTACCGTAGAATAGAACCGAGACTTTAGCTTTGAGGGCCACTCACAGTCTTCCTCGGGAAGCTCCTTGAGACCGCAGATGGTGTGATCAGTAGGGACGTCAGTCTAGCTACCCTCAGGAGCCAAGGTCGCGTCAGCAGCCTTAAACTCTGAATCATGCGCTCGGGGCTGCGCTCAACATTGACAGCATAGCCAGCGTCTACCAAGGCTTTGGTCGTACTGGTAGTGAGCATGGAGCGCTCCAGAGGCTCGTCTCCGATCGAAGGTGGAGAATAGTTCCAGGCATGATGGGTTGGCCGAGAGTGATACGTAATTTGGAATGCTTGCAAATCCGAGGAGAGAGGTTGCTGGTAGATTCTTCCTAGGTCCAATTGATGACACCAAATTGCCTTGAATTCAATTCGATAATTTCGATGACCTGTGGCTCTTCTCCGAGGCGAAAAGGTCCCTATCAACAGCTGAAATTGAGATTTAAGAGTGAGTAAATTGTCGGCTGTTGACAACTGTTAAAATGGTTGTTGTCCCCATCATCTGCGACCGACCCGTCATTGTCGGTCGCTACTTCGTACAGGTTCATCGCATTCCCACCGTTGTGATTTGGAATGGTCGCAGTGGGTCACGCAGAAGGGTCAACTACACATACATCATCACACATGAATCGGTCTCACCAGTTTAAATGATCATCAGTAATAGTGCTAGGTTGAAGCTTCGCCTCCTCGAATTCTGGATGATATGAACTCACCAGGTTCGGCTGGCAGCGGAGGTGTTCCTTCCTCCTTCCAGAAAAGCAACTCTAGGCAGCTCCCGAAGTAACCTTCCTCCCTCCCATACGACACAGTACCAAACCACCATCATTTCCAGTGGAACTGTTCATCCAACTCTGACATCTACGGTCGTATTTCTATTTCTTGCTTTTCACGCGGCACGTTGCTACTCGCCTGCTCGTGATGCCGAACCCCAGTAGCGAAGAGAGGAGCCTGTTAGACCGGCTCAAGGCACTGAACCCTTCTACGGCAATTAGCTTACCAGAGTTCGTTTGTCCCTCGTCTTCCAAGTCGTGCCACTCCTGGGTGAAGTTTTAGGCTAACTAGATGTTTCCTCAAACGTACCCGAAGGCCTCGCTCCGCAGCATCTTCTAACAAGGAATATAGCCGATTGCGAAGCCAGCCAGGAACAGACCTCGCGGGCCGGCTAAGACAGCTTCGAGAGCAAACCGAGAGCGATTCTGCGAGAGAAGCTCCATCTTCCCCACAGCAACCACGCGAAACTCAGACGAGTGCACTGCCACAACCACAAAGTTATAGCGCTAAAACGGCGGGGTCAATCCCGCCACCCGACAGTGCTGCGCCATCCTGGTCTAACGGCTTGGCCGATGACGATGGGATCTTGCAAACGGATGATGATTTTCTAGAAGATCTCCTAAACGAGGAGGCTGCGCTCGGTCACCAGCTGTCTCTGGACACTAGAGCGGAGCTGGATAGCCTCCATGAACTTGCACGGCAATTTTCCCTGCTCACGGCGGCCGGGAACAAAGAAACCAAACAGAAAGGTGATGATGACGATGATTCAAATGGGGACGAAATGACCCGAGAGGTTGAGGAAATTGTTTCCAAGGCTGTGACAGAGACAAAACTTGCATTGGAGCCGAAAGGTGATGACCCGAACCTAATTGCAGTTGTCGGAACCGAACTCGACACAGCTGGTGATGACACCGCCCTAAGCTCAAAGGATGGGGAGCAACCCGAGCTCTCACTCCCATCTGTTCCCACCGATATGCCTTCCCCGACTGCCTCGCCATCTGCTAAGTCGGCAGTCCCTATGACAGGTGATTTTGAAGATGACATGGCTCGTCGCATGGCTGCCCTGAGAAACTTCAAACTGTCCATTGGAGGACAAGACGAGGAATCTAACCCACTTGGCCTCCCATCGGTTCCCACATTCCAGCCCTCTGAAGTCGAGAAGCGAAAGGCGGGTCCAGGTGGCCGTGTGGGGTTCACCGACGATGACATGAAAACCTGGTGTGTGGTATGCCTTGAGGACGGTACTCTCATTTGTCCTGAGTGCGACGACGATGTTTACTGCTCTCAATGCTGGTTCGACATGCATAAGGGCCCCGCCGCTGGATTTGCAGAGCAGAGCCACCGAGCGCTACAGTTCAACAAGGATCAGAAGAAGAAGAAAGTGGCTATTGGTGCTTGAAGGATATCCTGTTTTGCGATTTCCCTTTCCTTTCACCCTGTCCTCTTTTCTAGCATCCACCATTCTGCATTCATGCAGTGGGCTATGAGAATACTGAGTAATGACAATACAAAACTAATGACATCTGAACCCTTTGCTTTCATTTTTTTTACCCTAATACCATGCCTATCCATTTATACCAGATGCGAAGTCCGTTTTCCATTTCCAGTACACAATCTCCCAAATATTCCGTATACCAGCGATTTCGCCAAAGAAAATTGTGAAAGAAAACAAAGAAGCCCCGCTCAGGACCTTCTCGGCGGTGGTCCCCGACTTCCTCTACCCCTGAGGTCCTGCCACGTCGCACCAAACCTCCTCCCAGTACTTGCGAGAAGCCCCTCTTCCTCGTCGGCCTCAGCATCCTCGTCGATCTCGGCGAGGTTGAGCTTAGGAGTGCGGAACAGCACCGTAATAAACACAACCAAGAAGATGCCAAGAAAGGCGAACTGCGCCCAGAAATCCACTACGCCGAAGAAGGGCCAGGTAATATTGACACGATTTAGGAAGGTCGACATAACCGTCGGCGTGCATACGTCCTTGGCGCGGGGGTATTTAAGAGCCTCGGAACACGGGACGATGAGGTCCCGATGCTCCGAGCAGTCTGGGCGTCCATGTTTGTCGAAGATATCGTTCGTGCAGAAAGTTTGCGTGCCATATATAGAGTATTGAGGAGCCACCATCGTGACGATGGTATAGTTAATGGCGAGGATTATAAGTGCTAGCATGACGGTGGCGATGAGGAGTGCCTGGGGTGCAGTTCGGCCTTTACGAATCTGGAAGATTCTAACCCATAGGAATCGAATACCGACCGCGGCGATTCCGGTGATAGAAGCACTGAAGAAGAGAAGGACCAGGAGCACCATAAGCACATAGTCAAGAGGGAACACGGCGGCTGCCTTCAGGAAGATCCAATTCATCGGCTGGAAGATGTTGAGGTGGCCGAGAATGTAGCCGCAGTGCCGTTTGCAGATCGAGTTCTTGGCCTTGTCAACGCCCGTGATGAACATGGAAGTCCAGATGAGAAGAGCCACGATGAGAACCAAGATTCCGGACAGGAGCTTGATGGGACGAAACACGGCACAGAGCTTAAGCCAGGTTAGGTAGACCCAGCTCCTGCCCTCACCCTGGGCCTCCGCTGCTAACCTCTCCCTGCGCACTAAAGTGCGCTCTTCGCGAATCAGTCGCTCCAGCTCCCTCCTATCTTTGGGAGGCATATCTCCAGTGCGGCCAACGTGTCTCATTTCCAGTTGGCGCTGGCGCTCTCGATTTTGCTCGAGGGCGGACGCTGTGTTCTGAGAGAGCTCAGGGCCCGAAAGGGATGGCGCGGTCTTGATAATGGAGACGGGCAGCAGCGCAAGACCAGCACCAGTATAAACCACATATAGAAGCGTCCCCAACGTAATTAGAAGACCGATGGCGAATCCAAGGGCCTTTTCTCCATTGTTTTCCGCGAGTAGACGCTTGAAATAGTCAAGGTCAAAGTGGCCTCCGGAATCCCTGCCAGCAGCGGGCACGAAGAATCCGAGTAGGAAGAGGATGACGACCAGGAACAAGAATCCAGCGGTGTATTTCAAGGTGCTCGCAATGCGGCTACGCAGGGTACGGCCCTCTTCGACCTCGATCTCGTCATACTCCTCGTACCAGAAATACCCAAAGGGGATAACTAGCAGACAGAGCAGAGCATCGAAGCTGTATAAGGTATAATAGACAATTTTGAGTGTCTGGAGTAGTTTGTCGACATGTTCGATAGTCGCCCAATCCTTCTTCACTCCAAGAGAACTCGTCGTTGCGGATACGAGGGCGATGTCGACCGGGAGGAGGAGTACTGTCGCGAGAAGAGCAGTAAGACTGACAATCGCAATGCCGCTGACAATGGGGGATCGATCGCGTGGAGTTTGCCAGGTGAACGTAGTGGTGGAGGCAGCTATTAGAGAGAGGGCCGCCGCGACCGCGTAAGTAACCCAGATTAGGGTCGTCTGGACAATGGCAGCCATTGTACCAAAGTTGGTGAGTTTCTTTCTCTTGCTTCTCTTGGAATTGCTGGGCGAAATGGAGAAAAAAGTGTCGTTTTTATACCTAAGTGTTCGATTGTTGATTGCCATCCAAGGTCGTGGGCATCGAGATGTACAAGACAGGCGTCGTCGTTGCCCGTCAACCGTGACGCAATGGTTTGTCTTGCATTACGGAAGGCGCGCTCTTGTTTCAAGCTGACGAGGAATCATTACGTCGGGCGATGGAGCTAAGCTCGGCATTCGTTATCGATTAACGCAATGACCTATTCTTATCGGCGGCATATTGCCAAGGACGGTACATGCAATAAAGGCATATTCTTAGCTCGGTTTAGTCAACAAGCAAACGCCCCCGTTCCCACACCCCTCCCCGGTTTATTTTGTGCCTGAGGCGTAAAATATTAAACGTGCTGCCCCACCACCAGAGAATACCCCGAAAACCAGAAAAAAGTTTTGTGAAGGAGAGCTAACACTTACAGGCGAGTCTGCCTTTAGAGGAAGAGAAGACACCCGAAAAATAACAAATTCCCTTCATATATCCCAATGTTCCGTTTATAGCCCTGCGAAGAATATCTATCACTCCACCCGGCGCTCGTCGACATGAACGCCCGGGCGATTCTCCAAGCCCAGGGATGGCGCGGCGACGGACACACCCTCCACGCGACCAGCGACGGCATCGGTCTCAAAAAGCGGTTACTCGTTAGTCGAAAGGATGGCACATCTGGCCTCGGAGCGTCGCAATATGCAAACGATCAATGGTGGCTAAGCGCACTCGACGAGCAGCTCAAGGGCCTGGATACATCCAATGGAAAGGTCGTTCAAACTCTCAAGGATGGAAAGTTGAACCGGCTTGACGAACAAGCTGGCAAGTCAGAATTATATAAATCTTTTGTATATGGAGGAATACTGCAGGGAACGGTGGATCTCCTACCAGCCGAAGTTCCGGAGCAAACAATCAACACTACCCGACTACCCCCCGAACCTCGACCGACAACGATGATTGCGAATCCCTCCGAGAGCGAAAGCACAAGCACTTCCGACTCTACAGAAAAGCCGAAAGAGACTAAAGAGGAGCGCAGGGCGCGAAGAGCGGCACGGCGGTTACGGCGGGAACAGAAGAGAGCTCGCCGCGAAGCCAAGCAATTAGCCCGTTCAGGAACATCTTCGGAAACTAGTACTGTTGCGAATTCCGTCAAGTCCATGCGAACTGAAACTAAGGAGGAGAGGAGGGCGAGGAAAGAGGCGAAGAGGAAGCGGAAAGAAGAGAAGAAGCGCTTAAAAGGCTGAAGATTTGATGTCATCTGGGATATGCCCCCTTTTTTGGTTATGCGTTATTACCATGGCTAGTGATATGGCGTTTGGAGTTAGCACCCGTCAGTTTGTCGCCTCACTTATCCTGGCTCTAAAGTTTTGATGGCTCGATGAAAACGTGATAGACAATGATACCCTGGGTTATGTTTCTTTCGGAATTTTTCCTGGCTTGTTGGACAAAAGCCAGGGCCGCCTGTCCCAGAAGTCATCCTTGATGATGTCCAAATGCTCTATCAACACTCTAGCCTTCTCCCGCTTCTTCCTGTCCTTTTCAGCCTGTGTCTTGGTTTGGACAATGGGTTCGGCAAGGTCGTCTGCTTCCGCCTCTGTATTATGGGTTCCAGGTTCGACAAGCTCGTACTGAAGGCGTTAGCTAGTGTTTAGTTACCAACGGGAGGGATAATAGCCGTACGTCTCTGAAAACCACACTTCCTTTCTTGAACATTTCCGGTTCGTTATTGTAATTTATTCCGAACCTCGAAAATAAGAGTTCGTTCTTGTCCCGCGCCAGAGTTCCCTGCGAGATGTTAGGTGCTTCCTTGAACGATGCAAATAAGTAATTAGAGACATACTGCAAGAAGCTTTTCCGCTTCCTTATTGTCGTGGTTCCCGAGCTGGATTAAAGCCCAGAACGCCGTATTGTAGAGATTGTTGATGTGGCCTACAACAGTTAGCTCCTGGACAGAGAGAACAACACAACTCTGAACGAACAGTCAACTTGTCTCCAGCTGAGGTAGTCACGGAGGTTATGAACACTCGGATAGCAGACAGCGCGGCCGTCAAAACTCGGTAGAGGAGGAGATAGTGGAATGTCGGGAAAATACGTCGGCCAGAAATAGATATAATTTGCGGTGAAGGTTGAAACGACAGTGGTCACGAGCTTGCTAATATCGATTAGTAGGAGATCACCTTTGGACAGGCAGAGGTCTGATGGGAACAATCTGACCTTTCTCTTCGTTCGAAGAGCACACAAGTCTTATGGAAGACAAAGCTATCAAGGATCTTAACTCCACTTATCCGTAGAATGCTTACATGGAGGAGCTAACCTGTATTCGTCGCTGACGCCATAAGCGATGGTGATGTCAGGTAGCTCGGTGACGACAGCCCGGGCGGCAGCGTTCATGAGATCTAGAGCTCGCTTATCGTTGGGTTTCTCAAAACCATACTTGGCACACAGTCTGGACAAACATTAACTATTAAATGAAGCGAATACCGGACAGGGCTCTAGATTCTCACTTGGTGAAACCCCGGCCGTCAATTCTTACAACTATCCATGTGTTCGGAAGGAGGTTGTCAGGCCGCTCGAAGCTTTTGACATACTCGAACCTAGTTGACTATCTATTAGAAATGAAAGGACCCGGGAGCTATATTCTGGAGTTCGGGATCCGTACTTGGAGTTCGCCATATTGAGCCGCGATATACGCTTGGGTTGCGTGGCACGAGATGATTCCTTTAAGTTGAAGGTTTCATTGTTCAGACATCACTGAAAGAAAGTGGGGGAATTTCATTCACGGGTACCTCTGTACAACCTATTTGCGGGTATAATTGGTGCTACAGGTGACACCTGGAAGTATCTTGGTACCTTTATTGCCAAACCTTGGTTTTTGCATGTTGGTGGGGTGGATCTGTCTGCGACAGGATTAGCCTTGCAGCTAAATCTCCCAAGCGAGAGGCGATCGCGGAGAGTGTTTAACTTCCACTCCATTTTCGAACCGAACTGCATTGAAAAACACAACGATGAATTTACTCCTTTCCGACGACTATCTGCTGCAGGATTACCCTGAAAACATCACCAACACCATCCGGTCCGGTCACTCAACATGCCTCCGGTTCAATCGCAAAGGCGACTACCTCGCTTCTGGTCGCGTCGACGGGACCGTTGTAATATGGGATATTGAGACGATGGGGGTAGCCAGAAAGTTGAGGGGTCACAGCAAGAGCATCACGTCGCTAAGTTGGTCTCGGTGTGGAAGGTATCTGCTGTCAGCCTGTCAAGGCTGGAAGGCTATCCTATGGGATCTCCAAGATGGCAGCCGGTATCGTGAGGTTCGATTTCGGGCGCCAGCATATATCGCAGAGCTCCATCCATGGAACCCGTAAGTTTATTCCTGCTCCAGTGTCTTGAAGAGCCTCCCTTTATGTGAACTCTATAATAAAGATGTCGGTCGTAGTCACCAGTTTGTCGTCTCCCTCTTTGACGAACAACCACTCCTTGTCGACGTCACGGAACCGATCGACGTCAAACACGTCCTCCCTTCCTCTCCGAAACGAACGAACGTCGAGAACGATACTGCGCTAAAAGAAAAACAAGCGAAAGAGGACGCGAAGCAGATGACGACAGTTACAATATTTACGTCGAGTGGAGACCACATTATAGCGGGTACAACAAAAGGTCGGCTAAATATCATCGACGCGAAGACACGAGAAATAATCTTTTCCAACAAAATTTCCGGCTCTGTCATCACGACTCTAAGAATCTCCGGCTCGGGCAAGGAGTTGCTGGTCAACGCGCAGGACCGCATAATCAGGACCTTTCTCGTCCCGAATCTCTCGGCTGAGAATCTCGATCTCGACACCATCCAACTACCCCTCGAGCACAAATTCCAGGACGTTGTCAACCGCTTATCATGGAACCACGTCACCTTTAGCTCGACCGGCGAGTATGTCGCTGCCTCGACATACAACAACCACGAATTATACATCTGGGAGAGAAATCACGGAAGTTTGGTCAGGATGCTCGAAGGTCCGAAAGAGGAACAAGGCGTTATCGAGTGGCATCCACACAGGGCGCTGCTCGCCGCTTGTGGTTTGGAAACTGGCCGCATCTACATTTGGTCTGTCACGAGCCCGCAAAAGTGGTCAGCACTCGCACCTGATTTCGCCGAAGTCGAGGAGAATGTAGAGTATATCGAGAAGGAAGACGAGTTCGACATATACGCGCAAGAGGAGATACATCAGCGGCGGCTAGATGCCGAGGACGAGGATGTGGATGTGCTGACAAAGGAACCGTCAAAAGTGGACGAGGAAGACGAGGATACTTTCCGAATGCCTATCCTATTCAACCTCGGGGAAAGTGATAGCGAGGAAGAGTTTATAGCTGTCTCCACTGGCACAATGCGGCGTAGGAGCCCTGGAGAAGGCCAAGGAGAGATTTCACTCAATGGGATCGAGGAAAAGGCACTGGTCCCCAAGCGAGGAACAGGAAGAGGAAGGAGTAAGAAAAAGTAGCAACGTCGTGAAATGCCAAATGGATCAATCAATATACCCCCTTTCTTTCTTTGCACGTTCCAAAATCCCGGGTCGGACTAGGACTCTGTATACGCGCCGCGCAGGCACCGTAATGACAGCATCTCAACCTGCATCTTGTATTTTCTGTCGCCGGCCCCGCTGGAGCTTGATATTGTTAGGAGGGCGATCAATGGTGGCAGGAACAACGGAGTCGACCATTCATCAACAACAATGGTTGTTGATAATGTGGAGAATCTGGAGGTGAAAGGTTATTTGATTTAAATATTTTCCAAAAGTAGAAATACCTGTACTGGAGCTATTTTGCATGCTGTTTCACCGTGAATGAAGTACCTCGACATTATTCCCCGGTCAGGCATCATTGATCCACGCATTCAGCGTCCAAAGAGGCGCTGAGCCCACTGGAGCAGGCAGCGGTTTGGGAAAGGCAGAAAATTACCTAATCGGGGCTAGCGTCATCTCCCACGGTCAGATCCAGCCTCAAAGCCAAACCTCTCGCCCCCGTGAATTTTTCAACAACGTAACCCTCGACAAACCTCTTGTCATCAACCACCATCGCATCACAACACGCGTCAGGACGCCGTAGATAGTGTCTCTGACCTTCTTTCACGACTTCGAGTGCTTTTCTTCGCGTTATCGTCGCCTTTTTCCCGGCAATCGTGCGACGGTGGCGACTGCGACGACGTTTTACTAGGTTTCTTCCTCGGCCGCTGGCCAGGAAGGGCGCCGACCTCAAGCGCCATCCGCAATCATCCACCAACGCTCTTTTCCATCTCTGAAATTCTCGCGCGCTTTCCTGCTGTCTTTCGTCGATTTAATTCTCGCGTTCTTTCGACCGACTCTTCGTCCTGGTCACCTCTATTACCGCGTTCGTACCTTCCCCATCCAATCGGTCTCGACGCGCCACCGGCCCCCTCTTCGACTCGCAACACCTTTCTCCTATCCATCAAAACTCGCGATAATCATCCATCAAAATGGCGAACCTATACTTCTCTCACTCGAGCGCGCCGATAAAGACGGTAGAGGAGATCCAGTTTGGCATCCTGGCTCCTGAAGAGATCAAGAACATGAGCGTGTGCCACATCATCTACCCTGAGACCATGGACGAGTTGCGCATCAAGCCTCGCGACGGAGGATTGAACGATCCCCTTCTCGGATCCATCGATAGACAATTCAGGTGCAAAACATGCACCCAGGCGATGGGAGAGTGTCCAGGCCATTTCGGCCACATCGAGTTGGCGAAGCCCGTTTTCCACCCAGGCTTCCTCAAAAAGGTCAAGAAGATTCTTGAGATGGTTTGCCACAACTGCAGTAAAGTGAAGGTGGATAGGGTAAGTTAATGGCGAAGTTTGATTGCTTGCAAGCTTAGCCATGCTAATCAGGCCTCAGACCGACGCGGACTTTGCGCGTGCAGTCCGAATTCGAGAACCCAAGGCGCGTTTCCAGAAGGTTTGGGAACTCTGCAAGAAGAAGAACATCTGCGACAACGAGCCCCGCGAACGGATGGATCCCGGTGTAGATGGTGGACAGCAGAAGGTCATCATCAACCACGGCGGCTGCGGCAACATTTGCCCCGAAGTTCGCCAGCAGGGGCTCAGCATTCTTCTCAAAGGTGGCATGGCCGATCAAGAAGGTGCTCCTTCTTCCAAAAAGAAGGATATGGTGCCCATTTCTCCCGAACAGGTGTTAAACATCTTCCGCCGCATCTCAGATGATGACATGAGGGACATGGGTCTGAATGCAGACTATGCTCGCCCTGAATGGATGATCGTCACTGTCTTGGCAGTTCCACCCCCTCCCGTCCGACCCAGTGTCTCCATGGACGGTACTGGCACCGGCATGCGAAACGAGGATGATTTGACTTACAAGCTGAGTGACATTATTCGAGCGAACGGCAATGTAAAGCAGGCTATCCGGGAGGGCTCTCCAAACCACATTCTTCGCGACTTTGAGCAGCTTTTGCAATACCACGTTGCCACGTATATGGATAACGACATCGCAGGCTTGCCCCGCGCCCTGCAAAAGAGCGGCCGACCCGTCAAGGCCATTAGATCGCGTCTAAAGGGAAAGGAGGGTCGTTTGAGGGGAAACCTCATGGGAAAACGTGTGGACTTCTCAGCTCGTACCGTCATCACCGGAGATGCCAACTTGTCGCTCGACGAAGTCGGTGTTCCTCGCTCGATCGCGCGTACACTCACGTACCCCGAGACTGTCACCCCTTACAACATTGGCAAGCTTCACCGCCTCGTACAAAATGGTCCGAACGAGTATCCCGGCGCCCGATATGTTATTCGCGCTGACGACGTCGGCGTTACCCGAATCGATCTGCGACATCACCGTCGCGCGGGACAGATTACTCTCGAGTACGGCTGGAAGGTCGAACGCCACCTCATGGATGGCGATTATATCATCTTCAACCGTCAGCCGTCTCTGCACAAGGAGTCGATGATGGGTCATCGAGTTCGCGTCATGCCCTACTCGACATTCCGACTGAATCTCTCTGTCACGTCACCTTACAACGCCGATTTCGATGGTGACGAGATGAATTTGCACGTCCCCCAAAGCGAAGAAACTCGCGCCGAAGTTAGGGAACTTTGCATGGTGCCTCTGAACATCGTCTCGCCGCAGCGAAACGGTCCGCTCATGGGTATTGTTCAGGATTCACTGGCTGGTATCTACAAGCTTTGCCGTCGTGATACCTTCTTAAACAAGGAGCAGGTGATGAACGTCATGCTCTGGGTGCCTAAATGGGACGGCATCATCCCGACCCCTGCGATCCACAAGCCGATCCCGCTATGGACTGGCAAGCAAATCATCAGCATGGTCATCCCGCCCACCATTAGCTTGTTCAATCCTAGTGAGAGCCGAGAGGATGCGCCGCTGAAGGATGAGGGTCTCCTCATCCAAGGTGGAAGGCTTATTTACGGTCTTCTCTCGAAGAAGAGCGTAGGTGCCGCTGGCGGTGGTATCGTGCACTTGGCCTACAATGAGCTTGGTCCGGAGGGTGCCATGGCGTTCCTTAATGGGGTTCAGTCCGTGGTCAACTATTGGTTCTTGCATGTCGGCCATTCTATTGGAATTGGCGACACGATTCCAGATAAGGCGACCAGTGAAAAGGTGCAGATTCATATCGATGAGCGCAAGGCGGAAGTCGCAGCGCTCACTGCCCAGGCAACGGCAAACCAGCTCGAGGCTTTGCCTGGTATGAACATCAGAGAGACCTTTGAAAACAAGGTCTCCATTGCCTTGAACAAGGCTCGTGATGATGCCGGTACCACCACCCAGAAGAGTTTGCGCGATATGAACAACGCGGTTCTCATGGCCTCATCGGGTTCTAAAGGTTCGTCCATCAACATTTCCCAAATGACGGCGCTCGTCGGCCAGCAGATTGTCGAAGGAAAGCGTATTCCTTTCGGATTCAAGTACCGAACGCTGCCCCATTTCACCAAGGATGATTACTCCCCCGAGGCACGTGGGTTCGTCGAGAACTCTTACCTCCGTGGTCTTACGCCAACTGAGTTCTTCTTCCACGCCATGGCTGGTAGAGAAGGTCTCATCGATACTGCAGTTAAGACGGCCGAGACGGGCTACATCCAACGTCGTCTCGTGAAAGCGCTTGAAGACGTTAGCGTGAAGTATGACGGGACCGTCCGCAACTCTCTTGGTGACATCGTTCAGTTCCTCTACGGAGAGGATGGCCTCGACGCTCTATGCATCGAAAAGCAGCGTATGGATCATCTCAGCATGTCCAACGCCGACTTTGAATCGCGCTATCGTCTAGACGTCATGGCCAACAAGCGGCCTGCTGCCCTGGATGCTTTGGAGTATGGCAATGAGATCGTTGGCGACCCTGCCGTCCAGCAATTGCTGGACGAGGAATATGACGCCCTCTGGTCTGATCGAAACAACGTCCGTGAGATCAACGCCAAGAAGAAGGGTGACGAGATGATGCAGCTTCCTCTCAACGTCATTCGAATCATTGATTCGGCTAGGAGGCTGTTTGGCGTTGATGGTAGCCAGCGCAGCGACCTCCGCCCTCAAGACGTCATACCCGCGGTGCAGGCGATGCTCGATCGCATGACTATTGTCACTGGCAATGACCCTATCTCTCATGAAGCCAACAAGAACGCCATGATTCTCTTCAAGGCACAGCTTCGTTCCCGCCTGGCTTTCAAGCGTATCGCTGTTGGCCAGCGTCTCAACAGGCTCGCCTTCGAGCACGTTCTTGGTGAGCTGCAGGGCCGTTGGGACAAGGCATTCGTGAACCCTGGCGAAATGGTTGGTGTTTTGGCAGCCCAGTCCATTGGTGAGCCTGCCACTCAGATGACGCTCAACACGTTCCATTTTGCTGGTGTATCGTCCAAGAACGTTACATTGGGTGTTCCACGTCTGAAGGAAATTCTCAACCTCGCCACAAACATCAAGACGCCTTCAATGGTCGTATATCTCGAGGGACGAAACGCCACTCAGGAGGCGGCGAAGGCTCTTCGAAATGCCGTCGAGTATACGACTCTGCGATCAGTCACCGCGTTCACAGAAATCTACTATGACCCCGATATCATGTCGACTACCATCCCTGAGGATATGGACATGCTCGAATCATACTGGCTGACTGATGACACGATGCGCCATACGATTGATGACCAATCTCGTTGGCTCCTTCGTATCGTGCTTGATCGGCAGAAGATGTTGGATAAGGGTTTGGACATTGAGGATGTCGCTGCCCGAATCCGACAAGACTACCCCTCCGATCTTGCAGTCATTTCCAGTGATAACAATGCCGACGAGCAGGTAATCCGCATTCGAACAATATCGAGCAATGACAAAGATGAAGACTCGGGTGTTATTGAGGACGACGTAATGTTGAAGCGTTTCGAGAGCCATCTTCTCGACACGCTCACCTTGCGCGGCGTGCCGGGCATTGAGCGAGCTTTCTTGACGAAGGGTGACAAGCTCATCGAGACTGATGACGGATCCCTTTTGGCTGGCAAGACGGACCCTCGCTGCGAGGAGTGGTATCTCGATACCTCCGGCAGTGCGCTCCGCGAGGTCCTCACAATTTCCGGTGTTGATACGGCCCGAACCTATACCAACAACGTTTGGCAGATCCTCGAAGTATTTGGCATCGAGGCAGCCCGTGCTGCCATTGTGCGCGAGCTTACGCAAGTGTTAGCCTTTGGTGGTTCCTACGTCAACCATCGACATATCGCCCTTCTCGTCGATGTCATGAGTTATCGTGGTTCCATCTCGGCCGTCACTCGTCACGGAATCAACCGAGCCGACACTGGTGCGCTTATGAGGTGTTCCTTTGAGGAAACGGTTGAAATTCTCTTGGAGGCGGCGTCCAGTGGAGAGCTCGACGATTGCCGAGGAATCTCGGAGAACGTTATGCTGGGACAGATGGCGCCTATGGGCACAGGCAACTTTGAGGTGTTCCTTGATCCCAAGATGCTTGATACCGTCATTTCTGATCACGCACGCATGGGTCTCATGCCTGGAATGCCGGTCAAGGGCGGCCCGACAGAGGGTGCTGCTACGCCATACGACAGCGGATCTCCAATGGCGGATTCCGGCTACGTGTCTCTTGGACCCGGTACCCCCGATGCCGGCAACTTCTCTCCCATTGTGGGAGCAGGAAGCGAGTCCCCAGCTGGCTTCCAGACGTCTTACGGTGCAGACGGCTATGGTTCTGGCAGCTTCAGCCCCTACTCTCGTGGAGGCGCCACGAGCCCATTCAGTACATCCCCCACCTCACCAATGGGCGGATATGGTGGATACTCACCGACGTCACCTGCTGGATACTCGCCGACTTCGCCGTTACTGGATAGCTCTGGCGGACGCTTCGCCACCTCTCCTTCGTTCAGCCCTTCTTCGCCTTCATTCTCGCCCACGTCTCCCATGCTCCATCGGCCCACGAGCCCCAACTACAGCCCGACGTCCCCGACGTATTCGCCAACCTCTCCCACGTCGCCCAGGCACTACTCGCCTACGTCACCCAACCAGTTCAACTCACCCACATCTCCCAACTACTCGCCGGCCAGCCCGAACTACAGCCCGGCCTCTCCCAACCTCCACGCAGCTGGGGCAACCTCGCCCTCGTACTCACCGGCGTCGCCGAAGTGGTCTCCCACCTCGCCGCAGTCATACTCGCCTACGAGCCCTACCTTCCAACGAAGCCCGGCTCAGCAGTCGCCGACGAGCCCCAGCTACTCCCCTACTGTAAGTTGATTTGATGATACCCCCGCTTTGTACTTGAACCCAAAGTATGCTTACACGCTTTTGCGATAACAGTCACCTCAGTGGTCTCCTAGAACCCCTGGACCTCAGAATTAAGGAGGCAGGCAGGATGACCCTCGGCTACATAAGTTGCCAGCCGACTGATCGCAAGAAAGCATCGAGTCCTAGCACAGCATGGCCTTGTTTTTTTTCGAGGCGTTTATAGTGTTACATCGAAATTACGACGCATTGTGTCTTTTTTCTCTCTCCCAAAAAACTTTCTCTTTTCCCATGCGTTTCTAGTGTTTTTTTTACTCTTCTACGGCGTCAAATTAATGCATCATGACATGGTCGTCATCCGGTTCGTTTTTTCCTTCTTTTTTCTCCTTGTTTCCTTTCCGCCCTTTTGGCCCCGGTGTTACGACCCAGAGCTTTGCAATATAGAATCAAAAAGACTGGTATTTTCAACCTGAAAAAGAGAGGGGAAAATAGGATTCGTGGCTTTTTCTGTGCATAGGTAATGGAAGTTGTGGACTCGATCAAACAAAGACTTCATTTTTCTCTTATTCCAGCCCTATGGCCGGTTTTCCTATTCAAGTGGATGGAACGAAAAGTGAAGTGAGAATAAAAAGAAAAAAAGGTGCAGAGGGTACGCCAGCATCGAGGAGAGAGCGACAGAGGAGGAGGAGGAGGAAGAAGAAGAAGATGAAGAAAATGAGAAACGAAGGCTGTATTCTAAAGGAGGGAAAAGCTGCCAAAAAGGGGCGACTGGCTACTCGAGTGTATATTAATATCAGAGGGGAGGTTTCTTGATGGAACTCTTTTTTTTTTATCTTGGTTCCCTTCGAATGTTTTTTTTCCTCCCCTTTTTTATCATCGATTCCCTCTCCTTTTCCTTATGTGTGTCTGTTGAGCTGTTTTCCACACTGGCTTTTGGATCCAATTTTTTCTTTTCTTTTCAACAGATTGACTTGATCGATGGAGAAGAAAAGGGAGTGGCACATAGACTGCGAGTAACTTCGTTTGATAGAATCAACCAATTAAATCAGATTTTTTTTTTTACTAAACTCGTTGCTTGCTCAACTGTCTCCTGGATCGATCCCCGTCACCAATTGAGCTTCGTGCTGCTCATGGAGGAAGGGGGGAAATGGCAATGACATCAATAAGAAATTGGGGGCTAAGAGAACGGAGAAGTGGAAATGAAGAAAAGAAACGGGGAAAGAAGAACGGGGCGCAAGCCCAGCACGCGACAAGTTTCGGACCCCGAGATGGTCTCGATCGTCCAGGAATGCACTCATCGTCACTGGGCATCTCCAAGGCGAATCTGTCGCCATCATGCCCTGGCCGCCGGGCCAACTAACGAGTTTGCCGACACTGCAAGCCAACATCGGATCGTGACCAGTTAGTCCCACATCCGTATTGCCCCGGGGGGCGTGTGGAAGGGAATGCCGCCGTTGGTCGTCGAATCTGCTCAGATCCCCGGGTTGACTCCCGTATTCAGATTGTCCAGCATACCTCCTATCCCATTCTAGGGTATATGTTGGCAGGATTAGGCAGGATTCAGCGCCCAGCGGCCACCTCGCCTGTCGCATTTGCGAAAATGGATTTGGGGACCTGAAAAAAATAAAAAAATGCCTATCTGACAATATTAGCCGCGATCCTGCGCCTTGCGCGGCCGAGGAAGACCTAAAACTCCACCAAAATGCACATTATAATCGTTGGTCTTCTCTGTAAGAGATACACCTCAAAACCCGACCCTTCGCTCAACCTCGTTTACAGAAAGAAGACTTCGCACGCCAGTATCCTCAGTCATGTCCTTTTGTGCCTAACGCCCGCCCCCAAAAGGATCGCGACGTGAGGGAGGAGGCGTGTTAGTTGACGGCCGTCAAAGCACAGCTAAGATTTGAAGGGGGTGGAACCGGGTAGACTTGGCTACTAGCGAAATAATACCACGATAGCTTCGTCCAAACAGGGATTTTTGCCCTTTATTTTCCTCCCAAAGAATGTGAAAATTTATACTCGTGACATCAGTGGCTCGAAATCTTGAAAATACTGGGCTCAGGGCCGCAAGGAAAAGCCGCATGATGGGGGCCAGAAGAATGAAAAAGGAAAGCAGCAAACCTGGGAGTGTCATCAGAGAAGCCTCCAGATTCAGAAACCTGCGTCGAGGGTGGGCTGTTTCTCCATCCGCAGACAGAAAACACGAACGCTCCATTCTCTCGTTGGAAGCCTCAGCCCCACGCATGCGCATGGAGAAGACAAACAAAAGAAGCCAGACGTTGGCGCTTAAAAAAAAGTAGTGCACACGATACTGGACGAAACAGGAAGCCCTCATCAACATGTTTGCAAGACACGTTGCAGTGCTTTGTGGAGACTTGAGGGCCGGAATGGACGGGGTGTGTGGGGTACAAATCCATCGACGGTCTGAGCCCACCCACCCTGACACTTGTTTGTGCACCACCAGATGCTGAATTGAATCACAACATTGAATCTTCACGCCCCCCGGGCTGTCAGGGCTGAACAGCGTGATGCACACGCCTCCCCCCTCTTCACTGTTGAACCATAAACTTGCTTGGCACGACAAATAATTCCCGGACTTTTCCAGAAGAAAGTCGCATCTCATCCAAAGAACGACAATAAAGGTAGGGGGATTTTTGTCCGGGGTTCGTTGGCTGAGGCCAGACAAATCCTGGGGCGGAATCTCAGAACAGGAATCGAGAGAGTCAAAAGGTCAACTCGCAACCGGGATATACCGGAAGAATAGAACAGTCATTAATATGAAATGAACGCTTTTCTAGGGAGGAAAAAAGTGTATAAAGTCTAAGAGATGACGGCTCTGCGGCCTCAAGCTTGGCCCGGGCTCAAAGTTGTGAGAGTGTTGTGCAGTCTCTCCTCCTGACATGACCGGTGGCTGTTTGTGCCGCACCGCATGTGCCTTGGTACTTGGCACCCTAATTCAGTCGAGGGTACTGTAGCATTGTCGTCTGTCATCTTCTGCAGTGAAACTTGGTTAACATCTAGCGCACATCATGTGCAGTAGCGCATCGAGACATAACCTGGCCAGGGACCTGTGTGGTGTCGTCGAGATGTCGTATTCTGACTTATGATAGAGGGGGGATCCCTGGATCAAGATCTGCAGGGCAGGCCGGGGAAGTGTTCCTGAACCTCAGGCTAGCACCATTTCAGACATATTGAAGCCTCTCGATTCAGGCTCGCTTCTCCATGTCGTTTTGCTGCGGCGTAACAAGTAGCACAGAACATCCCCGTCGATTTTGTTAGAATTTCTCCCAGAGCGGAACTAGTCCACGAAACTGCTGCACCACATCGGAAAGAGGGGATCGATGGACCATGTCTCTACCAATGCCCGTTGGCCCTTTAGCGCTGCAATGCAAGGTGATCAGTACCCAAAGGGGGGTGCATCTGCGGCCAGTTAGACTGCTACTGGTATGAATCCCCAGGGTCGGATTTCGCTGCACGTATCGTGCTTGAGGCGGAGACAGCATATTCAGCGAGGTTGTTCTTGTAAGTCCAGATCACTTCGATTTCTATCCAAACTAGGGAAAGAGGAGGGGGTAAACGTGTTCGGCGAGCTGAGACTAACCACGAGATACCATACGGTTGACTTGCAAATGTATCGCTTGATCGGTTGCATCATATACGTATACGAGACAGGGTAAGGGACAACACCCCCAATTTAAACAAACATCCACACACAATCCGAAGGTAGCGAGGAACGCTTGGATCATCCGAAGTGGTCTTTCCTACCATCCTTGCAGTACGAAGTAGTAAAGCCAAATCAGGTTAGAACGTAAATGCCGTTGGGAGAGACGTTTCGGAAATTGGACTTCAACCGAGAGGAGCCTCCTACTTGCTTGTCGGCATGTTGTCCATCCTCCTGTATCTGCAGGGCTTGGCTAATCCCCAGTACCTGTAGACAGTAATGTTGGCGACGCTTAATTGCTGTCTGAACCGTCACCTGTATAGATTTCCCGTCGCCTTTAACGGTTGAAATTGCATCCCTGTGTTGGGTGGCGCACCTCAGAAGAGAATCTGGTTGAAGAATCCAGAAATCAGAAATGAATCAGTGACTGACGATATCGATTCCATGCCTGGCAAATTCGTGCAGCAAGACTCCAGTCGCCAGGTTAGTGCGGACGCACTGGCTTTCGATAACCCCAATCGGAGCTGCTGAGGCCGAGACGTAGGATGGGTGAAGGTGGAATCGAATGATGCTCTGGCTTTGTCGTTGGAATGCAATCGGCTGGACGAAATCATGGACTCTCCAGGAAGACGTCCCTTATACCTCCTCCATGAGCTAATGCGGGCCACGTTAGTGTAAATGCCAGCCACACCACAAATTAGCAATTGCGCCATTGATCACCACCGTTTTGCACTTACACTGAATGCAACCGCCACTATCCCGGGCTTGGTTCTCGGTCAGATTGCCTCGATTCTGAAGGCTCCAACAGCGTCCGGCTGCGATAAAAGGCCAATTACATGACGGCCTAATGGCTTTTGAGCGGGCACCCTTTCCCCACTCTTTCGAGTAATTTTGTGACTATCCGGTTTTATTCCTGTTGCTTCGTAGGTCCTTCGGTTGGATTTGGGGGACAAAAGTGCGGATCGCCGGGCTCACCGCCGCCAAACCTCGCAAGCTTTGGGTCCAACTATTATCTGTCTGCCGATGTCCGCAGTGAAGGTTGACCCGGGTCTATTGAACGACTCCACTGCAGCCAATGTGGACTTCCAACAACTGAATTGCGATGTTGCATTGTGGCCCCCGTACTGCCTACAGTGGAGCGCTCGCTCATCGGTCGAGGCCATGACCTATTAATCCATTTCATGTCAGAATTAAGGAATGCGAAATTCTCCGCCACTCGCCGCACAAGTTGACGGCGAAAACTAAACTCCCGCTGAGCGACTAACCTCGAATCGGATCTTCCTCCTTACTGTCAAGGGATGTTGGGTGGCTTGAGGGATCAGCAAGGAGCCGAAGGCACCTGGGTCGCTTGAGATGCGGCCACCTGTACGGCCACACCATCTCGGCGGCCTTCGAAGTGGGCAATGGACCGCCATCCCGCAACAACGTCAACGACTAAATATAAACGCTCGGTAAAGTAGTGACTACCAGCCGCGGGTTGCAACCCTCTCGTTCTTCAGAAACTCAGCTCATCATGTGACAGGGAGAAGCGTCAATCACATGATGGAGACTTCATGCATGCAAGGCTGACGAGGCTGCACTGTAGATCACCAACATGGTAGGTACCTTCTTGATTTCCGTATAAGTGCCTACTCGTAATTCAGTGTGGTGCTCCGCAACTGCTGGTGGCCAGTTGGCTGCTCCTTTCACTGTGGTTGCTCATATTATACGGCTTCAATCAGAAGTGCATCCGCGGCGAATCCGTGGTTGATCTGGCAAACGAGATTCTAGAGCTGTTTAGTCCACCTAGAATATAATTGAAATCAAGGAGTCGGTGTGGGCATCATATGGATCGCCGAACCTCTGATTGCATTTTTATCGACTCCTCACCGCTGTTTTCTGCGTTCGACAGATCACGAAGGGATGCCGGGATCCGTCATGGACAATGACGAACGGCCATGGAAGGTGGCCAATAAGGCCTCTGTTCCGCGAAGCAGAATAAAAACTATGTCTCGAAAGAAAAATCGAACTCAATTGGCATGAAACAAGACAGCAGCTCTGTAGCAAGCATGGCGCGATGCTGGAAGCGAGCCCTACACGGATTCCACCGAGATTTGGCACGTACAGTTGTACGTCCAACACTCAAACCCACCATAGGCATGACATCATCCATATATCGATGTACTTATTTTGTCAAGAATACAGCAGGGGCTATGGAGATTTCATGCTGTGCGAGCCTGGAAGAGGAACAAGCAGGGGAAGGGAGGAGTGGAGAGACACTCCTTCCTCCTTGCATTTGACGTACTGACACAACGCAAGGTACCTCAGGCGATGGGGTAGCACATGCCAGCCACCTACATAAGGCTGTATCACATTGTAGCTATCAGGGTAGGCGTGGACAGCAACTTCCATAGCTGTAACGAGATACACCCATCGATTGATATCTTAGCTCGAGGCAGGTTAGGAACGTTTGTTTTCCTGCAATCTCTCCTTCCAACTCAAGAAACCTCGGCCTCTTGCTACATTCCAACCTGATATTCTATCCGTAATGTAGATTCTGGCGGAAAACAATTTGAAAGTACCGAGGTCCTCTTTTGGCAGCTGGCTTGCACAGCGTTTGTCAGTTTCACGAGTCTGACGAGTCTCAACCACACATCGTTGCTACCCATACTTCAAGCTATGGGCATTTGCGTCCTCTACTTGAGTTATTGTTTTTCTTACATGAAATCTTGGGGGCACACATAAAGAATACTTTGAGGGAGGTCACTATCAGAGAGGCGGAGCTTATGTAGATATGGTGCTATTCAGAGTATAGGTGGAAAAGGCTAGACGAGACGACGATGATGTCGTTTGAATCTAAGTATAAAAACTGGTACAAAGTGCAATATGAAGGAAGGTAAGAATGAAAAGTGATTTGGGGGAAAAGGAAGCCTTCAGGCAAACAGAGCCGGGAGAGGAAACGTCCGAAGAAACCAGCGGGGAAACCTAGCTTGTATCAAATACAGCTAGTACCCGATCGTCCGCACTCTCCCACCACTATAAAGAAATCAAGTCATGTGGAAAAGACCGGGGGAAATAGAGAAAGTAAAAGAATGAAGAAGAGAAAACGAGGAATGAGGAATGAGGAAAAAGGGGGTGTAAGAAAAGTAGAATCAAGATGTAAGCCAGCTTCACACCACAAGCCCATGTAAGACCACCTCCGTATCAGACGAGTATCCTTGATGCCTGGACTCTTCCTCCTCCATCTAGATTGTGAGCTCCGAGGAAGAACTACCCAAAAGGGGTAGGAATGATGACTGGTGAGTGGGAAACGGCGTCAAAGTGCGCGCGGGGGCGAGAGTTGGCAACATCTGGGAGGAAAGAAAACCAAGCAAGAAATTACAAGCTCAAGCAAAAAGCAGCAGCGTATGGAAATGAGAAAAAAGGCCGAGTCAACTACAAGTGCGGCCCTCAGCTGTCGAGAAGCCGATCTCATAGGGCCCGGCGTGGCATTGCAGGCTGTTCCTGCCTTCTATAACCGCTGTTTCCTCCCATATTTGTCGTATTGGTCGTTGCTAGACCTGTAGCTGCTGTTGTGATATCCGAGATTAGCAGCTACCCGGTAGAGGCAAAGGAACACAACTAACCTACGCGGCTCGTGCAGAAGGGTTCCGGCAGTTTGACTTGTTGCAAACATCCGGATTTGTGGAAGTCCTCTGTCGAACTTGGTGGTTGGGCGCGTTTTGCTCACGGCATGTAACTCTCTGATAGTCGACATCGCCGCAGACGTATTGAGTGACGTAGACGACGCACATGTTGGGCAGGTTCGATGTGGTGGGGGAGATGGCGTAGGGAAAGTAGGCGATGGCAAGAGCCTGGTATCTTGATGCGACCTAGTCGGTTTGGCTGCCTGTACGCTGTGCGTCGAGGCTATTAGACGACGGGTGTGGTCGTGGAGGGGACAAGTAGGGTCTCTTGAGTGATAGAATCGACTGACGATGGAGTCAGCTATAGCTTGTGAAGAGCAGAGTGTACAGAGGCTGCGGAGGGTTTATCGACAGGAAGTTGATAAGAGATTTGGGTAGTCGGACAGCAGTCGTGCCACACAGAGAGTATCAGTGTAAGTCCAGTTAGGATGTGGAGTGCAAGGATGCTTGAGGAGAATATGGATTGGGTTTCAGAAACGCAGAGCAGGAGAGTAGAGATGAGGATGAAGGTTGAGTTGAGAGGGTTGGGATAGACAGAAACATCGTCGATAAACCGGAGGACAGCTGTGGCCTTATATGCCTGTCGCACATCCCAAGAAAGTGACTCGCTGCACACAATGATACACCTTTGATTGGAACGACTGGCTGACACAGGCAAGGTCCAAGCATCTACTCCAGAATGGGTGTTTGCTTGTTAGAGAATAGTTTTTCTGCTTTTTCTTTTTCCTCTTCAGCAAAAGTAAAGCTCTGGTCGCCTAAAGGTGAGGCAATAAAAAACGGCCCTTTCCAGTATGCACAGTCGGTCCACGGAAGAACTAGTCTGCTCTGTATTTCGTGAGAACTTGTGTTGGTTCTAGCCTCCCAAGACCTGTTGGCCCTAGGATTGATGCGGCCCTCGATTTGGCCGCAAGGCGCGGGTGTGGTCGCCGGCTCTCCTTCCACAGTACACTCGTGCGCATGGTTAGTTGGTCGATCCGTAGGGCTCCACGTGCCGTAAGAGTGAGGTCTCCTGATAAAATTTGTCTGCTTGCCACAATGTGGTTGCCGACTCTGCTGCATGCCGTGAGGAGAACGATCAGATTGAGAGGGACTTCACTGATCAGTGTGGGGTTAAATTTGTGAAGGATGCCGTGAGTAGTGTGCAATGCAGTAGTAGTTGGTGGTGGTGGGGAGCCCCGGGGGGGGGGGTGCGTTGAGATCAATCAGGGCAGGGCACGGCTCCTGCCAGAGAAGAGAGAGAGGGGGGGTGGGGTGTCGCGAGCGACGACGAAGACGAAGAGGAAGAAAATGTTGGACTCGGGTAGGGATAAGGGACAGAGAAGGGAGGGTAGCAAGGAGTATATTGATTGATGAGGTAGAAAAATCGTTGTAGACCGAGTCTCTTCTATTTTCAGTCTTGCTTCGTGCTTGTTAGTCTGTGAATCACGCAGCAGAGGATCGCTTATGAGGGGCCAAGACAACGACGGCAACTCACTTCTGAGAAGCGATCTCATTTACTCTGCCTGGAGCGCGCACCTTGCGCCATGCCTCTATTTGCCTGGAGTTAATTTAAATTCCAAAGACTTCGTATTTTCATTCCTTTCTGCCATCCTCAGACTCATTCGACTCGAGCTTGTTCTCATACGGGCACCGCAAGCCCTGAAAATAGCAGTGGCGATCCTTACGTCGAGTGATGCGACGGCTATGTGGATGCGATGCGTGGGGAACAAAAATAAATTCACACACCCGTGTGTCCATGAAGCCAATGCCAGCCTTTGCTTCGTATGGCTGTTGGCGGAGGCGGAAGCAGGGTCCTGGTTACTTTGCGCCAGGTGATGATGGAGAATGACGGAAGGGTCGTCCAAGGAGATGTGCATGTGTCCGGATGAGTCTACCAGACCGAGGGTGGGCTAGTGTTGCTGGCACCCCGTATCCATGCATCTAGGATGTCATCTCCATGGGGGGATGGAGGCAAAGGGACGCAGAGAATCCGAAAAGAACCATTCTCGAGTGCTGCCAGTCATGGCCCAAGACCAACGTGTACCCGCGAAGTACACAGACGGGCCATATGAACTAAGCATGCCCGCACCGGGACCTACTTGTACCCACAGACGACGCGAGAGGTAGCAGGACTATAAGCCTGTTCGCGAGTTAGAGCATAATATCACGGCCAGCATATTAGACAAGTATACGAGGGACTTGCTCCGCCTCTTACCGGCCGAAAGGATGGGATCGAGGGAAAAGCAGCTCTGTGGAATTAGGCGAAAGATACTTTGCCTTGGACCTCACATGTCTCAGTCCGTAAGTTCCTTCTCGTTGATGGCAGGGAGAATAAGATACACGCTAGAAGGTGGGGGGAAGATCTCTAGTGCTGGACTTATCTAGATCAGAACAAAAAGGCGGGCACTGGGGCTTCGCCCTGAACTAGCACCCCACGGTCGCCAGCAGCGAGATCAAAAGTCGACGCCACCAAAATGAGTTTAAGGGCATGGAAGAGACGATGCGGACACGACCAGGCATGGATGCAAACTAGCTGGTAGGGCATTGTTTCCGATATGTGGTTCGCCCGTGTCATGTAGTGGAGATTGACAGTCGGCGTAATTCTCTTCCTTGGCCGAAGGAGATACAGTACACAGTTTTAGAGAGTCTCGTGAGGTGGCTCAAAGGTATCTGCGCAGGTTGGATACTAGATTCCTAGGCACATAGGGACATAGGGGCTTCCGGAATGCGAGAACAGCCAGCCTAGTGGAGGTGAATGTACGTGGGCCGCGCTGTTCACACGTTCGGGCATCCCTGTGTGGGTGGATTACCGCATGTTAAGGTCCAACGTCCAACACCCAACAGGTTCCCTTGCCATTAGCCGATGCCACAACGCCCTCCACTCCCTTGTGTGTAGTGCATCAGAGCCCGGCTTCTCTGCACATGGCGGGAAAGGGAAGGGTGTGCCGCATTGCGCAGGGGATGCGGGCGCCGACGACTGCGGATAAGCACGCTGTTGAGGACGGGTAGGCTCGAGGGCGTTCGCCAGTGTCGAAAATCGCCAGAGCCCATTACATAGCCTAGGCCATGGGGAGACGGAGAGGAATACCACCAACATAGGCAAGACAGAGGACCCAACAAGGTCCGGAGAGGGTAGGAAGGCTTGGGTCTGCCAATTTCCCGAGTACTAGTAGAGGATTCCTTGCTCGCTGACCGTCCCAGTACGTATAAGCAGCGCACGAACACACGCACAAGCACAATACGTGTGTACGAGAATCCGACAGTCTGGATGAAACTGTGACGAGAGCCACTATTGACCAGTAAAAGGGGCGCACATCAGCCGAAAACGAATCCTACTGCCCTGGGTACGTCCACCCAGTGGGCTTGAGGTAGTCTGATTATGCCCAGTCATTATCCTTATACTCCTTATTCCTCGATAGTGCACACCGACACGGTAATGAGAGTGAAAACGATCGTCGAAACTTTTGGCGGAGAGAAACCATAGCCTTTGAGGGAGAGGAACCGTCGCTTCGGTCTAGTGTTTGCCAGCAGCTACTTTCCTTCTTCAGTCTGTGCGGCCCCAACAGACAGATCCCGAATCTGCGTCTGAAAGGAAGTTTGCAAGCTCTTCGCCCCATAGCTCCATGGCCCCATGGCCCCCGATGGCCCCATCGTCGCAAGCATTGGCCTGGGTCGACGGTGTTGGTTGGGAACTCGAAAGTACATTGGAGAGACTATTTGGCATTTGATCGGTTGAGGTAGTGAGCAGAGACAGACGTCCTTGCTGGTTTGGTTCCCTGCGAGGGCCCACTCGACCCCAGTTTCGTGATGAGCAGATGCATACGCCGCAGTCAGGTTTGGTGTTGCCGAGCGGTAACACGACCTATGAGCGTCGAGGCACAGGGCGGCAACAAGGCGGAAATACAACCGATCCCAGGGTTGGCGTCCACCAGAAATTCCACTAATTTCCCTCCACTTACTCCTCTCCCCAAGACGAGAAAGAAGTGATAAAGCAGTGTATCTAGGTTGGACAGCAGAGAGGTTAAGCGAGCTTTGCGCGCTGGACCGAACAGAGGTGGGAATTCAGGACGATCCACGAGGCCCAAAAAAAATGAGCCAAAAAAAGTAAATAAAATAAAAAAAAAAAAAAAAAAAACGAATAAAAAAATCAAGCGGTTGAGCAAGGCAGCAGCAGTTTGGGTTGGCTGGCGGCACTTGCCAGACAGCTCTCCTGGTCCGCTGCGAAGATTATCCGGTTCACAAACCTCAAAGCCAGGCTTCTCGGAGCCATCACTTGGAAGGAAGGAACACTGTATTATTATTATTACAATTTGTATATCTCCCGGGTACAAACTGGCACTACTGTAGCTTCCGACTACCCACCCACTGCCTGACCCCCAAGCCACTCTTCCTCCATCATAGATATATATTGCACTTTCTATGTCACCGGTACAGAGCGGTATTATACAAATTTTTAGCTTGAGATCAACATCCCGGCTCGAGGCAACTTCTATTGATCAATTGATGTTGGGCCTCATCGAAGATAGGTGGGTGCCTTCGGTTGATAACACCGTAAACAGAGAGGTGCATCAAGCCGATGGATAGATTGACGGTTTGGCCTTTCCTTGTCGAGATAATTGTTCGACCAATGTCGTAATATCCATGTGCCTCCAATTGCTACTTCCCATAAGGCAATGCAAGATTACTAGAGCGTGCATTCGGGCCGTACACGGATCAATGTACCTTATACCCAACGTGCCTGCCGCGATTCCTGAGGAATTCACTCATCAACACATCATGAGGCAGGCAGGCTCCGGTCCGTGAGAAACAGCAGCAATAAGGGCAAGAAAGACCGAGATCAATTGCTGTCCTTGGATAGTTGCTTCCTTAAACTGTCCAACCTCACCCCGGGTCCCAAAAGAAAGAGAAACCTCCACCGAAGAATGGCTCACGAACTTCATCAGTTTTTTACCCACTTTTGCAGACATCGTCACTCGAAGTTTGACCAAGGCCCAGCAGGTTATGGAGCTCTCGGGACCCAATTCCAGCACATCGATACCCCATAGACCTGTCTGGTGAATATAGATCCAAATAGATAGATCAAAGGCCCTGTCCAAAACCTCAAGATCATCACGCCGGCCCCATCAAGCAGCAGCCTGCAGGACCCGTGGCTCACCATCGAGCGGATATTGATGGATGGCGCACACCCCCAGTGAGCTTCGTTACCCTCACGCCTCCAGCCGGCGAGGTAGCTAATGATCTCAGTTGTATCACACAGCTGTTTGTCCGCAGGCAACATATTTGCATTTGATGTTTCTTCCTCCGCCTCCACTGCCCCGATTCCATGCGGCCGTTTATGTGACCGCTCGATGAGGCCGGGAGCGGCAGTCCACGACGAAAGCCACCAGATTCTTCCATACCTAGTCGCTTTTCTCCTCCCGCTCTGCCACTATTATTGGTACTACCTGACTACCTTGATGTTTTACCCAACTCATTTCCCCAACCGAACCCTGCTGCCTGCCACGGCTCAAGCCCCAACCGAACCCTCCGAACTCCTCCTTGGTCTCCGGGCCTTTATTCCACTTCGTTCGATGTGAATCACAGCCACCAGAACTTCTGCCGCTCGCCCTAGTTGCCCGATGATCTGCATCCTACGCCACGAGATATTCTTCAGTCTCACCCACGAGCTTCACGGATACCGACCAGGCATCGCACCTCGAAAAGAAGGGGAACTGTGCCAAATCCAGCATTAGCCGGGCGTGGGCGTGGGCGTTCATGTCTCCGCCAATTTACCTCGTGCTGTCTACTAACATCTCTCGCCCGTCCAGGTGATGACAGTACGCCACTTTGCCATTGTCCCATGACCGCACTTCTAGGCTTGGGCTCGCGTGGGAGATAGATTAGAATCCACGAGATGAATCTTAGCTCACACCCATCTCAGCTGCTAACCATCCCTGGGCACACGGGTGCCCTTGAATCGGCCGGAATCCTTGCCGTGCGGGCCGAGGCAACTTAGGAATGCTACTTTAACTCTTGATGTTTCAAGCTGTTGAAGTGATACGCCATGATCCTTGATCCTTGGGGAGGCAATGAGGAATGGCTTTAATGTTCCTTCCCTGGAAGCTAGCGAAAGGGCCTTAGCGTTACACTACTGAAGGTTATGTGAAATGCGAAGGTATGACGGGTGTAGGAATGGTGCCTTTCCCCATTGGCCAATGTCACCACCTAACGATTAGCCTGGAAAACTCAAGGGCTTGGGGTTATAGCAAGCTTAGATAATGGTTTTCGTATCGATGTCTCCGTGGCAGGAACACGCTACTCTGGCAGGCTCCCGTCGACCCGGATCCGATATCATGCACGCCTCCTCGCTCCTGCGTTGCTCCGGATGCGATATACCATTGTCCCGTTTAATCTCGACGATTAAATTTGTAAGTTCGAGCCGCAACTAGGAAGTCGGGGATACGCAATCACGTTGTCTTCCTTTGTTTCTTTCCATTTTTTTTCTTCCTTTTTTTTTTTTTTTTTTTTTTTTTTTTTTTTGATGTATTTTATTTTTATGACGCCGTGCGCCGCCAAATAGCATTGCGAGTGCGATTGCCGAGACCAATCAGATCTCTAGAGTCGGCTCTAAGCGCCAGGGGCGCGTATCAACCTCACATCCGTCCCGGTGCTCGTCTCAGCTCGAAGAGGCTTTCAACCGCGAACTCATTTCACAACTGTGATAGAGATGCATTCAATGATGCGACTATCCAGTCATCCCTGCAGGAGCTAGTTTGGGCTCTAAGCTCAAATAACTGCGCACGGAGATGTGTTGGTGGGTGGACCATCAACTTCGCTCCATCAATGACAGGATATCGCTACTCCCAAGGTTCCCCCCTTCGATCTGCCGGGCATGATCACCGAACCTACTTCCCATTTACCCTCCTGACATCAAGGTGATATCAGGATCCAACCAAATTAATATCCACACATGCAAGTGCACCTCAAGGAACTCTGCAGCAAACTCATCACCAACAAGGAAAGCTAGCTTGAGTAGCCGAGACCCCAGGACAAATGGTTCCCTCACACCATTGTCATCACATTCACAACACTCTAGCTCGATCTTCCGTCTTCGAATTGGCTCTTTTGACCCTCTTTTTTCTTGCTAAAAGTTCCCGAGCGTATCCTTTGCTTTGACCTCCCGTTCCGATGTTATCGTCTCGATCCGTCCAAGCTCAGACAATCGAACGATGGTTTCTAATGAGCAGACACCCTTAACCAAGTTTTTCATATATTATATTAAATAATACAAAGGCAAGGACCTTATGCTCTGCTGTATCCCCCGCACTCACATATGTGATGGCCTCGCTTTGCGCGACTTGCGGGCAGGGGCTCGGATCGTTGGTTATATGACTGCACGGTCGACTGCTTGCCCGGTTGGCGGGCTGAACTGACCTGCTATGGACGGAGCGATCTTAGCGCCTCTGACGCGAGGTGACAATGAAAGCTCGCTTCGGAAGACGAAATGCCTCGAATACGAGAATGGATGCTTGGGGGTGTCGAGGTCGGGGCTGCCCTACGTTGTTGCCAAAAGCCAATCAATACATGACTGCCTATTCTTGTGATTGTTTAGGAGCAGCCCGCCCCCTTCCACCTTGCTGGTCAAATGCTTTACATTCTTCCGGTCGATGTCGGTTCTTTTTCTGCCCCCCGCATACTCATGTTGTTGACATGTGGTGTCTTAAATCACGAAATTTAGGCAACAGCCCCCGGAGCCGCATCGGGTGGGCTAGGAGATGAATTCAGTCTCAGTCCAAGAAGACCCCGGACTACAATCGGCAGACTCTCCGTGAAATGGAGAAGGAAACTCGAGAATGTTTGGCGGAATTCTACCAACCATGGTATTGAGGCTCGAGGCAGACATGTCTCCAAGGATGAGCTTGCTGCTTTGATCTGGGAGAGACTTGAGATCCGAAAAGAAGGTGATTCCGTTCGGCAGCCAGCGGTAATGTGGTGCATTCCAACCCCGAGTCCTTGTGTTGGCGAAGTTTTAACGTTTGAGATCCCAGAGCGAGCGAATACCGAGGTGCCAGCTGAAGATATAAGAAATCGAGGCAAGCTACGAGTCTGAGGGTGTTCGAATCTTGGCATTAACTAACCCACAAAAGTAGGCACAGCAATAATCCGATCCAGACCAATGATATGGGCGCGAACCCGAGTCAGTGGAGACATTGGGCTGAAAAGATAAACCAGGCTCCCGATCCTTTGCTGCGAGTATGTTGTGGTCGCGACCCAAGTCTAGGCCCTGATCTAGAACTTCTTCCTTATCAATAAGTGCAGGGTGCAGAGACACATGGAAGCCGGACATTTCGGTTGCGCCGTATGCGTACTCTCATCAGCACGCAGGGTCCATCGAGGGTGCAGGTGATAAAGACGGTATCATGAGGTTGACGGTTAACCACGGGATGCACTGATGTTTGAGTACGTGGCAATGTCGAACGATTTTTATCATCGGAACGAGGAGGTCCACCCCCGGATTTTCTGCCCTACAATTCCCGTCAAAGATTGCATCATTGCGTCGTTGCATCTAGATTCACTGACACGAGTTCCGTCTCGGGGCTTCAGTGGAGAACAGCGGTTGTTTGTTTCTATTTCAGATCCCGGAAACTCCCATGCTATCTCTTGGAAGGGCCAATGGAAGACGCCGCTGAGCAGGACCGAGGGCCGATCCGACTCGGCTCAGGGCTCCGCACGAGTTTAAGGTCAGGACGTGCCTGACAGAGACGTCTTAGCTCCACCCGCTAGCTTCCGCTGCCATCCCAATGGTGTGGCTCGAAGCCAATATCACATTAGTGGTCGAATTATCGTTGTTGCCACCCGCAAATTGTCAGAAGCTTGGATGCTCACGCGGCCGTTCACGCTCGAACCATTCCAGCCCCCCCGCCTTCACGCCTTCACGCCTTCAGCTGTCGTTAGTGGAGGTGGCAGAGCACAGAAACAGGCACAAGCGCCAAGGGCTAGGCTCAGAAGCTACAGCTGATTAAGGTGCAAACTTCTTTCATGTGCAATTAAAGGCAAGCGGAGCGAATGAGGACGAGTAGGAGCAGGCGATACCCGAATAAGCCGAATAAACGGCGTCGGAGGCAATGGTGCAAAAGAACAAAATAAGGTGGAAGAGGAAAAAAAAAAATTGACGGTCAGAGCAACAACTCGAGTCCAAAAACCGGAGTCTCGGAGTTTTGTGCACTGAACGGCTTCACAATCATCGATGTGGCGACTCTTTTGCTTTTCAACTCAACGAATCCAAGCCTCATTCCAACATGAAGCTATTCAATTCAGGTCCAGGGCCAGTTGTGCTCCCACGTGCTGGCGGGGGCGGGGAGAGAACATGCCGAGGAAAATAACACCGAGGTGTAACGCCAAGGGCTCTTGCCAGAGGTCAGAGGTGGTCATTCTGGCGACATCAGCAGGGCCAGGGTGGGAAATCTTAATTCTCCAGTCATCTGGTTGGAAAATTTATTGAAGCCAGGCCCTAAGGGAAAAAAAAAAAAAAAAGCGGGACAACCAGTCCTCAGGGTATTCAGGCGAGCGGCATCAGGGCACACGGCATACGCGGTGGGGATGACGACCCCGGGAGGAGGGGTCAATTGGCTTTGAATGCTTTTGGCCCACTCGATGGGAAGCATGGATGGAGCATGGATGGAGCATGGAGGGGTCGCAGAGAAGGGTCTAGCCCCTCGCCGCCTCAGCAGCCAGCGTCGGCGGTCTCCATGAGACAAGAGAAGAGGTGAAGGAAAGAGAGAAAAAAAGGAGAAAAAGAAGAAAAGAAAAAAAAAAAAAAAGAAAAAGAAAAAGAAAAAAAGAAAAAAGAAGAGAAAGGTGATCAGCCAGCAGCACACCACACCCAAGCAAGCATGAGCCTACGATCGAGGAAAATACATAAAACGGACACAACCTTTCCTCCTCGTCCTTCTTCTCTTCCCATTCCTCTCTCTCTTTTCTTCTTCAACCACCTTCTTTACTCCAAAGCCTCTCCCACGGACCTGCTATAAGTGACTGCTCACGCTCCTCGCCCTTGTTTCTGCTCTTTATTCTTTCGATTACAGACTAATACCGCCCGACTCCGACTCCGTCACCTTCTCTCGCGCACCGAACTACCAAGCAAATCTTCCCCCTCGTCAACCTAATCCACGAATTCACAATGTCTTCCCGAAACTTCGCCACTATCCGCAAGCACGATATGCCCATGCCTTTGTTCTTCCTCCCCTTGGCTCCCGAGACCTCCCCCAACTTGGCCAGGAGGCCCTCGGAGACCTCTTTCTTCCTTCCCCTGGCTCCCGTTATCTCTTCCCCCCCTGCCAGGAGGTCCTCGGTGCCACTTGCTCGCCGCTCCTCTAGCGTCAGCAGTGAGAGCAGCGAACCTTTCAAGGTCCTCAAGCTCGCACCGGTCCACCTCGAGTAAATCGACTTCACTGGAAAAAAAAAGAAACAAAAAAGAAACAAAAAAAAAAAGACCCAAAAATATCACCTCGAAACACAGCTCACGACGAGACGACCTTTTTCATTCATTGTAGCGATTCCACAACATACTTCATCCATCTTATTACGAATCCAAAAGCCAAAAAATTATCTGTCTTTTCCACCCGAAATTCGAAAAAGTTGTTTGCGAGAGTACGAGCAGTCCGGTCCTCTTCTTTTACACTAGGGTTCAATAACAACTTTTTGCTTGTTTTCTTGGCGAGTGTCTTGTCTGTCTCAACCCGGGCAGTTTGCTATTTTGCTTATTCATTGCAATTGGATTCGTCATTTCTTTTGTCTATTTTGCACCTCCCTTTTGATTTTCGACAAAGCTTAGTAGTCGACGCGAGGAGGAATAGAACGGGTATACGGAGTGAAAACTGGCATGGCGGGCTTTTCTTTTCTTCTTTCATCTCACTTCGTAGGAATAAGTCAAAACGGAGAATGAACCAATATTGGCGAAACAGGGAGGAGGGGTGTGCTGGAGATCAACTCAAAAGCGGGAAAATGGGAGGCAACGGCTTTCGGTGGCACAAGATTCTGTGGGGGGAACGAACTTTTCTCCAACACAGCTAGTTTCTTTTATTTTTCATTTTACTTCTACCGCACACTAACACGGCGGGTTGTTATTATGGATGGGAATACAGATTGACACCTAATAAATAAGAGTGTATTTACCCCCCAAACGAACTGGCCTTGCAGACTCTAAGCATGCCTGGAATATGAAAACCACTATCAATCGATGCTCGCTTGATAATTTGGCTACGTAACAGCACCTGGCGTGTCGTGTCAGCCTCTGCCTCCATCCGTTCAGACGCGGTGTACTTCGTATGCGTCCACCAATGCCTTAAGTCCGGGAGGTGTGGGACAAGGGTGGGAATGAGACGAGGGGTCCTGCTTGTAAGGCACCAGAGAACGAGAGAAACGAAGGAAAAAAAAAAAAAGAAGCAGAAAAAAAAAGAAGAGACAGAACTATTGGTGGAGCCGAGGAGACTTGGAAAAGAGCTCCCAAGCTCTTGTGGGTCAAACGGGTGAGGGTAGCAGCGGCATGAGGCGCCCCATGGATGGATGAGCCGGTGTCATGGGCTATCCTTGTGGTCTGGTGGTGGGAGACACCCTTCGGAATTGAAAGGATCTACCATATTATTGCATCATGGGCGATCTAATTGGTACGATTGGCAACGGATGGGATGTCTTATCGTGATGTGGGAGTGGAATGACAACTCTCGAGGCTCTCTTTGGGGGATGGATGGACATGGACATGGGGGACACGAGCCAGGAATGGGGTGACCGGGGTCGAAACGAAGGGAGAGGAAAAAAAGGTTAGGGGACCACTTTTCGAAGTTTACTTCGTATATTTCGTGGTGTGAACTACTTCGTAAACCACGAAGCAGGGGATAGAATGCAGGAGGGAATGGGGCAAGGTCGCACTAACGACGTCAAGGTTGGGTATGTGCGCAGATGGAGAAAGGGCCAGAGAACGACGATGGTTTATGTCGAGATGTCAGACCGATCAGACTCACTCTCGGGGCATACCAAGATCAATTGATGCAGCGCCTCGGGAGAGGGAGGCTCGTTTACGGCCCATCATGGCCATACTTCATAGAGATATCCATCAATTGATCTTTAAGATCCTAGACGTTGGTGCTGTCAAGTCTAAATCAACTATAAAATGGTCTGCGAAGGGAGAAAACACACGAGACATCAGACTGCCAAGTGTTATTTTGCACAGCCAAATCATCATGTTCTTCACTGTAGTTTTGTTTATGTCCTGACCTCGGGTCCTGCAGGGTGTCATCCAAGGACTCGTGGCATGTTCAAAATTGAGAGGATATGTGGGTTGATCATGAATGTGAAAGTGGGTTGAGGACGGGGAACTTTAAGAACGTCGAAACTTACACGCTCCACCAAGCGTAGAACAGAACCTTCATTTGGCCAGTCGAATCTGACCTTGGTCAATCAATTGCCAATTGGTATTGTGGCATCCCAAAATGGAGGGACAACGCCCTAGTAGAACGGTCCCGCCTGTTAATTTTGATCCATCAAGATGTACGGAGTACTTGACATTGCAGCTCTGTCAATTGATGGTCTCTCCATATTAATACTTCGCTTAATCTAAGGGTCGCAGCTAATAGTCCTCTATTTTTGGGGTCTCTTATTCTTCCTTGCCGCTTTGATTCTGTGGATTGAATTTACATTACATACTAACGCAGCAAAAAAGTGGGATTCTGCATAGCCTTTTCCAGGGGCTAGCTCGGGTCCTCGGTTTAATAGACCACGGAGGGAGGGAACATGGAAACTATTGAACGCCCTCAGTGCTGTTTCGTTGAGATTCCTGTTCTTCATCCGAACTTTTTTCTGTCTGCCCCTCGTTTCTTTTAGCATTGAAAAGGTATTTTTGTGAGAGCTGAGAGCCGGTCTCCAGCTGGGAAGCCCCAATCACTGCTGTCGGGTACTGTGGAGGTACTTGATGTACGAATGCGAAATCCAAACAGGCAGGGCATCTGCGACTAGGCCGGATTGCACCAATTGTGGGCGTTCCACGACGGCAGGATTGAAGTCGCGTCGCGAATCAATATGCCCACTGGTTCACTGTCGTCCAGCGAGCTGTAATGTAGCTGTAGATGTAATGTAGGCTGTCGGCAGCTCGCATCAAATAGGCTCAAAGAAATCCAAGATCCATGATCCACATGCGAAGGGAAACGAAGTCGATGGACCCTCCCTCACCGCTAGTACAATTGCAGCGTACGAACGCACATGCAGATTCGACATTCCACTTCCTAAGACCACTTCCGCTGATCTTCAATGGCGTGGAAGGGACAAACGAGACTCGGAGAAGGCACATGCCATCCATTGGATATTGGGTAGACCGTCGGGAAGGAGCGATGAGACGACGCTGGAAAGGTTGTGGAAGTACTGCAGTATGTGGGTACACCATTCAGCCTGGCGACGGAAGGTGTAAGGGTGTAAGTGGTCGTCGGTTGCCTGGTCGAACACCAAACCACCGAATCCATGAGCACCTGCATTGCTTCCGCCGCTTCATGCAGCAGGAAACAGCAGCAGGAGCATCTCTCCTCGCCTCTCACATTGTGCGTCGCACCTTGCACCTTGCACCTTAACCACGCCACGCTCTGTACTCCTTCCCCCTCCTTTTCTGTCAAACGCATGTGCTTCGTGACCCTTTTAGTTCGACCATTCAATGTTTCGCTTCTCGGGGAAAGGAGCTATCGGCGAATTCTTGTCTGCCAAGTATATTATCCGTCCCCCTGCCTCCGAGTCTCCGAGAAAGAGCGAGCCTGCAGAGGTGTCAGACTGCAGATTAGATATTAGCATTATTGTTCGAAATCCGGGCGGAGAACACACCCCATCGATATCTCTTACACAACCAATATCCTTCACAGACCCAATGACAACTCGCCTTCTCCCTCCTTCCCCAGATTTCTATCTCGGGCACATTCTTTCTTCGTGTCCTAGAATGAGACTACCATGACGGATCTACGAATTATGAGAGAGACGTTGGGCTTTCTTTCATGACCTTGCCTGCCTCCCTGGTCTGTACTCGTCCTCCCCCACACACCATCTTTGGATTCTGGTTCGTCTTCGGTCACCTCCGCCACCAAGCAATGTGCGTGTTTGTCCGGGGCAAGGGCAAGAACTGGCTAACCTGGCACTTTTACGCGCCTCCGCTGCCATGCGCCCTGGTTGAACCCCCACTAGGTTCGTGAGACCAGTGGCAGGCACAATCCCCACACCCAGAGCCTTGAACCCCAAAATCACGGAGCCTCCGGCAAACGTGGCTGGAAAAAAGGGAATATCTACATCGTTGTGGTGGGCGACCGTCGTGGCGCGAAGAATAAGGCGACGCCGGTCAGTGTGGACGACGCGGTTATATTCGTGGTCGGCTGATGAGCGACTAGAACTTGCACATCCCGTACAAGCAATCGATGACGGCAAGCAAGACGAAGATGAGCACGCGAAACAAATGCCCACAGGGTTTCTTTTTAGGGCTGGAACAATCTTCGAAACTCAAGGTCCAACAACCTTCCTCATTCATGATTCTCTCTCTCCAGGGGATCTTGGCGCACCAAGTGCGGAAGAGGTTCCATTCGTTCCACACATTCCACACGCGTGGCTGAATGGCTGGCGGAGATTGTCTACAACAGTCGTGGCAAGCTCGAAAAGAAACAAAATTGAAGAGGTGGGTCAGGTGTTCCCCCCTTTACGAAGTACACAAGCACTGCTTCGAATGAAGACTGCCCAGGTTTGGCATCCTGGAGCGATTGCGTCATGGGGAGGTTGTGAAGCTTCCCCCCCGGAGCAACTTGCTCCCTCCATCATGGATTGACCTTTCATATCTTCGCCCGACGGCAAGCGAAGCTCTATGGAAAAGCTCGAGCCGCCTTGGCAGCGGTGCTTTGAAATTAAGTTACAGCTACCGGTCCCCCTTCTCAAGGCGAGGGGCATGAGGTTGCAGCAGATGAAAGGGAACTCGCAGTCTCAGGTAGCTGGGTGCCTTGCCGTTTTTGTGCTCCCTTTCAATTTGAACAAACTCCCGAAAGTTTGTACGTAAGATAAACTCTTCCGCGACAACACCAAGTAAGAGATTGAAACTCATCGACTTTGCTGGAGACGCCTCTCCAAGGAGAGACGCAAAAAGGGGTCAGAAAATTAAGATCCGCGAGGACATGGCCACATGATCACTCGCCGGACAGATTTACAAGATCTCCATCGCAGACGAGGTCTTCGATTCACCTTGGCTTGCATTCTCCATTCTGCTTGCTGCATCATGCCGACCAGGGTGACCAAGAAGGGAAGTTGAGCGGACTCTGCCTCACAAGTCTTGCCAGACAGTTAGTTGCAAGTATGCCCCCAAATTTTCTTGGGCACTGGTTCATGTTCCAAAGTAAGATCCGAGCTGGCAATTCCGTTGAACAATTATTATCCCCGTGCTGTACAAGGTAATATTCCTCAAGTGAGATGCTTATCCGTTATTACTGAGACTGTCCGAGCACATAATCTACATCATCGACCAGGCACGGGTGCTTAGCCCGTTGGTCACATGCACATCCATTGGCAGCCTCAGGATTTCAATGAACCGTCAATTGATTGCTTCATCAATACTTCCTCAACCCCGCTAACAACGGTCCAGTGCCTGCCGGCGCGGGGGAATCTGCAATCCCGAGACACCCAAATGCTGAATTGAGACGACGGGAGCGTCGTATTAGTTCCCCGATTAGCTTGGTGCGGTGCAGGAGCAACAATAATTCGGGCAACTGGAAGAGGAGGGAGGCTAAGCTTGCTAGCTAGCTCACGTTCAGCAGACGACGTGCAGCCCGGACACCAACCCCCCGTCGCTATCCATCCTGACTCTATCTATTCCAATGGCTGGCTCCGATTTCCCCAGATTCTTCGACCTACCCCGAGAAATCCGAGACCACATCCTCTCGTACCTCGTCCCCACCCACGAGACCCTCCACCTCCACTCTCCCGCCTCCCACCCACCCCTCAACCTCCTCCTCGCTCACCCCTTCATTTACGAATCCGTCACCCACCTCTTCTTCACCACCAACACCTTCATAACCGATCACTATGGAACCCGCATCCTCTCCACTCTCCCGACCCCAACCCTCCGCCGAATCCGACGCCTCTCCGTCTCGGTAGTCTTCCGAGAACGGCCCCTCAAAGCCGAGATCCTCCTCCTCTCCGACGCCGTGCTAAACGGCGCCCTACGTATCCTGTCCATCTCCATCCCGCCGCATCACCCTCCTCCATCCCCCAGAAGCAGAAGCGCGCTGCTGGCTCCCCAGGCACGACTCTGGCAACAGTTGCCGGAGGGTATGTGTAGGGACCTCGTGCATCTGCTGGCCGATCCGTATCTGGAGAGGGCGGCGCTGTGGGTGGGTTTTCATCACCGGGCGGGTTGGTGTCGGTTCCATCCTGGGGTGGATTGTCCACATACGGTGGGGGGCAAGGGGCCGGATGGTGTATTTCGTGGACCTATCAAGATTGATCTTGAGCTGTTGGCGGAGAGGTATGGTGATGAGGAGAGGCTGAAGATGATGGTTGCGCGAACTAGGGAATAGAAAGGTACCGCCGCGTTCTGGTCCGGCAGTCCAGAGAATGGCGGGCCATGCGCGATGGACGGGCCTGTCTGTACTTATAGGTGAATCTGTATATTAATATATAAATCAGAACGACGCTCACGCTCTACTTCTTGTACGTTGAGCTAGTGTAAACCGCCGAACCCTTGCACCTGTCGTAGATGCCCTGCCTCGCTTAAGCCGAGATGTTCAATTTCTCCAAGGGAACAAGGAACGAAAGGAAAGCAACCGGGCTAGGAAGAGTGGATGGGAGCAAAATATCTCGATAAGAGTGATCTCGCCGAGGAAGAAGATGCATCTCACACTCTTCCCTCTAACAACTTAGATCAACATAAAGTCTCGCAGCGCAAGAGAGGCGTATCATATATTATTCGAGGAAGGAAAAGAAAACGAGATCACCCTTTGCTTCACATGGGAAGGGAATGAAAAAACCCCTCCTGAGGAACGATAACTTGGAAACGTTTCATCACCCGGAAAGGGTTCCGATTACTTCTACTTCCCCAACGGAAGGGAAATCAGAACAGGGCCAAAATGCCCGCAGCGTCAGCCGTTCTACTTTCCTGTTTCGGCAGTTAAATTGTGGACACGCCGGACTCGCTCCGGAGCCGGCAAGTCCGCCCCGGTCAGCAGCGGGATCGGAGAATCGATTCCGAGATTGGTGGGCGATAAGCTGATAAGCCCACCATCTCTGTCTCCAGTAATGGCCGTCCCAAACAAGCAAAGTAGGCGACTCTTATGTGGATTGATGCTTCATCTGTCTTCAGGCTGCATTGAACAATCTCTGGCTTGCGAGAAACCTTTCTTTTCGGTCAACTTTCGCTGTCTATCAAATGTCATCCTGCCAGACCTCGTCTATAGAATAAGGCCCAAAACCACCAGAAAGACCAGGAAAGATGAGAAAAGAAACATTTCTAGTAAAAAAGAACGCCCAACCAGTTAGGGTAAAATTTCTGCCTCGTCTCTCCTACATGTATACATTTATGCCTTGTAGTAGGTGAAAATGCACCGCCATGTCCCAACTTTTTGGTGTAAACGATAAGAAAACCTCAAACAGGGGAAAAAAAATCAAATGCTTGAACAAAAAAAGAGGGAAGCTTTTGGTATTGCCGTCCAAGATCCCGGTTCATTACCGCCCTAGTCATCGCGACCCAAATTCAATCTTGCACCACCACACCGCATGGCTGCGTTAACATAAAAAAAAAAGAAAAAAAGCTCTGAGGCTTTGCTGGGCTTGGCATGTGCCCTCACAAAAGGCCCCACAACTTCCCCTTCCAACCCCCATCTCCCAACATCAAGTCTACAAGACGTTTATCGGCTGGACATAGCCTTGGTCACAAGGCGCTTGAGAGCAAGCTCCTGCTTCTTGAGATCCTCGGCGCTGGTCTCCTTGAGCTCGAGAGCGGCCATGGCATCGCTGATGGTGGCCTCGATCTTGTCCTTCTGGCCACGCTTGAGCTTGAGGGAGAGCGAGGGGTCAGAGACGAGCTCCTCGACGTGGTTGATGTAGTTCTCGAGGTGCTGCTTGGCCTCGAACCTCTTGCTGAAGGCCTCGTCGTTGCTCTTGAACTTCTCGGCATCTGTAGTCGTTTGTATTAGATCCATATTTGCTTCTTGAAAATGCGTTTGGGCGGGGGGTGGGGGAGTATTATCATAAATCATTTTTAAACTTACCGTTGATCATGCTCTCAATCTCGGTGGACGAGAGCTTGCCAACAGAGTTGCTGATAGTGATGTTGGCGCTGCGGCCCGAGGTCTTCTCAGTGGCAGTGACCTTAAGAATACCGTTGACATCGACCTCGAAGACGACCTCGAGAACGGGCTCACCGGCCTTCATGGGAGGAATGGGAGCAAGAGTGAACTCTCCGAGGGAAGTGTTATCCTCACAGTTGACACGCTCACCCTGGTAGACAGGGAACTGAACGGTCTGCTGCATATCGGCAACAGTGGTGAAGGTTCGCTTCTTGATGGTGGGGACGGTCTGGCCACGGGGCACGACGGGGGCGAAGATGTTGCCCTCCATGGCAACACCGAGGGAGAGGGGAACAACATCGAGGAGAAGGAGGTCGGCAGTCTCGGCGGAGGTGGCCTTGCCAGAGAGGATACCAGCCTGGACGGCGGCACCGTAGGCGACAGCCTCATCGGGGTTGATGCTCTTCTCGAGCTTCTTGCCACCGAAGAAGTCGGAGAGGAGCTTCTGGATACGGGGGATACGGGTGGAACCACCAACGAGGACAATCTCGTCGACCTCACCCTTCTCGAGGCCAGCATCCTTCAGGACGGAGGCAACGGGCTCGAGGGTACCGGCGAAGGCCTTGGAGTTGAGGTCCTCGAAACGGGCACGGGTAATCTGCATGGCGAAGTCCTCGCCGTCAAAGAGAGAATCAATCTCGATGGTGGCCTGGGCACCGCTGGAAAGGGTCCTCTTGGCACGCTCGCAAGCCGTCCTGAGACGACGGAGGGCACGGGGGTCGCTGCTAAGGTCCTTCTTGGTCTTGCGGGTGAACTCCTTCCTGCAGTGATCGAGCAGGTTGGTATCGAAGTCCTGGCCACCGAGATGGGTATCACCGGAAGTAGCCTTGACGGTGAAGACACCGCCCTGGATGTTAAGAAGGGAAACATCGAAAGTACCACCACCGAGATCGTAGATGAGGACATTTCGCTCCTTGCCGGTCTTGCCAGAGCCGAGACCATAGGCAATAGCGGCGGCGGTAGGCTCGTTGATGATACGAAGGATGTTGAGGCCAGAAATGGCACCGGCATCCTTGGTGGCCTGACGCTGGTTGTCGTTGAAGTAGGCAGGAACAGTGATGACAGCCTTCTCAACCTTCTTGCCAAGCTTGGCCTCGGCAATCTCCTTCATCTGTTGGTAGGGACGGTGGCGTTAGCCCAAGAAAGGTAAAAAGCTAGGACGGGAAAAAAAGGTAAAAAAAAAATTTGGCACGAAAAAAAAAAAAATCGACACCGTGTGGCTGGTAGCCACGAACGCCGGGAAACTGCAGCGAAATTGTGCTTCTCGGGAGTATGCATACCTTGGTCAAAACCATAGCAGAGATCTCCTGGGGGGAGAAGGTCTTGGTCTCGCCGAGGTACTCAACCTCGACCTTGGGGTTACCAGCATCATCAATGACCTTGAAGGGCCAGCTCTCCATGTCCTTCTTGACGGCGGGGTCATCGAATCGGCGACCGATGAGACGCCTAGTTGGAGGGTTACCCGTTAGCTTTCCTGGAACAATGGCAAGGAAGTCCCTTCCAGTTCCTCAGTTAGGATTGAGCTTACTTGACGTCGAAGACGGTGTTGCGGGGGTTCATGGCAGCCTGGTTCTTGGCGGCCTCACCGATCAATCGCTCCTTGTCGGAGAAGGAAACGAAAGAGGGGGTGGTGAAGTTACCCTGCTCGTTGGCAATGATCTCGACATTGCTCCCCTCGTAAGTGGCAACGCAAGAGTAGGTGGTACCTGTTGAAGGAGAAGAAAAAGATTCATCGTCAGCCATCAGCCATCATAGTAAGGCGGCAAAGGCGGTGGGGGAGGCCCAAAAAGCGGAGAGAGGCTGCGATGCGAGATGTCCGCTGTGCGATGGACATCCCCATCTCAGCGGCGAGGGTCAGCAGCGGGGTCAATTCTTACCCAAATCGATGCCAATGGCACCATCATAGACTTCTTCCGCCATTTTTGATGAATGAGGGTCTCCTAGGAGGGAATGATTGAGGGAAAGGTGATGAAGGAAACGGGAGACACAGCGAGGGTGAAGAATGGAGATATGGCGGGAAGAGGAGGTTTGTTGTTGAGGGAGGGTTTTAAGCCAGGGTCTGACCTTGACTTTCAAGCAAGAAATAATTTTTTCTTTCCCCAATTTTTTTTTTTTTTTTTTTTTCCTTCTTCGCCAGAGGGGGTGGGGCCCCAGAGGCTGGGTCCTAAGTCGCCAAGACGCCAGACACTAGGCCTGAATAGGGTGTTAGGCAGGTTTTAGTGGTGCCTCATATTTTCGGCCTGAACTCAAACCAGCCCTCCCCACAGTTCAAGATCGAAACAGCACAATTGCAATTGTAACATGTGGCTTATGTAATACTGAGTCTTCCCGGATTGTTATCTCGGCAGCAAGTCTCACCCATTTGCTGTACTCCATACTTCTTCGTGGCTAACAGAAGCCAAGCACTGGAGCTCTCACTGTAATAGGCAGCACTCAGAGCTCACTCACCTTTGCAACGTCTCCGCAAGAAGTCAATCTCGAGAAGTTGATGCCAAGCGTCGAGTCGGCGTGGAATGCTCCATATTATATTTTCATGAAATTTAACTTGAATTTAACCCCTGCTCTCTCCTTTCTGATATACTACTGCATGTGATACTTGTTGCTGTTGGTTCCTACACTGCTCCTTGCAGGAACGGGGGAATGATCCTCCCCAAGTCGATCCACCATGGGTGACCTGAGGGGCAGGCATCCAACTACCCAAGTGAAGTGCCTCATCTCATCTCGAAGTCACCATCATCACCAACATCCTTCCTTATCCATACTCTCCTCCCCAAGCTTTTTACTATTCTTAAGCTGTATCCCTTAATTCATTTCCTCCGTATCCCCTAAGAGCCTCATCCGCGCTCAGCGTAGGTCCGTGAACCATGCCGCCCTCAGCAACGGAACCACGCGAGCTCGTGGTACTCCTAAACCCCGCCCGCCGCAAAGCCCTATACCAACTCAGCAACGACATCATTATTTACATGCGCGCGCAATTGGAACTCAAGGATGGTGATGATGACAACGATGAAGTACCCGAATCCGAGGCCGACGGCTGGTCCGACGATGATACTCTCTGCGACGGCGAAGCTGGGCGTCAGCGGTATGCCCCTCCAAGCCAGGGCCCGCCACCACCCCGCAGGCCAACCAATACACTTCCCAGCCGGAAGCTCCTCACCTTACGGGCGGAGGCAGTGGCCTTCCTGAACCGGTGGGCCAACGGGTTTATGACGGATCTAAAAGAAATCGTGGTCGAGCGAGAAACCCCCAAGATTCTCGAGGAGAGGAGGAACCGCCTGCAGCGCCTCCGAAACGAGCCTGAGCCCTCGTTCCAGGGCGACGATCTGATTTCCTTTGACGGGGATAGCGATGCTGCATCGCCGCGGCGCCGTCCGGAAGTGGCGAGCCTCGAGTCCCTTTACAAACCCCTCCCCACCCGCCTCGACACGCTTTCGTTCCATGACCGGAGGGACATGCTGAGCTGCGTCCTGCTTTTGCTCCTATCTAAGGGGTTCTATTCGGCGCATGCGCGAGTATTCGTACTCTACCTAACATCTTCCCTGAGACTTCCCGTGTCCGTATTGATTAACGAGGAGACCGAAATCGCAAAGTCACTCCTGAACGCATCCGCCCAGGCAGAACTGGCGCCTCCCCATTTGTCCGCCGAGGCCGAGGCCGAGAAGAGGCGGCAAGAGGGCCAGACGAGCAGGTTCTGGAAGGTGGGCCTCGCATCTGTTGCCGGTGCGGCGGTGATTGGAATTACGGGAGGTCTCGCCGCGCCGGTGGTTGCCGGCGCCATTGGAGGGTTAATGGGCAGTGTCGGGCTGGGTGGGGTGGCCAGCTTCTTGGGTATCTTTTGGATGAATGGCGCTCTAGTGGGAACACTCTTTGGCGCCTTTGGAGCGAAAATGACAGTAAGGAATGAGAATTATTAACATGTTATATTCGATCTATGAATCATTAACTTACTTCGTCTTCTAGGGAGAGATGATGGATAACTACGCCAAAGAGGTGGAAGACTTCCGCTTCATCCCCCTCCGAGAAACCACACGAGCGAGACGAAACCAAGACGACCAACCGGGACGCCTCCGCCTCACCATCGGAGTCAACGGCTGGCTGACAGATAAGAACGACATCACCCAACCGTGGAGCGGCCTCAGCAACGACTCCGAAGTCTTCGCCCTCCGCTACGAGATGGACAAGCTCCTATCGCTGGGCAAAGCCCTCGAGAACATGGTAGGCAGCTACGCCTGGAAAACAGTCAAATCCGAAATCCTTCGACGAACCGTCCTCGCCACCATCGGGGCCGCCCTCTGGCCCGCCTACATCCTCAGCCTGGCCACCACCATCGACAACCCTTTCAACCTCGCCCTTAACCGCTCTGAAAAGGCAGGCCTCGTCCTCGCCGATGCCCTCATCAACAAAGTCCAAGGCGAACGGCCCGTGACCCTAGTAGGCTACTCCCTCGGCGCCCGCGCAATCTACACCTGCCTCCGGACCTTAGCAGAGCGCCGCGCCTTCGGCCTAATCGACACCGTCGTCCTCATCGGCGCCCCGGCCCCGTCCGACCCGGCCCGCTGGCAGAAACTCCGCAGCGTGGTGGCCGGGACCATCTTCAACGTATACACCTCGAACGATTACATCCTTGGATTTCTCTACCGCACGCACAGCCTGCAGTTCGGCGTCGCGGGTCTCCAGCCCATCCAGGGCGTCAAGGGCGTCCGGAACCTCGATCTGAGCGAGGAGGTTAGCGGCCATCTGCGCTATCCGGACCTTATCAGTCAGATCCTGACGCGGTGTGGGTTCCCGAACGTCGCTGGGGGGGACGGGCCTATTGAGCGGGAGGAGGACCTCAATGCAGCTGCGGCACAGGCTAGTGGTCAAGATGCTGACGGCTGGGGGGATTGGAACGATGGACCACTCATCGACTTTGGGGAGGAGCCGGAGCCGAAGTCTCTCGTTTCCCAGACAGAGCCTAAGTCTCGTGCTTCCCAGCCGCCGGGAAGTATGGTAGCGCCTGTCGGTTCATCCAGTGCAACAGTAGTAAGCGCTGGTGTTTCCTCAAGCCGTAACAAGCAGGCGGGATCAGGCAGGGGAGTAGGACCAACTCGATCGTTGGGCTCAAGTAGTGCGGTCCCGGCGGAGGATCGGGGTATCGATCCATTGTCGGGTACTTTTCCGATCCGAACGGTGGAGCTCCCTCTCCGAGGAGTCCGGCCACAGGTAGAGGAGACCTGGCCGGAGCCACCAAGCCCCCCGCTCAGGGTTATCGAGCCCAAGAGTCTCGTTGAGCCTTCGCCATCAACTCTGGCAGGAGCAGCTGGGTCCTCTAGACCAGAACCTACACAGAACCCCCTGAGCCATAGTTACGTTGGCACGTTGGACATGTACGATGGTGTCTCAGACGAGGAAGTCGGCGGCATTAGGATGGTGAGCTACGACTCTGACTAGGGGGCAAAGTCCTTGTTTTCGGGAATAAAACGCTCTGTATATAATTGTATTAATCTAATATCGTAACGGAAAATCATTAACGCCTCGAGAAATTTGTATAATCTAAACTGCATAGGATTTGAAAGCCACGATGAAAAAGAGAAAAAGAACTAAGATGCAAAACTAAAAGTAAAAGAAATGGGAAAGAAAATTTGAAAGAAGAAGAAAGAGCTCCAAAAAGCCAATGGGGCATCGCGATCATGACTCGTCTCCTTCCCTTCCTTCAACATCATCTCCCTCTCCGCCCTCCTGCCCCTTATCCTTCGCCTCCGCCTCTCTCTCCTTCCTCCTCTCCTCAACCCAAGCCCCCAGCTCCCTCCAAATCCTCTCCTTCTCCGCCGGCGCCAACGTAGCCGCCAACCCGCTCGTACTCGCTGCAACAAAAACCCTCGCCCCTCGCCACCCCTCCTCAGGCGCAAACCTCTCCCCCTCATCCTGCCACCCATACTTAAACTCCCCCTTCTTAATCGCCCTCCCTTTCCTCACCCTCCACACACTCTCCCAGATGCTCTTCCCCACGAAGCAAATCGCCTCGGGCCTCCACCGCCTCGCCTTCTCCTCTAATATCGCCACGCCCTCGTCCATCTCCGATTTGCTCAGCTCGGCGCCGTTGCGGCTCGGACGGGACACGATGTTAGTGAGTCCCACGTGGAAGAGCCGCGGCATGTCGTGGTCCTCTTCGGGGCGGCAGAGACGCGTGGTCACGCCGCTGCTGTGCATGAGTTTCCAGAAGAGGTTGGAGGGGTGGGCGTAGGCGTGGCCGGTTTGCGCGGTGCGGACGCCCGGGTTGAGGCCCACCATTAGGACGAGGAGGTTGGGGCCCATGCTGTCCGTTAGGGGGGAGAGGTGCGCGTAGGTGGAGGGTGGGGCGTAGCCGGAGGATCGGCCAGCGGGTTTACTTCTTCTCTTGGATCCCTTTGCCGGGGACCGAGAAGAAGAGGAGGAAGCGTCGGCGTCCGGTGAGTCAGAGTCGGTGGCGGCCTTACGCTTTGTTCTGGGGGCCGGTGACGGTGTGAGCTTTGCGGAGGCGACGGTCGCTAGAGAGACTTGCGAGCCGGAAGGGTTGATGCGAGGACTTCGGCGGAGAGGAGCCCCGGAGGAGGATGAGTCCTTGAATGCATAATCCTGGAGGTTGAGACGGCCTGAGAAGGAGACCGGCTTAGACTCAACGTCAACTGCCTCCGCTGTAGAAGCCATCATTGATCACTGTCAAGGTGGTGGGGGCGGGAGGGTTGTAAGAAGTAGGGTGTAAATCAACCTCCGTCGAGCAAGTGAAAGGCGTCAATGGCTTTAGTAGATCGGTGATACACTCGTGGATATAGTCATTTATTATAGGAAAGAGAGACAGAGAGGAATCCAGAGAGATGTTCCGGGAGAGATGGCTGGAAAAGATCAAGTCATCAGCCCTCAATCCCTGGTAAATAATAACCACAATAATCACAAGAAATTAAATTTTGGCTTCAGCTCGAGGAATGCTGCCTGGTCGTGCCTTCCACGGAGACATGGGTCTGGTGGCGTTACGGTGCACATTAGCATCACAAACTGTGCTAGCCTGGAAAGAACAACCCGAGGAGCAAAAATTCACAAATCTCCAAATTCCGCGGCGTGAATCCCATACGGTCTTGACCCCGATTCTGCTGTTGCTTCGGGGTGCAATTTGCTCGAGCCGGTAATCGTCACAACGTTATACGCAGCAAGGACCACGAATATTCATGGACACAAAACTCACCTCCAAGTTAGTCGGATCGGGATACTCGAGATCACTTGTTCCCTCCACAATTGCACGAGAGCCGAGGATCAAAGACACAGAGCGTCAAGCCACTAATTCGTTGATTTCAAAAAGTTTAAAGATTAGAGAATAGCTAGTCGCAAGGATAGTCGAGAACCAAGGTAGAGACAAAAGCGCCAAGAGTATCTGCAGAAAATGACAAACAAAAGGGGAGAGAGTCTGTTTTCATATTCAAAATCCCAAATCCCCGGTCGGACTGGGTTCCGTCACGAAGATGTCCGTACAGCAGTATAGATGATGAGACTCCTCATTGGAGACCCGACTCAAATAGCGAAGAGAATAGGAGGAAAAAAAGGTCATATAAAAAGCAAGGGAAATGGGTTGTTTGTAAGAAGAACACGAGCTTTCCTTCTAAGTGGTATCATCTTGGTTTGGGGAAGAAATGAGAAAAGCAGAGTAGCAGAAAAATCTCAAGACAGAAAAGCACGCCATTAGAGTAACGGGCCTGCACTGGCCATGTGAGGATATACCGGGGAAATCACCAAAAAAATCAAGAAGGCAGTGTGTCTCGTGAGGATAAACGAGGGCAGTTAGACAACGATTTTTCGGCCAGAACCGTAAGCGAGTCCTTGATCAAGAACCGCTACGGTATGGTCTTGGAGGCATTGCTTGCCTTTCTTGACATCTAATAGCGCGGACCAGGAGCGTCTCGGCTTTCGGGCCCACTGACGCCTTCCATGTTGCCCGTAAGCTCAGCAACGCGAGCCTTGATACGGGCGACACGAGACTCGATAGCTGCGAAAGGTGATGTGTTAGCAGTGGCTCCAAACGATCCGACACAACAACTTCTCTGAAAATATCAAAATAAAACAGATTGAACGGAAGGGACTGGGATATACTTACTCTCTTCACCACTAGTGTCATCCTCGGGGTCATGCTTTGGCGCAGGGGCCGTGCTTCGCTGCGCTGCACGCTCAGCTGCATTCTTGCGGATCTGGGCCCATCGGTCAATAGCGGGCGGGACTTGGACCTTGCTTAGGTCTTCAATCGATGGATCGGGGACAGGGGCCACGGCTGGAGAAGGTGACCGAGCATGCCGGGCAATCGGGGGCGGGACGGCGTCGTCCGAGTCGCTATCGTCGGGCACGAATGCCGGCTGGTCAACGAGGGGGCCCTGATCGAACCGAGAAAATTCCTTCTTGGCATCGGCGATATCGGCAGCGTTGGGCTCCGAGGTCTCGCTAATCGAGCGGGGGTAGGTCGGCTCCGGGCGAGGGGGCTCAACCGACTTCTGAGCCGCCTTGACGGGCTCGGGCTGCTTCTGAACAGGAGCAGGAATAGGAGCGGGGGCGGGGGCGGCCACATGGGCGGGCTTCTCGACTGGTTTGGGGACAGCTGCCGACGACGAGGTAGCCGCCGCCGCCAAGGGAGACGATGCACCAGGAACAGGCGAAGGAGCCGCCCTGTCCCGCTCGAGCATGCCGTTCAGCTCCGCAGGGGCATTATCCGGGATCTTGGATGAGCGGTTTTTCCTTCCAAAGAGCTTCCTAAAGCCAGGGGCTGGGGCTGCAGCAGGAGCAACGGGAGCAACGGGGGCTTTGTCCTTTTGGAGCTTCTTGTGCTTCTTGCTCTCTGGGCTGCTTTCGAGGGATGGCTTACTTTCGGGGACGGGTACCGGCGCAGACGCGGGGACAGCCTCCTTGTGCGGGGGAATTGGTGAGCTGGCTCCGGCTCGCTCAGCGGGATGAACATCCAAGGGTGCCTCGAGGGCCTTCTCTGAGAGTCCCCGCTCGGGCGACTTGGGAGTCACCGGGGTGATTTGGTGAGAGGCTGGCGCGGCGCCGTTTGTACCAGTGTGTCCATTCTGCCTTGAGGGGGATCTCTCAACGCCACGACCTGCGCTGGGATCTGCGAGATAGGCGTTCCGGGTGGACTCCTTGTCATACTTGCTAGCCCACTTCATCGCTTGAGAGGCCTCGCTGACAATAGCCGGCTGCAAAGTCATCATGCTTGAGGTTTTCTCTTGGGAAGCTTCGATGTCTGTCCTGCCTCGGCGCTCCGGAACCTGCAGGGCTGACTGTTTCTCCTTGGCCTGTAGCTGCGCGGCGGCAGCCTGGATACGGGCATGCTGGTCGGGGCCGATGCTCGTCTTGCTCAGCCCGGGGTGGCTCTGATTGAGGCGTTTATCACCATGGTCGAGCGCCTGCTTTCCGGTCGACTTCCTGCGGCTAAGGGCCTTTCCGCGTCGTGTCCAGCTAAAGAAGCCCCTCTTCTTTTCGGCGATGTATGCCCCGGCCGCGGGCTCAGGAGCCGCGCCGACTACCATCTCCTCCATGACCAACCACCTGGCCGATCTGATGTTCGTCTCGATGACCGCGCATCGACCGAACGCCGCCTTTCTTTCGGGGGTCTCCTCCGGAGCTAGACTGCTCATCCAAACCCACCAGAAGGCATCGTCCAAATCAAATTTCGTGATGCTAGCGAGCTCGCCCGGCTCGAGGTGCCGATCAGACTCCAATCTCGGTCGGTGGGACTGGGAGCTACGCTGGCGTATCGCGGTTTCGATGGGCGGGAGGACCTTGTCAGGCGGAAGCAGAGTATTCGTCGGGCTCGCCGGACCGTCGTCAACGAAACCACTGGACAGGAAATCGGCCCAGGACGGCGTAGTGGGCCGTCCCAGTCCGCCCTCTGATGCTGGGGTAGATCTCAGAGCGGGAAGCTTCCGAGTAATACCATCTGTGTCATCTTCATCCTCTTCCTCCAAGGGGCTAGAGAACCCAATATCCTCGAACCTCGACCACGAAGCGTCGCGTAAGCTGGTGGAGTGCTTGGAGCTAGAGACCTGAGACTGGTTTGCCGAAGAGATCGCCTTGAGGACTCTGCGGCATTCCTCGGTCAAGGCCCGTACGGGATCCTCATACTCCGCGTACTCGCTAAGGCCCTTATCCTCGTTGCGGTATTGGAAGTGATTAGCTCGGCGTAAGAGCGCAAAAGGAGTCGGCGAGACCGTGTCAACGTGCATGAGGACCTTGTTCGTCGTCGTCTGCATGAGCGATGGGCGCTGAGGTGGGTATTCGGTCTCCTGGAGGAGCTTCTGCAACGACATTGGGAGCATGGTGATTCCGGCCTGAGGCGTCGTAGGAGAGAGCGATCGAAGATAGGCGAAAAATAGGTGACTTGTAGCGTCGGCAGCACTAAACAGTATCATCCGATCAGCAGCCATTGGAGGGGGCGAAGAAGAGATAAGAAAATAGGGTCGCCATGAAAACGGCAAGGCCTCACGGCGGGAACGTGCCCAGTAAACCTACCTGAGCCAGGCGTTGTAGCCTCCCTCGAATCCTTTGCCGGTATCCTTGTGCTCAAAGGTCCACCATGCAGCTAGCCGAGACAACTTTCGTCCACCGAAGCCATTCATCTTGCCGTGAGCGGCAATAGCCGACATGAGATCGAAAAGGTCGAATATGATGCAGGATTTGGCGCCATTGTCGACACTAAGGGGAATAAACGTCTTGAAGGAATCGCGGGCCAGATTGGAATCTACAGAATTCCGTGTTAGTTTTCTCATACCAAGGCAGGGGTTTTGGCCGCCTGCCGAATCTTCTGTCTTGAAATGCCACGAACCTTGCTCGCCAACTTTGAATAGTTCGTAGGCATCCCAGCCAACAACGCCACCCGGTAGCCTGCTCCAGCACCATTTCACGATTCCCGAAATAACCTACGTGAATTGTTAATCGATTGTACGGAAAGACGGCCCACCGGAGGCGACGGCAACATACCATAGGCTCTGTCATGCGAAGCTCCTGGGCGAGGACCTCGCCGCGCATGTTCTGATCAAAGAAATGACGAATAAAAGTACGGACAGCGCTGGGATCGGATGCCGGCCTAAAAGGCAGGAGGAGGAACGGCAAGTCCAGAGCTGAAAGAAGCAACCCTTTGTCAGCACATCTCGCACATAACACTGAGCAGCAAGCCGCTCTGCTCCACCGCATTACATGCAGGACACACGGCGAGGTAACAATCGACCTCTCGACCTCGACATACCTCGACTCTTGAGCTCCTCTGTGCATCGTCGAATCAATTCTTGGATCTCTTCGGGTTCGACAGATTTGCGTGCCGACGCATCGTCCCATTTTTTTACGGCTTTTTGGTTTGCTGCATCATCAAGATTTCCATTCTTTTTGGACTTCTTGGAACCATCGCGGCTCCGAAACAGCGAGAACAAGCCAGCCATCTCGCCGTTGTCGACCTCTTCGCAATGGCGGGGTGCAACAGGGATTTCGAGACGCGAATCAAGGAAACCGCAGAATATAAACTTCAATGGAGAAACAGTTCGGCGGGGGGGTGGAAAGCGCGGTCAAGCGTCAATAGAATAAGCGGATCCGGACTGTGGCGGAAGCGGTCTCAGAACGACTTGAGACTAGGTTAGAAAAAAGCGAATGTCCTTTGAAGCTGGCAGGCGGGAAAAAGCAATTGGAAACCGTGGGGGGTTTAAGATACGAATACTAACTGGAAATAAGAAAGTAAAAAAAGAGAATACAATGAAGGAAGGCGGAAGAGCGTCGTCGAGTTCGAGTTGGGGTAGCACCAGAGCTAGCTTTCGATTCGACCTTCGATAAATCGGTTGCCTAGATGCCTTTATCGACAGGGTCAAAGAACAAGGTAACAATAGGAATTGGCAATGGTCAAGATGAATAGTAAGGAGCGGTTAAACTGGCGATGAGGGTATCAGAAACGGCCCAAGCGATGGATGGACACTGCAATGGCAATGTGCGGAAGGAGAGACGAGCAGGGGGCGGGTGCGTCGAGACGAAAAGAAGAAGAGGCGTTGTAATAAGAGGACGGAAGAGAAGCGAAGCTGCGGTTGCAATTGCGATCGCGATCGGGAAGGCGCTGCGCTCGCTGACTTGGATGGAAAAAAGAAAATTGCGCCCGCAACAAGAATGACGATGAAGAAGAGAGACAGCAAAGACAAGGAGAGGGAAAAGGAGAGAGATACGAGAGTTATTGGACGAGGGACTTGGTTGAAATTATGAGGTGTATTATTATTCAGGGGTGGATTGGGTATGAGAACTTGAACCATCACGTCGAATTAATATTGGGCGGCGTTCAGGCCGGGATGTTTTTTTTTTTTTTCCCTTCTTTTCTTCTCTCTCTTTTTTTCCGCCTTCATCAATGCTCTTTCCCCCTGGTTTGGTTAGCTCCTTCTCTTGGAGTCTCCAGAGTACATGCAGAATAGGGAGAGACCTCGTCTTGGGAAAGGTACTACGATGTAATTACCCCCAGATCTAAGTACGAAGTACGAAGTACAACAGTGCAGCGAATCCCTCACCGGACTTCGGGTTCAGGGAGCTGGTTTGTAACCCATACGCCAATTTCATGCGGCGGGATACTTAAGACCTCCCGTTCCGAACGGTACTTTTCACTTGGAGCTAATAAGCGAACACCGTTTATCACAGGCAAGGTTCAGAAGTACTTCTTACTTCGTACGTCAAATCTGATTGATGGTGTGTGGCTGCCGGCCTGCACCTGCAGATAACTTGTACTTGTTGTGCCACTTGCATGGCAGGTTGACCGTCAACCTGGATGGCAGTTGAGGGGTGGGTGGCATCCGATTATATGGATTGAGGGAGCAAGAGCGAATATGGACAGGCAAACCAGACGAATGTAGGCGGTCATGGACGCTAGATATCAGGAATCCTCTCAATTCAGGTACTGGAGGTGCCACCCACATCTCAATCGAGACTAGTCAGGCCAGTAACAAACCGGGCCAGGATGGAGTACGGAGTACTTCGTAGCGTAAAGAGACTCATCCGATGTCAATGTTGTGTCGTTCAAAGGAGCTTAAAATGGCAGATGTTGCGCCTTGCCAGGCCATCGTTATGACGCAGGATTCCCAGCAGTTCCATCTTAGATTTCTCGCAGATGACACACTTGGCTCCGAGTGGTAGCATGGGCCTGACCCGATCGGTCAACGTCTGAGACTCTGAGAACGGACGTCGAAGATATTATTATTATTACACTCCACTACTTTGTAAACTATGTACACTACGCTACGAAGGAGGTGTAATATTAATATCATCATTGTATCAAATCTGGAACAGACATGCGGACACTCCACAACGTGGACTCAGGTCCCTGAAAGTTGACGGCCTGTTCCCAATTAGGTCTAGCTCCACCAGCCTTCTCCCCAATTTAAATTGGAGGACAGGGCTAGAAAGACTCAATCAATGTCGGGGACGGGGAGGGGACATCTCTCCACTAGTGCAGATAGTGCAGAGCCATAAATTAGCTGGTTCTCGTACCTGACGATCTGATACTAATTAATAGGAGCAGCAAACCTCAGTTCAGATGCATGGACGGCTTTAAAACGACCAAACAAATCGTACGGAAGCGTGCCTCGGAAACAAATCAATTATGCGACCTCAAGGAACTACTTACATCAATCAAGGTGGATTGATCAATTGATATTGGTCCATTCCCTGTGCTCTGAATCCGATGCTGGCCTGCCTGGTCTAGCGAAGGCTGATGGCATGGTGGGGATGATAAAGGAGGACAAGCTTCAGCTCATTTGGCTCCTCGACTTCCCGAAACCCACGGTGGAGTTTGTGTCGCACAGAAAGAGTCGTGCATTCATGCTAACTCAGACGCTTCGGCCTCATCGATCCATTCGAAGCGGAAATTACTATCATCGTGTCGGCCTCGCCGTCTCTGAGAAGAAAATGCCTCCCGGGGCAGTTTGGGAATCCAAATCCACCAAATTCTGGGATTAAGAAATGAAGAAGAGGACGAGGACGAGGACCAAAACTCCTCCGCCGACGTAAAAGACAGCAGACGAAACTTGAATTGCCGAAGCACCGTCAAGGCGCCCTCTTTTTGGATGGGATGTGGATCAATTGATATTTCGGCCCAGAGCGGCGAAGAAGAGGCTGCATGGGCTGAGGTTACAACTACGAACTGTACATGTGAGCAAGCCAAATCGAGAAGGCCAGAGATTTCTTGTCATGACCTTTTCATACAACGTTAGACGAACGGGTTGCCAGCTTCATGACCCGGTGTCGTACGAAGGTATTTTGACGCATGCCGCCTTGTTGCAGCAGGGTGGCTGCGTGGCTGCTTGACGCGCCCCATAATAATACAGTCTGACGACCGATCAACTCCAATGTTGCAGTGATCGGAAGGAAAGTGTTAGAAAAGGTGATCTCGAGAATAATAAAATAAATTTTTGAAAAACAAATAAAAGTTACGTCGTGCCAACTTTCCTTGGATACAGGGATAATGGGACAATTCCCATGTCTTAGTCCGGCAGTTCCCGTAACCCAAGCTTCCTCAACTCCGGTTCGTAAACTTCCTGCGGGGATTCAAGAGCATACACAATGTTGTGAGGAGGGCGCGGAGGTGCTTGACGTGTACACGTGTACGCCATGTCCTCCTATGAGCTTTGAGTTCCTTTGGAACAGTAACATCTACTTTCAGACGCTTATTCTGTAGGCAGTATCTTTTGGGGAGCCTAAGAAACTGGATACGGAACTTTGATCAACGTCAAAACGCACTACTTTGCAGGATACACAGCAAGACCTGCTTGTGCGACCTGCAGATGCCAGCGTTCGGGCAACATCCAGTACCGCGTAAACCGAGAACAGGGCGGTCGCGAGGACACAACCAGGTCGCATATGCTTGTGTACCTAGTTTTTTCATGACATCATGAAGGACTCTGTACCCGCCAACCCAACCCGCGAAGATGGTGAAGTTGTTCGTGGCAGTTAGCGCAGAACTGCATCGAAGTTAACTGAGAGAGCACCTCTCACCCTCCGAGGCAGAAGATAAATCACCAGCGACGCCGTCAGTGTGGGTAAAGGCTTATCATAGGTACCACTGATCCGGTCCTCGTAGTCTGCGTGCATTCTGGCATTAACCGGCACGATGTCTTACCGGCTCGGGTTCACGACGCTGGTTAGGAGTATCTCCGCGGCGAACATTAATATGAATTGATCCCTCCTGTTCATCCGACTAGACGTTGAGTCCATGGATGGAATCAAGGACCGCCCATCGGCCGTCCTATTGCGACTTGCAAGATGGAAATTACTATCCATTCTACAGATCTCACGAGCATCGCATGCAGTCTCCTGGCAGCCTGCCCCGGGTAGCTTGCGAAGCGTATATTTCCACTTTCCCAGCTGGGCGTTGCTGAGCATGACTCTTTTGTATATCTTGCCACCCGTGAGAGCCAGCACTTGGCTCACAGGTGAATAGCGACCAACACCTACGACACTGCCATGTGGAACTGGCGTCCAGATATGGGCTTCGACCAGCTTGAGGCGAGGCAACCAGCGGTTCCGGAAAGTCATGAGTAGTACTATTCTCGCGATTCATTGGCTCCTAATCATTCCCATTGCCTCAGCCTGCCCGCAGCTCAAGTCTAGACTCTCACGCCGTGTAAATGTTTGCGGTGGTTGACCAGGTCCCGCGTAAGGCGCCCTTGAGCATTTGATCTTACCCAGAAACTAAAAGACCACCATAAGACATAAAATAGAGAAGATGTTCACTTGCTATAGATCGTTTTACTTGTTCAGACAACCCTTCGACACCAAGCCTCGAGAAAAAGAAAATCAAAAAAGCCTCTTTTGATAATAGGTTCCCTTGATTTCCATACCACTTACACCATCATGAACCCTTTCCGCCAAAACGACCAGCCCGACCAGCCCACCGGGTGCCCCGTCAGTGGGCCCGGCACCGATTACAACTACACTGGCATCCATCCACCTGTCAGCCTTCGCGTCCAACCAGAGTTCCGTGCCCTTTTGACTGACAAAAGTTAACAGCCCGATCAGCCCGATCAGCCCGATCAGCACTTCCAGCTGCCCCCCGGGTGGCTCAACATCGATTACAACTCCACCGGCACCCATCCACCTGCCAGTCTTCACCTCCAAACTGAATTCCGTGCCCTTTAACTGACAAAAGTTAACAGCCTAGCTCCGGATTCGCACCTGTCCCCACCGCCCCTGGTGCCCCCCAATCCGTCCCCACCACCCCCCCTGCCCAAATCATCACCACACCCCCCACCCCCTCCTCCCATGTACGTATTCCTCCCTTCCTTTTTTTCTCTCTAGATTCTAACATAAACTATTGCAGTACGTGTTCGGAGGTAACCATATAAACGGCCATTCCTATATCCGCGCCGCCGACGCCTGCCCCCGATCCCGGCTCGCCGTACCCCAGCCTTTTGGCAACTATCCCCAAAGCGACAGTAGACCGGAGCTCCCCATTCCGTTCGAACGACCGTACCAGCACGTCCCGCTCTACCCGAACCAGTCGACGCCGTATCAACCCGGGGAGGCTCCCCGGACGTTGAGGGCCATCTATCAGGACGGGGATCGCTCGAACATGATTGTGGCCCGGCATATAGGAATGCGGGGACTACAAGACGCGGAAATGGCAAGTTTGTGGAGTGCGAATACCATCCAGGGTTCCCCGGCATTGAAAGAATGGTTGTGCGCTAGGGAAGGGAAGTTGGATAAGCTGGATCTTTGGGAGGGCGGCGGCTGATTTTATTTTATATATAGACCATGACTGGTCTTTATCATGTATTGGCGGCCGCATGTGAGATTCATAGATTGTCTCTCTTTATGAGTTTACCTAGTTACACTGAGTGCTTCAATGTCGTAGGGTGGGTGACTTCCCGCTATCAAAAAAAAAAAAAAAAAAAAAAAAAAAAAAAAGCGGCAAGCCCTGTTTCTTCTGCCATAACAGTAATTCTAAAGCCGAAACTTGAATTCCATCGAAGGCGAGATGGTAGTCCAGCACTGGACTCTGCACCCTGCGGCGTTCAAGGCTCCGTGCCTGTCCGAGATGGGCTCCACTCCCCGGACACCAAATTGAAGGCAGTGGCAAAACGCTAAAAAGGAACGCCGCCGTGGGGGAGGGATGGGCCGGCCGGTGGCACAGAAGGAACTTGAACTTAGCTTGGCTGGTTGGCCTTCTGTTGTGCCGCCCGAAAGTTGACAGCATCAATAATATTCCTGTTGCCAATCGTTCCCTCTCCTGATATCAAATTGCGGTATCAAGAACGAGGCACACCCAGTTCAGTTCAGTTCCTCTCCGAATACGGTGATTAGATGTGTCAGTCGGTCTCTTCGTCTTTGCGTTTGCGTTTGCGTTTCCGTTTCCGTCTCATGTACTTTTCAACCTAGTTGAGCCGATGCCATGGAAGGATTTTCTCAAAGTTCCCTTTCAACTTGCCTACTCGTCTCATCCATGTTCGGCACAAGCGAATAATACCATTCTGCCCGTCACTGACGCGGCCAGATGGAGTCCACCCACCCTACGCCTACGCTGCCCCCTCATCGTGGCGAATGTGGATGATGAGTTGTCCATCCAGCTAAGACTCTGCCAACTCATCGCCGCCAACGAAATCTAGCCAGTCCTAGCCTCCCATTCTCCACCGGGGTCCTGCGCGACATTTTTTTTTGCTTGCCATCATGGCCGTGGTAAACCACCTCTATTGGCCCACAGCAAACTACACACAGAATCATCAAACGCGCTGCTTGTGTGAAAGAAGGCGACGTTGCGAGGATGGCATTGTGCCCAACCAGCTTCACCATACGCACTCGTCGCGAGTTCCGATGTGGCATCATTTACTCTGCGGATTCTACGGAAGCAACAGAGCTTGTCCCTTGGGGAAGTTTTTCCCTTTAACCAATCTGCGACTACGAGTCTGAAGGAGGAGAGCATTGGACCTCGGAGGTGACTTGCATTGCGATCAGCAGCATGCCGGCCATTCCTGTGCATGGGCAATCCGAGCTTGAGAATATTGGGCACTGACTAAAATTCTTGTTTGACGTCAGAATTATACAAGAAAAGAATTTTTTTTTTTTTTTTTTTTTTTTTTTTTTTTTTTGGGAGGGGGGAAAAATAAATAAATAAAAGTAAAAAATTCCAACGGCTATTCGGAAGAAACTCGACATCACGAGTACTTCGTATGAAAAAGAATCGCAGTTCATTGAGGCTGTTCAAATCCTTCGCGGATCCACGCTTAGATCCTCCTCCGGCTTGGGCCCTTCCCATCGGAATACCACAACGGGCAGTGGTTTCCAAACCACAGTGGGTTCGTCCAGGAGTGAAATGCTCGTATTGTATCCTGCTCTTGAAATATTTTCTTGAGCTGTAGCCTCAAGAAGGCAGGTGCTCAGCTAACAGGTTCTTTACATCCACTTCAATTACACGCCATGGGCTAGGAACAGGTAGCCAACACTCAAGCTTGCCAACATACAGACCCGCCCCGTAGAAACGCCCAATTCCACCTTGCCAATTCAAAAAGTTCATGCGAAAACACATCATGATGACGGCAGCTGTACACGCTGCCCACGCCCAAGGTCTTATGAGTCCTAGCTGCCTCGGGAAATAATAGCTGGTGCCCATCTTGGCCTTCTCGATAATGGCGCGGCATTGAGCGGATCACCGGTTGCGGTTCTCTCGTGCATTGCGGGCGGAGATCACTTAACCCAGTGGAGCTTATCCGTGGGAGCGAGATTACGAATCTTCCTTCAAACTATGGAGAGAACAGGAAGATTTCAAAGTGCCTCTTGGAGACATGTACAGTATCCTTTATTAAAAACGTGCATCTCGATCTTACAGGTCACCTACATCCGATCGATCGGTGTTGCTCGGTGGGTAGCGTGGATAATACCGGCAACGATGAAGACGGAATGGTCCTTTTCTGGGAGGGTGTCTTAATGAATCTTCCTGTAGGATGGATAATTCGGACGTTTAAACTAGGTCTGAAGCGGCCCGCTGTCCTCGTAACGGCTTTGTTGTTTCAGTGCTCCATAGCCGGCCGGTAGACCGAAACGCGGTTTCGAGTCGCAGACGACGCTACGATGGGGATATACGGCCTGTGGGAAAGACTTACATAAATGCCAACTAACGATAGGTTGATATTCCACCTTTCACTCCTTTCACAATAGGCACTCCAGGGTAAGGATGGAGTATGACGGTTGTACTTTGTGGATAGGACGCCAAGTACAAGGAACCTCTGCATTCCATCGAGTCCAGAGGGCTTATAGAGAATGGCATTTGTAAGTGTTGTTGGACAGGAAGTCAAATTGATGTGTGGACTTGGTTCATAGAAGAGACATCGACGGCCTCTAAGGCACGTCCGCGCCAAACTATATAAGCACTCACTAGACTTCCTCCTCAGCAGGATATCAAACCGCTCACAGTTGCTCTCAACAACACTAATTCCGGCCCGCCGTAGTTATTTTTGATGCCACCTCCTCAAGAAGTATTATGATATTCTCAACTCTCACTCTTTACAAGCCTTCCATGCTCTATGTATGCCATAGATATCGCTTCAGGGAAAGGGACATACCTCCACGGGAAATGAGCCCAGCTCTTTGCCAAGAATAACAGTCCAACCAACTCTCTCTTCGAAGCCTTTGGGAGAACGGACATTAGATCCAGGGAAACTTTAAAACATAAACTCTCTTCCAGTCACTGACACACTTGTATGTTACCGAAAGCCCCTAACCACTCAGCGAGAACATCATGGGTGGCAATCGCCAGCGGACCACACCCATGGCCTGTTGCCTCGACACCGCCAATCCTTTCCTGCATCTTCACTCCTCAGAGAACAGTTGAGTGTTATCAATAGAATCCAAATGACCATTGTGCCAGTGACGCCCTTCTTATTCACAGTACCATTGACCTCCTCCAACCAGATACACAGGTTATCGGAGTAAAAACAAGCCCTCTTTAAGACAAACAAAAGACAACCGCTCCTCGAGCGGACCCAATCCTAAACATTGGGATTTCCAGGCAAGGAACCTGGGCCAAGACAATATCCCGACAGTTCGACGCAAATATGCAAATAGATACCAGTAGCCTCGCCACTCGTACCCCATACCCCAAGTTAACTTACAACTGTCCACCATCAATGCCTGGGACATTACTCATCTTTGCCGTCATCCTTCTTCTCTTCCTCTTCTTCGTCTGTCTTTTGCTCATTTTCTTCCTCCTCCTTTTCTTCTTCCTCATCTTCCTTGCTCTTCTCCGTCTTCTCCCCATCCACCTTCGTAACGGTCACCGCCGTCTCGGCAGCAACAATATCCCCCTCCTTATTCTCCACCTTCTTCACCTCAACCTCCACAATAACCTTCTCCTCCCTCGGCCCCAAGCTCCAATCAATCTCACTCCCAGCTCCATGCTTCGTCTTCAACCACTCATTCGCCCTCTTGAAATGCCCGCACGTGAAAAACCCCCTAGCCGCGCTCAACGGACTCGGATGCACCGCCTTGAGCACGAGATGCCTCGATCCGTCCACCTTCATGACCCTCTTGCCCGCGGGCGTGCCCCACGCCATGAAGACGACGCCGCGCGTCTTCTTCTGGGCCACGACGTCGATGACGCGCTGCGTGAACCGCTCCCAGCCGCGGTTCGAGTGACTGTTGGCCTCATGGGCACGCACCGTCAGGCACGTGTTGAGGAGGAGCACGCCGCGGTCTGCCCATGGCTTTAGGAGGCCGCCCTTGCGAGGGGGTTCCTTGAAGTTGGGGTAGTCGTTCTTGAGGGCTATGTACATGTTCTTGAGGGATGGGGGTGCGGGCATGGGAGGTCGCACGGAGAAGGCGAGGCCATGGGCTTGGTTGTGGTTGTGGTAGGGGTCTTGGCCGAGGATGACTACCTTGACGGAGTTGAAGGGGGTGTACCGAGACCTGTTGGGGGAGAAGCAGAACATGTTAGAATCGGACTTCTTACATCTTGGAAGGGGAGAAAAAAGTGGAAAACGTACCAAGAGTAGACATCCTCAGGAGGCGGAAAGATCTTCTTCCCAGCCTTCTCCTCCCTCGCCAAGAACCTCTTGAGCTCCAAGAACTCCTTGCTCAGGATCTCATCCTTGAGAACGGCAAACCAGCTCTCATGAAGCGTGTCAATCTCGAGCTTGAGCAGCTCCTTCTGCTCGGCCGTCAGCTTCGCGGCCCACTTCTTCTTGTCAAAGGTGCTGCTGGACCCGCTCGATCCTCCGCCGAAGAAGGACATGATGCTTCCGTCTGACTTGGGTTTCTTTGCGTCGGGGCCGGAGGAAGAGCCGTTTGTGGTGCCGGCTTTGCGTTTGAGGGTGGACATTGTCGGCGGTTTTGTGGGGACGGAGGAGGAGGAGGAGGAGTAGAAGAGGGGGTGGCCGCAGGAGGGCTTGAAGGATGGGAAAGGAAGGATGAGGACGGGTCGGCGGGTGAAAGTAGGCAGAAGCGGCGCTAAGGGGACTCGGAAGAGAGTGTAGGGAACCAGGATGGCGGTGTTGAGAGGGTGAAAACTTGTGTGTGTGTGCGTGTGTGTGCGTGTGTGCGTATGTACTATCGTGAATTTGGGACGCAGGCGTGGAGTTGGCAGCCGCCCCGAGATGTGGAGAACACTAGTCAAGACTTGGAACGAGCCGCAAAGTCCCGGAATATTCTAAGATGCGAAATCGGGGTTGAAGCAAATGAGCCCGAATGTAGGCAATTGGGATTACTCAAGAAGGAAAATCGATGAAATTCAAAGACTAAAGAGAGAGAAGGAAGTCGCCACGCTCGCGATTCACAATGGGGGAAGTCAAGGTTAATTGTACTTCGTGAAAGACAACAGGGGCGAAAATGACCAGGACACGCGAATCCCTGGAGAGCAGAATCGACGTTGGTTCAATACTTCTTCCAGAGAAATTGACAACGATCAATTACAGCATTGAATACTTCGGACTCCGGGTTACAGGGTGAGACTTCACCAGGTTCACTGTGGGATTTGGGGATCAAGCTGGGGCTTGGTTTTAGTTTCTAGGCAGGGGCTGCCACTGATAAGACAATTTGGCTTGAAATCCCAATGGATTCGTAACTTTTTTTTTTCCCTTCTCCAGGGGCGACCCGCGTCTTTTTCAGCTGGAAAACGCGTGTAGAAAGTCACTTTACGCGTCGAAGCTCTGGTGGAGAACTGCACACAGTGCTCTTGTCACGGTCTGGCCAAGGCTGCCTGGCTGCGAAAGGATTCGCTCCCTTGCTTCATCACCAGGGACACAGCACGCCACAGTGACATGCTCACATTTGACATTCACTTCTGGTACTTGGACATTTGGAGTCCCTGACCGGGAAAAACCGAGTCGATCATAGGCCATCACAATCTCATTCTGGAGCCCCGATCCGTAATGCTTCGATGATAGGAATCGTTCGGCTGCCTGAAATTAGTTCTCGCATGCAGGTTTGCCAGACATCATGAAGGCGAGTCAATGTGCGCACGATGTACAATGTAATGACTGACCAGGTTCCCTGGAATTGGACTGGGTTTCCCAAGAGGAAACGCCACTCGCTGCAAGCTGCAGGTTTGAGCCTTCGTTGGGAAAATTCTGTTCAATTTTCCGATCCCGAGCATTCGGCTACAGCCTGCCGAAAACCGCTTGAGCATCAATTGATCAGACAAACGTTGCAAAAGTAAACCCAATGATTGCAAGGAGAGTTGTTTTCTTTTTCCCTATAATAGACAGTCTACCTATCTGCCGGCCTCTAGACCCGGTCCGGTCGGTTGTATGTAAAAATCAAGAAACACTGTGACCTTTTTCTAAGCTCCCTGTAACGCCTGGCAATGCTATCATAGGAGATGTATCCGTAAGAAAACAACAAGAAAGCAGGCGCGGAAACAAAAAAAGTACAAAGAAAGGGGGGGTGGATCGTCCATCAGCCGAGGACAACCTTGCTTCCCTCCCCCTTGCCGTTAAACCGCATTACGACCTCCTAGAGCTTGCCAGCTCTATCCGATCCCGACCTTTCATTCACACCCCTGAACACCCGTTTCGACACCTCGTAGCTGCTAATCATAATGGCACAAGCCGGTGCAACCTTGAGCGTCCTCGGTATCCACCCCTTCCACAATCCCGCCACGCCCTCGTTCTTGAAAATGTGCCAGAGCAGCCGTACCATCGACCGGGCCTCGGGCACCTCCGACTTCGCAGCATCTGCCGCAGCCTTGCCGTCGCGCATCACTTGCGTCCGGGTCTTTCCGACGTCGAAGGGCATCGTCAGCGTCGAGGCCATCGCTCCCGAAGAGGCGCCGGCAATGAAGCTGTCCGCAAACGTCTCGCGGTGGTTCTCGTGGCTTTGGGAGCGCCTCCGCGCGTGACTCCGGGGTCCGATCCTCTCCAGCGTACGTCCCCGTTTCTCATCTCTCATGTCCGAAAGCTTGCCCCGGATAGCCTCGTATCCGTACCAGTAAACGCCGGAAAATGGCACATCGCGCCACAAAGTGAGAGTCAACCCCCTCCAGAGTGATCGATAACCTTGCGCGGAAACCATGTCCTGGATCCCGCGGAATGTCTCGAGGACATGGCTGGTACCGGCCTCTCCCGATGTCGCCTGCAGACGAGTCTTGAACAGTTCGATGGGGCTGACCGAGGTGGCGGCTAGGATCCTTGCGGTTGAACCAGCCACGAGGGGAACATAGTCGTCCGGCACGGTTCGCGCAATCGGGCTCTTCGAATTGAAGCGTAGCCAGTCGTAGCCGGTAAGGTAAATCATGTTTGCCGGTATGGCCATGACGAGCGTGGGCGAAAGACCCTTCCACAACCTCGAGATACCCTCGTTCTGCGCAATTTTCTTGAATCCATCCAGCGTTGAGCTTATCGTCCTCCTCTGCGCCTCTTCCACGGCGCATTCGATATTCGGCATCGTCGCAGTCGCAGTCGCACTCGCGGTAGCTGTCATCGTCGTGGCAGAGGGGGGACGTGGCGCCATGATGCAGGATTCGGCATAATTGTTGGAGAAGAAGACCTCCCGACAACAGGACGTCACACCGAGATCGGCAACGCGGACATTGGGTAGTAGAGAATCAGTCGTGAGGGCGAGTTTGGAGAAGTCGATCTTAGGAGGTATGGTGGCGACTTGCGATTGCAATCTTACGCGTACGACATCGAGGGGTGTGACTGTAGATCTTGTTAGCCAAGAAAGAAAAAGAAAAAAAAAATCCAAAAGAAGAATTCGAAAAAAAAGGATCATCCGATGTCTATGAATCGAGTCTAGAACACCATTGACGGGAAACCCAAACCGGGAGGGTAGAGAAAAAGAAAAGACTCACCTAGAAGCGACGTTAGGAGGCTACCAGATATAGCAGACATCATCTTCTGTGGCGCTGTGATATCGTCGTTATCATCGTTCGCATCGCGAATAGCCTCCTCAATGGTTGCCGAAGCCATCTCGGTGGCGACCTCTGCGGCGTCGATCCAAAATCTATCGTGGTTTTGTCCGGCGGCCGTGGCTCTGAGAATGGAGGTCATGTCAACGACAGCTCTCGCATCCTCTGACGAGAGTGTCCTGGGATGACGTCGTCGTGAGGGAGTCGATGGCGATCACGAACGGAGGGGAAGGAGAGAGAGTGAGGGAGAAAAAAAAAGCGGAAAAAAAAGAGTGAGTTCCCGGTTCGTGGCGCGAGTTGGCGGATGGATCCTAGAATAAAACCCCGACGGAATCAATGGACGAGAAGTCGAAGTAAAAAAGAAGGATTATTATGTAGAAGGGTAAAGTGAGTTATTGTCGGGGAATTAGAATAGGATTTGCGCCTGCGATAAGGGTCCTCGATGCCAGTGAGGGTGGCCACTCCTGGGTTGAGTCAGGTCAGTTTTGCGAGTTTGAGAGCTAAGAATTTCAACGACGCTTTTCGAAAGCGTCATTGACTGATTTGACTGGGGTGGATTGAGCGGAGGTGCGAACTCGGCCTGTATAAATCTCGGGTAATAAAAAAACGAAAAAGCCGAACATCGCCGCTGATTGATAATGAAAAGCAGCCATTGCCTTTGCAGGTGGCGCACAATTTTATGATCATTGGCCACGCCACAGTTGAACTTGCCGTTTCTGGCACATCGGCGATTCAGTTGTCGTTGAAACTACACAGGTACGAAGTACATTGGTACAAATCCAATCCCTCAAATAGCCGCTCCGAACCCGAGCTCCGGATTGTGGAGATCCGCGGACCGCAGTTTGTCACTACTTCGTAGATATTTACGTTGACATCAACCTGGTCTTGTCCCAATGATGGTCGCAGTACATTTGCAGCGCACGTATTTTCCGTAAGAAACACCTAGAAGCAGTGAAACCTGCGAGAATTCGAGATTGATAGTTTCGACGAACCAGATTCTGATATTACACACTGAGCTGCAAAAAGTCTCGAAGTCAATACACTGATGAAGACGTCGCAACCCAATCCCAAGCTCTCAAATCTTGTCAACTTCCCCTCCTAACCTCCTCTCTTCTCACCTTGCCTCCTTGTGCCCGAGGACTGAACAAAAGAACAAGAATGAAAGGGAATGGCATCACATTGTGAAGCTCAAGCTCCAGCTCCAGCCCCAACCCCCGAAATTCAGCAATTCATGAGAACATAAACCTCCGACATTGTAGGTGTAGTATTGTACAGGTCATTTCCCCAAAACGCCTGTGCCCCAGCGCCCGCGCCTGCCTCCCATCCAAAAGACTGGGAGGTAGGGGGCACGAGTCAGACGCGAGACCGAGATGAAGACGAACGAAAATCCAGAAAAAAAGACGTCCTCATCCGAATCATCCCCTCCACTTGGTTGTTTCGTTAATGCCTCCTCAGTTCTCCGTTTATTTTCCCCCTTCGATTTCTTTGGTCGTTTTCGTGTACGCATCTCGCCCGCAAAAAGTCCAATGCAATTCCCCCGTTGCTCCCAAGTTTTGAGACCTTTTTCGTATCTATATACATAATCATAACCAAGAGCCCCGTCGTAAAATGCCGGGACGGAATCGAGATTGTACTCCGGGCGTGGATGAGAAGAAATGAATCATGCGTAGAAAGGGAAAAGGCGAACACAAGATATATGAAAAGAAGAAGAAGGAAAAAAAAAAATAGAAAAAAAAAAAAAAGAAAAGCAAAAAAGCCAGCGCAAGAAACACTAGACAAGAACGCTCGACATAAACCTCGCTCATACCTCGTCCTCTTGCGGGTTTGGGTATTCCTGTAGAAGCACGACGCTAAGAAAGGAATGGAAGCGTATATAAGAAATCCCCGGCGGAACCATCCAACGCCGATTGGAAGGGAGAGTGTATGTGTATGTGTATGTGTACGTAGCGCAGTTGCAATCCGGACGTGAGCATCGCGCTGCTCATTAGTGCCGCTTCATCGATGGTCCGCCATCGTAGTCCCAAGCGCGCTTGAGACCTACTTCATACACACTGGCCACGGACTCTTGCCACATAGCTGGCGTGATGAATGTGGGTATTGGCGTGGTAAACTGCTGAGACGGCATTGCCTGAGAACCGGACGTGATTGCGTCATTCGCAGGCAGATTTGAGTAGCTCGACATATCTGGCGGACTCGATGACGACGACTTCATTGACGCTGGATTTACGGCACCCGAGCTAGGGCTTGGGTGCTGCACCTGCGGGTTCCCGAATGATGTATTCCAATTTCTAGAGTTTTGTTAGCGTGATACTTTTCGATAGGGTTGCCGGTACGGCTTCATGGAGAATAAAGGCGTCCAGGGCGACATACTCAAAGATGCGCGAAGGGTTCCAACTCGGCTGCTCCGGTATTGACATCTGGTGGCCCATCCCAGCTGTGTGGTTCTCTTGTCCTGAAAATACCATCATCGGCGGTGAATTCTTCACATCAGCCGGACCAGCGGATATAGGGGGTGTAATAGCCTGAGTGGAGTAAGATATATGGGACGCATGGAGGTTCCTGGGGCTTCCTTGATTGCTGATATGGCCAGTGGGGTCGACCAGAGGTCGGTAGGCAGGACTGGATCTGGGAGGCGTGGCGGCGCTTGAGGTCGGACTTCCATACGGGAATGAGGGTTTCAGGACGAAAGGCTTCCTAGTATCCATCGAGAAAGCCTCACGGACGGCGTTAATCTGCCTTTGAAGCTCCGGCATTGGCCAGGCCGCCATCACCTGTTCAACAAGTCGCATTTGCCTTTGGAAGTAGTCCCTCGAGTCGGTGTTTAAGTCCGGATCAGGGGACGTCATCGCAACCTAATTTTAGACACAATGGGGTTAGCCAAGTGTCAACTAAGACGAAAGAATGAAGGAAAATGATGGTGCAGCTATCGATCGACACCTCGGGCTCCTTACCAGGTGGAGGACGACGCAGGACAATGCGCAGTACACGGGGAAACTAAAGCCACGTAGCATGTTCTGCAGCCCGTTGAGGCCAAAGGAATGCAGGATGCCCTCCTGCAGCCTACAAATTGCTTTGGCGGATGAGTAGCAAATCATCATATGTTGCTTCCACTTCCCGTTTAAGTCGTTCGGATCGCAGAAGGCGAGCTGCGGCCGGTGGAGAAGAATAAACGTCAAATAGTGATACGAGAGGAGATTTCCGACAAAAGGAGATGGAACCCATGCAGGTGAGTTGTCGGGAGGGAAGGTGATGGAGAGATCGGCCGGCAGCTCGGTGAGCCACGAGGTGAGAGAAGGATTGAGTTGCACAAGCTCGGGATCAATACCCCAATCCTTCTTCTTCTTGATGCGCGCGTAAACCGAGTTCATGCGGCTGATGTTTCGTACAAGCCTTGCAAGGTAGGTGAAATTGCGGCTCACGAGGAACTCGTCGTCGTCATCTCCGGGGACGGGCTGGGGTAGACGGAAGTCCACCTCGTCAACATCCACAGTCAGGTCGGTTCGTCCTGTGGGAGACTAGCGTGTCAGTATATAGGGGATTTCGCGTTTGGGGGATGGTTCCAGCTGCGGCGGAGCTTCTTTCGGGGGCGCTTACCTTGGGGGGACCCAATCATCACTTCGAGAGTGAAAACTGTTTGCCAGAGACGTGTCTTCATCCGACATTCCAGTTCCGTAGAGTCACAATCCTTGCCAGCTAGGTGATCCGCGTAATGTTCATCCAGGCCAAGGTCTTTGCCCATTTGGACACATTGGACGATAGACATCCACGACCGGTAGTAGTAGCCCTTCTTTGGCGCGCCTTCCTTTGCCTTGAGTATTATAAGAAGGGCCTGCAGGGTGCTAAGCCTCGGCACATCCATGAACGCGTCGGCGTGTGCTGTTTTCCAGTTAGTTTGAGCAACAACAGTATAGATAGTAAAACACGAGAAGTGCCTACCGGCTGCTAGAGCCAGCCATTGCTGTCCTTGAGCTGGCTCGTCTGCCAACCTCCCACCGATGGCGAAGATGGCTTCCAGGATTAAAGGCGAAATACCCTGCCTATTTGTATTCCACTGCCGGTAGAAAATAGCCTTGCTAAGCACTGGGAGGAAGGGATGGACGTTCGTGAAGTAAAGATCTAGATATTGATGTGCCGTCGCATCATCCGGCATCAATGCAGGGGGAATCCGAATTTTTCCAGACGTCATGGGAGGTAACACAGCCGTGAAATCATCCACCTCCTCGATAACAGGCTCCTCTTCGCGGCGGAATGAAGCTTTATTTCTTAGATACGGTGCTTTAAGTGGTAAGTTAGGCCATATTCGAGGTTAAAAAGAGCAGAGAGATGGTCAACGTCCAGCGGAACCCCTAGAGGATAAGGACTTACCTGTGCCAGCTTCGTTAACTTTGAGCGAGCCTAACAAATCAGCGAGATCCGGTTGAGAATAGCTGTCCTGGGAATATGAGCCGGGGGAGCTGCCCTGGCCTTGGACCTGGCCAGCTTGCACGGGGGGATTAGGGAAGACATTATGTGATGCGTAATTTTCGTCGACTATGTTTACGGGAGGAGCGACGGTCGTATAGTGCACATTGGATTGAGGCTGCGGCGGCGCATCCGGGTATTGCACCGCATGGAAGAGATTCGTCTGGCTTTCGGCGAAAGCAGGTTGCTGGTAGATGGAACCGCCCGTCTTCGGCGTGGCATTCATCACGGACTGTTGGGGGTAGCCACCCTGGGCGGTGGGAGTGGAGGCCTCTGTAAGGGTACGGTTGGAAGGATCATAGGTGGATGTGGAGGTTGGAGTCGAGGAAGCAGTCGCGCCGCCGCTCACAGTCGTATATGAACTGATAGACGTCGTGGTTTCGGTCGTCGAGCCGTCGAAGCCGTTTGGGCGCACGCATTGTAGCTTTAGTCGGACGCACGCCGAGCACGGCCATGTATTCGTAGTAGCGGCGTCGCATTTGATCTTGCGTCTTCGGCAACCCTCGCATGCCCTCATAACTTCGGATTCACATATTAGCATTACAACTGAAGAAAGAACGACATAGCTTGGGCGGACTCTTGGTCGGGCATACCTTTCAACCGCTTGTGGCGGTTGTGCTCATCGACGAAAACATAGTCTAGTGGGGTCCAGTCAGCCAATCTTGCTCAGCCGCGGAAGGCGCAAAAAATGAGAGCGCGAGACCGCAATCAAGGAAAGAAAAAGAGAGATGGATAATGCGCACTCTTCTGGGTTTGTGGCGCTGGCTGCGGAACAAAGTTGAAAGATCCCATTTGCGAACTCTGAGGAAGTATCCTCCTCGCGGCCGGATCGTTGGACATGGCGGACGTATGACAAGCGGGAGAGGCAAAGCAAGGGTCGTTCGCAGACGACCGTCACTTGCCGGAAGGGTCGATCGTGGCAGGAGAGTTAGACATGAAATCTGCGATCCGGCTAACAAGCTCTTGGAAGCGATGACGATGGCAGATATTGAAAAGACGGGGTTTCTTCTCTGCGGTCACGCGATTGACCTGGCTCCGTAGCAGTGGTGAAAGGGAAGGATAAGTGAGAAGAGGTCGGGAGGACGATGGTGGAGGTGGGATTCCGACAAGAAGTACTAGTACCCTTCCCGGGTAGGCTACGGTGGAGGATTAGCGCAGAGGCAGACTTGAGAGGGCGTTGACATGAGGTATTAGTGGATGCTGCTATAATTGCGTACCTCAGTACTAATACTTCAATCCTGTTCAATTACTAGTTTAGAAGGAGGGAAGAGATGAGGGGTGTGGGAGTTGTGGATGTGCGGGTGGAGGAGGTGTAGACACTACTGGGAAGAGGGGGAGGTGTGTGTCTTGTCCTTGGGTGTGGGGGGAGTGAGATGGACAAAAGAAACGCCCATCAACTTTGTCGTGTCGTGTACCTCGTACATTGATTCATTCTGTGCCTGTACGAAGTACATAGTGTACACTCGACCAAGAATTGCAAAACATTACAATTGATCTTGAGGTGAGTAATTGGAGTGTATGAGTACGAGGGTAGGTCCAGAGTGCTCTAGCAGTGCAGGCCCTGGAATTAGTATGAAGTACGAAGTACGTCTCCAGATCATTGTCCGGGTGTACTTTCGTAGCGTGGTCTGGTGCGGGCCAGCCAGCGTCAACGTGAATTACCAGCAGCGGTTGGGGGTGAAGAGTTCGAATGCTTAATTTTGGCCGGGACTGCCCGGGCTGACGAGATTGATTGATTGATTTTGATCCAATGTACGGAATATTCAGTCTGTCAACTCAACTTCAGCTCGGCTCTTGGTAGTATCGGCGACCTCGATCAGAGAAGTAGACGCTTCAAGTCCGTAGTCTAGCCCTAACTACTTCATCCTACCCTGCAGGGTTTGGTCATTATCATCAAAATTTGCAGCCAGGCTTGAGGACGAACCACAAAGCAGAGCAGGTCTTCAATATCACAAGCATCACAAGCCGAGCTCTGTCGAGAACGTGCAGCCTCTACAACACACCAGGCACCATGAATTTGGTCCCCAACCACGAGCCCTGGCGACACCATCACGTTTCAACCCCTTGACTTTAGAAGTTGGCAACTTGCAGACGCAAGTACTCTGGCTCATGTGGTTGACACCGGAACCTTCAAATGCACCACGCATGCAAATGCTTTTGCCCTCTTCTATATCCTCATGCCGAAAACGAAGTACGAAGAAGGCCGATTCTTGGGTTGCAGGAAGTGTGGCTGGATTCGCCATCTTGATTCATGGTGGAGGGCAGGGGTAGAGGGTCTCCTACGCTAGTGTCTACCCTCATTATCAACTTGCAGCTGGTCTGGCTGGGGTAAAGAGGCGACCACGCAGGAGAAAAATCTCATCACCTTCGGATCCCCTTCGCGCTTTGGCAATCCACATGCTAGTTGCATCTTCTTCAGTGACCGTACTCGTGCATGACCATGGAGGCATGGACAGGGGCTCGGCGTCAGTTCAGTTTAGCAGTGTAACGAGAGCTGTATCTCATCAATTCAATGATTCCCAATGTCACCATGATCGAGCCCATTGCTCTCGGATCGGGTTACATTGCTGGCGTGCCGCAAACTCTATCACTTGGATGTCGTTCTCTGCCTCGGTGCGTGGCCCGCCAGGGGTCTTCCAGAAAACCATAAGAAGATGTACTTGTAGGCAAAGGTGAGCTCCCGTGGTTCGCTGGCGACGCTCTCTCACCCGAACCTGGTCTGGTCGTGTAAAGTACCAGTACGAAGTACAGGTTTGAAGATATCATGAACTGCCATTCTCCTCATGTTAGTCGCTCAATTATACATAGAGGGTTAAGTTTGAGCGGCTGCTTGGAAATGCAGCCAAGACAGGCCCATGTTTTCGACTCGACGCACGACGCGCCCAAGAAGGAAAGAGTCTCAAAGAGAAGATGAAAAAAACACGAGAGGCGACTCCCACCTCGTTCGTTTCTAGGCAGTGGTACTGATCTTGGCTGAGTTGGGCAGGACCCAAAAAACACTCGAGGTCATTGTGGGGTTTGCTCAAATCCACCGTGGCTCGTGGGCTAGTACAGAGGTATGAAGTACGAAGTTCGTGGACCTTAAGTACGCTACACTATAGTGTATTAAGTCCTGTGTTAAGCATCAATGATGACGCCCCGGAACAGCCGGTCACCAATCTCGACCTAGCCTCCTTGGAATTGTTTAGTACAGCCGTTGACTAAACGTCGTAAGTGGCGAAAAGAACGTGGTTTTCTACACTAGAACTGCTTTCTTCCCGGTTCTCGACCGTGTTTTTGATGTCCAGTGCCGGTACCATAGTAATATAGGTAGCGTGGAGCATGGTGGTAGGGCGGTAATTACTCAAGTCAATATAGTAATAGAACCAAAAGGTCATTCCTAAGAAGTAGAATTCGGGGATACTAGCTTGGATCCGCGCCTGGGAGCATGATGAGAGCTTGTAGACAGTATGGTAAAGATGCGTCCGTTTTCTGGTCAGTATCCGTACCAGGATCGTGACACGAATCCCAGCTGTCGCGCCCAGACAAGCATAGACGGGCATACCTGCGGCCCTCAAGGGCAGGCTGGGCCGGGCATCAAAAAGGTGGCTAGTTCTATCTGATCGGCGGCTAGCGTAGTGTATACGATGGCAAGGGGTCAGCCTGAGACAGGACTGAGTTGTGTCAATGCCTCCCTGACGTGTAGCCCATATTTTCTTCTGTTCTTCTATTCAGAGCCAAGCAGCCGCGATGTCAAGGAAGGTGGGCGAAAGCAACAGGCAAAGTTCTTGACTCGACTCCATACAGACGGGTTTTGCACTAGCTGCTGCAGCGTAGAATTTAATTATGTTGGGACTGTGCTATTAACTAGCTGAGAACTTGAGCGGACGTGATGTGGACTTCACGGGGGTTGAACAAGCGCTGGCGCCATTCAATGGAGACTATGGAGACTATTAGAGTGAAAGAAGTGCGCAGGGAGAGGAACCTTGAAGGCAAACCGCGACCAATTACGAACCTGTGTCTACTTGCATCCCACTCCCTTGTGGATACTCGCTTTAGTGAGATATCAATCGATATCATTCTCTTTAGGGCAGGTCAATATGTAAGATCAAATGTGATCCAATTGATCAACGGATTATATGTGGAGGGGGTGCTCAAGGCCCCAGCCAGTGGGCGTTGAAGGGACCGATCCGCAAGCCAAGCCTTGATTTAATAGCATAAACGATCGATCTTGGGCTCTGATCATCAATTGATGATCCTGTAATAGTTTACTTCAACGTTCGTAAGGCGACTTCGTAAGGCGAGAGGGCCAATCCTGTGGGCCCTATTCCACCTCGGCCTCGAGGCAGAACGTGATTTATAGGTGCAAACCCAACCCTCCATATCGCGCGGTCCTGACAGAAAGCCTGCAGCAGTTCGCGACAAGTCACATATTTTATACAAACTTATGACTGACCTCTCGTTATTAGGGAGGGTATGGTTCAAAAAACCTTTGCTAGACACCATTGCTGGATCATTCATAGTGTGTCGCCAGGAGCCAGGCCCAATGCAGTATACCCCAGTTCGCGGGCGACCTCCACACACAATCCCCAGTCCTTGGTCCTGGCTTTAGCGCAAGTCTCAAACATTACCATTGGCCTGAAACAAAGGAGAGTGGCAGGAGGCCGGATGGAGAAACGAACGAAGCCAGCCTTGCCGGGGATGGTGTATATTCGAACGTCACAAAGAAAAACAGATGTCGTGATACTCCTCGCGTGGACGAAACGTGTCTAACCAATTCCGCGTGGTTGTGGTGCGACGCACAAGCTGAGGGGAAACCGCACAGAACCCTTTCCTGCGTGCTGAAGCAACCGAGGCCCCTGCTAATACTCTTCAATCGCCATTGATATTGCGCAGGCGGAAACTGGGTGCACGCGCCAAGTCTGTGGTGCAGGGCTGGACCACCAGCAGAACGTGGGCGTCGTTCCGACAGCACAGAAGGGAAATGGACAGGATTGCTTCTCTCCACTATCACTCGGTATTGCCAGCTCACAATCCTAAACTACTTGCAGTCTTACAGAGCACAGCTCTTGTATCGTGTGGCGGAGCTGTTTCCGCACTCTCCGATGGCAGCTCCCCTTGACTAGTTGGCTCTCGTGTTAGCTTTTACGTTTTGTGCTGTTCTGAGTCAAGGCTTTGGGTTAGAGCCCAAACCGAGATCAGGAAGGAGGAGCTCACAAGTCCCGTACACGAGCGAGTAAGGCACCGTCCGAGTCTCTAGCCGGCCGGCTCATAGCATATCGCACATCAGACCCTTTGTTGGAGCGGCTCAGCCCGCTTATGGTCTGCGTATTCTCCCCAAGAAGCCCTCATGTTACTAGATGCTGACCACCCATCTTGATTCGCAACTCCAAGATTAGAAGCTGGATTATGACTCGCGGGAGATACGACCATAAGGCTCTTCGGTGTGACCGCCTCCAAATATAACAGCTCGCAGTATACTAGATTTGATTAGGAGCTTTGACAGCCGAGTAAGGCAGTTTTCAACGTGAATTGGAGTTTAGATGACTGACGGGACGAGATGACACTGTGGCAAAGCTTTGACGATTCAATTTAGCGACAAACTTCTTCCTTTTCGTATCCCAGAGATGTGACAAATTGGAACGATTAGCGGCGACCTCTGGAAACTACGGGGATGTTCGTGCTGGCAGGCAGATCCAGTCTCTGAGCCCTGATCCCCACGTCCCCACTCAAATGTTCAAATGGAACGTGGCAGGCACGAGGGCCCACCCGGTGTGTGTACATATGTACGAAGCAGTGCGGTTGGACGGGACGTCCAACTTCGTACACTACATCGACTAAGAAAGCCGCAGTACGAAGTACTGTACTTTGTACGGACGAAGTATTAATACATCTGAAAGTGGACGGCCCTCAAGATTGTTGATCAGCATCACTTGCTTTGTACGCCCAGGAAAATGAGAAAAAGCAGAGCTGCACAGCTTGGCCCGCACAATAGGGATCTAAAACGAGCCCAGACCTTGGACAACCCCCAAATCTGCAATATCATGCTTCGTAAGCTGCACCTCGCGGGATCATGACTGGTGATGCAGTCCAGTAGGTGTGTACTTGTAAGAGGGCCTAGCTCTCGGTGAACAGACTAGGATGGCATTTGGATATTTGATGCAAAAGAACCGCGAGACCATGGGTCTGACAGACTCCACGCGGTTCTGCCATCTGGTACATCATGAAGCAGTTTGCTTCGTATGTACATGATCGTGTCATCCCTTCCCTCGTCAAGGACGGCGGTATCCGAGTAGGGCCGAGTCGAGCAGTGGCTTAAGGATGCGAGAACCAGGATTCGCGATTTCCGGACAGCATGTACACTACGGAACACTACAAGCCTCAGGATGGGGCGGCTTCCTTGCCGGCAGATGCACATGTGTATTAGTATAGGCGCTAAAACAGAGCAGTTGCAGGGTTACATTTGAGGGCTTTCTGGGCTTGCCCATCCTGGGGTTCAACTGTTTTCTTGCCCTAAGTGCGAAGTACTGGGTACATTGACAGTGAGGGGACAACATCGATCTAATCACTGAACGCTTTAGTCGATGAGTATGTGTACTTTGGAGAAGGGCGGCGATTCCCCCACTCTCCCGCCTTCTAATCGGTGACCACTGACCACAGACTACGATGGGCTCCAATCAATCGATTGATCCTTCCATCCAACGACTCTCATCACGGCAGAAATGACATGACATAGTATGGGGACTATGGGGCTCGATATGAACTAAGAGGGGGAAGGCGAAACCTCGCTGAGATAGATTTACGAAGGAGTACTTCGACCAAATAATTATTACAGACATCGATACAAGTTGCATGGCAGCTCATTGAGCCTTCCCTCGGGCTTTATTTCGGGGGGATGGAATTCGTGCAGGGCACCGTCGCATCCACAGCGAGCCGCTAATTGCATCACATGCAAAATTGGATCATATCCCCATCATGGTGCGATTAATTGCCGAGGGATCCATCAAGTGCATCAACTGTCTTTGAGAGCCATCGATCAACTTTTCATGTTCAGGACCAACACTGCAACCAGCCAAGAAGCCAGGATTGGGGCTAGTGTACCCTCTACCATACCCCAGCCTACGAAGTTCGAAGCCGTTGCTGGCTACACTACATCGATGTAGCCAGGCTGGCTGACAGCAACCAAAAGCACCAGCACCGGTAACTAATCCGGTGCCTCGCATTAACCTAACGTAGAGCTACTCCTGACGGGAGGCCGTCAGGGTATCAATCAGTGAGCCACAACTGGCTGGCGGCGTTTCCTCACACCAACAATATCGAAATCGAAGAAGCCTCGTGTCGGCCAAGCCGAGTTCCAGACTCAGAATTCTCTTCACTCCCCTTTAATGCAAATTAATTCGATATGCAAGAACCGCGGTTTCTGGGCCTCACGAGCACCTGCCCCAATCATATAATTTCCAGAACGCCTGAGGATTCAGTTCTCGGGAATTCTTACGCTGGCCAGGCCAGGACGCAAGTTGTTTTGTCAACTAGCGTCTTGAGATGAGAGAGCCAGCCTTACCTTACGCATTAAATTACTCTACAATTATTGCCAGGCCGTGCATAATGACATCAATATTGCTGCGTCCACCTCCCGCGGGTGACCTAAGACACTCGTGTCCGAAATGACTCGATTTCGCATCGTATTAACCTTGCGTATACGCGCGTCTAAATCCAAAATTTCAACCTCGTGTCCCTGACAATGGCCGACACCGAGGCTGGTCTGTAATAAACTACCTCGTACTTCATGCTCATGGTTTAGATCTACTAAAAGGGAAGATGCAGGTCCGCGTGCCCGCCTCACATCCTTTAGCCCTTTCGAGAAGTCGTGGCCGATGAAGCATCGGCGATCCAACCTATCTCGACAACGCCTCGACCTCTTCCCGTCCTGACTGCCCAAGCTGCCGGGACTTTCTAAGCATCATGGTTGGTGAGGGCGGAAGGAGAGCAAGACCACCCTTACCAGGAACGCGGTTTTCTTGGTCTTCCCCAAGTTCGAAGTCGCAGTGACAGCGAGCATTGCGCACACCACCCATTTTTAGGGACGAAATTTGGCCGGGTGGGGAGGCTTACCCTAGACTTTTTCCAGAAGGCTTCTCAAGCAGGGATGCAATTACGAAGCAGGGTAAATTACATTTGTCAGAGAGAAGTGCGTAATATTAGTATCACAGTGTGCTCTGACAGCGATATCGCAAATCGCCCAAGACAGGACGGACTTTTCTTAATCAATCAGCCCCTGATATCGATAAAAAAAAAAATAGTCCCTGCTCCCAATATTTCCCAATATTTTCAAGTCATGGTCGACATTAACCAGCGTCGTCTTTTTTCTTGTTCCCTTTTCTTGGTCCGTCCGAAGTCGAGAGATGGATGGATGTTCCAGAACAGTTCATCATGGTTCTAAACCCTAGTAAGTAGATTACGAAGTAACCAGCTGGGGCAGTACTTCGTAGTCAAGGTGCACTTCGTGTAAACCAGCAAAATGCGGGTCCTCTCACTCAATCGGGTACTTTCGTCGTCGATCGCTGCCATCAAAGCAGACTATCAATCGCTTCCAGTTCTCTGATCGAGCCCCAGCAACACTAGGAACGCCCTGGGAATGCTCAGAGTCCATGTCATCAGAGCGCACACTATCAATAATGTTCGACAAGATCACATATAATGCAAGCAATATATGAAGTACCTTAGTATGCTTGGTGATCAGGGAGATGGAGAGTGGAGAACGGAGCGCACCATGACGGAATTTCTTCGTCCATAATGTGAAGAAAGACCGTCCAGGCTCGGTTTTGTCTTCTTCGACTTGTACAGGTACATTCTGCAGTACAGTCAGCGTCTCACCTTCAGTCAGCCTCCTCTACTTCGTAGTCTTGGAAAGCATACAGCGGGAAGGAGCCAATCGCCAATCAGGACCTGGGTCTGTCCAATCCACCACCAAGGCGGCCGAACCGGCGATGCGGCGACACTTTTTTTTTTTTTGCCCCTCCACTTTGCTAAACATGCTAAACTCATAAAGTGGACAGCTGGATTGAGACATCAATTTGATACGCCTGCCTTGTGTCGTCGCCTCACACCTCCTTCCATCTTCATCCACATTTGCAGCAACGCTACCGACACTACCCCGGGCTACCCCTCAACGGAGGCGAGAGAGGCTCCTCACGGACTCCGTACTTCCTACAGCTCTCGTGATACATTATACCTGCCACCAACCTGCGACTTTTCGGCACCATCTCGGTAGCTAACGTCACAGCTTCTCCTCTGCCACACACGCATCCAGGCACACCCACACACCTCCCACGAGCTCAACGATCCCGTAACCCTGCGTGGTGCCCTTGCATCTCCCACTTTGCGTCAACCTAAGAAGCCGAACTCCTCCGACAAGAGAGGGGAAACTACAGAACCCAGAAAAGAGCAAAAAAAACTTGACCCTGAAAGAGGGGGCCAGCAAGCAGAGCAAACCAGAGCAGCGGTCATGGGCAAGGATAACGCCAACCCGACAATTCTCAATGTGTCTCAGCTGCCAACGAGGCAGGCCAAGAAGAAGAAGGTCGCCCTAAGCGGGCCCGGCACAAAATACGCCAGCCTCATCTTCTCCCGCCCTGCCTATCTTTCGTCATCTGCGTCGTCCTCGGACGATGAAAGCACCTTCGACGAATGGAGTGGGGCCGAACAGGGGTTCACCGACGATGGCTTCGTGGAGGAGCCAATTGATGAGCAGGAGATTTACGGTAAGATAATTCTCCATCTCGGCCTTTTACCTTGCCCCTAAACTCCTCAAACACAACACACGTCCGCCGCGCAGACATCACGAGAGGAAAGAAACCATGCCATATGCCGCAGATGCCGCAAGGACATATCCCTTGCCAGCAAAGATACTCAGGAGATATGCGCGGGAGATCTGCCATTTTATTTGTCTATCCCCCTCAATGATGTGGTCCCGACTGCTCCTAGATATTTTTGGACGCAACCCTAGTTGCGGATCACACAACTGACGTTTCACAAGATCTCATATCCACGATATCAGATCCAGAGCACCCTCTATCCCTGGGTCAACTGGCAGTCGTCAACCTCCCGGATATCCACATTACCCCGCCCCCATCGTCGGGCGCATTCTCGGATCCTGATGCCCTGGTAAACGTCCTCGTGGAGATCACACCCACCATTACGCATTGCTCCCTGGCTACGATCATCGGTCTCGGGGTAAGGGTTCGTCTCGAACAGGCCTTACCGCCCAACTACAGGGTTGATGTCCGGGTCAAGGAGGACACGCATTCTCAAGACGACCAGGTTAACAAGCAGCTGGGGGATAAGGAACGTGTCGCGGCGGCCCTCGAGAACCAAGACCTGAAGAGGATGTTGGACTCCATGCTCTCCACTTGCACGTGAGCAACGGGCCTCAGCCTTGCCGATGAAATCTAAGCCTTCGATATCCAGTAGTTTGGTAGGGGGTGGCTTTGAGGCTTGTAAGCTAAAGCAGACTGGTGGAGACGCCTCTTCGGCCCTGTTGGACGGGGGAAGTGCGGTTGAATGCGGAATGACACGGAAAAATAGGATTAAGACCGAGCAGACCACGGACTCTCTTGCATGCCGTTCAACTTATAGGGACAGATAGGTTGCAAACCCAGCATGGCAGTGACGGTGACGGTGCGCCCTGGTGTCAAGTACTAGGTACTTACGTACTCCTACTCCAATGACACTTCCCTCCGTTCAGCAAGGAAAAACGGTGACGGATCCCGCCTACCGAACAAGGAAGTGATGGGGCCTTTCCCGGTCTAATGCAGGCCGAGGTGGAGCGAGGGACTCCGGGACCTAAGAAAGAAGGGGAAAACAAAACATGGGATGAAGGTCGGAAGCAATGATGGCGACTAACAAAACACCGACTTGCCCCGGAATAGATAATAATGCTACCACAATAAGACCAACTCTTCTCTTGAGCCATAGCAGTCTAAGGGTATAGTGTACACCGAGTGTGCTAGATTGACCGGGCTGGGTTCCTGGTGCGTGGATCAGCGGTCGTCTGGATCCGCACAAGTCAGGTTGAAGCCTCAGAACGGAGCTTCACCTGGATGTCACTCAGACGGCGGACGCGCTGGCAAGGCGGCCCTACATACGTGGGAGAGAGCAAACACAGCACACTACGACCACCCTCCCGCCTCTACGAGTGGGACGTGCACTGAATCTAGAAGCTCTTTTGACGTTACAACGCGCTGAGAACCCACCGTCGACGAGGTGCTGCTAGAACTATAAATGTTTTCAGCTATAGCTTATTATTGCCTTACTGAACTTTTGCGAACACGAATCCTTCGACTTAGGTGGCTTGGCATCATGTTCAATATTTCCTCCAAACCAGGTTACTCTACCCAGACTTTTGTAGTTGTATCTTGGTATTCTTCCGAGGAAACCAAGCGCATCGTTGCGGTCCTTTCTTGTTTTTGGGATAATTTCCAAGGCAGGCGCGGGTTTCGCGAATTTTCTGGACAATGATCTGGCCTTCCCTGTCATTATGAGGCTTGGTATATAGGCTCGTCCCGTCATTGAGGTTCCGAGGCTTAAAGGTCCCGGTCCAGGGGGCTGTGATCTCATTAAGCACGCATGATATCGATGTTCCCGCAATAATACAAGAAACCGAATTTCATTTCTTCATTCTTTATGCGCATCTCTGGGTCCCGGTCCCATATCCAATAATTCCCATGCCAAATTTCACGCATGCTAGCCTTACCGATAAATTCCGTTAACAAGGTCCTTCTAGAACTACTTCCAGGCCATTCGAAGAACACGGGAATAACACGGCTATTGATTTTCTTACCAGGGGGAGGGGGTCTTGATAGAAATTTCTTCTCAACCGTGTCATCCCTCGCCGACCCGCAACCTCGCCTCGTCTCGTCTAGATCCCAGACTCTTTGGCGCGTTCTCTCCACCGGCCCACGGTGACCCTGGTAGACCCGGATAGGGAAGGGGTGGAGGCATTCGTGGGATTACGCGGATTTGTTCCCAAGAGGATCGCCTACTCTTCATCCAAAGAGCAGCTCCCCATGTCACAGAGAACCGCAAAATTCTACTTCGTACGAAGCTGAAATATCTGCAGTGGGAAGTTATTCTCACGAAACACATGACCTTACTATTTCGTAAAGAGTTTAGGACTATAGGCATAGCAGGTAGGTATGGGAGGAAAGGCGGTATAAAGAAGAACGGTTAGGCCTCTGGTGGTGTTGCCTTGGAGAACATTAATGCAGTCCGCATTAGACCTACACAGAAAAGCCGTGTTTTGGGGGTATTGTACTTGATGTCCTCTGGGTGGATGTCTGCATAACTCGACTCACGGCCTCATCTGAGATGTCCGTACCCTGGAGGCCCCAGGTGCAAATGTGGCGAGTTAAGCTTGTGAGGCGCCTGATACCGGACGATAAAGCCAACCTCTGACGAACCGTGATGCCCCAATCAGCCTTACAGTCGCGTATCTAGTCAACTCGGATCTGGCTAATGTTCGGTTTTTGTATGTCGGCTTGCCGGTCTCTCGGCTAAGGCTTTCGCGGAATGGGGCTCCGACGGCCCCGGAATCCGCTGGAAATAGAGTATGGTCTCCCCAGATGGTCTTCTGCTGCTCTAGGAAGCCGGCCAGGCTTTGAGACGAGTAGGGAACCACTTGTCTCCTGGATTAGATATGGATCCCTTCGATGTGAGGCTCCTATTATGCTGGACCGTGGAGCTTTTGAAGAAAGAAGTATGGCAAGCCCCGATGTATTTGGATAGTGTTGTCCTGCGCCGTTGCGCTTCCTCTCTCTGACCAGCTTCCTCGACACACCCCGCCCCAAGCCTTGTCTTTGGAGGCTGCTATCAGCCGCAGTGTCTCGAATGTTAGACTACGAAGGGAGACCGGTGATTTACCTATGACCTTGGCGAGTTGGTTGGGTCGATCACCACACTGATGTATCATCTAGATCTACTATAATATGCAAGATTGCAGGCGTCGTCAAAGACAGCTTCGCAGGCCGAGCACCACCCGACTCGAGACATACTCTATTCGGTGGGAAGAGCGGGATCTAGAATTTCCCGAGGACACGAAGGGTTTCAAGAGCATTTGCGATTGCCGTCAAGGATGCGAAGCGATGCTCCCGAACGCCATATCCCCGACCTGTCTACAGGGGCGGGGAGAAGGGGGGGTTGGTTGTCTGCAAGATATTGCGAGTACCATGTTCCCTATAGGCGCAGATATACTTGCTTGCGACGTCCCGTGCCACATGGCAGTCTCCGTCTGTCAACCATTGGCTGCTGAAGGAACTCACTCAGTTTAGTGTTGAACTGGGAAATGGTTGGTTACTACTTTCATATTCAGTATTCAGTACCGGGGATGGCCTCCGAGCGACCTAGAATGATACTATGCCGTTTCTAGCTCGGGTCTGCTTTTACTTTCTGGCTGGCTTGGAAGTGAGGAGTACACTTCGGCAGCACGGCATAGAGAGAACCAAACCGAGAGGGCAGAATATGAGTTTGTAACACACAAGACCGAGTGCAGCCTGGCGCCTCTCATATCTCTGAGCTGCATCATGTCACGAGGTGGTGCGCAGCAATGTGCAATAATAGGTAGAAACCGGCCAGGCTTTGGACATCACTATCACATTGTTGTCGTCGCTGCCAAGGAGATTAAAACCCCTCACCTTGCCGCCGAACTTTGCCTCACTCCGGGTTTGTGTAGAGCCCTCGATGCCAGGCCTTGGGAACATTTCCACCAGCAGAGCAAAGCCATAGGTTCACCTTCCACTCTACTTCACCTTCCGTAAGTTGAAATTTTGTTTGCGCAACCCTACAATCGTATAACCTCAAAGCGGCCGCTAAGCGGACCACTCGGATTCGCAGGACCGGCCCGGAGTTCTTACTGCTCCCCGGAAATGTCTGCACACGAAGAAAACGTCACTGTCGGATGGATCGCTCCCCTTGCCTTGGAGGTCACACCCGCCATGGGAATACTAGAGGGCCGAGAAGAAATTGAAAGCCACAGCACAACGTACCATGTAGGGCGGGTGGGACGCGACTGGGTCGCGATAGTTGTTTGTCCTACCATTGGCACCCATCCGGCCACAACGGCCCTCGCCAAAATGCGCGCCTCATTTCCGAGAATCCAGCACATTCTCGTGGTTGGGATAGCTGGTGGGGTGCCCTGCTACGGCCAAGACGAGGACCAGATTGTACTGGGAGACGTCGTCGTCAGCGTCTCTCGGGGGAAGGAAGGAGGAATAACATATTACCAGTTCGGTGCCTATGTACCGGGAAAGAAGTTCTCTCCTAGCGGGCATACCCTTCATCCATCTGATTCCCTACTCTCCGCCGTACAAAACCTCCGGTCAAAATATATGTGGAAGGGTGGAACTAGGATCCCAGAAATTCTCCGTGGTCTGCGAGAACTCCCATCTGAAGAGGAGCAGCTAGAGTACGAGGACCCCGGGAGCGACCATGATTACCTATTTCCGGGTAGCTACCCCCATGAGGATGAAACAAAACTGTGCAAACATATTTGCGATTCATCGAAGGCACAAACCCGGAAGGATCGAGGCTCCAAAGCTATGCGACGAACAGATTACCCTCGTATCCATTACGGCAACATCGCCTCGGCTAATGCACTGATGGTGTCAAGCGAGATTCGGGATGAACTTCATAGACAATATGAAGTTATTGGCTTTGAGATGGAATCCGCTGGAATAGCACAAAACTGTCAGGCTTTGGTGATCCGGGGCATCTGTGATTACGCCGATTCGCACAAGAACAGGAAATGGCAAAAATACGCTGCAGCCACGGCGGTGGCGTACGCAAAGGAACTCCTGTTGACTCTTCCAGCAGAGAAGGGTGAGGAAGGTGAGTCTATACATATAGTCAGTGACCTAGTTACACTTGAGCTGGCCGACTGTTTGCTGACCCCTTGAGGAGACGGCAAAGCAGCTACAGTAGTGGCGTGCGCAAATGAGGTCCGACCGAATGTTCCAGCCAATATATATAAGAGAGGTGAGTCTATATATAGCCAGTGGCCTAGTTATTGACAATTACATTTAAACTGGTTGGCTGTTAGCTAACATCTCAGGGAGGTGATAAAGATATGACGGCACCTTCAGTCACTGTTGGACAAAGCTCCTCGTGCAGTTTGGAAGTCGAACGCGCTAGAGAATACTTCGACCGCAAGGACTTCCTAAACGCCTACTACGCCTATAAACAAGCGCTCTCGAACCTGCAAAAGCCTGGCGCCTCGACAAGCAGGCAGGAGCTCTTCCAGATCCACAACCGGATGGTAGTATGTCTGTTGACCCTCTCGTCTGACGGCAAGGGCTTCAATATACAGGAGAACCTCGAAGAAGCGCAGAAACTAAGCCTCAGGAGTGAGGTGTACGCCCTCGACCGAGACTGCAAGGCCTGGGTGTTAGTCATGCAGTGGTGTATCGCGTTCCGCAAAGCTAGGGAGGACAGTAGTCCCAGGGGACGGATCGACCCCGCAACTATGGCGGAGTTCGCGGACTCGTTGGAGAAGGTGAAAAGCAAAGTGATTTGTTTGCCGGATGACGGGTACCCTGTGGACGAACAGATTGAGTCTATAGAGGACCTGAGGAAGAACATGTTAGGTATCCACTAAGCGGTTAAAATACTGTCGCTCCTTCGGTTCAATGCCAAATAGCAGTAGAAGCTTGCTCTTTTACACTAGCTACGTCCACGGTCAAGATATAACTAGTGAAGGAATCGCCAGAGCCTCGCCAGTCGATATTACTTATATACATAAAAGCAGCGCCATTTATAGTGGACGGTGTTGGTCCTGGCGAAGTCCTCTCCCCGCAGCTTCGGTTCATCCATTAGTGTAGTAGCAACGTCGCGCTCTATGTGACTCGGGTGGAGGGGGGGGGGGCCACTTCCATCTAGTCTTAAACTCGAGGTGCCAATATCGTCGCGAACGAACGGGTCGGGCTCAATATATGCGGACGCGTTTCTCGGGCTGAGGTTCGGTTGGGCGCGCTTTGCATTGGCTGGCTGTCGACTGAACTTGATGGGTGGCTGGCGAGCTTCGAGCGTTTCGAGCGCTTGTGGCAGAAGTACAGTAACGCGATAATGATGCCAAGGAAAAGGATACCGAGGCCAAGGCCGAGACCAAGACGGAGGCCACGGGAATTACCACCCTGCCCGGGTTCTGAATTGCCGCCGCCGCTGCCGCCGTCGCCAGGACTTGAGGAAGAGGTGGGTGGAGACGAAATGTGCGAATTGGACACGGTGGGAGAGATGGGTCCCTCGCTCAACACCAGGGAGCCGCTAACCGCAAGCTCCGGGAGGACAGCAGTCATCTGATTGTCCAAGAGCTCGGTCGAGATGTATAGTGTCGTGGGCGTGGTAGAGCAGTCCCAAGATGTAGCCGTCTCCGTGCCCCTGACGATATACCTGGCCTCAACACACTCGCCAAAAAGTGTACCAGATCATGTCCTGCGAGCCTCTAGGCGAGTTCGAATTGTAAGCAGAAGCGGCACGGCAGGTCGTAAAATAGTTGCAAGTCGTTGAGCCCCGAGGTTCCCGACTGCAGCATCCAACATGTCCGTTGTTTATTATAGCGCAAAGGCCGCTCCCCGCACACCGAATCGGGTCCTCTGTAAAAACTTGGTCAACTTCGCGCACTTATGGAGCACACAATCTAGAAGAGAGAGACATCAATGATTGTATTATAGGCATAGGAGCCTTACGTACCAAGGATTCCTTCCACCCAACCGCAATATTCTGGGCCTAGGACAGCCCGATTCTGCAGCGGCAAGGCAGTAGCCATGTAATAGCGGGCCTGTGCCGGGGGAGTAACTGGGGCTGATAGATGGTCCACGGCTGGTTCGGGGCCTCTCTGGAAAGTTGCTGTTGGTCGGGATTGAGGTATTGCGGCAGTCAACGGCGTGTTCAGGGAGAGTGAGAGGAGAAATGTTAATGTCGTGGCGCCAGCGGGCCAAACCCTTTCGGCTCGTAGCTTGGTCATTTTTCAGAATCGATAGGTAGTTGGGAATTAGATCGAAGGTCGAACAGTGTTGTTCGAGTTTGGACCTAGGCAGCGGGCTGGAGAACGGCATTTTAAAGCGACGAAGTGCTATCCCCCCCTCTTCCCTCAAGGCTCCCGGATTCGTGGGACTGGATGTTCTATTTCATTCTGCACGATTTCAGGGGCAGAAAATGCCTGGCAGTAAGGGAGACGTATGTCCATCAGCTAGGCGAGCATCACTCGGCGGTTCCGTGACGGCCCAGGCCAATCCCAAGGCTCCGAGTCGCAAAGTACCAGCCCCATTGATGATGTCTCTCACCTGGTTTCCTACTGAATATCACATCCAGCAGCACGAAGTATGTACTTCGGTAATCAAATACTTTCTACGCCAGAAACACTGCCACCTTTGGGCGCATATGCTTTACGTCTGCTTTAGCTAGAGGGAAGGCATAGAATGAGCGTTCTTCAGGATGGGCTAAGAATGGTACAAGTAGAAGACGGGTGGCGGCAGGGAGAGAATGGACGAAGGCCATGCCCGTCATTCATTGTACTCACAGCCTTGCCATGAATTGCGCACATGGCTGGGGCGGAACCAACCCGCAGCACCATTTACCAAGAATTTGATAGTGAAGTCTACCGGGTGTCCATTGGATTTCCCATCGGATTGTTGAGCGCGCTGGCTTCGCCTGCATCCTATTGATCGAGGTGACCAGCGCCACCTCATTTGACTGGTCTCCAATACTGGAAAACCATGGCCTGCCAAGGCTATGGTTTTGGCTCCTCAATCTTCAGACGGGATGGTAAGTTACTCCGAACGAGCCACTGCCGCCCTAGATTACGCGCCGGGAGCAGTTCGTACTTCGTAGTGTGCTCGACCGTGTCACTCGGGATCTAATAACAATCAGCTTCTATTCAAAAGGGGGGGGGGAGGTTATATTGGGATTTTAGAGAGTATACCGCGCCGTAGTCTTACGCAGCGCATGGGAGACTGGGAAATGGCGCGCGTGTGCGTGTCGAACCTGCGTTGAGGCATCACATCGTAAAATATGTTGCGTCACTGGACCCCTAAGTCTAGAAGTCCTTTGATGAGAGCGGCTGGCTGAAATGCAGGTAATGTTGCGAAATAACCTTAATGAGCCAACCGAGCCGTCCTTTTTGCATAAGGCCGGTCTTGGCTGGTTCGTATTGACTCCGGATTAAGAAGTACCGCTATGTACAAGTTCACCAGACCTCTGGCCAAGGGAGAGAGGGATTGGGTCCGACAAGGGGTTTTGGGGTATTTGACTAGAAGATTGGACGGCCGCGTTTTCGGGCCGGCTGATGTGAAACTAGAAAAAGGGATCGACGAAGTAATTCTACTTCGTGAAGGAAATAAAGTGTCCAGTTTGGTACTTGTTATGCGGATCATTTGACACCATCGAGACGGCGCAGGGCCTGCCGCACGCACGCGACAAGAATCCGGGGCGCGGGCCGGCGCGAACTCTGTATGCCTGGGAACTTTCAATGGACTGGGAGACCATGAGCAACTACTCCGACATCTACACGTCAACTGCACGATTTGATTGACCGTCTTAAATTGGTCGCTTGTAATTCTCCCACAGCAGGAAATGGCGCCAAGGACCTATTCTCTAGCTCTCCAACACCGCTACCCTTCACCCTCAAACAAAAATTCATCATACCTGATCCAGCAACCCACTCTCCTTCAGCTGCCCATACTGTTCCCCCTCCATATACGTCGCAACAGAAACATCATCGCTAAGCCCCTTCCTCCTCCTCGTCTTAAGCACAAAGTCCCTAGCCGTAGCCTGCACGCTCGCCGCTTGCAACGGCCTCACCACCACCGACTTATCCAGCGGATCCCCCGGCACGACGCTCCAGTGCTCGAACAGCAGGCTGACCGAGGCGGCGCCCTGCGTCTTGATGCGGAGATCCGTCTCGAAGCCGAAGCTGTCGATGACGGGAACGAGGCCGGTGACACGGCTGAGGGGGGTCCCAGCGATCTGGGACTCGGTGAGGACGTGCCCGCGGCGTCGGGCGAGGCATGTGTAGACTTCTGTCGTGTAGCTGTCGAGGCATGTTACTGATACTTGGTAGACGGGCTCCATCAACCGGGGGGAGGATAGGAGGAAAGAGGAGTAGCATGCGCGTCGGACTGTGGGGATGATTTGGCTGTGGCCACGGTAGATGGCTTCTGACGGTAGGACCACATCCGTGAGCCTGAATTTTGTATTCCGGATCGCTATAGTTTCACATCAAAGAGTTAGCCAGTGTTCTTCTCTCGACCCTAGATCTCAACAGGAGGCATCTAGACTTACGCTCTTCTATTAACGGGCCTTCTCTTGCCGCCCAGTTAAATCCTTGCTTGATGGAGTCCCTGACAGTCCTTAAAAGCTTCTTGTCCACCTGCACTATATGTTAGAATAACTTGGAAAATCAAGACAAAAAACATTTGGTCTGAATAGCTTACCTCTCCTGGCAGGGTATCATCCTGCAGGATACTCGTTCCAAGATCACCAGGACCAAAAGCCCAAACATTACGCGCCGCAAGCTTGTCCCAGCCATAGTTTGTCTCGAAGAACTCCGCGGTTTTCCGTATAGGATCCTTGATCTTCACCGCGCCGCTCTCGATATCGGGCGAGATGCCCTCGTCAAGGGGTTCCGCGATCATGGTGAGGCGGACCTTCTTGTTCGGCGAGATGGCGAAGCACTTCGTCATGGACTGCTCAACGACTGTCTCGCAGAAGCCAGTCATGGGATCGGACACCTTGACTTCCATGTCCGAGTAGAGTTTCCTCAGGTCATGTAATACACAGTCCATGTACAACTCTCCGGTGCCGATAATGACGTGCTCTCCTGAGTCCTCGACCTTGGCGTCCATCAAGGGGTAGCTCTTCTTGATCTTCCGTAACCCGTCTAACATCTTGGGTAGCTCGGAGGGGTTTACAGGCTCCACGGCCACTTTCAGGACTGATTCGGTGAAGTGCGTTATGGGCTTAAAGATATAGGCATCCTCGTCGTCTTCGAGCTTAGGGGGAACTATCGTTGCCGTCTTCACAATCGAGTTATCCACGCCGCTGAGTAAGACCCATTGTCCGGCAGGCACACCATCTGTTGGAATATTGTATCTCGTCTCCGCGATGAATACATCATCCAATCTCGCCATAAGCATGTCTTCCTCATCGTCTATAGAATAGCCTTCTCCGAGGACACGGACTTGGGCTCCGGGCCGCGCCGTTCCGCTAAGAACTCGCCCAAATGAATAGAATGATTTCGCGTCTGAGGTATTGAAGAGTTTGCTGATGTGGACGACAAGGGGGCCGTCTGGGTCGCACGCAATCATGGAAGCAGCAACCTTGGAATCGAGAGGACCGGTGTAGTATTTTTGAAGGTAATTTTCTGCAGACTCGACAGGAGAGGGCACGTGTTTGAGAATCATGTCGACAAACCCGTGTGACGCTCCAAAGAACTGCTCGCAGGCTAGCTTGAGCAGCACCTTCGCGTCGGATTTGTACTGGCTCGGCTTCAGGAAGATACCCAGCGATTCCAGAACCGCTCGGAGGTCTTCCGGAGAGTCGGTAATGCTGTGAGTAAAGAGTTTGTAGATGGGCTCGAGCACGAAGTGAAGGAACGACCGGTTCGCACCGGGCTCCGCAGCTTTCCTTGTGAACGCCCTCTTCTTAGGGTTGAAATAAATATCTCCCCATAACCTCTTGGCGAACTCGTCCACGTCGATACCGCCGTACGCATCCGTGTACATCTTCGCGAATGAGGGTAGAGTGAAGGACCAGCCGAGCTCGGCGGAGGCGAAGAGGACGTTGCCCTTTTCTGGGCTCAACCTCTTCGCCGCCCCCTTTCCTGGTATCGCTTTTTCTATAACAGCGTTCACCTCCTCTACCACGTGCCGTATCTTGAAATACGCCTCCTTGGGTGGAAGCCGTAACTCGAGGATAAGTCGGTCCATCTTGTTTAGTATCAAGGTCAGAGGAATGTCCTCAAGTACCGCATGCTTGATGATCCGCTCTGTATTGACCTGAACACCCTCCAAAACATCGACGACCAAGCATACACCGTCAACTAGGCGAAGAGCGGCAGCAACCTCGTCGACAAAGTTGACATGGCCCGGCGTATCGATAATGTTCACGAGATGCGACTTGCCCTTCGTGTTCGGCAATACCAGGCTCATGGGTGCCGCTTTGGCAGAAAGACCCCTTTCCCTCTCCAAGATGCTGATGTCAGTGTACCGAAGCTGCTCGTCCCTCTTCCTGCCTGTTCTCCGTTCTAGGCGATCGGTGATGTTGTGGGTCTCGAGCACGAGCATATCCATAAACGCCGTCTTTCCGTGGTGCAAGTGACCGGCTAACGCGACGTTTCGAGTCTGTTCGGGGAAGTTCATAAGGCTTGTCATGAAATTCCTATCGAAGAATACGGGGGGAAGGTCGGCCTCCTCGATGTTGAACTTCTTTTGTTCGACCGGCGCGATGATGGGTTCGGACAGCGGTTGCGCATCGACCTCCTCGACAAGGGCTTCGACTTCGGCGCCGTATGTCTGCTCGGCGGTCGGGTAGTATTGTTTGTCTTCGTGTAATATTACAGCGTTGGATGGGCCCTCTTCTGAGACTGGCTGTCAGCTTTCGTCACTGGCTGGCTGAAATGGGGATGAAAATGTGGCGGGAACGAGAAAACTTACCATCAAGTTGCATCACTTCTTGCCCGGCGACGACGCTTTCGTTGTCTTCATCGTAGACATACTTGGCGGCCTCGTCGCCGCGTTCGGAGCCCTCCTCCGACTCGGCCTCTTCGCCAATAAAGTTACCGAACCTAGTAACGCGGAATGATCAGTATCGGGGCGGTCGCATTGCGGATGGGGTCCCAGTCGCACATACTCATCGTATAGGTCATCCATCTTGCCGGCCCTGCTCTGTGAAGGGTCACGTTCTTAACTGATTCTTGGAATTGGCTTGTCTCGCGTCGCGCGTCGTCCAGCACAAAATTTCGTTGTCGTTGCGAGGCTAGGATCTAGAATCGCAAAGTACTGTCACGTGCTCTGCAAGGCTGCTGTTGGCGAGCTTAAGGTGTGTCTGTGCACGATACCGACCCAGAGACTGAGGTACAAGGTACTTGTCGCAACCTTCTTTGCGCTTTCATTCGAATTGCAGTTGCGGGGCTCCAACCTCTCAAGCTTCCAGCACTCGCCCAGTCCTTTTTAAGCCATTAAGAGCTCCTGGCGTGCATTCGGACAGGAAAATCCGTACATTGGCTGCGAAAAAGGTATTCCACTCCACTGACATTCAACATTCGTTCCCCCTAACCACCAAACGTTCTGTGGGTCCGACGAGTGTTTATGCTCATCGGTCACCAACGCATCGATTCTCTTCAGAAATCGTTCCTCACAAGATACGCCTCCATAGTCGCTCTTATATTTGATAGCGTTGTATTGTAGGCGAAGTTCTCACTACCGGTGCCGTACGTCGCAAACAGCTAAGCTCAGAGGTTAAGTGGAATTTGGAAGATTATCATTATGCTGCAATTCTATCTCGGATATTAAACAGATGAAGGAGAGTTATTTTTCTTTCCCCAGCAACTCTAATACAAACTCATATACACCTAGGGTAATAATGGCGGAAGGGATAGAGCGCAGAAGATGGGGCGTCAAACCGCCATATAAGCCACCCATCCCTTCTTCCCTCCAGACTAGTCGAAAACACTGGATAAGACCCGTATACTTCTGCCCACCTTGCAGTGGCGCCTGCCTTAGCCGCGTTCTTACAACCTGAAGGAATTGTAAGTACCCCAGAGCCCTTTGTGTAGTCGTGATAAAAGGACGAGTTTACCTCATGGGGATACGCAACTAGACCAGCAATAAGTTTCGAAAAGCCAGCCGCAGCACTAATCCCTGCGCCGGTGTCCTCTCGTTTTGTACCATGATCTCGCTTTGACAGTAGCGACTTCAGTTGTTCATATAAAACCAAATGCAGAGTCGTCTCTGCGGCGCCGAGATAGCTTGCCGTAACACCACGGAACAAGCCCTTGATACCTTCCTGTCGCAGCACTTGTCGTACACAGTCTATGCTGTTCTTATACTGCAATTCCGAGCGGGAGCCGGTTTTCTCTACGCTAGACCGATCAAGTTGTAGCCGTGTCTTCACCAGCCATATCGGATTTGTCGCCGTGGCAGTGACAATGCCCGCCGCAGCGGCAGAAATAGCAGGGACAATAATGGCGTCTTGGTCGCATTGTAAAGCCTCGGATACCATGCGCTTACAGTTACCGTACGTGTAAAACTTGATCGCAGTAGCAGGGACTACGCCCACCAGGCTCGGACCTAGACCGCGAAACAAGCCGCGCCATCCCTCGAGCTGGGGAATGGAGGCAAGGATGCGGAAGGTCTCTCGGAAGTGGAGACCGACAAGCTGGATCGGCCCAGTAGCAGAAGTGTGAAGGGCGGTAGCAGATCGGTAGAATTCGCCTTGCAATCGGGTTCTTAATACATCAAGCGGTGATGTGAAAATCGCGGTGGCCATTCCACCAGTCCTAATTATCAACAGTTCAATTAGAAAGCGAGCAGAGTTGCGCGTATCAAGGAACTGTGCATACGCTCCGGCGACCAAGTGGACCCAAGACTTTACTGCATCAGTCTTCGACCGGCCATATTGCGAAAGGGGCTTGGGTGACGGACGATTATCCGGCTGGCATTGAGGCGTTGACGGTGAATTCATTGCCACCTTCCCGGAGTGATTGCATCAGGAAGGGAGTATGTGTGCATATTCCGCCGAAGTCTTTACGAAGTACGAAGGTACCGAAGCCTTGGAAAGGGGGCAGGGGAAGTTGAGGGTGTGACATTGATTGCTCCTGGTCGCTCAGACACTCACCGAGCCACTCACCGAACGTCCCAGTTAAGGTTGATGCCTAAGGAGAGCACAGAGCACATTAATTAATCATAAAGTGTGTAATCGTTCTTTTATAGATTCCAGCATCGACACATTGGCCCGTCTAGAGAGTCGGGGGGAAATTGAATCAACATAGTTGTCTCATGCGCTTTTCCATCTCTGCGGTTCCTGAAAGCTGGGAAGCTTCCTCAAACATCAGATTGGCAAGCCGGTGGACCCTTGACGGAGCCAAACTGTTTTGGGCCAGTCTCTGGTGGTAATGCGTAAGACTGAAGTATTTTTGCCTAGGAATTATGTGTAAAAATACATCATGATGACCAGAATCATGTCGACAGTGGTCACCCTTGTTCAGGAACTCTTGAATCTTGGGGCACTCTGAGAGCGGATCATTATCGGCTAAAGCTCCGAGATCCCTTCAGACTGTCGCAATTGCATTTGCTGGGGTGGAATGCGGGGTCCTACTACAAGGTACCCGAATCGAAGAGGGGTAATTCGAGTGGGACAGCAAGATCGAGATTGTACTTGTTCGAAGTACTTGTACCAGGGCAATAAGCTTCAAACAGTACCCAAAGCCCAACCTCTTCCGGTTCAAAATCAACGAGCTTGATAGTGGAAATATGGACTTTTATGTTGGCAATTGATATCGATGCGATCAGACATTGAGCTTGCCCTTGCGTGTGATGAGATGCAGCACGGCCAAGATGAATAAAACCGAAACTGTGTTGAGAATCAATCGCCGAGTCTAGAACGTGCATCCCTGGAAATACGGCAGCCTAACACAACAATTTGAAGAACCTCTCCGAAAACGGCTTGTAGCGCAACAATTTGAGGTTGCCCCCTTGACCGACTTCAAAGCCATAAAATCTCAACCTCCTCTAGCTTGCTGTACACGACAGAGCAGCTCTTATAGATACCCACCGCCTGTCTGTTCCCCCCCTTTCAGCCCATTGCTGTAGTAGTAGGATCACTACCTCCTCCTCTCGTGCTATCCATCCTCTTTGATTCTTCGAATTGTCCTGTAGCTCTCCATCATGTCGAACCTCCCTCCTGTCTATATCGTCTCTGTTGCGAGAACCCCAGTTGGGTCGTTCTTGGGGTAAGGCCTGTCCTTGTTTCCTGCCACCCTCTTGACCTACACTGGGGAAAAGCGACAAGGCAAGGAGACTAATTTGCTTTTCGACTCTAGCTCTCTATCCAGCCTCGACGCCGTTCAATTGGGCGCTCTCGCCATTAAGGGTAAGCGTTTCTCTTGGGGACCCCGCCGTCATCACAGACCCCTCGTTCTAACTCCCCTCAAGGTGCTGTTGAGCGTGTCCCCCAGATCAAGCCCGAGGATGTAGAAGAGGTCTTCTTCGGCAATGTCTTGTCCGGCAAGTAAGTGATGCCCAATTGATCCTATCGAACATAATGTTCTTTCCCCGACCTTTCGCGGAGACTAATATCCCCTCCTCCCCAGTCTCGGTCAGGCCCCCGTCAGGCAATGCGCTCTCAATGCCGGCCTCTCCAACTCCGTCATCTGCACGACCGTCGGCAAAGTCTGCGCCTCCAGCCTCAAAGCCATCATCATCGGCGCCCAAAACATCATGACCGGCAACGCCTCCATCGTCGTCGCAGGCGGCACCGAATCCATGTCCAACGCGCCTCACTACCTCCCCAACCTCCGCAACGGCGCCAAGTACGGCGACCAGACCCTTGTCGACGCCGTCCTCAAGGACGGTCTCACCGACGCCTTTAAGAAGGAACACATGGGTATGCAGGGCGAGCTCTGCGCCGACGACCACAGCATCGACCGCGCGGCCCAGGATGCTTACGCTATCCAGTCCTACCAACGGGCTCAGGCTGCCAACGAGGCTGGTATCTTTGCCTCTGAGATCTACCCTGTTGAGGTTAGCGGAGGAAGGGGGAAGCCTCCCGTGAAGGTCGACCGCGACGATGAGGTTAAGAACCTCAACATCGAGAAGCTCAAGGTCGTGCGCCCCGCTTTCAAGCCTAATGGCGGTACCATTACCGCTCCCAACGCCGCCCCCATCAACGACGGCGCTGCTGCCGTCGTCCTCATGTCCGAGGCCAAGGTCAAGGAGCTCGGCGTCAAGCCCCTCGCCAAAATCCTCGGCTGGGGCGACGCCGCTCAGGAACCTGAGCGCTTCACTACCGCCCCTTCCCTCGCCATCCCCAAGGCCCTCAAGCACGCTGGCCTCACCCCCGCTGACGTCGACTACTACGAGATCAACGAGGCCTTCTCTGTCGTTGCTCTCGCCAACATGAAGATCCTCGGCCTCGACCCCGAAAAGGTCAACATCTTTGGCGGTGCTGTCGCCATCGGCCACCCTCTCGGCTGCTCTGGTGCCCGTATTGTCACCACTCTTACTACCGTCCTCCGCGAGAAGAAGGCCAAGGTTGGTGTCGCTGCTATTTGCAACGGTGGCGGTGGTGCTTCTGCTCTTGTTATTGAGAATCTGCAATGAAGCCAGGCGGCGCAGGACGCAGTGCCTGCTGCCACACCTCACCTATAGATAAATATGAGTGTTTACCTTCCCTCAGGAGTTTAGCAAAATCGGATTGACGGAGGACGAAAGACTGCGAGGAAGTCAAGTTTTCCGGTATATACAGAGGCGTCAAAAATATAGCTACAGGCCTCTCTAATAATTTAGCTAAAATATCACAAAATCAAAGCAAAATTTACGAATCGAATTTACGAATTAATGTTGGGTTTCATACAACCCGCGTGTGCTCTTCGAGAGATGCATCATCACTTCATGCAAATATCAATATCATTGAGTAACAAGTATGAACAACTGTCTACGACAGGCGCCAAAAGAAGTTCAGAGAGGAACGGCTAGCTAGTATTATACATATCTCCATGATGGCTTTTTTTCTCCCCCTTTCACCATCCGACCTTCCAAGACGTGCCGCCGTCCGACAAAAAAACAAAGAAGCAGTACGTACGCCCAAAGACAAGTCGACGACAAATCAATGATAATGACAGCGGGGCAAGGCGCCGACGCTCGAGACAACAAGCAGAATGCAGAACCCCTAAGAACAAAAACCCTTTCCGAAACAAATCTGGTCGTAATGTTGCTCACTTGGCCACCCAAAACAACTGGGTGGGGTACCAAAATGGGAAGCTAAAAATAAAAGAGAAAAGAAATAAAAATAAGAAGGGGGAATTCAGGATAAGACAAGTCGAATAGGAGAAGGATACGGAAAGAACAAAAAGTGATTGGATGAAGTCCCACCGGACTTATTCGGCCATCTCGACGTCTCGGGCCTCAGGAGCAGCAGCTTCTCCTTGTTCGGAGTCACCATCCGCCCACTTTTTGTAATCGGCCTTGTACTTCTCAACCTCCTCCTGGCTGAGGTCCTTCATCCACGAGTTGTTCAAGACGAACTTCTCCCGGAGGCGATAGTCACGCGCAAGGGTCGACATCTTGACAGCCTTATCGCGCTTCTCCTTCTCTTCCTTAGTGGCGGGAGCTGAGTTATACAGGAAACTCTCCGAAGAGCCAGCACCCCAAACCATCTTAGACGATCGTAGACAGATACTAACCACAAGATTCTCGTCATATGAGACAGGCTTGGGTATGCTTCTATCGTCAAGATCGACATCCGATGGAAGGTTGCGAGCGAGAACGACCTTTGAGAGCTTGGATCGGGGAATACCCTCTGTGGGTTCCACTCGGATGTAAGATGATATGTAATATTGCCAGCGCTGCTGGAGCTTCATCTCATCCATGTAGAAGGTCGTCTCGTCACGCTGGAGCCATCGGACGCTAGCTTCCGACTTGTCCGGTACCTAATCGGGTTCAAAGTTAGTAGAGTGAATCACAGTCAACGGAACAATACATTAATGAACTTGTGCATACCCAGCAAATAACAAACAACTCGCCATCCTTGACACATTTCTCGGCGAATTTACGAGCACTAATCTCGGTCTGGTAGCTCGTCTCCTCTCGCTCACGGCTAGCGAGGAATTGCTTGATGAGATCGTAGGTTTTTTCTTTTCCGTCCACGCTGCTGCAGGTAAGAGACAACCGGCAGAGAGTCCGGATGAGATCCTGGATCGTGTAGAGTTTCCAGCCCTTTGCAAGATAGAAGTGGCGAAGAACTTCTTGATAACGGGCCTCGTCAATGTCGCCCACGATGTATTCCTCGATCAAATCCATAGTCTTTGGCCAGTACGTGTCCGGGGTGTCAGAGGACTCGAAGTACAGTTTAGGCGATTCGGTTAGACCGACTTCATGAGCCGGTCGTACCCGGTGCATGCGCGCAATGGATTCTGTGACACTCTGCTCACTCTCTTTGACCTCGCGCAATCGTTGGTAGAGCGTATGGAAGATACTGAAAAAGACAAAAATGGACTGATTGCAGAAGAAGTTATACCATGGGCGTGGGAAATATCCATCGGCCTTCAGCTCGTTGTCAGCGGTCAGGAGGTCGCCATCTTCTCCACTCTTGAGAATGGTGGGCTTGGGGATAGTAGGCATCCATCGCTCGTTGGAGAGGTCTGATGACGCATGGTCGTCGTTGATTTCTGGTGTTTCGTCCTCGTTGCCAGAGGCAACATCCGGGGTAGTTTCCTTGCTGCCAGAAGCACTACCTTCCTTAGATGCGCGGGATTTGTTTGTGTTGCGGCCAGGATCGAGGACACCGCGGAGGAGATCGCCCCTCCTACCATTGCGACGGCTACGGCCATTAGTCAACTCCAAAGGTGTTGGGTCATCGGCATCCTCTTCTCCAGAATCCAGCTGGAATTTGGGGACTCGCTCCTGCACTGCGGCGTCGTCAAGGTCGAAGAAAGTTGGAATGAAGTCAACAAAGAAGTCCCAGATCCGCTCCTTCTCCGTGTTACTATGCTGGCTGTTATGGATTGCATAGAGCGCCATGAGTCGGAGGAGATCGAGGGTGACATCTTTGTCAGAGAAGGACCACTGGAACTGATGACGAGGTGCAGATCCCTTGAGGCTACGCTCTCTGCGTTGCTCCTCATGCTTGGTCTTGATCACGTCGACAAGATGCTTGGCCGAGAGTTGTCGCTTATCAGTCTGCTTGACCAGAATGCCCATGTGGTCTAGACTCTTGAGATGAATGTTTTCGGTTTGGGAGTGCCAGACCTTTGACCATTCACGCTGTTACAAATAGTTAGTACCAGTCCTGAACTTGGCTTGGTAAAAACAGAAAGACTTGCCTGGGAGAATCGCCATTCTTCATCCTTTTGTTTCATGCGGGCGAGAAGAATTGGGACGACGCTGAAGGGGTGGCTGTAGAGATCGTTCACAACATCAATACCCTTGTCGCCATACAGCTTCTTGCAGACGCGCTTGAAGATGGAAGTGGAGTGACCCGCTAGAGCTGCCGGCATCCGGAACTGCTCCTTCTCCTCGGGTGACATGATGAGCATCTGCTGGGCAATCGGCTCCAGAAGCTGGATGCACTTGAGGTTTGTCTCAATGTGGAAATCATAATCATGGCGCTCCTCCTCAATACGATGCAAACCTTCTTCATAGACGTTCTTACGATGAGCGACAAAGCCAGAGTCCTCCGACGCCCAAGTAGGGTGCGAAGCCCAGCCGTCATTCAGCACGGACATGCAAAGTTCGTCACGGCCGCTGCATGGCTTGAGGCGTTCCTGTTGGTATGGCGTTAGCATCTTGAAGCAAAAGGTTCGGGATTGACACTAAGAACTTACCCTTCGAGGAAGAAGTCGGTAACTAGGACCGTGGGCGCGACAGTTACTCAAAGAAACCTTGCCCGTTGGCGCGGCGGGAATATTGTCAACCAAGACATCCTGGGGATCATATTGGAGGAAGGCCTTCCAGAAGCTAAGGAGCTCCTGGTTCGCCATCAAATAATTGCATCCCTGGTGGTAAAGCGTGTCTCGGTCGATAATCTGTTGGTTAAACAGATTGCAGAGTTTGAGGAACTCGTTCATTGAAGTCCTGTTTCCAAGATGCTTCCTGACGCGATCGAAAAACGCCAGTTCCTCCTGGTTGGAAGTTGCTGCGGACGGGGGGGGGATAGGCTCCGGCATGACTGGCGTGAGAGTCGGTTCGATAACCGCCACATCCGATGTCAGAGGCTTATGGGCAAGCTTGGGCTTCTTATGAGCGGTCGCAGGAGGAATTACAGTACGGTTGGCTGTAGGGGTAATCTCAGCGGGGGCCGCAACCGGCGCAGGGGTTTGCTTATCGGGTCGGGGGCGCTTCTTAGATTCTTTGCTCGCGCTTGGGGGAGGGGCGAAGCTTCCCAATGGCGGCATCTTGGGACCGCCGAGAGCAGGCTGCGGCGTGTGCATTGCACCCGCAATTGCGGCCTGATCTTCACCCGCTCGGCCGGGGGTTGCCTTCTGCCCCGCAGATTCAGGAAGGAATTGCTTAAAGTCCTCGAGTAGGTCGGGCGCAGTGTGGAATAGAGCGGTGACTTGAGAATAGACATCAGCAATCGCCTTGGACTCCCTCTGATAGGTTTGGAGAATCTCAAGAAATTGCTTGTAGATCTCGGGTTTGTCCTGGAATCGGTTCTGCGTGTCAAGTTTGTTAGTAAGAAACCTACAGAATGAGTGAGCCCCGTCTGGCATACCTTGATTTTGTTTACGTAGCTAATGGCATGGTTGAACTCGACAGGTCCCCGCTTCTCCTGGTTGGCCAACTGCGCCGCGCCCACAGCGGCAGGCCCGGGAGGCCCGGAAGGAGTAGGGGTGTGGACATTTCGCTGGGCTGGGGGCCCCACGGGAGCAGGAACATTAGGCGGCTGGGATGCTCTTAGTTGTTGGCCTGGCGCAGAGGCATCAAAAGGAGGGCCACCCTGGCTCTGGGCATGCGGGTACACTGCAGGGCCGTTCTGCGGGGGACCGCCAAAAGGCGGTTCGGAGCCATCTCCACCGTGGGGGAGTTGTTGGGGCCAATTGCCTGCTCGGTGGTTAAAGAAAGGGTTGCGACCACCCGCTGGCTGGTGGGGATCACCTTGATTTGCCCTTCCAGCAATCGACTGAACTGTAGTGCCCATTGGGGTTGTAACCCTGATTGTGTTGGGATCATTCCCGGCGCCGCACTCTATGCGGTAGCCTGGGGGTAGGAAGGTATTAAACCCCTGGATGAGGTTGGGATGTCCGGCGAATAGCTCGGAAACTCGGTTAATGACTCCTGGGGTATCAATGCTACAGTATAATCATCAGTACTAGCATCTATGTTGTTGCTCGGGATGGCGACGTACGACTGGCTCTTGAAGTCCTTCATGATATCTAGGAAACGATTATAAACGTCCGGTTGGTCATGGAATTGGACCTTTACTTGGTCGAGGTATGTGAGCGCATCCTACAAGTGGTGGAAAGAGGAACAGAAAAGTTAGCAATGTGTTCGATAGGCCACAATACATGTAAAGTTCGACACTGGAGTAGAAAAGCAGGAAATCTGCTTGGGATAGGGACAAATTGAAGGGGAAAAGAGGAAAACCACTTCAGGGTCAGGTTAGACGTAAGACAGCGTCGGCCACGTACATTAAGGATAGGCTGTTGGCCCTGAGGAGCCGCGCCAGGACCTGCCTGGGGCGGAGCAGATGTCTGCACTCCCCCTGCAACTTGGCCTTGTTGAATAGGAGGCTGACCATCCTGGGCAGAGAGAGGGCCACCAAAGATTGCCTGGGAACCAGCCGGGGCACCATGCGGTCCACTGGGGGGGCCGCCTCCATGCGGCATCTGCGCAAACATTTGATGCTGTGGTCCAGGATTGCCTTGTGAGCCGTGCTGGACAGGCGGCCTGTTGCCTTGTTCGTGTAGGGGACCGCCGAAGTTGGCAACAGGACCGGAAGGGGCCCCGAGGGGTATGGCTGAGGAGGAACCGTGATTCGCGAGAAGGCCACCGGGGCTATGGATAGCACCTGGCAAGCGGGACGCTACTGGTTGATGGATGGGAATAGAGCCCGCGCTGCTATGGTGCGGCGGAATGTTCGGGTGGTATGGCTCACGGTGAGACCGCTCGTTTTGCTCGCGCTCACGATGAGCCATCTCGTCGACAGCACGCTGGCGCTGGTGGTCAAGGATTTCGCGGTCCCGTTCGAAAGCTGAGCCTCGTGGAGGCTGATTATTCATGCTGAGTGAACACTGTATTTAAAATAATAAACGTCAGTATAGGGAAAGTTTGCGCATGCGATAAACAATCCGTCGCGAAGGATAGCAGCGAAGGCGGGTGGGTGAGGGTGAAGACCCAAATGAGGCGAGGGCGAGTGTGGGAGGTCGGAGAGAGACAGGGAGCTAGCTGTCGAAAGGGAAACACTCACGTTACGAAACAGCAAATGAAGTCTGCCGCCTACATGTAGGAGACGAGCGCCATTGAATTCCGAAGGGACAATATCTCGAAAATGGGGTTGTGGGAAAAAGATGAATGGAGAGTAACAAATTCTGGTGTGAAGAAAATAAGTGGAAGCTCGGCTGCGTTTCTGCAGCACGTTTGGGAGCGGGCAGACAAAAATGGCGCCTAGGTCGGTCGAGGCTGGAGCGGAAGGCTGTCGAGCCGCCGCTCTCATTGGCTCAAGGGGGTCCACCTCACGTGATGATAACAATTGTTATCAGCGCGACTGTGATTTTCATTCCCGATTTCTCCGGTTCAGTGTCGGGTATTTGCATCATCCTTGTTCAAATTGTGGGACAGGGGTCCGCCTTATTAGTCAGGTACAGTCCCCAATTCCTTTGAAGGCTCTGTGACTGGGCACACACATCACATCATCTCAAGGAACACGTGGTTACACCGGTATATGAAGGCCTGAGGCATTCTGAACCGTCAATTTCAGTATCGGGCAGATCTGCTTTTGAAGGCACTGCGAGATTGATTGCGAGACTGATTTTTGGCAGCTGTAGATTGAGCATAACCATGATGTGTACAGTAAGGTATCACACTTGGGCAGGACTTGAGGAGAAGAGCTGCCTGGGTTTATCAGTCTGTGCAGTATACCACAAGCTTGTCGAGGAGTCCTACAAATAAAATCTTGCAAAGAGCATATTTCAATCCCTGAGGGACTGATACAAATTCTCAGCAAAGCGCTGTTCGTATGCTGCGCCACAGGTCCATTTAGATTATAAACTACCTACATACCTGTCCACCTCGGGAACCAGAGCCGCCACTCAGCTAGATGCTATTATCTAGAGTTCTATTCAAGGGGCTCCATCGTAGGTGAGAAGAAGCGCGTGATGACTACTATTCCTAGGACTATCATATTTAGTATTGTATGTGATGTATACTCACTTAGAATCCTTCATGATATGGAAATACTTCGAAGCCATCAAGAGCTTAGAAGAGGGCTTGATGAGATCAATGACTTTTCGACTGCGCTTGCCGGAATGTACAGAGTAACCCCCGGCGTGGTACAGTGTCAAATCATTATTATTACTGGGCTGTTGGTCGAACACTAGACCTGAAAATCCTAGCACAGCGCAGCGCCTTTGTTCATCCCTCAGATCTTCAAAATCTCCAAGTTGCCTTTATTAATTTCAGACAGCATTCAGCATCACTTTCCTGATCTATTTGCATTCTGGCGACCCTTGCCTGGAGCAAAGTCGCCCCTTCTCATCCGATACATTCCTCTTGACCAAACCGACCGGCTCTTACCTCAACGGCAAGAAAAGGCCGACCGCTCCTACTCTCGCGCCCGCACCCGCCACAAATATCAAACCTTTCCCCGTCGCCTGCTCGCGCTGTCACTTCCCATTCCTCACGACTGGACTCCGATCTCGTCCCTACTCTCGGTCGATAGTCGTCACTCGTGCCTATTTCCGTCGTCCTTGTCGACTCCCATCCTCCTGCGGTGCTTTCTGACCATCCGCCGTCCTTAGTTCTGCAACCAACCCGCTCCAACCCTCCCACCTATAGGTCAAGCTATGGCTTCTACGGCGGACTCCTCCAACATGGATCAGCAGGTCGACCTTTCTACTATCCCCATCTCCCCCGATGGCGATCGCACCGCCGCCGAGGGTTCTAAGGATAGTGGCAAGCTGGTAACCATTTTCCACGACAAGGAAAACTTTAATGTTAAGCACCAACTGCAAAACAAGTGGACTTTGTGGTTCACCAAGCCGCCCAGCGGCAAGGTTAGTATCAAGCTCTTCCTCTGACCTTTTTCTTTCGTCCTGGAGCGTGTCTAATCCTGTTCAACATCTAGGGTGAGAATTGGAACGACCTGCTGAAGAAGGTTATCACCTTTGACTCCGTTGAGGAGTTCTGGGGCATCTACGTAAGTCCTAGTCCGAGCTACACCCATCCCGCCACTTTTAACTTCTATCCTAACGGAGATTTGCCGCAGAATAATATTGTCCCGGTTTCCGAGCTTTCGCTGAAGGCCGACTACCACCTTTTCAAGGAGGGTGTCCGCCCCGAGTGGGAGGACCCCCAGAACAAGCACGGCGGCAAGTGGTCGTATCAATACAAGGATAAACGAAACGTTGACATCGACTCCCTGTGGCTCCATGTCATGCTGGCCGCTATTGGAGAGACTCTCGAAGAGGAGGATGACGGCGAGGTCATGGGCGTCGTCGTTAACGTGCGTAAGGGCTTCTACCGTATTGGCGTGTGGACCCGCACGATAGGGAAGCACATCCCGAACCGCGGAGATGGTGACATCGCCGGCGGCAAGGGTAGGTCTCCAGCCAAGGGCCAGGAGGTCCTTCTGTCTATTGGCCGCAGGTTCAAGGAGATTCTGAAGCTTCCTAACACTGAGGCTGTCGAGTTCTCCGGTCACACGGACAGCGCACACAGCGGTAGTACTCGGGCAAAGGCCAAGTTCACTGTCTAAAAAGAGAAGAAGAGAGTGAACAAAAAAAGGAACTTTTTATTTATTTATGTTGGCTTGATTCGAGCGTCACAAACGGGCAGTTTCGGGGCGTTGCTTGGTAGAGGGTCGGTGGAATTCACATTTGATGCTGTCACAGCGGTTCGTTGCTCTACTCTACCAACTAGAGCTACCGCAAACAAAAGTTATCGTCTTTCCGCTCTTTTCCCTGACGGAGAAGACTCTTCATGGCGTTCGCTCGAGTCACGGGACTGAGGCATGAGCGTAACGTCTAATGGCTAGTTATGGAAACTCTTTTGCTTTCGTTTTTATTGTACCCAGCCATTCCTCTCAGGTTTTATTCCAATAGCTTGGTTCTCTCAAAACAACGGCACTCCCAGGACATAGAATAGGCAAGGATTCGAATATCCCTTGTATCCTCGAAATACATTCAAAATTTTCGGGAACCTACGGTCATGTGGTAACGCTTGTAATCGTGCTTAAACGGAGGCCATCGTAGGCCAACGATATCTCCTTTCTCAATTATCACCAAAACCAGTATGTCTCGGTATACCTCTGCTATTCCGAGGGTGTTGATTCTTACCCAAGGGTTTCCGGAGCGCAAGAAGCTCTAGAGGCGGGTGCTATCTAAGAGGCTAAAGAGGCCATTGGTGATAGATAAGTGGTTAATCCTCTTCGAGCCTGAAAGGAAGCCACACCCGGATGCCGAGGACTACTTGCCAGCTGCGCCTAGTACGTCGGCTTGCGATATTGGCGGAGACCTAGGTAGAACCGATCTGGAGAGGATAACAGTATTATAGTGTTCCAAAAAAACGAGCCTGGATTAACAAAGTGGTTCGCCGAGCGCGACTTACACCAAGAAACAAGGTCTATGGGGGAATCGGACATTGTGATGCACACGCTCTATTATTTTTCTTCGCCGTCCGTCTAGCGTCTCTATATGTTAATACATATACTTACATCTCATCTCCGCTGAAGTCATCAGCAAAGACCGCTTTCACTAACTGCTTCTTATTAATCTTTCCCATCGCATTCCGGGGTATATGATCGACAACTCTCAAAATCTGAGGAATCTTGTAATTTACAAGGCGATCCCTAAGCGCCCGGCGCATGTCCATCGCCGACCACTTGGTCGCGTGCTCCTTGTCCAGGATGACGATAGCGCCAACCTTCTGACCCCACTTACCCGAGGGGACGGCCACGACAGCGGCCTCGGCTATCTCGGGCAGGGAGAGGAGCTCGCGCTCGACTTCGAGGGCGCTGACTTTTTCGCCGCCGCTCTTGATGATGTCGGCGCTCTTGCGGCCCTGGATGAAGTACATGTCGCCGCGGGCCCACTCGTGGCGACTGTGGCCAGCAGTAGGGACGGGTCTGCGGACGGCCACGTCGCCCGTCTTGAACCACTTTCCGCGACCGTCCTCGCCCTCGACGAACTCGGAGGCCGTGGCGGTGGGGTTGCGCCAGTATTCTTTGAAAATGGTGGGGCCGCGCAGCTGGATTTCTCCGGAGCGTTCGCGGCCCTGGGCATCCTTCTCCTCGCCGGCCTTGATGATCTCGCCCGTGTCGACGTCGATGAGACGGGCTTCGACGGTGGGTAGCGGCCAGCCGACGCTAGCGTCTACGCGGTCGGCGAAGTCGAGACCGCAGCTGAGAGCCATGCCGACCTCGGTCATGCCGTAGCGCTCGAGGAGGATGTTGCCGTGGCTGAGGTCGGCCCATGCCTTCTTCACGGGGGTGGGAAGGGCGGCGGAGCCGGAGATGCTGACGCGCATGTGCTTGGGGGAGATGGCTTCACGGGCGGGTTCTTGGAGCTCGACTGGTAGTGTTTTGTGCGTGGATAGGAGCCTGCTGTAGACGGTGGGTACGACGGTGAAGAAGGTGATCTTCTCCTTGGGCAGACCGTTCTCGTGGACGAAGGGGCTGGCGAAACGGCGCCATACCTTGTCGGGGTTGAACGGGAACATGAACTCGACGGTACTTCCAGCGAAGAGGGGGGTGAGGATGGCGTTTACGGTACCGTGGATGTGGTGGAGGGGGAGCACGTGTAGGAGGTGGTCGGCGGCCGAGTATTCCCATGCTTGCACCAGGCTCTTGGACTGCGCTGTGAGTGTAGAGGAAGGGAGGAGAACACCTTTCTACATATTTATTTATTTATTAAGTTAGCAACTTTTTGATGTTCAATCGCTGCAGAGTGTAGGTGGATCGAGGCACACGCACAGGTCGATTCGTCGTTCCCGAGGTGTACAACATCATGGCGGCATTTCCGGGGTCGTCATTCTCCAAGGTGACATGCTCATGCGCAGAGCCTCCAGGGAGCTTCTCTAAGTGCAGGTATGAAGGTTTCACGTCCAATTCGGTGGCCAGCACCTCGGAGGCCTTGTTCGCAAACTTTGCTGAGGAAACGAGGAGTGAGGCTTCGGATTGGTTCAGGATGTACTGGAGCTCCGCGGCCGGGAAAGCTGGTGAGAGGGGAATGGCGATGGCTCGGGCAGCAAACGTAGCGAGGAGAGTTACTAGAGGGGTGGAAAGCCTCGCATGTTAGTCTGGGGAAACTATGTTCCCGCGGTTTTGGGGCTGTAGAGTTTTCTTCCTCTGGGCCGTTACGCATCGGGGCGCATCCGAGTCCGGAGAGGTTGGAGGAGAGGGGGGGGTTGGAGGGGGAGGATGCGCAACTCACCTACGTAGTCATAGCTATTCTCTACCAAGAACGCGATTCTATCGCCATTGAGGTCCTGCTTGCCAGCAGCCTCCTGCAACCTGTTCCTGGCCTTGCAGACATCGCCCAGGAGCTCTCCGTACTTGAATCTCCGACCAGACAGCGAGTGTATCACGGCGGTGGAATCTGGATCGTGACGTGCAATTGCGTCGAAGAGGGGTAGCTTCGGTAATGTGGACGCCATTCTCAAGGTGGAGCCAAAGTAGGAGTAGGCAGTCTTGGTATGCGGTTGTGTAAGTGAGCTTCGGAGCAAGGGAAATCTAAGAGCAAGAGCAGACCGTCGTGTGACAGGCCGGAGGACACAAGGAGACCAATGCATCGTGAAACGGGGAAAAAGGAAGGGAAAAGAAACTGGTTATTATAAATAATACAAGAGCCCAGCCACCAGCCACTAGGGACGGGTTAATATCAATGGGAATTAAGATCGGAGACGCATCGGGATGGATGAGGAGCCGTTCACTGTCCGAGCCGGACTTGGGTTTAACAAGTTTCGCATCTGCCGAGTTTGGAAGACGGGAGCTCTGGCCGACATTGGAAACTGAGCGTGGTAAATTGGGACGAAAGTGGATAGGCACAAGAATTGAGGACCCTGGCAGTTAAACTTGTTTAGTGCGCACAAGATTAGCTTCCTCCCGCTACGTAACTAACCTGGCTAGTTTGTGAGGTCATGTCGATTTTTTTTCCTCTTTGAACGACGACAGGACAAAACCGCGTCATAAGCGAGGATCAGAGATGTACCTTCGTACTATTGATTATATCAGCATCTCGGACCCAATTGCTAGCCCAGCTTCGTTAATCCATCTCTCGCATCGGGTTGCCTGCCGGCATCCATCCACTGTTCATGCCACGAGTGGGCATCAAATATTCGTCATAAAGAAAGAAATGGACCCCGGGGTAACCAGAGACGATATCAAAACTATTTAAAAGTTCTGGGTGAGAAAGTTAGAAAAGGTCATATATTGCAGCCATTCATTCACCCTCATTATGCCATTAGCGCCCATCATAAGCACCAAGATAAACATCAAGCGAGCCTCAATTTGGCCCAAAACCCTCAAGAGATGGACATGATCGATGCCGGCCTCGGATACACTACGCTTGCTGACTTCATCACTAGCAAATCCTGATCACTCTTCAGGTCAAGGAGGGTGAGCTGAAGGCATCGTATTGCACTTCAGGTGTATCAGAAGCGGAGGTGGATAGTTAGTATGGAACCGTGAGCGTGTTTTGGACTGCGGCTGCGTAGGTTGGATATCCTGGCCTTCCTATTGAAAGCACGGACGGAGGCTTGAGTGACCGTGGTAATGGTCGCTGAGTCTATGGCTGGTTCCTCATCTAGACATTGAATGTGAGACAGAGAGGGGGGTCATCGTAACGATTCAGCGAGCAAACGAGTCGTTTGACATGCTAGGAACACTATACTGTTTTACAGAGCCATAACCCACACATGAGACCAAGAATGTGATGATCTCAAGCCTGGTATGCCTTTGTCGGCGAGAGAATCGAGCCGGAAATGTACGAGGGAAGGCAGACTTCTGGCTAGATCCAATGGTAGAGACGTCGCCGCCGTTTTCCGCAGTGTTGGTCGAGGACGCCGTGTGCAAAGAGCGGGATGCCAACCTGCAACATGTCATGCTCGACGGTTTTGTCCACGCGCTTCTTCTACTACCCACCAATCACAGCAAACAAGACTGGAGGCTGCTAGGAAAGAAGAGGTCATGGGGAGAAGATGATTTTGATATCCACTGAGTTAGGCGAGAATGGTAGGCTCGAATATTAGTATCGTCAAAGGAGGAAACGAGACTGGTAAACTACGGAGTCCGCTTGGAGGGGCCTCACAGACGAGATCATCCGATGTTGACAGGGCCGCGATACTTGGGCAGCGCGATATTGGGGGAGGCTTGTGAAAGTCTGTGTTATTAAAGCCTCAATCTCGGGCATTACATGTAGTAGGCTAGGACTGAATATCATTACGGGCTGAACTATTTTCTGAACCTCTTTTATTTGAACATCTACTTCTTCCCGAAAAGAAGAAGGGAAAAAAAAAAAAAGATAAGGACTGAAGTTAGAGGGCCCCTACTTCGATTAGAATCACAAGTACCTTCTTCCCGACACGGAAGTAGCCAGGTTGGCGATACCCTCGTCATCAATTTGGGTGTTGATAGCTTCGGATTGACAACCCCAACCCATCTTCGGCCCAATACGGTCTATTTCGGTGACGGCATCAGGCTCTTGGATCATCTTGAACATAATTTTCCAAGTTGATCCGCGCTTTTGGCGAGGGTTGCTGTTTCCTCTTCACCCCTTCCTACCCCAAAATGATGATATTGACATTCGAGGAGGCGGTATGCAGAGTGACTGTGACTGTTGGGTTGGTCCTTCTTGTCGCGGTGAAGAGATCAAGCTAACATAGCAGGCAGGCACCACTGCAGTCGATCCGAGCCAAAGTCCCTCCACACTGCACAGGCACCACGCAGTTTGTGACACACACACACCCAGCACCAGTGACTCTCTGGACATGCCCCCACCCCACCCTCAAAACCGCCCCCTTTCCGTTCCGAGCAAGGCGACCCAGCGGCAGGGCCTGACCAACCCCGACATTTCGATGTACCTCGTAGTGCAGTGTACAGTGCCTGCCAGCAAACACTGGTGTACATTTGTACCTGTGTACACTACCCACCACTGACGCCAGTGACAAACACCATCCAGAGGTACACTATTACTTCGTACCTCGTCATCAACCTTGCTTTATCATCACCGCCTCTCTCACTCTCATGACTTGGAACAACCTGGCGTCTGCCCGTGCCGTATCTCCTTGCAGCATCCAAGTGGGGTTGTCTGTACATGCAATTGAACCCTCCTCTCCCAGCACAACAACACTGGACCTCTGTTCTCTGGAACTGCAGCCCGTAGCTCGCTGATTGGGTGCCATCGTACTTTAGCCTCCTGTTGGAAAATTCTCAGCTTTTCACCGACACACCGAATTTTCCTGTGCCGTTGCCTTCTGTGTTCTCCTGTGCCTTTTGGGTTGAAAGTACTTGAAGAAATCCAATCCTCCCGGTCCTGTTCTCTTTTTTCCCCTTCTCTTCCTTTTCCTTCTCTTCCAGATGGCTCTTAGCGCGTCTCTTCGCCCCCTCCTCCCTTCCTCCACTCCTCTCGGCCCGTTCGCCATACCCCATGCGGGAAGGATATCGAAGCTTCCTGTCCTTGTCCACTTCTCGACGGCTCCTCCGCCTTTCCAACAACAACGTCCCGGTCACCGTGCTCGTTCCGGTCTTCGGGTCGATCCAACGGCGAGCAAACGACACTCGTACGGCATGTTTCGCAGATACGCCTTCGGTTTTCCTCCAGTGAGGCCACTCTCTACAATGTCATCAACGTCCGCCACACCTATCGAAGATGCCATCCGATCAAAGGTACATCTCGCCAGACCGCCTTATCCAAGGTCCCTTGTCAACAGTCCGCCTCCCGTCTCTCCACACGGTGACTCGGTACTACCCTGACAATACGTACTTGTACTCTATTGATCCTGGTTCTAACATGTATGGCTTCATGCTCAGATCACGGCTGCTCTCCAACCGTCAACCCTCGAAATCCAAAATGACTCTCACCTCCACTCCCACCACAAGGCTATGGTCGGCAGCACGTCCAAGGAGACTCACTTCCGGTAAGGGCCCGCTTTAACAACCAACCTCTGAAAACGTTACCCGTCCGCTGACTTAGACATGCATCAAGACTCACCATCACCTCGGAGGCTTTCCGTTCGAAAATGCAGTCCGCACGCCACCGTATGATCTACGCTCTCCTGAGAGAAGAAATGGCCCAAGAGGGTGGCATCCATGCCCTTCAGCTCCGAACTTTAACCCCCGAAGAAGAGGAGAAGCAGAGGACCAAGGCTGCCGAGCAAGAGGAACAAAAGCAAAGGCACCACCAAGAGCCTCAACATATTACCCCTGCCGAATAAATGACAACTCTTCTACCCTTGCTAAGCGAGGTTCTCTTGCATTTTACACCCCTCCTTTCTTTCCCCCCTTTTCTTCATCACTTTCTCTATTTGCTTTTTCTCCCCTCCCTTAGACTTACACTTTTCACACTCTCATGGCTCTCGGCATCCGATAGACTCCCCCCTACGCCTGCCTGCCATTTACCTCAAAAAGGAGAGAAAGAGCGTATCCCTTCTCCGCTCATGCTTACTTTTTCTACATACTTACTTTTTTCTTCTTCTTTTCTTTCTTTTTTCTTCTCGGATATACAAGTACTAGAGAGATATCATGCACCTCCCCTCGGTATGGGGAGTGTTGGCGCTTAAAACCCAGATTGGAGTTTCTTCCTTTCTTCCTCATTTTTTCCTTTCTTTTTTTATACCGCTTTGTTACTCTGAAACTACTAAAAGAAGTTGTCCAGCTTTGGACTAGAAAAGTCTGCTCAAGCAAAAACATATTGGAAACAGGATTCGCAGTCGACAAAAAAATGACCGAGATAAGATAGGGAATGGAATGGGTTATCAAGTTGATCGAGGAAACACAGGGACTGGGTAATTTGAGCCGGATGAAATGTCGTTCAAGACCAACTCATGTTTATGATCACAATACAAGGCCGCAATGGAGTTTGCCGAATTGGACTTAATGCTATGGTATCAATTACGAGCGAAGTGTGGTATGTATACACGCCGCGTGATCTCTATGGGTATCTCTGCATTATACCATCCGACTCATTACCCGAAAACGCCCATCCATATCATAATTCGTTAACTAGTGTACAATTCCATGTAAAGCTCACTTCTTCCGTACGGGTACTGGAGATGACGAGGCTGCTATTTCTGCCTTTCTGCGTAGAATATGCATTCTCAGGGCCTCCTCCCTGGTCATTGGTGTGCTGCCGCCCCTGCTTGCTGGCAGTGACCTCCTGGCCGTCGGTTTCTGGATCGTGCCATCTGCCACGGTCTTGAGCGCATCCTTGAGGGTCGCCTTTCCTGACATACGTGGGGGTAGAGAATGGCAGGCCCCGCGGGCTAGACCAGTGCTCGCTTTGCTAGAAGCCACAGGGAGGCTAGGCTTGGGAGGGTGAGGGGTCATCGAACGCATTTTCGTAGCCATTGGTCTGGGAGATCGCTCTCCTAGTGTCCCTAGAATGGGAGCTTTGGAGGCTGTATCTAGTTCTGGGAAGGAAGGCATCGGCCTAGGTGTGCTTGCGTCCTTTCCGCCTTCACCAAGGAGCTCTCTAAGCACTCGAGATGCGGGATTCAAAGGTGAGCGGGGAGTAACGATGTCTTGCACTTGTCGGTGTCCGCCGGCGGGACGAAGAGGTGTTTCAGTCACTTGGGCATCCGACATCTGCGAAGCGCTAATAGTGCGAATGGGTTGACTAATCTGACGGTCCAATATTGACCCAGTCTCGGCTCGCCGAGACTTGACCTCTGAGCGTAGCTGTGAGGCGTGAATTGGGGCAGGCGTACTAGTTGGTGACGAGTATTCGCGTTGGGAAGGCATGTGTTTGGGTGGCGGTGAGGATTGCGGAACGAGGCGGTCGTGGGATTCTATATGAGGCGGTGGAGCATAGCCGCTGTTCAACTTTGTGGAGGCGGAGGACAGTTGGCTGGACATGATGTTCTTAGAAGCAGCCCTAACGAATGTTCTGGGCGGTCGCGTCGGGGAGGACGGGGTATCTGTCTGGGTGCTCTGGTCGACTTGAGATATAGGTACATCTTTAGGTTGGTTTTGCTTCAGTAGCCTTTCCATAGATGTATCGACCTCGTTTGCAACCTCCTCGGTAGTCTCAGGGTAGGCATCAAAGACATCATCTAGATTCGACCTCCTGATAATCATCTCGTCGTAGGCTGGTTTCCCACCTATACGGTTATACCACTGGTGCGCTGGAAGCGGCCTATCAGTGGCCCCAACATAATCAACGTATCCCTCCGTGAAAGCGCGAATGAAGTCGTCGTATAGAAAGTCGCTCAAGAGATCTCGGTCTTGGAGGAACTTTAGACATACACATGCCCGAATGAAGTCGCTAAGTCTCCCTCTATATTCGGGATATATAAGCTTGAACGCCCTGAATGGTTTCACATCGCCCACACCTAGGGTTGGCCGGTTTGCAAGTAGAGGGGTTGCTGGGATAAAGACCTCTCCCGGCGGCATGGAAGCCGGGCCATGTTGGGATATGCGCCGCTTCTTTTGGGGATGTTCTTGATCGGAGATGATGCCATCAGTGGCGAGCCGCCGTTTAGGTTTCTCAGGGGAGAGCCGAGGAAGATCAGGGGTCATTCCTAGTGAATTTTCCGCAAGTGAGGATGAGGTCGAGTCTTCTCCGGCCTTTGGTCGGCTGGTTGAGAGGTGGCGATTGAGATATGCTTGGTCAGGCTCGATCTGGCTGAAAGACGGTGCCTCCATACGCCGAGGGCGCCGCGCTGGCATGTCAGGGCGCCGCGTAACTGAGCCTGCAGTAGGAGCAGGGGTGGTCTGAGAAATGGCAGCTGCTGATTCTCGCTGGGTGGAGTAGGGGTCGCCTTGGCCGCACGGGGGCGGGCTGCATATTCGTGGGGAGCTAAGGGCAGATGGCTGACTGCCAGCGTAGCGAACCGGCAGCCTATTGACCGCTTCGCCGGCCAGCTTTGCCACGTTGGGCACCGCAACCTCGAGTTCTTCCTCCTCATCTATGCTGCTGCGTGGCGGTTCTGCCGATCTATTTCTCGACCTTATGCCATTCGCCAATGACAGCGCTGAAGCTACCGGGGTGATACTGTTTGTGGGTGGAGATTCTTGAACCGTTTGAGCCGGTGGGGAGGATGGAGCGACAGGAGTTACTGGCCATGAAGTCGTGAACTCTTCAGGAGAGGATTCTTCGTCCCTTTCACTCTTTCCAGTCGAGACTGCATTTTTTTGCGGTGTCGCCGGTGCGGGCAAGCTAGAACCGGCAACATTCAATACATCGCTTTCAGGGCTAGATGCCTGCTGTAGAGACTGAGTTCCATTGTGTACAACTGCCTCTGTAGCAGTGCCCCCAACATTTTCTTGATGGCGAGTGCGGGCGAGGCGACGGCGTCGATGAAATTCGGTAAATGTCGTCAAAACGCTGGGCGGTATATTTATAATACCTAGCCTGCTATGGCCAGACTCCAGGGCGTTGATCCAGGAATCCGGGCGCTGAAGGAGACTCGCTTGGTCTTTGGGGATTTTGATGGTCGACAGACGGGAAGAGCGCCGCGACGTATTGAATGGGAACGTATCTGCCATCCTGCTCTTGACATGCTTAGGAATGTGGGAGGTAGAAGTTGAGGAGGTAATAGGTAGGGAGTTGTATCCCTAAGGACATCGAAGGAGATCACGGGGAAATCGGATTGTTAAAGAATCAGCATAGCGCGAAACCTTTCGGCTTTGGGATGGTAAAGGAAACCTCAACTGTAATCACACAAAGCAGAGGAAGGAGCTGGTTGGAGCTTGGACTTGAAGCTACAAACGCGTCCCTAGGAAATCGTTTAACGCGACAATTGAAGAATCTAATGCCCCACTCAAGTGAAGTAGTACTCCCCGATACATGCAAATATTCCATAGCGCCTAAGTATCCAGCAGAGCGGATCAGTTCCTCTTCGTACCCTCAGTACACTAAGAATATTGCGGGGTTGATGAACTAAAAAGCCAAACAGGAAGTAGGAGTTCCATCCGAACGGCGTCATGCAGCACCTATCAAGTATTTCGTACTGACAGTCCACCTCTCCCTCTTTGCAACAGCTGCGACTTGGATTTTGGGCAGTGACTTTCAAGCTCCACGGGCAGGGCCCTAGCAGAGTGTCTACACTACACTAATGTACTTGCGCACAAGCCTGCAGCGTGCCCTCGACACGTGGCAGCTGACCCCTTAAGGTTCTGACGATGTACTTGTACACCCCTCCTCCAAGGCTTAAAGTGATCATTGATGTACTTCGTAATTCGTGTAATATATTCTGTACGAAGTCCACTACGGAGTACGCATGTGGGAAGTACCAGGTATCTTTGTTGCCTCTGTCTCGACCAATGACAGTTCGAAGCAGGTGCTCTTCTTCCCAAGATCGACAGCTTCCTTGGTGACAATGACATAAGGTTCAACCTAATGGCAGCGGCTACAATATTGAGGTTTTTGTCTCTTCTTGTGTTTCTTGCTAACAAGGGATAACTCTCGTCGGCTCTTAACATTTTCAAACATCCCGCTACTACCGCTAACCTGACTCGGCTCCGAATAGTTGAGACCTTGATATAGCAATACCCAACTCATCGGCCGTCTCTGCGACCCTCATTTGAACGACCCGTCTACGATCGCCTCCAACGCTGAGCCTCTGAGTTACCCCGGTCGATTTCAACGCATCCTCCAAACGTGAGAATAATATCGGCCCGTCCACATCCCTTCACGTCCTCATCGAACGTAACCGTCCGCTCAAAACACGTCCTCCGAGATCTAGAGTGATGCGGAAGGCTGCTGAAGGTCTCACACGGTTCCGTCGCTAGACCTAAACACTCTATAAAGATCTGCGTCGTCGCATGGATGAACGCTAATGGTGGGCCTTTGAAGGGTAGCGACCCTCGACCTTCGGCACTGATTGTCAGACCGGAAAGTCGAACATCGTCCCGACTCGCTCACCATGTCGGCGGCAAACAACAACAATAACCTTTCGAGCACTCACCCTGCGTCTCCGGTCACCACAACCGCCAATATGGCAGCCCAATCCCGTCGAGACTCGTCCACCTCCAATGCTCCCTCTGTAGCCACATCCCGCGCCGGTAGAGATAAAGACCAGCTTGCTCAAACCCTCGATATGATACATACCTCGGCCAGTCGTTCTGATGCCCTAACTACTTTCAACGACTTCACGGCTCCTCCCCGTCGACCGACCCCTGTAACCGAGAGCAAGGGATTAGCAGGTGACATCGTCCAACAAGGGCTAAGCGGGTTGTACACGCGATTAAAGGAGGCTGTCGGGGGAGGTGGCGCATCCAAACCCAGCCAAGATACCGAAGATGCTATTCTCCGGGAGCCCACCTCCGGACACAGCTCTTCCAAGCCGAGCGTGGACTTGAGGGTATCGGTACCGTCTCCCTCCCGGCTTGGACCTGGTCCCCCGCCATCAGTCCTTGCCGCTGAGTTATCGCCGACTACTGCATCTGCGAGTCAAGCTCATTTCGATCCGTCCGCTTCAACCCCTTCCGGACGTGCAAGCATCTCAGGCGCAGCTTATGCTCTGGCGAATATGGGCATGGATACTACCAGCGCAACCCCGGTAACCGTTCAGGAGATCTCCCGGAGTGCCGTTCCTAGCGATGACGGTCTAAGTCGCCTATCTGGTAGCCGAAAGAGCTTATCCAAGACCGAACTGACAGCCGCCGGGACGCCGACGGGATCAGAGATGCCTATTTCTTTCGATAGAGCGGACGTCACAAGTGTGCGGAGTGATCGAGCCAACAGCTCCGCCCGTACTCCACGGGAGGAAGGCCCCATTGCAGATTATAATGGAGAGCTGCTACCTCTTAGTCCTGTCAAGTCCGCCACAGCATCCTCGGTGAAATCTCACGATTTTCGCCCACCATCCACAACACCGGCCCCGTTATCCAGGACGCCAGTAGTTATCGAACGTATCACGCGGCCACGGTCTCCAACACATGCGGGATCCCACACATCGTCCGTTGCCCCAAGTATATCCGATAACGGCCCCAACCATGCGTCTACCCGTGCCTCTCACTATCGCGATTCGAAGCCCGCCGACGCAAGGTCGCAAGCTACGCGCACGCCTGATCTTCGAGTACCTGGAGCGCAAGGGAATAGCGAGCAAGTGAACATGAGGCTTGAGAAGATGAAGAAGCAAGTTCTAAGCAAAGAATTCTGGATGGCAGATGAAACTTGCAAAGAGTGTTTTCTTTGTGGCAGTGTGTTTAATGTTGTACGGCGGAAACACCACTGCCGGACATGCGGGTGCATCTTCGACTCCAAGTGCACATCCATCATCTCGGGCCAGAAGTTTGGCGTATCTGGGAACATTCGTGTATGCAAAACTTGCCTCGCTATCATCAACAGGCGCTATGACACCAGCGGCTCGGACGATTCGGCAGACGATTCATATCTGCCAGCCATCTTCCGATCTACCACCGAGCAGTCTCAGAACAGCCAGAAGTCTACTCGTTTTGTTGAACCAAAGCCTTCTGGGGCTGAGGACCGGGTTTCTTCACATAGTTCGGAAAGAGGCGAAAGGCACTATGATGTCCGCTCGGGGACGACGCCGATGATGGCCATTCCAGCGACGCGAAGGATTGGGGAATCGAATAGGCATTCCGCGGTTCTTGAAATCGACGCACCACAACTAAGCCGTCCGGCATCTTCCCGATCTCTGAGATCGTTGGCATCATCTCGCCCACAGTCCTCTGGCCATAAGCGCCACCACTCCAAGCATAACGCCCTGGGCAGGTTCAAGTCCGTAAACCCGGACGATCGCGCCCCCTTTCGGAAGGGGCTGCGCGACGAATTAAATCGGAAGAGTCCTTTCCCCGCCTTCCACGAAGACAACATCATCGATCCGGAGCTCGCGGCTTACATGTCAGACGAGTCAAGCGCCGACGAGCAAATGGGTATTTTTGCAACAATGTCGAACGCCGACCTTCAATCCACAAGTTTTGACGACAAATCAAACTTTGGCCCACTTCTAGCAGCGGGGAGGAAACACCGTGGGCGAGACAAGAGCATCAGTGGCATGAGCTTTACGAGTCGGGGTCTTGACGATACTGTAGGTGTTGGTGGTCATTTTGGACATCGCGCTCCTCGAAGAAGGAATTTGAGCAACGTCAGCACAAGCGTCCATCATCTACGCTCACCACGACCCAAGTCTGGTGTCTTCAAAGGCCCTTCAACTTCAAATGAGATGCTTTTCTCCCTGGACACCCCGGTGACAGAGACTACCAAACTTACAAGAAGTGAATCTCTTCGAGGGGAAAAGGCGCCCCAGGTGGAACTTAACCCATCCAGCAAGCGACACGTTCGAAAGCTTCTCCACCAACTTCTAGAAGATGCTGAAGTCCCGAACCCTCCCGCCTGGGAGAAAGCTCTCATACCGATTCTGATACAATGTACCGATGATGTTACACCAGACGTTCGCCACGGGGATTACATGGACATTCGACACTACGTAAAGTTCAAAAAGATTCCTGGTGGGAGGCCCGGAGATACCAGTTACGTGTCTGGCGTTATTTTTACGAAGAATCTTGCTCTCAAAAGCATGCCTCGCCGGATTATCCGGCCTCGGATTCTCATTGTCACCTTTCCTATCGAGTACCAGAGACATCAGCAACAGTTTATGAGTCTTGGGCCGGTCATCGAGCAAGAAAAGGAATTCCTTCGAATAGTGGTCAATCGGATTGTTAAACTCAACCCTCAAGTCCTCTTGTCGGAGAAGGGTGTCTCAGGAATGGCGCTCGAGATGTTGTCGGGGGCGAATATCGCGGTGGCTTACAACGTTAAGCCATCTGTTATCGAAGCAGTGGCGAGATGTGCCGAAACAGACATCATCTCATCTATTGACATGCTCGCCTTGCCTGTTCGCGTCGGCCATTGCGACGGTTTCGAGGTAAAGACATTTGTGAATAACAACTATCCCAACAGGAAGAAGTCGTATATCTTCCTCTCTGGCTGCAACCCAGCCCTCGGATGCACGATTGCTCTGCGTGGCGCCCCTACGCAAACTCTCTCTAGTGTTAAGCATATCACGGAGTTCATGGTCTACGTTGTTTACAATCTCAAACTCGAAACTTGCCTAATGAGGGACGAATTTATTCGCTTGCCCACAGGAGAAACTGACGTTTCTGTGCCATCTACTACCCGGCAGACCACAGAGGGAAGTCTCAACAACTCGACTCACACTAAGCAGTCCGACCATACTGGGCCTGGTCCTACCGTGGTCATCAATGCGCCCGAGAGCGAGCCGCCATCCCAGACGAGCATCGATACTGGCGACTATAGCGAAACAACAAATGCCTCCGGTGATACGGCCGGTGCTCAAGACAACCACACAGAAAGCCGCCCGTCACAACCCTCCGATACTTCACACGCGGCGCACGACGTCACAGTACCTGAGGATGTACCAATGCCAACCTACTACAGCGACATGGTCGCTAGGTACGAAGCGAAGATCCTCTCAGCCTCTCCATTTGTCAGGTTTACGCAACCTTACCTCCTGATGAGGGCCCGAGAGCAAGAGCGACGTTTGGTGTACCTGAAGCGGTTGCGAGACCAGGACTCGGAGGCAGAGCCTGACCCAGAGAAATCCAAATCGCAACCCTTCCAGTTAATAACTCCAGAAACGGTGCACTCTATCGGGCAGAAGGCCCCAAGCCAACTAAAGGAAATCATCCGCGCAGTTCACGACGCCGAGTATGACAAAGCGCTCTATAACTACCAGACCCATAAGCGACAGTGGGAAAATTATATCCAGGGAAACATCAACCTCTTCGATCCTTACTCCCATCAAAACATTGTCGTACTTTACTCGGTTATTTGCACGGAGACCAAGATACCTTGCGTCGAACCCGGGCTGATCACGATTGGCTTCTATGATGAGCAACACATGGATACTGGGATGGACCCGGATTGCACATTGGGCCAGTACATCGAGGACTTGTGTTTTTCCAAAGACTCTGTCTGCGCGTCCAATGGCTGTGACCGGACTCTCCTGGAACATCATCGTACCTACGTGCATGATGCGTCCATGATTACCATTTTCCTGGAGAATGCACCTGAAGAATCGCCAACACTTTTCTCTGACGACATCACAATGTGGAGCTACTGCAAGGTTTGCCAAAAGGACTCGCCAGCGATGCCGATGTGTGAAAGCACGTGGAAGTACTCTTTCGGGAAGTACCTCGAGCTCCTCTTCTGGAGCAGGGGTTTGCGATTGAACGACAAGGCCGACTGCCCTCACGACCATCATACGGATCATATTCGATATTTTGCGCTCCGTGATACTCGTGTTCGGATCCACTACGACCCGATTGACCTGCTGGAAATCGTAGTCCCGAGGTCCCGCATCACCTGGAAGGTTGAACGTGACCTGAACCTGAAGAACGACATTTACACGAAGACGGAAGAGAGGTGGAACCGATTCATGATTTCCGTGACGGCGCGTCTCAAGAATATCCGCATTGACGTTGTGCTTCCAGAGAAGGCTGATGCCTGCAAGGCCGAGGTTGATAAGTTGATGAAGAAGGCCACGGACGATCACGTGAGGCTCATCCGCAAGATGCAGCAGATTTATATAAACTCGAAGTATTACGAAGTCATACCCTTCAATGTGGTTATTCGAGAAATGCTTGAGGTAGCTGGAGAGTGGGATACTGCTTTCGCGCAATTCGAGGCCGATTTCCTTCCGGATAAGGATGTGCGCCAGCTGACGGTATTACAGCTGAAGAAGATGTTTACGGATAATGAGTCCAGAGAATCGCTTCCTGCTCCGGAGAGCCTTACTTCCTCTACTGCAGAAACTCTCGAGACCACCCCGACGGTCGAGAGTGACGAGCCGCAGTCCCAAACCTTCACTGACTCGGAGGCCAAGTCCTCGCAACCGACGGACTACACAGATTCGAGTCTCGACAATAGCGGTGCGTTGGAGAAGGCAGAAGAGCCAATACCACTCGCGGAGGTCACCCTCCCGACGGACGAGGCTATGGATCGCGTGGAGCCTCTTGATCTGGCGACATCTGTCCAAGTTACACCTCACCAGGGCGCGAATGCTCAGGCACCACTAGCAACACCACCGATAACAACCGCTCCGGAGCCTGCGTCCGCCTTAGCGGCTGAGAAAGACGTACAAGACGAGGGTGCGGACGCGCAAGCTGGCCCCAAGGCCAGTGATGTGCCTCTCGCCAAGACGACGCCAGCATCCCCCAGCGTCCCCACGCCTCCACTCAGTAACTCGTCTTCAGATAAGTCGCTCAAGGAGAAGGTGGAACAGTTGAAAAGGAGAAATCAAATGCTGCAGGGAGAGTCCGGGCTTCCCCGGCACATCACGGCAGAGGCCGTCAAATCGATGATACCCGAAAGGAGCTCTTCGCGCAAGGTTGGCTCGAGCATTTCGCCGCCGATGATTAGGTCCATAACGCAGCCCACTGTTCGACAACTATCCAAGCCCCAGCAGCTGCGTCTGCTTGATGCGCCGGCTGCTGAAGAAGGTCCCCTAAAGACGGAGAAGAGGCTTTCGGACAGGCTTGCGGGCGCCCTGAAGCCGCGGAAACCGGGGCCGCCTTCATCGATACCAAGATTGGTGCATAAGAAGGAGTCGAAAGTCAGCACACTCGCCAAACATTTTGAGCAGCTCAGCCGTGAGTTTGAGAATCAGCGTATCCGTGACCGTAAGAAGCGAGCGGAGAAGATGAAACAGCGTCAGCCTCGCACCAATTTGCCTCGGACATCAACTGCCGCCATCGTGGAGGTATACGAAGATGTAGACGAGGCGGTACAAGAACCTAGCCCGTCGGAGCTCGAGCAACAGCCAAGCAAATGTGTTCAGTCACCCCCTCAGACGCCGTGCAAGCCTCCTTCTCACTCTCAGAAAGGTGAAGCCACACGCCCGGAAACGTTACCGCAGAATGGCAAGACACCTGCAACGCCAGTAGCAGAATCAACTGGCTGCTCAGAGAAAGCAGCTGAAACCGGAGTAGAGCCCAAGGCAGATGCTGAAGCGGAGACAGACGCTGTCCAGGCAAGCCGAAACGAGTCGGATTATGAATTCGTTAGTGACGCCGAGCGATCCCAGGACGACGATATTCTACAAAACGTTAAGGAGATCGCGGACTCTCTTGAGCCTACGACAGAGGAACTGCCGAAGCACCAAAAGACGAGCTTGCTCAAAATGCTGACCAACTTCTGGGCTGAGCGGTCATCAAGCGGATGGCAGCCCCTGGATTATCCGGTGAGCATGGGCGATCACATTTTCATCGACTCGGACATTATCGTGCGAGAGGATGAACCAAGCTCCCTCATCGCCTTCGCCCTCGGCTCGGAAGACTATCAGGCGAAGCTCGCAGATATCCACCACCAGTGGCATCTACAAGTTCAACGCAGCAGCGACGAAGAAAACGTAGAGCCGAAATCGATCCCGACTTCGACGAGCGGCATGTTCTCGCACGACTCGCACGATGAGGATCTCGAGAAGGGTCTTTTGCGGCTCACCGGAACGCACCTCAAGTATCAGTTCACTGAAGGCTCGGCAAAAATGACGTGCAAGATATTCTATGCCGAGAAGTTCGACGCCCTGCGGCGCAAGTGTGGTGTCGCCGATCGGTTTGTCGAATCTCTGTCAAGGTGCCTGAAATGGGATTCACGTGGAGGCAAAACTAGAGCGGTCTTCCTCAAAACGTTGGATGACCGGTTCGTGCTGAAGTCTCTCTCGTCGGTTGAGACGGCGGCCTTCCTTAGCTTTGCCCCGTCGTACTTTGGCATCATGGCCGAGGCTCTTTTCCATGAGTTGCCGTCAGTCATTGCAAAGATGGTTGGGTTTTTCCAGGTCTTCATCAAGAACCCGGTGACCAACACGGACATCAAGTTGGACCTGCTCGTCATGGAGAACCTCTTTTACGATAGGTCGCCCGGCAAGATCTTTGATCTTAAAGGATCGATGAGAAACCGAAAGATACAGTCGACAGGAGAGCAGAATGAGGTGCTTCTCGACGAAAACATGGTGGAGTATATCTACGAGTCACCGCTCTTCGCCCGCGAGCACTCGAAGAAGCTTCTCAGAGCATCAGTCTGGAACGACACTCTTTTCTTGGCAAGGCAGAATGTCATGGATTACTCTCTCATGATTGCGATCGAGGACGAAAGGAAGGAACTAGTGGTTGGCATTGTCGACTGCATCCGAACGTATACGCTTGACAAGAAGCTGGAGAGCTGGATCAAAGACCGGGGCTTCGCGGGCGGCGGTCGTAATCGTCCGACCATTACTAGCCCGAAGGAATACAAGTCTCGTTTCCGGGAGGCAATGGCAAGGTATGTTTTCTTTTGAATTCGTCCCTTATATATATATTATATCTCGCTAACGCAGACTCTCGTTAGATATATTCTCCAAGCACCCAACTGTTGGCATCAGTTCGGCGGTGTTTCCACTGGACTACGGCCTCGATTCGAGTCGGATCTCCAACAGGAGTAGACTGGTCGTCAAGCCTCGGATCTTGGCGCAAGGTCTATCACAACAGCCCTGAGAGAGAATGCCTTTCTCTCTCTCTCGGGGTTTGGTCTTCGTGCATCTTTATTTAATGACTTCTTCCTTTTTATTCTCCTTTCTTAGCCGCAGACACGCATTTCCTCGTTAGATATCCTGTCACAATACAGACAAGGTGTAAAGCACCAAGGGCATTTATTTGTACACTGATAGATCGGGCAACCATTGCAATCGTCATTGATGTTTAATATACTATTCACTGTTATTCCGTTGTGCTTCATTCTGTCGTCTCGGCTCATCGTAGTACTCCCGTCGTTTCTAATACTATTCATCTTGATCTCCTTGACCTGAATGGAAATGACAGAATAGATTTCTAATAGATGCGTCTTCGTAATGCGCGTCCAGCGAGGCCGAAAATGAAATGGTTTTCGATGAGTTATGGTTTGTAGGGATGGAATCGCGCCGAGCCTGCCAGTTAGCTTTTGTCTCGAGATCGGATGTTAGTCTTGTTCTGTTCTGCAGCCACATCTCGGATTTTGAACTTCAATTGTTAAATGGTCGCTCCGCTCCATTTTAGCTTGGAGACTTCTTTAGCCTCACCAATTCCGGACAACATCGACCATCAATCAATATAAGACTTCGGTATTTGAATTTTCAAAAATGCCATTTTCCGTCATTAGAATAAAGAAGAATCCCTGCTTCTGATTGAGAGAACAGGGAATCTGAGGCCCTCAAAAAAGCTGCTCATAGCTCATTCTCCTCCGCCACCACATCACTCACACTCGCCATCATCAACCTCGCTTCTCTCATTTCTCTCATCCCCCAAATCCAATGTCCATCGATCTCAACTGGGAAACCCTCACCACAGGGCCCGACGGCGACGCCCTCGCCCTTCGGATCCGGGACTTCATCCACGATAAATTCCAAACCATAAAACTCCCACGTTTCCTCAAATCCGTCACAGTGCACGCTTTCGAGTTCGGCTCCATACCCCCCGAGCTGGAGCTTAAAGACATCACGGACCCGCTACCTGATTTCTACGAAGCAGAGGCAGGCGGTGATGACGACGACGACTCAGACGAGCTGGCTGGGGTCGACGCTGGTCATCCACCGGACGACCTGAGGCCTTTGTATCACGAGAGGCGGAGAAGAGACGACGCCGCGCATAGAGCGGCGCCACTTCCGCAGTTGCAAATGGCCGGACGGTCCATGCCCGACCTGGCGAGCCCGTTCCTGGGCGTCGGCACGCCGGGCTTTATGGGCGGGGCGAATAGGCACTATTTCCCGTCTCAGCTTGCGTCGGGCTGGTCGGGGACGCAGACGCCGCTGGCGGCCGTCGCGGGCGGGCATCTGGGTAACCCAGGCTGGTTCGAAAACTTGCCGAATAGCTCGACCTCTCGGAACTACGAGGACGTGACGCCGAGCCATAGTAGGTCTCAAAGTTCCGTGTCAGAGCTTGATTTTGCACCTTCTACTCTCGCACCGCCCGTTGAAAGGCTGCGGGAAAAGTCGAGCGTGTCTACGCTGGCGCCGACGTCTGCGGGGCAGTCTAGACCGCCGACGCGGGATGCCGTGTTATCCGGATCAGCGATCGAGGAGGACGACGAAGGCGATGAGGGAGCGGGGGAGCCGCCGCAGGAGTCGCCGCCTACAGCAGAGACGAGAACTTTGAGGGAGCCTAGAGTGGAGGACATGCAGGCCATCTTCCGCATAAAATATGCTGGGGATGTCAAGTTACGTCTGACGGCAGTGATTTTGCTGGATTATCCCATGCCAAGCTTCGTCGGCATCCCGGTGAAACTGAACATTACTGGCCTGACGTTTGACGGCGTCGGCGTGCTGGCGTATATACGGAAGAAGGTGCATTTCTGCTTCCTGAGCCCCGAGGACGCACTGGCGGCCGTTGGGCTCGAGCCCGGCGAGGAAGAAGGGGAAGGGAGGAAGGGCAAGTTTGGTGGACTGCTCCAGGAGGTCAAGGTCGAGAGCGAGATTGGCGAGAGGGAGGCTGGGAGGCAGAGTTTGAAGAACGTGGGTAAGGTGGAGAGGTTTGTCTTGGAGCAGGTGAGGAGGATATTTGAGGATGAGTTTGTGTATCCTAGTTTCTGGACCTTTTTAGTTTGAAGCTCTCCAGAAAAAGGATGATTATTGCATTAGGTGTGGATATCATCAAAGCCATACTACGAACATTATGAATGAAGACAAAGTGCTCCTCTCTCTTCTCCATCAGCCCGGGTTTCAAGAACTCCAGTCCTATCCCACTTCTCTTTCCATTTTCTACTCCTATGAAAGGCAAGATCATCTGTTATGATAATATCCTCTTGAACCCTCCATACGCCTGCTGGATATCAAGCTCCAACTCCCTCGCCTGCTCCTCACTTAGTTCGTCTGTTGCCTTCATCTGATTTAGCGTAATTAGCCACTGCACAATCTTGCCCCTGTTCTCAAAGTCCTTGTCCGTCACTCGATTGACCGACTGTATCACATCCGACAAGAGAGGATGTAGCTGATCCTTGGATAAGAGGCCTAGCTTGACGGCGTCGAGGAAAGTGATGAATTCTTGCGTCGCCTCGGCGATGAGCACGCCGTTGGTGCCGCCTGCGCCGGGTGCGGGTGCCGCGGGTGTCGTGGACGAAGTTTGCACTGTCGTGGCGGGTAGTCCTACGCGGATGCGCTCCGTTGCGCGGGGAACCTCGAGCTGGGAAAGAGGGACGTTAGCAACTCTTCGACACTTTCCATGTTTTGGTGCTAATAACATACATCCCACTTGGCTTTGAATTCCTCCAGGCCCACGAACGCCTTAGATACCGTCTCATCAGCAAGAATGGATTTGTACTGCTTCAGCGACCGGTCGCATATCTCGGCGTAGTCCGCTTCTGGGATGGCATCCTTGAGGAACGCCTTCTCGAGTTCGTCGAGCGTCACTATGATGCTAAAGATTTCGGCAAGGGAGTCTTGCAGGTCCCTTTCTGCGCGGTTCTCGGCGAGTTTGACTTCCTAGAGTGGAAAAGACAAAATAAGTATACAAGTTAGACAACTTGCATGAACAAGGGGGAGAGGGGTTGAAGCTGGAGGGGTAGAGCTCAGCCATGGACACAAACGAACCTCATCGAGATTGATTGTTGCCGATAGCGTCGTATTGGGCACGTAGCTATGGGGGGTCGGCGCATATGGCTGGCGAGACATTATGAAAGATCGGACGCTGGAGCGAAAGGGCTCACATCGCGACGCTAGAACTTGAGCTTGTGAAGCTGGAGCCGGGAAAGATGTCTCCGAACTGAGGTCATCCAGGCACCGGTGTCCTGAAACAATTGCTAACAGCTGTTAAAAGTGGCAGAACAAAACCTCACCGCCCATCAAATTAGGATTAGTGGGATTTACGATAAGGCATCCCGATAAGCACCCCACCGCAAAAAATTTGGACGGTGATATTTTTCTTTAGCTTTGGCCGCTTCTCTAACTTCCCCAACCAGGACCAAGGCAAAAAAAATTTCAAGAAAAGGCAGACGAGCTACCGCGCTGCCAATTCATCTGCCGCAATGCCTCCCACGAAAAAGAATCTCAAGGCGACGAAGAAGTTTGAGAGGAAGCACCTCAAGTCCGTCCTCGACCACCGCAAGGCCAGCGCAAAGATCAAGCAACGGAACCAGCTCAAGGACAAGCGGAAGGCGAAGAAGGCCAAGGATGCCGGCTTCTACAAGAGCGAGAAGGATGGCGACGACCTCAAGACTACCGGAATCAAGAAGAACGCCAAGGTCAGCGCCATGAGCGTGGATGACTTTTTCCAGGGTGGATTCGAGTTCGTCGAGAAAAGCTTGGACAAGGAGAAGAAGAGCAAGGATAAGACCTCGAATTTGGGCAAGAGGAAACGAGCGGAGCCTGTGGAGAAGGCCGGTAAAGAGGAGGAAGATGAAGATGTTGAATCTGAGGATGACGCCTTTTCTGATCTCTCAGATGACGAGAATCCTATTCTGAGCGGCAGCGACGATGATAACGATGAAGAAGACGACGACTTGGACGGCGACATGGGTATGTCGAAGAAGGCTATGGACGACCTCGCCATGAAGGACCCGGAATTCTACAAGTTCTTAAAAGAGACCGATCCCGAGGCCCTTGATTTCGACGAGAATGCCGACCTTGCTGAAGTTGATGGACTTTCCGGAAGCGAGGACGAGGCAGACGAACAACCAAAGAAGAAGCAAAAGAAGGAGAAGAAGTCTAAAGCCAAGCAAGAAGAGGAAACTAGTGGTTCGGAACTGACCGAGGAGATGGTCGCCAAGTGGAAGCAATCCATGATTGAGACCAAGTCGCTTAGGGCCGCCCGGCAGATTGTGTTGGCGTTCCGTAGCGCCGCCCACCTTAACGAGGGAGACGGCGACGACAAGCGGAACAGGAACAACTACGCCATTTCCAGCCCCCAGGTCTTCAACGACGTTTTGGTCACAGCGTTGAAGTATGTCCCCGAGGTCCTCCATCACCACCTGCCCGTCAAGGAGTCGTCATCTGGAAAGCTCTACGTTCAGACTGAGTCGAAGAAGTTTAAGACTCTGTCCCTTCTTCTCAAGACCTACACCGCCTGCGTCATTCACCTCCTTAGCACGTTATCCGACGACAAGACCTTGAAGTTGACGATATCCTCTCTTGAGCCCATCCTTCCTTACCTTCTCACTTTCCGAAAGCTGCTCAAAGGCTTGATCAAGACCGTCGCACACTTCTGGTCGCAAGTCTCCAGCTCGGAGTCTACCAAGATCACATCCTTCCTTGTCCTGCGGAGGCTCGTCGTCATCGGTGATAAGGGCGTACGAGAAACGGTGCTGAAGACGGCCTATCAAGGTCTCATCCAAGGTTGCCGTGTCACGAATCCCAACACGATACAAGGCATCAACCTGCTAAAGAACTCCGGTGCCGAGCTTTGGGGCATTGACCAGAACGTCGGCTACACCACGGCCTTCCTCTTCATCCGGCAACTCGCCCTGCACCTCCGCAACAGCATTGTCCAGAAGAAGAAGGACTCGTACCGAATCATCTACAACTGGCAATACGTGCACTCACTCGACTTCTGGTCCGTCGTGCTCTCCGAGCACTGCAGCCCCCGGAAGGAAGCTGAGGCCGGCAAAGAGAGCCAGCTTAAGCTCCTCATCTACCCCCTCGTGCAAGTCACGCTGGGCGCCATGCGCCTTATCCCCTCCGCCACCTACTTCCCCCTCCGCTTCCACCTCATCCGCTCCATCCTCCGCCTCTCCCGCTCAACGGGGACCTACGTCCCCGTGGCGGCCGCCCTCCTCGAAGTCCTCAACGCCGCCGAGATGAGGAAACCCCCGAAATCCACCACCCTCAAACCCCTCGACTTTTCCGTGAGCTACAAGGCCCCCAAGGCATACCTCCGCACCCGCACCTACCAGGACGGCGTGGGCGACCAGGTCGTCGAGCTCTTCGGCGAGTACTTCCTCCTCTGGGCCACCAACATCGCCTTCCCCGAGTTCTCCCTCCCTGTCGTCATCCAGCTCAAGCGCTGGCTCAAACAATCCCGGCGCAAGTCCACAGGGAACAAGAACGCCAAGCTCGCCTCCTCCCTTGTCACCCTCGTGCAGAAGATCGAGGCCAACGCCACCTTTATCGAGGGCAAGCGCGCCAACGTCGACTTCGCCCCCAAGGATAGGGCGCAAGTTGATGCTTTCTTGAGGGACTTTGATTGGGAGAAGACGCCGCTGGGCGCGTACATGTCCGCGCAGAGGAAGTTGAGGGCAGAGAAGGCGAAGTTGGTGGAGGAGGCGAGGAAAGAAGATGAGAAGAGGAGGAAGGAGGATGAGGCGGCTGGTGTGAATGGGTTTGACGAGGGGGCGCAGGAGTATGATGATGAGGAGGAGGAGCAGGAGGTGGATTTCATGGGTGAGGATGAAGAGGGCGCTGAGGACGAGGATGGGGATGAGGATGAGGAGATGGAGGATTAAGTGGTGCTTTTTCTGTCTTTTCCCATGTTCTTTTTGTCTCTCACCCAGTTTGTCTAGGGCTCGGAGTAGCTTCTAACTGTGTACGTCTATAATGGCGAGAATGAGGCTCTCTAGGCGAGGCGTTTAAAATCCTTTTGAGTAGTTCTACCGTTTCCTTGCTCTCTGCGAATTCGAACGTCCAAGAGGACGGGCGGGAAAAGGTCATCAATTCATTAAGAGTGTTTAATACCTGCTCCATGCCGGTCTCTCGCGTCAACACTCCTCTGCCCTGAAAAATACATTGAATGGAATACAACCGAACGTAAACATGGCAGTCCGCAAGGAACAGCGGTATGAAGAAATGGTATGCAAGGGTCTCAACTCCACACCGAGTCTCAAATCTGAACCTAGTCCCATCTTTAAACTTCAAAGAACAGCCAAAACGAGACAAAAATAGGTAAACAAAGTATGCCCAGTTAAACGCCCGAGGGAAAAGACAACCACCCCATTGACACCCGATCCCATGCCGGTCCATTCTGAAAAGGAGATCAAACAAACACTTCCAACGTCGCTCTCTGTTTTCAAAGACTCCAACCATGCTGTAGTCTCCCAAGTACCCACCACACCATTCCCTTAACCTTCGATTCCATTCCAGGTAAGATTGTCGGTGACATCTCTAACCGACATGCCCGTGATGCTGAAAATCGTCATCTCAAGCTCCTCATCGCTCATCGCTTGGCCCGCCTGCTTCTGACCCTCAAGTACGTCGTACAGGGCGTAAATCTGATCGTTCTTGACCTCGAGCTTCTTGAGAAGCTGCTGAATCTCGCTCACGAGGTCGTGGCGCTCGCGCTTGCCCAGGGACTTGTCACTGATGTTGTACTGTGCCTGCAGTTTGGTGAGCTCCATGCTCATGTGGGCGGCTTCATCCTCGAGACCCTTGATGACGATGGCGAGGGCTTGGCCGGGGGGTTGGGACGGCCGCATGGTTGGGTCTTCGGAGCACTCGTTCATTCTGTCGGTCACGGGGACGGGTCGAGCAATGGTAATTCTCTTCTTGCCTTCGGCGCGATCCGCCGCGGATATGGTACCGCGGTGGCCGACGATGCGGCTGCATACCACACAGTTGCGGCAGTTGTGCTCACAAAGACCGTCGAGGATGCGACGCGCTTGTTCAGACAGGGCCGGGCAGGCGGCTCTGTTCAATACACTCGCTATGCTATTGACAGTGTTTTCAACAGAGACTTGTCCAGTCGAGGCTGCCGACCGTTGATAGCCAGTGCGCGAGGCTGGCCTCGGGCCGTTGATGTTGATGGTACGCTTGCTGCTTCGCTGGGTCGTCTTGGTCGTCGTTAAATGAACCGTCTGTGATTTGGTGTTGTTCTGGGTGAGCTGATGAGTCTGTGTGGGCTCAGCCGATTGGTAGCCGGTGCTCTCCTGGTCGAGGGTAAAGTTGACGGGCCCCGCAAAATCATTCTTAGAGGTCTCACGGGGGGCAACATTGCGCCTCTTTGCCGCAATGTTGGGCTTCGCCTTGGTTTCTTGGGGCGCCGGCTCCGGGACGGAGAAGGCCACTCGTTGGGACGTATTGTCACGAACGGACTTCGTCTTCTTCCGGTTCTTGGTTTGAGTCTCGGTGGCAACAACAACGCTATCGTCCTTCTCAATTGTCTCACGGATATCCATAGACTTGTCCTCCTGGTCGTCGGCAATCTCATTGGTCTGTGTCGTCAGATCCGCGGGGGGAAGCATATCAGTCTCGGTGGCCGCCTCTTCAGTGACTTCGACCTCCTTGCGCTGCAATGTTATGTCAGGGACAGTGAATCCGGAGGTCATATTGTCTTCATCGTGCCTCGAGAATGGTCCGCTCAGATCATCCTCGCGGCCGGTGGGGCGGACGTGGTCAAGCTGTTTCTTCAGGAATTCCACCTCCTCCTTGAGCTGGAGGTTTTCATCATGGAGGTCATGAAGGCTACGCTCGAAGCCCGAGTTCTCACGGCGAAGAAGCTTATTCTCGGTGAAGTATTTCTCGTTGTGGCGGACAAGGCTATCATTATCCTCCTTAAAGGTGGCCTTTTCCTGCTCGAGGACCTGAACCTCTTGCTGAAGGCTGTCAATTTCTTCGCGTGCAGCATCCATTTCTTGCTGAGCGTTTTCGGCGGTGTGGCGGAGGCCTTCGATCTCCGTCATCAATGCGCGGGCGTTGGAGCGGAGGGAACGGTTTTCAGTCATTAGGGTTTCTTGCTCGCGGCGAAGGCTGATGGTGTCGGTTCGCAGGGATTCGATTTCGCTCTGCTGGTTCTTCTGCGCCTCACGGAGCTTCTGAATGGTTTCTTTTAGGGAAGACACCTCCCGAAGCGAGCTTTCGTGGGCGCGCTTCGTGCTCTCCAGTTCGTCACGAAGAGTGTTGTTTACATCTTTGGACTGGAAGGTGATGTCAAGCTGCTTCTGAGTATTGCGCAGCTCTTGTTCCCTCGAGTCTAGCTTGTCCATAAGATCTCCAATATTGTGGCAAGCGTCTTGTAACTTCTTAAGAGCGCGGTCACGTTCAATTGTTAAAGTGTCGCTGTTCCTGCCTTCATCGTTAAGCTTCCTGTTGGCCTCATCCAGGAGTTTCTGCAGCTCCTCTACCTTCTCTTCCAGTCCTAGTGATCGTTAGCTTCACTGGTCATAATGACAAGTTCGTACCAAGTCGCTGCTTACTCTTCTTTTCAGAAAGAAGTTGTTCATACATGGAACCGTCGGGCTCTGATCCGAAGCCGCTATCCACGGACCTGCGCATCTTGAGCTGCATGATCTGGGTACGCAACTGCTCAACTTCAACCTGAAGCTCTTCGGCATATTTTTGCATGCCATCATGGTGATCTTGGAGAGCAATAATCTCGTCTCGAATCATATCCATAGAGACAAAGATGCGTTCCTCATCCTCAGGAACCTCGAAGCCGTCGACATCAGCATGGTCGTTGGGCGGCTGCCTTGTATTGAGATCAATGACCTTGCCATGCTTCACGAGAATGGGAACACCATTCTTCACCGTCCCGTTGAAACGCAGTGTGCCGGAAACAAAGTCGCCGAGGTAGGAGATGTCGGGCATGCAGAAGGAGCGGGCTGTCGTGTTGCCGTTGCCGGGGGTGGAGATGGGCACTTGTCGATCAAGAGCCTTCTGCACAGAAGGTGAGAACTTGGCAAAGTTGGACCCGGAGCTGTGTCTATGTGAGGTATGCTGGTTAAGTGAATGTCGGGCGCGGTCTGGGCTCGCGGTTGACGCGCGAAGCCTGTTAAGGAGCGCATCGGCCGATGTCCGACGACTTGAGACGTTGGCTGTATGCTGTGGACCGGAGGGACTTCTGGAATGAGTTTGGGCGAGAGGGCTATGCCTTTGGAAATCGCGTCGATCAAATTGCGCCGAAGCAGATCTTAGGTGCTGGGCCTTGCCGGAGAGCACAGTCGACGTGTCAGACTCGTTCTGCACACTGGGCTGCATCTCGGCACGGGTCCTATTCGAGCCTTTCCACGCGTCTTCGGTAGAGTCGTCGTCGTTGTTGTCAAGATGCGTAGAATACAAGTTTGTCCTGTTTTCTTTAGGGACGCGTTTTGAAGGTAGGTCGTAGAACTCCGGCCACTTTTGGTGGGCAGCTTCCCAATTGACCTGGAATTTCTTGCCAGTTATCCTCGCAATGTCGGCATTGAGCTTCCGCGTCGACTCGCCGTCGATATCGGAGAGGACGGAGGTCAGCGTTGGGCTGACAGTGCCATGAGATCCGGTGGATGATGGGGGAGAGTTGAAGGGGTTGTCGCGGTTCGCATTCATCTCTCGAAGAATGCGAGATCGATACCGAGAGGCCGCGTCGGTATCCATTGTGATGGTGTACGGTATCGCGGTGAGGAAAGTGCAGCGGAGGATAGGTTAGGAAGGAGATAGAGGTCGAATAGTGTGTGATGAGTAGAACGGCGCACCCGCGACAGGAAGACGCGAGGTGACCCTGGTTCTGTTGTTGAATATGCTATGGGATGCTGGAGCTCGGTTGTTTATCTTCCGTCATGTAGTAAGAGATGAAATGCCAGCAATGCTGATATATCAGTAGTACGGTCGATGCGTGCAGTACTAGTCCGCGAGGGAAGAAAATAGTACTGGCAAGGATGAAGATAGAATAACGCAGGAAGGTGAAATTTGTCGAGTCTTGAAGTCTTGAAGCCAGAGCAGGGAGCAGAGGTTGAATGTCGGTGCCCAGTGATAATAAACGGGCGTGTTATTTTTTGGTGTTCGCTCTTTTCGGTTCTGTTTCCGCTTTGGGTGCAAAGTAAACAAACCGGGTGTACCTCGGGAGGGGCAAAGTTTTGTGTTTACAAAGTACAGCTTTATACTTCTATTCCAAGCTGATCAAAGCTGAATAATTCGTATTTGTTTCGTACTGGCCTATCGCACCCTCCAAAGCCAATTCCTCGTCAAGTTGGGAGCTCAATTGGACCGCATTTGAAGAATATGAAGTGCCTGTGTACTTCGTACTTCAGAGTTCATCAAAGCCCAAGCTCAAGTCCTTCAAACTAGTTAAGATCATCGCTCGCGAGTGGCATTTCCTCCCCGAAGCCCGCAACCTCAATTTAGCTCAGGAGAGGTTCTTGCCTAATTGTAATCAGTCAAGGCAGCAATGGATCTCGGTCATAGACCACGGCTTGAGGAGAATTATATTGGATTGTTCCTTCCCAGTCTTACTTCGCAGTTTATCACAAGCTGGATTTATGAGAGGAAACTCTGAAGGAGCTACCCCCTAATCCTCGTCATGTGATGGAGGCTACAATTGGAGCCTCATTGAAATTCCATTTGGAAGGAGCGGTGGTCTGTGGACTCTAGGCTTGTGATTTGACGTGTGGTAGCAGGGCGCCTGCTTCACAAGACATTGCAATATGTTCAGCGTTGACATGCAACGACGTGGCTTTCGAGACATTCGTATTAGATAGAGAAGGCATCAATGATGAAAATGAATCCAACATCAATTGACATTAGATCCAACATGATGCTGAACAGAAGCCCATGTCATGCAGTCTAGAAGAGACCGAGAGAGGCGCATTCTAAAACTGTCTGTTCTTTCATGTAAGCAAAAATAGGCTTCCCATAGCTCCCATTCTAGACCACCAGCTGACCGGCCTCCACTACACCAGGGTACGTACGGAGTAGCTTAGTTTGTAGTTTACAACCTCACCAAATCAATTCCCCCCACGAACACTTTTCTAACCGGATTTCCACTAGGCAAGTTGGAAGTAAGGGAGTGGATGTAAAGGGAGATCCTGCGGGGGATGAAGATGATGCACCATTTTCGTACATGACACCATCAACGGCCGATACAAATTCGAACTCTCCAAACTCTCAATGTGGAAGCGAGTGGAGGCGAGCTCATGGCCCTCTTTCTTCGCGCTTCCTCCTTCCCGTTATGGCAAGGAAAAAACGGGAGGAGCGGTCCTGAGATGGGATCTTCGTGCAGCAATGCTGAAGAACTGTTCTGGGTGACATCCTTCTATAACTTAATCCAACCCCAGGACTTCGTCATCGTAGACAAACCCCAATGCCTATATAATTTTCTGAGACCTAGTTGAGCTCTTAAAAAGGAGATTCTGGTCGCATGTGTATGAGACTTCAATGTTGGAAACACTACAATACGATACAAACTACGAAGTAAACCGAAGTCACCGAGAAGGAGCACTGGTGTGGACTGTGGAGTGGCAGGTGGATCTCAAAACTCCTGGTTCGGCGGTCTGATACACACCAGCAAGATCCGAGACCCATTGATGCCTTCCAAGTTCCCATATCCCCATGTTCCGAAATCCTTTACCACTTGCCAACATGCAGCATGCAACACACCGAAGGATGGATGCCGCAACGCCGGCTTCTGCAATTGTATAGAAATCAAATCCGCCTCACCTCATTCACCGTTCTCATCCAGCCCTGCGCAGCCCGCGACGACGCCCAATTCACCCACATTCACTGAGTACTGGTCACATTTGATCCAGTCCAGTCCATATTTCCCATTCGCTGCGCCTTTTCCTGAGCTTGGGCGTTGTCTAGCGTTGAGCCTTGCATTGCTGCTCGAGCTGACATCACGCCTCTCACCATGCCTGTTTGAGAGAACTGCAAACAGCATCGGCTTGGTTTTCCAACCCGCGCTCTTTCTAGTGTATATTTCTAGCATCTATCATTGATAGACATCATATCCCCCCCTCCCAACAATGAAGCCATTATCAACACTCGCTCTCCTGCCTCCCATCGTGGAGTTGACTTTGGCCTTCGCCTCCAGCCCAAAGACGCCTGATAGATCTTACTGCACCATTTTTAAACGACCTGCGTTTTACCATCAGAACTGCCGCCCAGACCTTCCCTATACCTTCATGGATGATGGCGCCCCAGAGGAGTCAACCCCGATCCGGGCCAACAACTCTCTCCTAGAATATGCCTATACTTCTCTTGCTACCATGCAGAATAGGTTCTTCGTTCCCTACCAAGGCACTTGGCCACGCGCAATCGACTGGACGGCGGCCTTCATTCACACTTCGTTATCAGCTTCGACCAACTCATTATCCAAGGCCCTCGCCGAACCCCAGGCTAAGGGCATCGAGGACAGCATGATCTGGAATATGGTAGACAAGTATTTTTCACAAATTGTTGGCTTTTACTTTGGCCAAGACTATATATCACTTCGGCACCAGGTATGGCTGATGACAACCTCGTTCATCAAGCGAAACCGCCCATAGTCAACTAACACTCACTCTTCTTTTAGGCCTTTGACGATATTCTCTGGGTCGTCTTGGGCTGGCTGGAGTCTACCAACTTTATTAAGTCTCATTCCGAGCTACACTACCCACGCGACGGCAGGTGGGATGCCGACGCCCCTCCCAACTTGCGGGATGCTTTGATCAACCAGCCGTGGCATGGGAACCAATGGACCGAAGCATTCGCTCATCGCGAGCGCACTTTCTGGGAACTGGCTACGCAAGGATGGGGCGAGGACCTGTGTAATGGTGGCATGAACTGGAACCCCCGGTTTTTGACCTATAAAAACGCCATTACCAATGAGCTTTGGATTTCCGCATCGGCCAAGATGTACCTCGACTTCCCCGGCGACAAGATAGCATCTCCCGTGTCCCTGGACGACGACAAGCTTGCCGGCAGAAACCGAACCTTTCTGGAGGCGGCAATGAAAGGGTACGAATGGCTGATGAATGTCAATATGACGAATAACGCCGGTCTCTTCGTAGACGGATTCCATATTTCGAATAGGTTGCAGAATAACACGAAATGCGACCTGCGTGATGAAATGGTTTATACCTACAACCAGGGCGTGCTTCTCACCGGCCAACGCGCCCTTTGGGATGCTACCGGGGGTGTTGCCTTCCTCCGAGACGGTCATCATCTTATCCAATCCGTCATTAAAGCCACCGGCTGGGACCTTAAGAAGAGCAGGCCCTCTGACAAGACCAACCCCGGAAAACTCCCACCGTGGCGTGGCCTGGGAAGGGGAGGTATTCTCGAAGAGGCATGCGATACGACCGCGCGATGTTCACAAAACGGCCAGACCTTCAAGGGCATTTACTTCCACCACCTCACTTATTTTTGTGCGCCTCTTACCGAGAGTCTTGAGGAGGTCGATGCCCACGCCTTTGAGCTCCTTGAGAAAGCCCACGCCGAAGCTTGCAAGAACTACGTTCCCTGGGTTGCGTACAACGCCGAGGCGGCGCTGAGCACTCGCGACGAAAAGGGCGTCATGGGCATGTGGTGGGGTGCCGAGAAATGGGGCCAGGACCCAGAGGTGTGGGGTTCAGAAGGGGGCAACACCTATGATCCCAACAATAACAGCGTGATTGATTACAGGAATTTTGGTGTTCCGAAGGATAACGTATGGACCAAGCCTGGCGCTGGTTCGGAAGTTATTCCCGGCGTCGAGCTCGACGATAGAGAGGGAGAGGAAGACGTCGCCACCTTCAAACTAAGAGAGGCGAACTCCCAGCATCACATGGCCAGCAGTAGCAGCATATCTACGAAACCCCATCTGAAGGACCCGAATACTCGAGGCAGAGGCAGAACCGTAGAGACGCACAACTCAGGATTAGAGGTGGTACGGGCATGGTATGAGCTTTCCCAGGCATATGGCGATAAGAGAGGCACGACGGGCTGGCGTTTCGGCATCCAATGGATCTTCTCGAGGCTTTGGAGGATTAGGGCATTGGGCCCATTCCTTTTCTTTTAAGGGCATTATTATGAATGTTAACGGTATGATTTGACGGTTTTCATGAAGGCTGGGAATAGAGTTATTCGGCATTATTAGGTTAAGCGCATCATGGTCCAATGGAGGCTCTTGGACTTGCTAGCATTGATCGCTTCTGATACCTCGGTACTTTAACTTGAGATCTGTGTGTGTGGCTGTCGATGGGAGGATGCAGAAACCCTCCCCGGTCGTCCTGTGATTAGAATTACCAAGTAATGTGGAACAGGCACCTATGTCTAACGGGCCTGTTCATCGACCCTGTCAGGTATCTAACCCACCAACGCCTTCCACTTGGGTGGTGGTACGCAATCAGTAGTCCAACTTCATAAGGTACGAAATAATAATATCAATGACCCGTTGAGCTGGGACTGGATCGACCGGGGGGTCGCCGGTTGAGTTTGGGGTATTAAGATTTTAAGACTTGATCAATAATTAAACTGTTGCTTGATCTTCCAGCGCTGCGGAAGATGCCAGCTAGGCTATTATTGGATGCGGCTGCAGAATGGTTTTGCGCAGCCAAAAGTTAGAACCCACTGAAGGTAACGTTGAACCGCAGCTCTAACTCGTTCCTCCCGGTTTTCAGGGGCGCCGCGTGTCAAGTATCAAGATCGCGTGGGGACACATTGAAATTGTCCTATGCCTCGTAAAGAGTCGTACGCATCAAATCGATCCAACTACCCATTTCTCTCCCCACAACTCCAATTCCCCATGGTCGACCGCGCACTCCTTCGCCGACGCTGACGAATTTCATCACGAGCCATTCCGATCCGTCGATTCCCTTCGTTTTAAAGAGCTCCTATCATGTGGTGAAGAGCTCGTCGATCTGCGCCGAACAATATCCCCCCTCCCCTTTCGCTTTTACCACCCCTCTCTCGCTGGTCCACCGCCATGGGGCTTTTTTCCTTCCTCCGATCCGTCTACGATGTGTCGACTTTAGATACGAGGTTTACCACGCCGTCATCCGTTCCTTACAAGACGGTACTCGAGTCGAGACATGATCCCCTTGCGAAGGACTACACTGCTGGCGTCAAGGCCAAGGCCCAGCCGTCGAAATGGAGGACTCCCGAGTTCTTGCTCTATGGCCTCATCTTCATAGTGGTAGTGCCGATGATGATATGGATTCCGTTCAGTGTCTCGAGACGTACGTAGCAGGTGCCCTTTGTGATTCCTTTGCTCCTCCGGCGTTTCCGTCGCATCGTGGGGAGCTTTAGCGAGCACGAGCCTTGGCGTTGATACTAATTACTTCATCTAGCATCGCACCCGCAATGGTACAAGTTCCGAACGGTACTAGAGACAGGATGGGTTCCTGGTCGTCAGATTGTAAGCTTGCCTTCGAAACCTCCTTCGCCCCCGGCGCCGGCGCCCTGGCTTGCCAATACCTAACGATCGGTCCGCTAACTCGACATAGGACAACTCCGACATGCAATACCGTACCTTCCGAAAGAATCTCCCGTTCATGGCCCTCCTCCTCATCTTCCATCCCCTTTGTCGCAAGGTCTGGAACCTCGTCTTCCCACTCCGAACGGACAGGTACGAAGGGAACCACATTGCCGCGCAAGGCACCACTCGTCTGAACCAGCGCGCCTCGTTCGATTTCGTCTTCGCCATAGTGTTCTTGATTGTCTTACACGGGTTCTCTGCGGTCAAAGTCCTCGCCATCCTCATTACCAACTACCAATTAACAACGAAACTTCCACGAAAGTATGTTCCGTGGGCGACATGGATTTTCAACATTGGCATTCTGTTTGCCAATGAGCTTTGTGGAGGGTACCCTTTCAAGAAGATTGCCGCCATGATCACCCCGCCATCCGGCGATATTGACCTTGGCGCTGTCGACCCTTTGTTGGTTCAATTGGGTGCTTGGTTGGATAGGCGCAGCGGTCTTCTGACACGTTGGGAGGTGCTCTTCAACATTACCATTCTGCGCCTCATTAGCTTCAACCTCGACAGGTATTGGAGTCTCGACGCTGGGCAGTCGAGCGCTCTAGAAGTATGTAGCCGGTCCCTTACGGAGACTCCTTTGAAACACCTGGTGGGCTCAAGCTAATACACAAAAGAAGAAGCAGTTGGACCCGTCCAATCTCTCAGAGAGGGATCGAGTCTCCATCTCCGCCGATCCTCAAGATTACTCGTTCCGAAATTACTTGGCTTACGCCGTCTATGCCCCTCTATACCTAGCTGGACCGATCCTTACCTTTAATGAATACATTTCCCAGTCTAAATACCGCTCCGCGACGATAGATACGGCTCGAACCATTCGTTACGGCTTCAGATTTCTCGTCGTGCTCCTCACTATGGAGCTCATCCTCCACTTCATTTACGTCGGAGCCATCAGCCTCGCATACCCCGTATGGAGCGACTACACCGCCGCCGAGCTATCACTCCTCTCCTACTTCAGCCTGATGATCATCTGGCTCAAACTACTGCTCCCCTGGCGCCTCTTCCGGCTATGGTCGCTCATCGATGGCATCGATCCGCCGGAGAACATGGTGCGCTGCGTCAGCAACAACTTCAGCACTCTGCACTTCTGGCGAGCTTGGCACCGCTCCTACAACCGCTGGCTCATCCGCTACATCTACATACCCCTCGGCGGCGCCAAGTTTACGAGCCTAAAACGCTCCGTGCGCTCCGTCGTCACGTACATCCTCGTCTTCACCTTCGTCGCGCTGTGGCACGACATCCAGCTGCGGCTTCTCATCTGGGGCTGGCTCATCGTGCTCTTCCTCATCCCCGAGATTATCGCCACGAAACTATTCCCGGCGAGTAAGTGGGAGGGCCGCGAGACGGCGTACAGGATGCTGTGCTGCGTTGGCGGCGTGGTGAATGTGCTTATGATGATGTCGGCGAATCTTGTTGGGTTTGCGGTAGGTCTGGATGGGTTGAAGAGTATCCTTTCTGGCATTTTGCAGGATCGGCATGGTAAGTCTCTCTTTTCTTTTTTGCATCTCCAGCCGGACTTTGCCGTCTTCGTCCCTCGAACTTGGAAACGTTCTTTTGTGTGCTAATGATGATTGTTTAGGCGTTATGTTTTTGGTTACGGCTTGTACGGCGCTTTTTGTTGGCATTCAAGTCATGTTTGAGGTTCGCGAGTCAGAGAAGCGAAAGGGAATCAACCTCCGGTGTTAGACGCTTCTTTTTTCTTTGGTTTGTTGAACTCTCCTGAAGAGATGTATTTTTATAGGTCTTTTGTTCCCTTTCCTCGTTTTTTTCTGAGTTATTTCCTTTTTCTTTTTTCTCTTACATGATGGTATTAGTAGGTTCCTTGTTCCTTGTCTGCATATAGAAACATCAACGAGTTTGGATTGTAATTATTATTATTACTATGGCAAAGGTTCTTGAGGCTCTGGGGGAAAGCATGCTCCGTAAAAGGGGGGTATATTCAAAACAATTCGAACAAGGAAAACATTGATGCTGACCCAGGAAAAATCAATCAAGAGCCACTGCTTGAACCATGCACCAACACCTTGATGCCAATGGTAAATCAAGCAGAGTACCGAGGTATCAGTCCATCGTTAAATCCAAAAAGAGCAGATATAGGCCGACATGATCTCCCAGCTGCAAAAGATTCCCCTCCACAAGATGTTGAAAATATTCCCGTCTACTTCTGCCCAACGTCGATTTCGGGATCGTGCTCGGTCCGGCGCTGGTGCGCAAACTTGCCGTCCATGTGCATCTTCCTTTCGGTAACCCAGACCCTAAACCAGATGATGGCCTTGACGACGACGAAGATGACAATCACGGCAACGAGGATGCAAATGATGTACACGGCGACCCAGCCAGGACCGCCGGGCCCATCCGGGCCGGAATCGAGGAAGTCATAGGGATAGAAGCCTTTAGTAGCATGGGTGATGTAAGCGAGCGCCAGGTACAGCGCAAGGATGATGATAAGCCAGAGGATATGGATCCAAGGCGGCGGCGCCGTACGGGGAAACGCGACCTCGAAGAGCGCAAACGCCGAGTTGAGGCCGTGCTGGGAGATTTCCTTCCAGCCGTTATAAGTGACGGTGTACCAGGGACCGTCGTAGAGGATGGCCCAGTAGACGATGGTGACGAGGAACGGGTAGGTGACGACGGTGGTGTAGAAGAGGCTGTGGAGAGCCTGGAGCGGGCGCGGGAAGCGGTCGAGGAGGGGTCGGGTCGTCAGCGCGTAGGTGAGGGTGTGGAGGGAGGCGACGATGAAGTAGAAGGTGAGGCCCCAGTAGGTGAGAACGGTGAAGTAGGAGAATTCGTTGCGGACGGGGGCGCAGCCGGTGTCGCTTGCGCAGGTCTTGCCGATGATGAGGAGGCGGGTGATGAGGATGTAGAGGCCCTGCGATTGTTAGAAATATGGTGGAAAATTAAAATAAAAAGAAAAACAAGAAGAAAAAAACCCGGATTGGTGTTGCGACAGTTGGCATCTTCGATGTCTCTTGAGCGACGTTCAACTTACAATTATGGTGCGGAACGCGAAGAGGACGAGTGGTGGGAAGAGCCAAGAGGTTTCGAACCTCGAGGACGGATCCCAGAGGTCTGTTCCGAAGGAGAACGCATTTCGCACCGCCTTTATCATTTTCGACTTCGGCTTCTGCTTCTTCTTCTTTCTCTTCTGCGACCGTCTTGAACTCCCTCTCTTCCCAGGTTAAAAGATGTTAACACGAAACGGAAGGGGGGAAGGCAGAAGGAGAGAAAGGAAGCGACGAAGATCGTGCAGTAAAGTAATAATAAAATGCAGACGGAACAGCTTTCATGTAGGAAGTAATACGAAGTAAAAACACCAAGACCAGTCGCGCAAAAGACCCTTCGCCCTCCGTCTTGGTAGGTTCGCGCTGCTGACGATGTCACTCTGCACGGTCAAAAGACCATGCCAGGGTTCGAGGGTTGGCCAATGAACGGCGTGGGCAGACAAGCTGGACCGGAACGGGCGCCCTGTGGCCTGCTGGATCGGGGATAAAGGGATCATTGGTGCCTTGGCCGAATCTGGAGAAGCTCTTTGTGGACACCGGCCAGCACTTTTGACCTACTTGGAATGTATGGAGTTGTCCACCATGTCTCAGGTGTCCTCGGCCGTATTCCCTATTGTATGGGGGTTTGCCCGATGCGGCTCGGGAGAGCTGTCCAGCTTATTATATCATTTTTATTATTATTTCTTTATTTTTCGAAAGTGATCTGTGGGATGTGAGCTGGAGGTACACAGCATGAGATTTTGATGAAATCCATTTAATTATTTCTGCCCGTGTCCTCGAACGTGCTTGATGTTAGCAAACAGCACAGCTTAGAGTTTCTAAGTCAGGTTCCTAAGTTGTTGGGTGAAGTGTCAAGCTTGTGGAGCTGTGAACCGTCTATACAAGGTACGGCTAGTGTCTCGCCTTCTCCTAACGCCGATAACTTTGAAGACTCCGATCACCGTCCACCATCCTTGCGTGTTATAGTGTCCTTTGCTATCCTGATATATTCTTGAGTTTGCTTCCGAGTTGGCTGGTGATGACATGTATCTTAAATCTGTGCTTGCTCGTTCAATGTCGGCCATGCACCGCCAAAGGTGCATGGCAGACCTCTTCTCTAGTTCTCAACGGAGCTCTTGGAGATTCCGGGAACCGGATGAAAATCCAATCATAGAATATAGACCTCTGTAGCTCTCGGTATTAATTCGCAACGTGTGACCAAACTAGTGATAGAAGTCAACATTGAACCCGCGCTTTTGCACATTTCACAGTGGGTTAGCGTATCAAAAGCATCGACAACGTTGAATAGGATCTACACGATTGCTGCCTTCGATCATCTCTCTTCTACAAGTTTTTAATTTAAAGTCGTTTACTGGTCATATTCTTCAACAACGTCATTGCATCATTTTGTCTACACCTACGACTTGAACATGTACGTGTAGTGTAGCCAACCATGTTTACTAAGAATCACTAACCAGCATGGCACTCAGGTCCAACGCTACTCCCGTGCTCTACCAGCCAGGGAAGGGCCTGCAGCTAGAAGTCCTCGAGAGCTACTACGATCCGCCCTTACCCGAAACAGTTGGGGTACTCATCCTCAAACTGTTTAGCATCACCATGTCCCCCGTGATGGACGTTGTCATCAGAACCATACCTGGCAGCAATATCCGCGCAGTGCTCAAGCTTTATGATCGCCGGTTCGGCACAGATCTCCGGGACATCTTAGATGAGTACGTGCCGCATACGGCGGCGGACGAAACTTTATTCCAATCATTCGTACGACGGGGAGAGATTGGCCCTTTTCTTCGCGAGCTAGAGGAGAAAAAGAAGGCCGAGCTACTCCCCCCGCGTGCTGGCGACCTCCTTGATGGCACCCCGGAGGGTAGAGCGAAGTATGAGGCGGCCCTATGGCAGGATTGCGATGAGTACTTCGACTGTGAGACTGAGGCGTACGCGCGTCTGAAAGACCTCCAGGGCATCTCGATACCGCGGATGTACGCCCATGTGCGGCTCGTGCTACAGAACTCTGACGTACCTCCGGACTTGATACAATCAGAGACGGCGCCTTACTTTGAGATCAAGGGCGTTCTTCTGGAATGGGTCCCCGGATATAATCTACGGAACATAGCCACCTCGCCGCTAGCCCCTCCAGATCCGGAGAAGTGGCAAGGTATAGTGCAATCTGCCGTCGATATTGTGCACGATATCAATAGACGCGGCGTTATTATGAGTGATTGTCAACCACGCAACGTAATAGTAGACAGACGCTCACAGACGCCGTTCATCATCGACCTAGCCCAGTGTTACTTTAAGGACAAGTTGATTGAACTATGGGAGGAATGGGGGTGGCACGAGGATGAGGACTGGGATCCGGATGCCGAGTATTGGCGCCTTGCGGGGACCCATGATAACCCCGGGGCGATTGGAGCAGTAATGGCGAACCGACTGCTACGGGCTAAGGCTATGAAGTTGAATATCAACTATCCGGATCTCAGCAAGTAAATTGACGGTACAATACTGGCCCGGCTAGAGTTCCATAATGTAATCGAATAAAACCGGGTCGATATCAAGTGGGATTTATTCAAGAGTGCAAGCTATCACCGCTAGCGAAGAGGGTTCAAAATAACTAGATGGTCAGACTTGCGTGGGCCTCGTCTTGTGGGATAGGCGATTCGCTTGCCATCTATCAACATCGTAGCTGTTAGTTTCTCACCACCAAGTATTTAACGAGACGTTTCTTGCCCAACAATCGCCTACAAGTAGCTTCGAAGGACGGTCCCCTCTTCTTACGGGACGCCAATAGCAAAACTCATCACACCAGCATGGTCCTTGTGAGTTTCCGGTTCACATCTTTTAAGGTTCTTTATCGACTGAAGATCACTGCTCTCGCTCAGATGGAAGTCGGGAGCACGGCTCTTGTCTCAGCAGGCTGCCACTAGGCGCGGGCGGCTGAGGTGAACGAGACGTCTAACTTGTCCGCAGACTTTTTTCTACAGTCATGAAATAATGTACCGTGGCAGAGTCTTACAACTGTCCACGGACGGTACCTTTCACCATGTGGCTTAATTCTCTTGATCTTGATCCGTCAAAAGCCAAGTCTTACATCGAATCGTTTCGATTTCCCGATTCCAAGGCTGCGGGCTCAACAACTGTTTCAAGGCAGGCTCGACTGCTCAGAACCGATATAATATGATGAGCGACTTGCACTACTCATGAAAACAAGGAGCGAAATATCTCCCCGGCCGATCGGAGATTTAGATTTTAGTTCAGCAAGCGTCTAGAGTCCGTCGCCCTCTCGAGGGCTGACGATGTAGCAATCCACGAGAGATGCGGGCAAGCCAGCTTACCAGCGGCGAGAATGACAATCTCCGGATAAAAAGATGTGAAGGGACCTGCCTTAACATCGCCTCAGAGATCCCTGGTTCCCAACCCCGGAAGGCTAGACGGAGAACTACTAGAAACTTTTCCTGGTCTGGTTCGTACCAGGCTCGCAGCACATGGCAACGAGATTTAGACGAGGGATGGGAATACTGGATGTTGGAGCTTGGACCATAGTGCTTTATGTAGAGTCGAATGGTGCGGAAATATGTTGCTCCAAATGGATGCAGTGAGATTGATTTTTCCTCTTTTCTTTACTTTGTATCCTTTCGATTCCCAAGCAGTTCAATTTGGTTAGTATTGTATCATTCAACTTTCAGAAGTTCGTGTCGTTCGAGTTCGCTGTCTGAAATTGCATCAATTGATTGATCGTCCTGGTTCGGGCGCTCAGAGCTTCGTACTTCGTACTTCGGACCTTCTTCAACTGTCTCGCACTGCTCAACCCTATGGATTCAGCTCCGCTCAGCCCATGTGATGCGTTGATGGGGTGGGATGAATCCCAACAGGACGGCATAAGCCGCAAAGGTAAAGGTGTAATCAATTTGGACGAGCTTCCCTCAGAGAACATTCTGATGGTGTCAAGTTCGTGGAAGGAATAAGGAACCAATAAAATGTTCAATGATGAACACACACCACGTTGTCGCCTTTCTTGCCTCACTGGAGAAATCGCCTGGAACCCGATGGTGGCTCGGCAATTGGGCTCCACCTTCTCCCACTCCAAGTGCCTCCTTCCACCGCCCCTGTTCCCCGAAGGGTTCCAGGGCAGGGGCAATACAGGGAAATAGTCAAGTGGGGAAGTCACTGGTGAGGCTGGGCTAAGCCTGCTGGGTCAATCAATCAATACGAGCAATTAAGAGTGCCTGTAATGCAGCCAGCCAAGACCCCTGTTTGGCTCCATTGGGCAATTGTGCCCCTCAATGACTTCAGGGATTCAAGCTTCCAGCCCCGGGCGGGTGTAGCGTCGGAAGCTGAGCTGACGCCGTCTCACCCGTTTCTCTGGACATAGTTTATCTGGCCTGAGGTCCCCTTTCTCCTTTGTAGATTTTATTCCCATCGTCTTTCTTCTTGTTTCTCCAGGTTTCGTTTCGTTGACGCTTCTCGTTCTTCTACAGAGTTTGTTGTGTTACCGTCGAGATACCCCTTTCCGTGAAGCGACCCCACTAGCTCCTCCCCTCTATTTGAAGACGTCAATCTCAACGAATTTCCTGCCCAGTATGGCTGCCCCATCTGCTGAACGAGTCGCCGACCTGAAGGCAAAGTACACCAAGGCTGGTCAGGGCCAGGTCTTCACATTCTACGATAGCCTCGATGCCTCTGAACAGGCGACGCTCTTCGAACAGCTCGAGAAGTTTAAGCCTGAGTACATCAACGAAATCACCAACCGGGCACTCAACCCCCCCAAGGTCGAAGATGAAAGCGCGAAAACTGGCCTCGAGCCCCTTCCCGAGTCCGCCAGGGCGAGTATCCTCGACTCGGCCAAGGATGATATCGATCGGTGGTACGATCTAGGTCTTGACCTTATTTCACAGAACAAGGTGGCGGTCGTCCTCATGGCCGGTGGTCAGGGCACTAGGTTGGGCAGCTCCGCCCCCAAGGGCTGCTTCGACATTGGCCTCCCCTCCCACAAGAGCTTGTTCCAGATCCAGGCCGAGCGTATCCGGAAGATCGAGGAACTTGCCTCCAAGAAATCGGGTGGTGCTGCCGCCGTCGTGCCTTGGTACGTCATGACTAGCGGTCCTACCCGCGGTCCCACCGAAGCCTTCTTCAAGGAGAACAACTACTTTGGCCTAAAGGAGTCCAACGTCGTCATTTTCGAGCAGGGTGTTTTGCCTTGCATCTCCAACGATGGCAAGATCCTCCTCGAGTCCAAGTCCAAGGTTGCCGTAGCTCCCGATGGCAATGGTGGTATCTACCAGGCCCTCGTCGTCCAGGGCGTCCTCGATGATTTGCGCAAGCGGGGAATCGAACACATCCACGCGTACTGTGTCGATAACTGCCTCGTCAAGGTTGCGGATCCCGTCTTCATTGGCTTCTCCGCCTCCAAGAATGTCGATATTGCTACCAAGGTCGTCCGCAAGCGAAACGCCACTGAGTCCGTCGGTCTCATTCTCCTGAAGAACGGTCGACCCGACGTCGTCGAGTACTCCGAGATCGATGAAGCCACCGCCTCAGCCGAGGACCCTCAGCAGCCCGGTGTTCTCAAGTTCCGCGCCGCCAACATTGTCAACCACTACTATTCGTTCAGCTTCCTCGAGAGTATTCCTCAGTGGGCTGACAAGCTCCCCCACCACATCGCACGCAAGAAGATTCCCTATGTTGATCTAGCCACTGGGGAGAGCGTTAAGCCCACTAAGCCCAACGGCATCAAGCTCGAGCAGTTTGTCTTTGACGTGTTCCCCATGTTGGAGCTTAGCAAGTTTGCTTCTCTGGAAGTGAAGCGCGAGGATGAGTTCTCGCCACTCAAGAATGCGAGGGGCACTGGTGAGGACGATCCCGATACTAGCAAGCGCGATATCATGGCGCAGGGTAGGCGCTGGGTCGAGGCTGCTGGTGCCGTCGTGGAGGCAGAGACTGCCGACACTGGCGTCGAGGTGTCCCCTCTCTTCAGTTATGTAAGTTGTGCCCGCACCCGCAACACATTATGATTCTCTCGGGTCCACCCACAATGTCTACGGAATGTCTACGGAATCAATTTCGCTAACATGGATATAGGGCGGCGAGGGCTTGGAGAAGCTCAAGGGGCAGACCATCCGCGCTCCGACGGTTCTGGACTCGTAAATTTCTCTATCCACGGAAAATGTTGAAGGATTAAGATGACTGAAAGGAAAATGGAAGGGTTCAGTGGTATGCACGGGTACAAAAAGCTGTGGCTCTTGCATGGGTACATTGATGTATGTAGCTGGCAGGGAGTTCCCAAAATAGGAACGACCTCGACAGCTTAGAAAAAAGCTAGTTTAGCATATACGACTTGACGTTCATGAAGATAGCCTTATAAAAGACGACATCGATAGACAGACACTACTATGAAGGTGCCACGGAAGCCGCCGCAGTCCTCATGGATCTGTCATACTCGAGTTGTTTTCAAGCATTGGCAAAGCTCAATGCGTACAGTTGTACAATGGTCCTTTCCTATGGAAGTCCTGATTAGGCTCTAATCAATGTCAATCCTGCCCTTCGAATTGAGTCGAATCGTTCGTTGCAAGCCCTCGATTTAACAAGTTTAACAAGCCGCCCTTGAGATGACAAGACAAAGTGAATGCACTAGACCAATTGAGCAAAATGAGGGGTCAAGTGGGAGGTACTTAGGTACCTGAATGAGGTGCGTGACCCCGCGTCGCAGCCGGAATTTTGCGTCAAATGCCAATCGAAATCTTGAGCATCTCCAAGAAGACGTCAGGATGCGCATTTCGATTGCAGATGTAAGTTTTTGCAGTCAAGTGTAGCCAAATTGATACCCAAGATTCTTTCCAAGGAGCCGTAGGCTTGATGCATTGTATTCTTCGTAAAATACAGCGAACCCCAATGTTTAGTCGCCACATCGGACATTGATGCAGATGTTTGCTGTTTGTCTTCTCTTGCGCGGCTCAAGTGCTCTTTCCTCTTCCCCCTGGTGGCGTTTTAGATGGTCTGAATGATGTGAGTCACTTGATTTCAAAGTCCAGCTTTGCGCCCGCCCTCAAAATTTGACTCTTGCTGGTCTCCCTTTAACATCAATCGGTCCTCTCCCTGCTCGTTTCTCAACTTAGAAAGCGTGTGGATTCCTTATTGAACCGTAAACATTGAACATTGAGATTCGCTTGCAACATCGAAGTCTCTCGGAGTGCCCCACTCTATAATACACTACCTTGTACCTCGTTCTATCCGCCCCTCCATCGAGCGTCGAGAAAACCTACTTTTCACATCCTCCTCTCTTAGCCCCGTTCCTCCCGTCACATCTCCAATCTTCATCTGCCCCGCACTACGAACTTGCCATGGCTGAAGGAGCGCAGACTGCCAAAAGCCCAATCTTGCCCGAACCGGGCAGGAGGAACGTGCTCATTACGAGTGCGCTTCCCTACGTCAACAATGTTCCTCATCTTGGCAACATTATCGGATCCGTCTTGTCTGCCGACGTGTTTGCGCGGTACAGCAGAGGCCGAGGCCACAACACTCTCTATGTTTGCGGTATGCTCCTATAGACACTCTCCCCGACCCCTTCTTCCCTATCCTGCAGAATTGATATTTTCCTAACTTAAAACGAATCTCTGGTAGGCACGGATGAGTACGGAACGACGACGGAGGCGAGAGCTCTAGTTGAGGGTGTCACTCCACGAGAGCTATGCGACAAGTACCACAAGATCCACGCCGACATTTACAAGTGGTTCAAAATCAGCTTCGATATATTTGGACGAACGACTACCGAACCACAGACTGTCATCACTCAAGAAATCTTCCTCAAGCTCAAGGAGAACGGCTTCCTCGAGGAGCGCAATACCACCCAGCTCTACTGTGAGCACCACCATGCTTTCCTCGCCGATCGATTCGTTGAGGGCGAATGTCCCAAGTGCGGATATGGTGATGCCCGCGGTGACCAATGTGACGGATGTGGACAGCTCTTGGACCCTCTCGACCTGAAGAAGCCTCGCTGCAAGGTCGAGGGCTCTACTCCCGTCACCAAGGATACGAACCACATTTTCTTCAAGCTTGATAAGCTCCAGCCTGAGATCGAGGCTTTCTTCCAAGAGTCCTCTGTCAAGGGAGCTTGGTCCCCCAACGCCAAGCAGATCACGGCGGCTTGGTTGAAGCAGGGTCTGGATGGTCGAAGCATTACGAGAGACATGAAGTGGGGAACCCCAGTCCCGCTCCCTGGCTACGAAAAGAAGGTTATCTACCCCTGGTTCGACGCTTGCATTGGCTACGTCTCCATTACTGCCTGCTACACTGACGAGTGGAAGAAGTGGTGGTACAACCCCGACGTCCAGCTCTACCAGTTCCTCGGCAAGGATAACGTTGTCTTCCACTCCGTCATCTTCCCCGGAAGTCAGATTGGCACCCGAGACAACTGGACCAAGCTTCACCACCTTGCGGCGACCGAATACCTCACGTACGAAGGCGGCAAGTTCTCCAAGTCCCGTGGCATCGGTGTGTTTGGTGACTCTGCCCAGAAGACCGGCGTGGGTCCGGATGTGTTCCGTTACTACCTTCTCTCCCACCGACCTGAGGCGGGAGACAGTGAATTCAATTGGGATGACTTTATCAGCTGCAACAACAACTTGCTTCTGAAGAACCTTGGCAACTTTGTCAGCCGCGTTGTGAAATTCGTCAACGGAAAGAACTACAGCAACGTCGTGCCCAACTACACCGAGTACCAGGATGCCACCATTGACGAGTTCAAGGCCGAGATCAACAAGCTCCTCGCGCAATACCTCGAAGAGATGGATGCTGTAAAGATCAAGGCCGGCTTGGCCACCGTTCTCTTCATCTCTCAGGCCGGCAACGCCTTCCTCCAATCCCACAAGCTCGACAACAAACTCGCCGAGAACGAACCGGCCAAGTGCGGTGCCGTCGTCGGCCTCGCCCTCAACCTGATCCACCTCCTTGCCGCGGTCCTCACCCCCTTCATGCCCGACACCGCCGCCTCGATCCTCGACCAGCTCAAGGCCGAACCCATCCTCATCCCCGACACCTGGACCGCGGACTCCATCAAGCCCGGCCACGAGATCGGGAAGGCCGCCTACCTCTTCGGCAACATCAAGCCCGAGAAGGGACTCGAGTGGCGCGAGAGCTTCGGCGGTGACGAGGTGAAGAAGGCCAAGGAGGAGGCCGCTGCCAAGAAGGCGAAGAAGAAGGCGGCTATGAAGAAGCCTAAGGGGCAGAAGCCGAAGGTGGATAAGAGTGCTGAGGAGGCGGAGGCTGCAGCTTTGGCTGATGCGACTGATGAGGAGTTGGCGAAGAAGGCTGCTGAGGTGACGCTGAAGGCGGCGCCAGGGGCTTAGAGGGGCGGAGAAGAAGAAGAAGAAGAAAGAGAAGAAGGATATGGGTCTTGGGGGAGGAGTAAAGGAAATGTGTATGGTTGCGGGTTTGGTTTAGGTGCTGTGGGCTGCTTCTGAGCGCAAGCGCACGCTCGGTTGGGCATGAGATGTTCCTGTAGAGTAAACGGTCGTATAGAGGGTTGAATTTGATGAGTTTTATGAAGAATCGATCTTCCAAAGCCTCTGGCATGGCTCGAATAGAAACGTGAACATTGTGGAGCCTTCCGTTTACTCTGAACTCAAATAAGGCCGAAGAATACTTGGGCAGGGACACGACGATATAATCATGGAGGAGAAGGATGGTTTAAGGCTGTGCGGGAGATGGCCAAGAGCCAACCGAACGAGTTCCATTCAACATTTGTCTACGAGCTATAGTGTACCCCCGCCAAAGACGATCTCTTTCTGTTCCAAACCTAGTTTGAAACGCACTATCTCGTCATAAGCTCTCGATATGGCGAGTGGAGATGAGAGGGAAGATCAACCTTTGTGAGCGACAGCAATAGCGTAGAAAGCAAAATCATGTTCCTTCGAGCTCCCTCGCAGAAGGAGGAATTTGAAGTCGAGTTGAGACCGATGTTTCATCTTTCTATTAAGACATTACCGATGACCGATGTATTATGTGAAGGATGCTGATCCTGAACTTCGTATCCAACTGGTCACCGGCATTGACCCCGTCTTATTGGACACGCCTTGTGGACAGTAAGTCGATGTAAAAGTGTACATCCCCTCCCTGAAGAGGATCTCAGCCCAAGCTAACCCCAACTCATGCCGATGAAGATCTTTGGGCATCAGATCTCGTTCTCTTCGTGGAAGAATCAATCAACACCGTTGCTGGAGACGCAGGCACTGTCCCTCTTGACGCCCTAACTGGGGATTTGCTTGTTCCCTTTGCATAAGAAGTCTCCCGCCAGAATATTGAAAAGTGAAGAGGATGGGTTTTCCGGTGCCTGCCAAAAGACCATCGCATCCTTGACCTTACTATGAGAGATCGTCGTCTGGGCCAATAATACATCCTGGGTTTACCTTCATTTGGGCAGATCCCAGCAAGGTAATCTAGAAGAGCGTGCCGACGCCCCAGCTTCTCAAGGTCTTGGCATCTCTCTGCGCAGATCTCGCCCAGTCATCTGGGAAGAAAACCGTCTTACACCCTTGATCGGAAAGCCACGGGCTTGGCTAGTGCAGGCCTCTCTCCTCTCGTACGAAGAACTCCGTAGAGATAGCCCTACGAACCAATATTGGAGCAAAAGGAGAAGGTCATCATCTAGGGTTCTGGAAGAGGCCGTTTTCGATCAATTTCCATCATATTTCACCTCACGAGTGGCGCTATAATAACCGGGCGTGCTTTAAGCCGTCTTGGGACTGGAATCCAATCGGAGACCGGATGGGGGAAGCGGTCAAGCTTGATTCCCCAAAGCAGAAGATATTGGACAGCCCCGGCGAATTGCGTGCAGACATGGAGGGAGATGCAAGAGCTCTGATTTGCCTGGCATCCGGGAAATGCATGAATGGCACATGCCCTATTGAACGGGGACCGAAGATGAGGGCACATATTATCATTTTTTCTGTTCTCGAAGACGACCAACCAATTTTGATCCTTCGCCCCCTCCTTTGATGCTGGATATTGGCACATTGGATGAAGGGACATTTTTGCGATATGATTGCTCCGTATTAGCGTATAAGTGTATAATAATAGTACGGGTCATAGTGGGATGTTGGTCAGACCCCGAAATATGAACGAGAGTGACGAGAACGACGGGCTTTTCTTGTCATTAATCGAATCTCACAAGCGCTACAAGTATTAGTTGGCTTTTAGTGATATTAGTAGGGATAAGAAAGACGTCCGAACTCAGGAACCCTCCGGTCTTGGTACGGCGTGGCGTTGGTTTTTCGCTCCCTAAAAGGCACAGGCGCATTCGCCGGTGCGGGGCGAGGCCTGGGATGGGATGGCTTGGGGCTGGCTGCTCTTGTCCGCGCTTGACGATCGAGAGCATTCGGATTTTGATCCAAACTAGGCCAGGGACAGATGGAGTGGGAAGTTGGTTGATGCCAGACCGCGTCAGTCCCTGCGTAGCGCCAGACTAAGAAGAAAGAGCGCCATCAATCACTTGATCTTTCTTGGGCTTCCAGCGCTAATAGTCCAGTACACCACAACTGCGTTAAGACGCCCCTCCTGACCTGCGAAAAGAGAGAAATGACGAGGAATTGAAAAGCCAAGGCTCGACTAGTCTTGACGATGATGTATTAATCTCCGGTTTTAAGATTTCGATCTCAATCCACGTCCGAATTCTCCTGTGCCGCCCGTTTAGACTCCATTTGACCGGCTTCTTCACCAATCTAAGTCGTCGCCTGGCTGTTGAACTCTCCATGGCGGCGAAGTACGCAAGTATTCGTCGAAGTATTGCTCATCGTCCTGCGTTACATCGTCGCCACTTACCTGCGCTCTTCTCTTGCTCCTTGCCCCCTCAAGCTGCATACTAACACCTCGTAGCGACCATCGAACGATAGAGTGGAAGGTTCAAGGGTAGAAAAGGTGGAGGGATGATGAGGGAGGTGACAAGGATGGTAGGGAACTCCAAGTACACTGACTGCGAATAACACACAGCTGGGCACCTTGGCCAGTGAACTGCAACGCAGGACCGCAGGCACTGGGATCGGACGGCGGCGCAGGTCGTGTGCGTCTACCACTTCGTACTTCACAGGAGAGCATATAATTTTCAGCATCGAAATAAGAATTGTTGTTCAATGTTCCCTTATTACCTCGCAGCACGCAGCAGCAGGCAGCATAATGCATGCAGATGCAGCAAGTATTGGACCCATTGATCCACGCAATATCGGATTTTTCAGATTTTTTTTTTTCCTTCTTCTAATGTGATGTTGGTTGATTTTGCGTTTACTGGTACCGAATATTAAGACAACGGGCTTCGAGAAGGTCCCTGGGAGCCAAGCAGTTTATTTTTAATAATTATCCGTGAGGACGGACGGATTATTTGGATTTCGAGGTCACTACGAAGTAGGTCATCCAGACTCGTCCAATTCTCTATCTGTAAGTACGAACTGCGAAGTACTCGAGTAAACTGCAGGAGGAAGGACAGACAGAGGCTGAAGCTTTGGTGTACATCCTCGGGTGATAAGCACTAAAAACAGTACACGATGCATGGCAATTGGTACCCCCCGAACTGCAAAACGACACATCAATTGATGACATATATATACCTAGGTCCACATGTCCGTGCTCTACCTGTTCCTGGCCCTGGTCGTGCTTTCTCGGTTCCCCTTGACTGGACAGGTCCTGCCGTCTTGGACACCCTTTCTTATCAATCCTTGCTCTCAAGGTAGCTGCAGAGCTGCGTACAAGTATTAGTACTACACTCTGGTGCTACATCGCAGGGAGACTGCCCCCGAAATCGATCTGTCCCCCAAATTCATACTTCTTCATATGATGACGATACACAGCTTCGTGCACATGCGAAGTGCTACGAAGTTCGGTATTGCCCACCTCATACTTCGTGTTTATAGTGGTGTACATACTTGTACTTCGTACATCAGCACTCCTCGATGCTTTGCCGTCCTTCGTCTTACATTGATGTCCAACCAAGAACAATATTTCAATGTTCTCAAAGGACGAGGAGCCCGAAGTGGCCTGGGCAGGGTCGTATTATTACTGGGTAGCCCACTCGATTTTAAGAATCGCTCTGCTGACCCACCAACAGGACAGCGATAAACCGGGTCAGACGTGCCAAGCCTGAACCAATCGCTGCGTCCTAACGTATTTGTGCAGACGACAAGGAGTTTATACCCGCATACGCGTCCAGCTTGCTCCTTTTAACCACACTAGTGATGTGCTGCCAGATCAATTGATCAATAGGCGGATGTGACGCCTTGGAGCTGGAAGTCATTGGATAATCGCTCGACACTGAGAAGAACAGAGAAGGACAGGCGCATAATTCCTGCGTCTCTGTCGCCGGGAGCGAAGACTTCGATGCTTGAGGGTGGGAGAGTGTACCTCAAAGTACTTTGACCACCCTCCCACCTCCTCCTTCTTCGCTCCTTCGTCCAAGTAGGATTGATACATTACGACATCGTTGATGAGGCTTCTGATGGTAGGATAGGCATAGGCCCCCAAGAGCACAGCCCATCTCCAAGTCTGGAGTAGTGTACACTACATCAATACGTGCACTATCGACACCCTTGCCGAGATTCCTGCGGTCTGGGTTCCGGTCGCTCTCCTGACGGACATTACTACCACTTTGTCCTCCCCATATTACGACCCTAGATTGAATATGTACTAGCCGCCCTTTCCCTATTTTCCTTGATGATAATAGTGTTGTCGATGGCAGAGACAAGACCGCTCAAGTTTCTCGCCGCAACTGTCAATGCCTTCACCGGTCAATCCGGTCCATGATAAATGATCTTCTCAGCGCCTCTTTTAATCATTGCGGCCGCCCAGCATCAAGACGCCTCCGGATTACACGTTAATTTGGCCTAGGCCTGAAACGGCAAACAGGGCTGTAAAGTATACAGAACAAACACTTCGTACATAGGGAGGCGCAACGACTCTGTGTTCACGAAGCCTGTCCCCATACTTCACCTCGGAGAGAGGCTTGTCCCTGGTTCCTGGTATATCATACGAACACCAAGACCCTTGACTTCTTTCCCCCTGTCCCTGAGCTTGGTAGCACAAGCCATCGTCTGGCCCCCTTTATTTGTGCACTACCTTGAAGCCGGGGTCTTTTCTCCTGCTCAGAGCCACGACTGGGATTTACCATTCACCATCTCACACCTTTTTCTTCCCTCTTCCCCCACTTCGTCTGTTCCTGCTTGACAGACCTGAAACCTCTCCTCAGGATACGAACTGGAGTTGACGACCCCAAACCTCCATCTGACGCCTGCATCTGCATCTTCAATTCGCATGTTCATGACCGTTACGGAGCGACGACTTTCTGCTTGGGTTTCACCTTGACGACGTCTAATGTAAACACCCGATTTGGACAATTCCGCTGAGAACCGCTCTCTTCCATCATCTGTGCGCCAAGGATTTGATGGCCTAACAACGCGTTGGACCTCGAGCTGCAAGACGCCTCTTGACTTGTTTGTGTGAATCGCGCTTTTCTCTCTGCTAAGCTCTGGAGGCCTATCGAACCAACTCGCGTCAACGTCGTCAACATTCCCTTGGAAACGTCGATATTAACTGCTATTTTTGTCGCCTGGCGAAATCAAAAGTTGTCCATCAACGAGACCAAGTCAGGACATGCTTCGCAAAGTCGTGCCTAGCTGACAAGAGCGTCTTGCCGAACTCCCGAGTTGTTTATCTTGTCGATAGCTGGGCGAAACGACAAACATTGTCCGATCTCAAGGAAACGGTCATCCCACGCATAAACCGGAAGCGTTTCTCCGGCCCGAACCCTTTTCCTGTGTTTTGAGAAACGGCTCAAGCTCAACCTCATCGACTATAGATGTTTGTGTAGTTGGTCCCTGCCCACGAACCAAAAAACCCGTTCACTTGGAGCTTCGAAACATTCGAGTTTGACTGCTTTGGAAACATTCCATGGGCAGCGCCCTGCAGTCTCCTAGAAGGATAACCTTCTGATTTTGCCTCCAATTTTCCGAATGCGGCACGCCATCTCTTCCTAACTGCACAATCCAATCTTTCTGGGATCCGAGGGCACACAGCAAAGGCGGACTGAGACTTGCCAACGACGTGGTGGCGGTGCGCTGTTGCTTGATTGACGTGGAGAGAATAGAGAAGGTATCACTTATAAGCCGCCCGTCTCTGATTGTATTCCCACGATGACCACTACACACCTTCCCGTCCTAACGCTGGACTCCTACGATAATCCCCCACCGATAGTATTAATGCCTCCCTCCGACGGTTCTTCTGTCACCACCGGCGCTAGCGCCGCCGTTAGCATCGCCAACCCCAAAACCTCCTCGCCCCTGACCCTCCACCCCCCCTCGGAAGCCGAGATTAGACTATTACGGCTGAAGAACCGCTCACCCAAGGCGCCAGCCCATGCTCACCCGATCCCGTCAATGCAAAATGCCTTCAACGAATCCTTGGTCGAGGCGACGAGAGGTCCAGCTGATAAGCCCAAGCTTCGCCAGTACGATGCAAAAACTCGCCGAGAGCGCCTCATTGCCCAAGAGAAGAACGAAGAGCCGCATTGTTTGCGGTGGCGGTACCGACCCGGTCAGACACAGCATGAGCTACGTAAGCTCATGTCTCAGATATCATTCGGCATGAACTTGCTTTTGAACGGAAAGGCGAATAGCGATGACCAGGTTGTGTCCATTATTCAAGGACACATCGACGAGATTGACGAGTTCCTCGAAGTCGCGCTCGAGGATTTCCAACAAGCTGCCACCGACCTCTCTGGACGCATAAAATACCTACGGTTGCCCCTTGACCATCTCGAGGTTTTCGAGAAGCTACTCGAGGATCGTAATTATCGCGCCGAACTAATCCAAAACAACGAGGTCATTGAACATATTCTCAATCGGACCGCGTCCATGGCCGACCAGTATGAGAACGACTTTGCCGAAGGTCTCCGCTCTACCCAGGATTTCATCGCGTATCTCTCCGAACAACGTAATAGCCCGAGGCGAAGCCAATACCCCGACATTGACGACATTTACAACGCGATGAACGGTAACACGGACGGGTGGCAGAGGGCCTTTAAAGATCTGCAGCACCGAGCAAGCAAACTGGACGAGTTGTCCACTGAACTTTCAACCATGGTTGCTGAGATGCAGAAAAAGGCTGGTGAGGTTAGCCGCAGGACATGGGTAAGTTGTACAATGCTTTCATTCCCTTGCCGGCATCCCGCACGGGTTAAAGAGGAAAGTGCTGATTGATCATTTGCTGGTATAGATCAACATCGAGCCATTTAGCCTCCCTCAAGTTAGCAGCGTTCGATTGAGCCAGCAGACATCGCCTGCGTCTAGCCCCCCCCCCTCCGTTATGTCTAACAGAAGTCCAGCATCTTCGAACAGCGTGGGCGAATCGATCACGGCCGCTCACGCGCCCATGAACTCGATCCAGTTTAATAGGCTGACCATCACGGCTCAGCTCGGCCCAGCGTTGGAAAATCCATTCGATGATTTGAAGTATAATACTCGACGCCAAGATGACGCAATCTCTGAAGAGTCATCGACTCATGAAGAGGTTGTCACGACTGCCGCCGACGACTACGTATATCACGAAGTTAATGACGACGCAAAGGATCAGACCATTGGTGATACGGATGGGGGCGAAGGCCAGGACAGAGAAGAGCCTAATGACGGTCCTAGGGAAGGCGATAACGAGGATGATACCTATGGCTCCCTGTACATCCTGCAGCCTCGCACTTATACGCCGAGACTTCCCGCGCCGCTTCCTTCTCCTGCAGTCAAGGAGTACACGCCAGCAGAAACCGTGGAGCCTTTATCTCCCAACTCCCCCAATTTGCGAGACTCATTCTCACCCAGGACGACCATCAGGGGGTCCGTCGAACAGCAGCCTGCCTCCACTCCAGGTCTGCCTAAGCGATCGTCCTTACGTCAGAGAGTTTCGCTCAAGGCAAATCCACCCGAGTCAATCAAGATCCCTCCGCCCCACGTTATGAGGTCAACGCCACAACTCCGAGAATCAATTCGAGACCAACCAACCCAGCCACCCCTCCCACCACCAGACTCTGCGTATGGATCGGACATCGACCTGCGGAACCGAGCAAGCGCCGCGATTCCCGAGCCCTCTCCCCCCATTTTCACCCACACCATGCCATCACCGTTATCTGACCGGCAGATCTATCACCCAGTTCAGGCCAGTCCCCACTCGCCGTTGCAGCAACGGCCGCATACGTCATACAATGCCTTTCCCGCGAGGCAGGGCACCAATTCCGGATACTATCCTAGCCACACGCGGAACGTGCCTTCACGGGCTGGCGGTGCTAGCATGTTGAGTAAAGTTACGACACTTACATATGACTCGAGCACTACCCAGGGCGGCAAGGGCGAGAAGCGTCTCAAGAAGAAGAAGAGCGCCTTTGGCTGGCTAAAGAAGGCTTTCTCGCTCAGCGAGGAGGAAAAAGCGGCGTTCGAAGCTCGAAGGGCGGCACAGGATCGCAACCTCTACTACGAAAATCGCAGCAACAAGTTCCTCGACGGCCGGAGGGTCCGCCAACCAGGTCAGCCTGATCACCGAAGCCCGTCGAACTCGACATATCAAGCCTCGACCTACCAGGCATCGGTGTACCCGCAGTCGCAATACCAGAATTCTAATTACCCAAATTCCGCGTACCAACATTCAATGTATCACGAGTCGACGGGATACCCGAGCCCGACCGGCTATCACTGATTTTTCCAGGTGGAGCGCGAAAATGCGTGTCGAATTCCCCTGGTACGAACGGCATCTGATGCGGCACAATATTATACCCACCCTATATGAGGGATTGTGGTTCTTAAAACGAACTGGGCTCGCGGGTCTATGCATATTCTGCCAGCCCAGTTTGGTGCCGATCACCTCCTGCAGCAGGCAATCCCGACCCGGCTGAAGCCATAACCAGGTTTCAACGAAGCTCGGGTCTGAGGCCGCTTGCCTCACGAATCTTTAATTTCCACTGGCCTAGACATACTTAGCCGCCAGGCTTACACTCATTTAGCGACGGAGTTTCGATTTTTTTCCCCCTTGTTTCTGTCTTTTTATACCTTGGCTGCCAATAAGCCGTTTCCTCCCACATATTTCCATACGATCGTCGCATGGTGTCACTACCCTACCCGTGGCGTCGCCCGCATCACCACTACCTTGTGCTTAACGGCGCGCCCGATGCACAGCTTCGCCCAGAAGACCACATCGAGACACAACGCCTCTCAAGCTTATTATCACTCATTTATCCTAATGCTGGCATGCCATTCACACGTCGACTTCACCCTGCATTCGTGCCGAGCATACCACATCACTTCCAAAGCAGATCCCCATTCACGATATATACTCGACCCGGTCCCCTCTTGGGGCGGTTACTATAATGGGGTCACGCCTAGCCCACGAACAGGCTACGAAACAGCTTCGCTGCTTAGCGTCCCGTATATGATTTCTTTTGTCGTTCACTTGCTTTTCATTTTCATTGGGCGAACAGTCTTTTTGCCTACTTAGAAGCATGTCTGTCATATTTATCATGTCTTATGAAGGTGGATATTTCCCCTATCTAATTACTATTTCTTTACTTTTTCTTCTCTTAGTGGTAATGTGTATCGGAGCATTCTGTGCAGGAGGAGCGGATATCTGGAATAGAAGTCTCTTTGGTGAGGAGGGTAGCTGCCGGGGGCAGGCGCAGAGACCCAGGCGTCGTGTCTTTTTTGTGTCTTTCCTGACACGCCATTGTCTTAAACAGCGTCTGGCAAGTCTCTCTTTATTTCGGCGAGGAGCCTTGAGATCTTTGTAACAATCGGTCGGTCGGTGGAGAAGGGTCTTTCTATAGCCTTGTGCCTTTTTGTGTTTTGTCTTAGACAAGTCTAGTGAGCGAGGAGCATGGGGCATTAGCATAGGGTTGGATGGGCTTGGTAAATGAACGATATCTTTTAAAACAATATTGAGCTATGGCGAGACTCTTTTCTCGTGCGTTGCATCTCATCGGATTATGAGGGTCAGCCGTCTGTAGGCGATGGAAACTGATGATATGGATGAATACCTGCGGGGCATATGTGTATTCATGTATATTCATTAGCAAGAGTAAAAGAAACAGACATCTGATGAAGCAAGCGTTATCTATTCATCGCATTCCAATATCTAACCCTAACCACTCCTCTAAACACATTCCAACGACATGTCATCAACTCCCCATCCTTCTCATTCCCCCAACCCATAGCTCCTCACCCGACTAAAGAAGAAAGCTTTATCATTCTTCAACTCAAACTCCGCCCAATCATCCGTCAGCTTATTATAGCTATAAAACCCCCTCCAAACAACCTTATTATTCCTCGCCGCCTTCCCGGCGCTCCGTAGCGAAAGATCCATCCTATAAATATAATCCGAAACCCCTTCCGTCTCCACGACCAAATCGCCCTCCGGATTCTCGTCTCCGCCTCGACCCGAGACGAGCCTCCACCGTCCACGGAGGGCATTCCGCATCACAGAGGAAGGTAAATGTAGCGCCGCGCCGCCGCGGTGCGTCTCGACGAACTCCTTCGTTAGGTAGGGGACCACGTCGACGGGTTCGCTGGTGTGCAGCATGCTGATGGTGGTGCCGTCGCGGAAGAAGCGGAGGTAGCGGTAGTAGGTCACGATGTGGACAGGGCTGTTCCAGGTGATGTGGTTGGCGTTGGAGATGCCGGAGCGGATGTAGTTGACGGTGGAGATGTAGCAGCCGTTGAAGCGGATTCGGGGCCGGTTGCGCCACATTTGCTTCCAGGAGGAGGAGTAGAAGGTTGGTAGGAGGGAGAGGGTGATGGATTCTTTGCGGTGGGCGATTCGCTCGGCTTGTTCTTCAGGGGAGAGCCATAGCGCAGGAGGGGACGACTCCTCTACAGAGGTTATAACGGCTTCTGTCTTTTCTCCCTTTTCTTCACTTCCCTCGTCTTCCTCTTCCTCGTCGAATGTAGGCGGTAAGGCATTCCAATGAACATCGGTCTGGAAACGATAATGCATGCCAGCAAAACCAAACTCGGATCCAAGACAAACACGGCGCCAAATGCGTTCCTCCGTAGCTACAACGTAAGCGAAACGTTTGCATACCCGGGACAGGCGGGCAAAGTCTGCCACGTCCAGGATGGCGACATCGCGGAAGATGTGGCATAGGATTTCCTCGGGGAGATCGCTGATGGGACACGGGGGTGCCGGGGTTCCCAGGATTATGGGCGGGGCCGGGACGATGACGAGGCCTTGGAAGCTGGAGATGAGGTCGCCGATGGATTGGGAGGTAGGCGGTTTGACTCGGGCGGCGGGCCTTGCTAGTGAGGCTTGCGTGGTTGTGGGTGATGTGGTGGGTTGGGGAGGGCGAGATGCTGGGGCGCCGAAGTGTTTCTTGCGGTACGTTTGGTCTACTCGGCTGTCCATCTAGATGAGGCCATTAGCATACGAGGGATGTATGAAAGAAGATAAAACGTGGGACACTGCATACCCTGAACGCCTTCCGGTACAGATTCAAACTATCCCCAAGATTTCCCTGAGCCTCTCTCATCACAGCGGCCTCAAAGTGATCAAGAGCCGACACGAGACCCTCGTCGCCGGTATCTTCCGGCGTCCCCTCCGGTTCCTTTCCCTTCCTGGCAGCAGCATCGCCGAACAGTTCATCAAAGACCGGCGGCTGCGCATGGTCATCATCGTCATGTCCAGCCTGGGCCGCCGGAGCCGGGGCCGGAGCTAAAACCTTGGATCCCGATTCCCTCCGAGCCCGGATCACGCTCGAGATCGGCACCGTTGCATGAGCGGAAGAGCCGGTGTGGGGCGGCCCTTGCTGAATCGCGGAGGTGGCGGGAGCAGTGGCCCGCTTGGATTGTACTTCAGAGAGCCACTGTTTGCGGAAGGCGTCGAGCTCGGATGTGAGCTCATTGGACGAAGGATCCATTGTGGTGAATTCTAGGTTGGGTTGCGATGTAGAGGAAAGTAAAGCTATGAGAATGGGGATGAGTGGTGGTTGCGGGGTTGGATACGGAGGCGAGTCGAGCTGCTTTGCCGGGGGGACATTGGCGGGGGTTTACGGTTCAGCGGGGATTTGGATAGGGGTTTCTAGGGCGGGATTATGTCCGGTGGCCTGGGCTGGGATCAATTGATGGTCTACGGGTTGTTTTCTTGAGAGGTGGATGAGAGATGATATCTAAGTGAAGTGAGGGCGGGTGAGATGGAGGTCAAGATCATCGTCATCTTGCGAGATTCGGAGATATACTAGTTACGGGGTACGTACACTAGACAAAGTAGCGAAGATAATCTTGATTACTCATGCGGAGACAAACACAATAAGTTTTATTCGCCATATGTGCAAGAGAGAAACAGAACTCTACTTTATTCAATTGTATCTTGTCTTGTAGTTTATGAGAAAAGGTACCGCAGTTTGAATCTGACCTGGTCATCGTACACCTCACCCGAGGATGAGGTACGATTCCTAAGAAGGGGTGTGAGGAGTGATTCTCAGATTTCTGTCCCACCAGTTGATGACTCCGAGCGGGCTGGAACGAATGCACCCTCCGAAGTAGAACCTGACATCAAATTACAACGCTGCAATGGCCGGCCACAAGCCCAGCCATCTGCACCCTTCATCCTCTCGCACTACCGCCTGTGAGTCAATCGGGGGGATTCCATGTTGCCTTCCCGTTCCGTCTCTGTCGTCCTCGTGCTGTGCAAGGACCGCCCTGTCTCTACGAAGTACAAATGCGTTGGTCGTTTGGAAGGTGGGGAAACCCGCCGGCGTGAACGGAAGCCAAGCCAAAGTGCGATTAATACCAAAGTACAGTACGACTTGATGACTCGGTAGCGAAGAGTGAAGAGTTCATGGTCTGCGTGGTTTACAAAATGATTGAGGTTTCTGTAAAAGGATTGATGATGACTCAATTGCCAAGATTGAACTCGTATGTACCATGGCAACTATGTGAGTTTCTATGACTGTCGCCAAACTAATATCAACCAATATTCATGAAAGACCACCAGATTTCCCTCCACTCACACGACCATCTAATTTACACTGATCCCCTCCAATCGACGTTCCAATCCCCAAGCTCGCAAGCCGCAAGGTAGATGGCGTGCCAGCTCCCCTGCCCGGCCCAAGAAAAATTCACCTCCCGCGTCGAGAAACCCACCCGCACAGCACCACTTCGAACGGATAATCGGATCCGATTGTGTGGTGGCCCCCATCCTCACCCTTGTCAAGGGCGTCTAAGACAGCGACGACTCTCTCTGCATGGAATTTGCTTCGACAGCCCTATATAGAACATTCGCTTCCCCTTCCTCCGTGATTTTCCTTGACTCGGAAGAAAGGGCTTTCGATTATAGGCCCTGGTAAATCGACGCTACGCCGTGTCGTCATTCCGGAGTGCAGTTGAGAGTAACACCGACCAATTAGCGTTTTTACTCAGACCCGAACGAACACACAAGAAGACATCGGGGATAAGATCCCGTTGGCATCTCCATTGTTGTCTTCGAAACCTAATAACCGCACCCTCCCTTAGGCCTTGTGCCACGTGGGAAAATCATGGCAATACGCGGGTCGCAATGGGATCGACTGAATCCCATGAGGCTTGTGCGACAGCTCGGCAATACCGCCCGTCAATGTTGGCACATGGGCGCAACCTCGTTTGGAGGGCCGCCTGTTCACTTTAAGATTGTGAGTCTTTCGTTCCTCCCGTTCACTCTAGCTCTTCATATTAATAACGCATCTCCGCCTAGTTTCACGACAAATTTGTTGACAAGATTGGCTGGATCGATGAAGAAGTTGTAAGTCAAGTTCCGAAGCCCTAGCTCAATGGTATGAATGAACCCTCCATCAATATCATATCTAACCCCCCAAATGCAGTACCAAGAGCTCTTCAGCGTCACGCAAGCATGTTCCGGCCCCGCAAGCACCAAGATGCTCTACTGCATCAACCTCATCCATGACGGATTCCTCGCGGCATGCTTTGGTTTCTTGCTGTGGAGCCTTCCCGGCGCCGCGGTAATGTACGGCCTCTCCATCGGCGTCTCCGGCATCGGTGAAGGTCTCCCCCGCCCAGTCTACGCCCTTCTCTCGGGCCTCAACTCCGCCACAGTCGGCATCATCGCCCTCGCCGGCGTCCAGCTAAGTGAAAAGGCCATCACCGACACCCCGACACGTCTCCTAGTCTTCTTCGGAGCCGCCGCTGGCATGCTCCACAATGCCCTCTGGTACTTCCCCGTGCTCATGGCCGTATCAGGCCTCGCTACCATCGTGTACGATTTCAGATGGTTGCACCGTCCCGTCAAGGCAGTCGCCCGCGTCGTCAAGGCCCCGATCCGGTACGCTCGTCGCAAAAAGGAAAAGGGGAGGAAGAACGAAGACGGCTCATCAGGCGACGAAAACGCCGCCCCGGCGCCCGTAGAGCTCGACGACGTAACCGGTCACAGTTCCGCTGTCGTCGGCCCCTCCTCCTCCGGCGCCATCTCCTCCAACCGCGGCAAAAACCGCGAAGACGACGACGACCCGCTCACCCTCCCCACGACCGAGCAGGAAGCCCATGAACTATCGTCATCGCGACCGCCTAGCCCCGAGCCGCGCATCGTCCCCTCCGAGCGCCGGCTCAACTTCACTTGGAAATTCGGCCTCGCCGTCATCGTGGGCTTCTTCCTCTCGTTCACCGTCATCATGGTTATTCGCGGCGTGGTTAAGGAAAAGCCGCCGTTGTACGACGTGTTTGCAAATTTCTTCCTCGCTGGTACCATTATTTTCGGCGGTGGTCCTGTGGTTGTTCCGCTTTTGAGGGAGTATGTCGTTGCCGAGGGTTGGGTTAAGCCGAGGGACTTTCTTATCGGCGTGGCTATCATTCAGAGTTTGCCGGGACCCAACTTCAACTTCGCTGTGTATTTGGGCAGTCTCGCAGCGATCACGCTGGGTTATCCCTCCATTGTCGGTGCAATCCTGGGCCATATTGGCCTCTTCGTCCCAGGACTCATCATCGTCCACGGTACCATGGGCGTGTGGGGTGCCATCCGTGGCCTGAGAGCCGTCAAGTCAGCGATTAGGGGTGTCAACGCCGCTGCTGTGGGGTTGATCTACACGGCTGTGTATAGGCTTTGGCAAATCGGGTATATCGACGAGGGCTTTGGGCAGGGCACTAGTTTGGCGAATGAGCCCTGGTGGGTTGTCGTGACGGCGACGAGCTATGTTGGAGGGTACTGGTTTAACCTGAGCCCTCCGGTGGCGATTCTTATCGGAGCCGTTATGGGGATGATTCGGTACGGGGTTGTCTCTGCATAGATGTTGCAGGATTGGCTAAAAAAGAGAATCGCTCAGAGAGGTGATGCAGAGGATTTTGGAATTTTCCCCCTTTTCGCGAATAAATAATTTCTAAACGAAGTAGATATATACCAATATACCACAGACGACTTGGAGTTGATGAATACATGTAAGCCCCTTCGACCCTTCAATATTATACAATGCCACATACATTTTGGCATCAACCGAATCTGTTCACCCATCCCATCTTTGTTCCTCCTCAAACCTTGGCTCCTCCACTATTCACCTTATCCCTCACAGCATCCCAAATCCACCCTTCCTTGACCCCGCGATTGCTCCCCTGCACATTGAACCCGCCCACGGCCCTATACATCCACCACCTCCTCTGAAGGTTCTCCCTCAGCGTGTCCCGCCGGAAGTTCACGATCCCCATCCTCTTCCTCGCGGGCGCCAAGTCTCCCAGGGTGAAGTAGCTCACGCGCGGCTTAGCAATGACGCTAAGCGTCGTGAACTCCAGACGCGTCTGGGCGGGAAGAGAAGCGACGAAGCGCTGGAGGGAAGGGCGGGAGTGGCGGGCTGGAGGGGGGAGGTGGATGGCGATGTGGCTGACGAAGGGGGCGGTGGTGTAGGCTACGAAGGCGAGGGGGATGACGCCGCAGAGGACGACTGGAGGGGAGGTGGAAGGGGAATTGTTAGTTTATAAGGGGGAAACAAATTTGGGGTTAAAATGGGAAACTTACGGCCTGCGGTTTGCCAGGTGGGTTTCCCGTCAGCGAGGTAGGAGGGCACGAGGATGCCGCAGAAGAGGACGGCAAGGAAGATTGTTGTGAGCTTGAGGACGGCTAGATACATGACTCGGCCGCTTCCTGCGTGGTAAATAATGACCCTTTCGGGGAAGACTAGCAAAAGCGGACTCTGGTCAGTGATATCGGTGGTGTTGGAGGGGAAGATAGGGTCAACGCTGTACCATATTTCCTGTTTGGTTCAGGCCGCGTATAGATGCTCTGCGCGGCGGGTTTCTGGTCCCGTGGAGCACTGGTGGTAGACTGGGTCTGTTTTATAGGGCGACCTGTCGTCTGAGAGTAGGCGTGGAGGAGGACGACTTTGTGAGTGAGGGTGAGGTTGAGGTTGGCGGTGCGGAAGGGTGTTCGGTAGAGGGATGGGATGGGCCTTATCGCCGAATGAGGCGCCCTCTGTAGGAAGACCCTAGAGCAAGACATTCCGGCGATTGGGGGTGAGATAATTGGGCAGAAGGGGGTTGAACTGATGAGATTCAATCCGCGACGATGAAGTTTGAGGGTGAAAGCGAATTACTTGATTGAAATCTGAAGTTATCGATTCAGAGTCGATGGAGCTTGTGCACGGACCACTCTAGTTTCTTGAATTGAACATCATAACTCACAAGTTTTCGGAACGAGCGAAATATACAGTTAGATCCCTCGACAGGCGCGACGGCCAGTTTGAGCGAGATAGGAGCCTCGTCTTTGAGGTTCCCGAAGCAAGTAAAGTCATACGGGAATAGCTAGGATAGCCATGGCCATCGTATAGCTCGACTGCGGAAGCTAGCTGATTGCCTCAGCTTCTTTCACGGACATAGACTTCGCACGTTCTCGCCTGACAATACGGAGTACGGTTTTCACGGTTTGCCCAGACAGCCATGCGAAAAGGGCGAAAACTAAATTTCTGTCTATTGATAAACGTATAACGCATTCCAGACTCCATACGTCAACCTCTGGTACCGATAGGGGTTGGCCCGGCAAGGAGGAAGATGTGGAAGCCATCAATTGTTGACATTTTTCAAATTAAGGGTTGTGGTTCAACGGTATATTTGGGAGATGTGCTGTCGAGGGGAGAAGATACCCTCTCGGGTTGCAGCGGTGGTCGTCGTAGCGAATTTAAGTGCGATGCGAGAATTCAGCGTCTTTTGCTCGAGTTGAATTGACGGCTGCACTACCCGCTTTCACGGCTGGCCACCGCGGAAAGCATATTTGGCTACGACGACCATCGTCCTGGATGAAGATGGAGCTTTCGTCGTCCGAGGAGACCAACTGAATGGCGCTCTAACCAATTTGCGCAGAAGACCCATGGTATTAGTAGAAAATATCCTAACTCTTCTCCACCCAGCAAAAGCATCGCCTTACACAATAGTAACAATAGTGTCGGGCGAGGCTTCGATTTCCCAGACGTCATCAAACCACCGCCTCCGGTCGGCACCTCCATGCCCCGTGAACAGCGCCATCCCAGCCCTCTCGAATCCACCCGACCCTCGTACACGCCGCTCCTCCGCAAGCACGATAAAGGCATCCACACACCTGCCCTGGCTCTCCTTGTGGGCTGCGTGCATCAGCCATGCCCTCGCGAGTGCGCAGCCCTTGCATTGCGTGAGGCTTTCGAAATTGAAAATGTCACCTGGCGGCTCGTCGTTGAGAAACTCCATCGCGCCCCCCCGGAGGTCAAGTCGGGACTCCGTCGCTAACGCATCCGCCTCGCAGCACGTATCTTCAAGGCCGGGAGCCCGGCGACCTAGCGAAGACGACGGCACGTGGAGCCGGTACCTGGCCGAACTATCCCTGCCGGAAATGTGTCCCATCATATCGTGACAGTAACGCCGGATGAAGCATGGTAATATCCGTGCGCTTATCTCGAGACGTCCCGACTTCACAGCTCCGAGATCATTACGGCTGTCAGACTCGATCTTGACGGAGCGCATCGAACTCTGAAGGAAATTGACATATGAAGACGGATTTGTCGAGCCGAAATCAAGGAAGTGGAGTTTTTGTCCAAGCGGAATCGACGCCCATGACCACGAAGGTGCGGTCCAGCACTCTGTCCTGCCCACTGCATTCTTGGACTGGATACACCAAAGGAGTTCGTAATGGAGCGTGCGCTTCCACATGCCGGCACAATAATCGTCGCCCGTCCAGCCTTGCACAATTCGCGCGCAGCCCGAGATGGCCGGGAGGATGTCGGTGTTCTTAGTTAGACTCAGCGTCATGTATCGCACGACCATCTGGCGCCACTGGTACGAGGCATCCGTGCTGTTAGGCGGACCGTTCTGGCTACCGGATGCTCTCGCCATTAACTGGTGATGCGTCGGTTTAAGAGCCATGACGAGCTGAGCCATGAGCTTTGGGGGCGGATGCGGAGGAAGCGAGCGGCCCTCACATTCGCACGTCGAGCCCTCGAGACACTCGAATGCGAGCTCTCCATACATACAGTGGAGCACTCTTCTAGAGAGGAGTCGCTCTTGGAAAACCCATCCGCGCTCCAGGAGCGGTAGACGCTCCTTGACGGCCGTCCTATTCCAGGAGAGACGAGCCACTTTGTCGCACATGCGTGCACCTACAACGTACGATGAGCCGTCGCCTCTGTCGATTGAAAAACATAGATCTGGCGTCGTGGAAGAAAAGCACCCGCCGGTAGAGTCCGCCGACGAGGTTGCGGCGATAGTTAAGTACGCGTTGCGATATATCCCTGCCATCTTGGCGGACTCCACCTCCCAGTCGGCACCGTCGTCCTGGATAATACACAAGGAATCGATCCAGATCAGCCGGAGACCAATTCCCCTAGCTAAGGCAATGGCGTCGCGGAAATTCCTGGGAAGAAAGTCGAACTCGATGAAATCAAGCCTGTCTTGCAGCGTAGCCCTTGTCGTGCAGCACATGATGGGCGTCAGGCCCCAGCAATGACTTAGGCAGGCATATGTGCCTTTTTCGCCCGGGACCGTCTCGACGAGTCTTACGCCAGGAATGCCGTTTTTGTAAACCTCGTTGACGTCCACAAGCCGCGAAGGAACGCCAACATTGATACTCGCACATGCTGGGTGGGTGGACGTACATACATCGAGCCAGCTCCGCAGGCGATTTAAGGACATGTCGGAGCTGGTATCGCCCGATAAAAATCTCGCCCTAGGCATTTCTTGGAAAAGTATGGGGAGGCCTGCAGCTTGACAGTGTTAGTAAAGCTCGCTTTTTGCAGAAAGGTGGTCGTACTCGCCTGGAGGCTGGAACAGCGGGACCGGCTGAGCCGTGGCTTCTGGGTCCGAAGCGCGACCAACACTGCACACAAACTTATCCGAGATGGAGTAAACTACTCGTCCCGAGCTACCCTCTTCGCCTGCAAAGACGACGTTCAGGATCTGGCCGAGTACAGCGCATGAACCGCATCCATTTTCTGCCGACGCAGTAAGTTCAGTGCTTGAGAACCAGCGTCCAGATCGTGACTCGACAAGTGAGGCCCTAGTCTCCCGAAGCTTGCGGTTCCGCGCGGCCCGCGACAGCCCCGCTCCGTGAGGGATCGTTTCTTCCAGGAGCTGGAGCTGGGCGAGCTCCTGGCATCGCAGAAGACATCCATCGGTACCGAACATGCGGTACCAATTCCGGACCCGCGCTTCTTCATTCTTTGCTAGCACGGCCAGGTCGCGGGGTGGGCTAATTAGTGTTACTGGGGCCGTCATTGTTTGCTGAGTGCAAATACAAAGACCTAGGGATCAAGCGGGGTACGTATCAATTGATGTCGCTCTGTAAGGAACCGTTATGATATGGATCACGGCGTCGGCGTAATCCGAACCAGGCCCCTGGGTATCGACGACCAGCCTCGAAGGACTTATCTTGTCCCTTCCTCGGCGTCTATCACGTCCAGAATACAGAGTAGTAGCTGCCAATTCATATATTTATGGACTCACCCAGTCGGATTGTTTAATCGTTTGTTCCAAGTGAAAGTTACAACACATTATCAACCAAACTCTTCCACTAGACAACATTCTTAGCCAGCCACTCCTTCCACTGCTCCTCTCCCCATCCCGAACTAACATCATTCTGCACAACCCCATCATAAATCACCGTCGGACTAACATGCACACCCGTCAACCTCGCCATCTTCACCAAAACCTTCAAATCCCCCGTAGCCTTATTCCCCGAATTGAGCTGCCCCTCCACCGGCTCCGACGGAATCCTCAGCGCCTCGAGCACGCTGTTCTCGTCCAGCCCCACGCCGGCGGCGATCTTGGCCAAGCGGCCGTAGGTCTGGTTGCGCGTCTCGTTGACGACGTTGACGTCGTAGAATTCCGTGGCGCGGGAGAAGAGAGCTTCGCTGAAGACCCAGAACTTGTCGGGGGACTGCTGGTTGACGACGACGGCGGCTTCGTGCAGGAGGGTACTTGAGGGGTGCCAGGGCTGGACTTGCTGTCGGAAGATGACTTCGAGGTTGGAGGAGTAGGTGGGGTTGGAGTGGATTAGGGGGAAGACCGTGCCGGTGAGGGTTTTGAAGAATTTGGCTGAGAAGGGGCACTAGAGGTGAAGGTTAGTGACTTTTTCTTTCTTCTCCCATTTTGGAATTGGTAGTGTAGATTGTAGGTTCGCTGGATGGCTTACGGTATAGTCGAGAAAGACTTCGAGGACGTGGGCGGCGGGAGGTACGGAAGCGTAGGGTGAGGTGGGCTTGCCGAAGACGATCCTATGGGCGGCGAATTTGGGCGGGAGAGCCATTGTGGTGATAATTTGATCGGCGCCTTGTTGGAGCTTTATCGGGGTAGAATCGATTAGAATTCTGGAGCTTGAATCTGTCGAGATGATTCTTGGGATTCTTGGTTGTGTTTGCCAGTCTCGTCGCGATGGTCGGAGGACGCAATCAGCGTGGTCGATGAGGGGTAGCTTAAGTAGCTCCAGCGATTGAGTGCTCGGCGATGAGCTCCAAGTCGTCTCGATGATGCAATTGGATTTCAAATCGGCGAATTGAACAAAACGCTTATGCAAGCACAGCGGAGCATGCGAAATCCGTTGTCCATGATCAATTGCGACGGTTGATGTTGGACCAAGAAACAATTAACAATTAAGGGAAATCTCGTCCAAGCTCTACTAGAGTTGGCTCCCGAAGCGAGAGCTGGACTTGAAGAATGTAGAACACCCCCCCAATCGACTAATACACCAACACGCCAACAGTTCAAAATAAAAGGCTAGTGCAGACACAAAACGCCCACAAGATCAATCAGTGCTTCCGATCTTGTCCCTTACGAAACAGTATTCTTCGCAACAATCCCCCGCGCAAACTCCCCAAATGTTATATGCTGCTCAATATCCACCTCCTCCCCCAGGTTCGGCTGCGTAAACACCGCCAGCGTATTCCGCGCAATGCTCCCTCCGCTCGCCGACGCCGCCGCTCCTCTCACAAAGTGAGGCACCGCCTTGAACCGCCCTGCCGTGATCCTCTCCAGCGTTTCTCCCGTCTGGAACGCGAGACAGTCGCGGGGGATTTTGACCTGCACCGTCTCGCCCGTCCTGGACTTGATGTAAAGCCCTGCCTCTGGGTCGGGTGATGCCGCTAGCTCCTGAAGTGGAGGAAGCTTGCTGTCCAACGGACTCTTCCCTCCCGAAACGAATGGTGGGCTCGCCTCCTCGTCGATAAACATGGCTGATGTGAGGCCCGTAAGACACCCGTGATCAAGGTGCGTAGCGCACCAGTCGTCCCCGTCCCCGTCTTTATCTTTTCCAGGCTCTGCTGTCTGTGGGTAGTAATGCAATAGTCGAGCCTTGGTCGTGGTAGACGTGCTCACGACATGCTCGAGGTATCCCTTCGGATACCCCTGAATCTCCTTTTCAGCAAACTGATCGCACGCCCGCGCCACTAACACGGCCACATCAATCACTAGCCTGCACAGATCCTCAAGGCTAGACTTGAATCCTGGAAGAACCTGCTCGCCTGGCCATATGTTGGGAGAGAGATACTCTGGGAACGTCTCTTCGGAGAACTCCGTCGTCGGCTTGGCGCAGTCGAGAGAAGCATCGACGTAAAAGGCGCAGTTGGCATAGTACGAGCCCTTGAACGTGTCCACTTGACCGTTTTTGAGCGTTTCCTTGCCGAGGGACCAGCCAGTGAGGTACTTGGCCTTTGCGTTCTCGAGCTTTTCTGCGGTTGTTGTAAGGGTTTGGTTAGAAACAGCTTGTCCGATTTCACGTATAAGTCGAACATGTGAGAAACGGGAGGCGGTACCTAGTGCTTCCTTGGGTAGATTTCCCAAGTACGATGAATATGAAAGCGTCTGGAGTCTCAACTGGGCAAAGTTTTCTGGCAGGCCTTTGACGACGAGGATGCCGAGGGACTGTGGCCCGAAGGCCTCTTGAAGTGTGTGGAATGAGACTTGGCCTGTAGACCGCGTGTTAGTGGAGGTTGCGTGAGGCAGGAGTGCTGAATGTTTATCTTGGGGGCAGACCATTTTGGAGATCCTCAAGGGATACCGTAACCGCCTGAGCAATAGGAGCCATTTTACTAAATTCTAGGTAAATTTGATACGATCGTGAAATGAGGAGATCACAAACTGGGGAACACCGAGAAGCTCGCGACAATCGACCTGCCTCAATCGGTCCACAATGAACTTGGACAGCGGGGGAGGGGTTCTAATCGGCTGACTAAGTCGGTGAAAAAAGTGGGTTTTATCGGCTTTGAAGCTCCGCCACTCGACAACGCGATAACCTGGATGTTCCATTCCCAATTGCAAAGCTGCAGAAGCTCGAATCCAGCTGGTGCTCTGTTTCTGCAGCCCCAACCTAACCACACGATACCCACCGCCCCCTCAAAATGGTGAAGCCCTTAGTATTCAAAGGCGAAAAGAGGCCTAAAAAGCGCAAGCGCAACCACGACTCCAACGCCGACACAGTAGCCTCCTCAACCGCCGGTCCCCATCACACCGATGACGTCGAAAATGACGATAGCTGGGTCTCGGCGGAGGCGGCGACCGACGTGTCTGGCCCCGTGATGATAGTGCTACCTACGAACCCCCCTTCGGCGCTGTCGTGCGACGCCAACGGTAAGGTGTTTGCCGTCGATATTGAGAATATCGTCGAGGGGAACCCGGCGAGCGCGGAGCCGCATGATGTTAGGCAGGTGTGGGTTGCGAATAAGATTGTGGGGACGGAGCATTTTAGGTTTAAGGGACATCATGGGAGGTTGGTTTTAATCATTTTCTTTTTTAACCTTTCCTTTCTGTCTCTAGACCTTGCAGTGGTGATAAGGGAGGTGACACTGACTTGTTTTTGATCGTTGGTAGGTACTTGAGTTGTGATAAGCATGGCATGTTGTCAGCTACAACGGAGGCCGTATCGCCTCTCGAATCCTTCATCCTCACTGTGACAGAAGACGCCAAATTTCAGATCCAAACCCTAGGAAACACGTTCCTCTCCGCCAACCCGCCCACATCCTCGAAGCCCAACGCCCAGCCCGAACTACGCGGCGACGCCGACGCAGACGCCCCCAACACCGTGGTCTGCATACGGATGCAAGCGCGGTTCAAGCCGCGCATCAAAGAGTCCAAGGCCGAAAAGGCCAGGGAGAAGATATCCAGGAAGGAGCTGGAGACCGCCGTGGGGAGGCGGTTGGAGGAAGACGAGGTGAAGAGGCTGAAGAGGGCGAGGAGGGAGGGTGATTATCATGAGCAGTTGCTGAAGCTCAAGGTCAAAGGCAAGCACGACAAGTACAGCTAAATTCGGAGGATTTACCATTTAAAGGGCTTTGGAGGGGTATTATTGTTCCATTCCTTTTTTCTAGCCGACCGGTTCTTTCCTTTTTGTTTCAGCTGCCTGGGTGCCAGGCGTTTACCTTTCCGTCCTCGCCGCAGGTGTATACCACTTGCTCCTCGTCGAAGAAGCAGAACCCGCGGACGATCTCCTCGCCGTGAGACTCGGGTAGGTTTACACGGGCGTTGGAGTTGAGCTCCCACGACTCCCCGTTCTTGGAGAGGTGGATTAGACTGAATAGGTGTTGGCTAAAACGCGTGAGAGTCAGCATTTTGGTACGGGAAAAATGTTTAAAAAAAGGGAAGGAAAACGAGGGCGCGGGGACCCATACTCTTGAGCTCCTGCGCCTAATATCGCACCGCTTCCATCCAACTTGGGCGTCACATTCGCCACGTACTGGCATCCCAGCTTCTCCCTCACATCCCCAAAGTCGGCGATCGCAACGCCCTTCTCCTGCTCCTCGGCCATGGAGTAAATGGCGAACCGCTCATCATGGGAAAGGGCAAAGACGTCGGTGTCGTTTAAGAAGCCCGCATGGTGGATCGACGCATCGTGGTTGAAGGTCTGGATGACGACCTCATCCTCGTCGCTGATGCGCGTGTCGCAGACGTTCACTAGACCGTCCGTTGAGCCGGAGAGGAGAATATTTGGGTTTTTGGGGTGGAAGTTGAGCTAGTTCCTCCGTTAGACACAAATACGTGCATGAGGGCTTATGCTTTGCCTAGAGGCTAGGAGAGAGGGAGCGTCTTACTTCTGTGATATCGTCACTGTGAACCTCGGTGTATAGCCTCTTTTGGGAAGGGCTTGCTCTTACGTCCCTGGCCACGGCTCGGTTAGAACTGTCATTCGCTCATCTTGCGGACTACGGGCCATATACAAAGGATTGAATAGATGAAACACACCAGAGTACGATAGACGCATTATGGTCTTGTAATTCCGTGCCAACAGCAATCGAATGAGATCCGGCATCACACGCTAGCGATGTAACAGGTGCCTGAGAAGCTAGATATCCGCACCGCCACAAAGAAGAGAAGAAGAGTAAGTAACACGAACCATTCCATCCACCTCTCTAACCATTCAACACCCCATCCTACGATCTCAGTCGCCCCAAACATCCCAGAAACTTTCCTACGTTGGAGATATATAGAAAAAAAAAAAAGGAGAATTTACCCACCTTGAAACCTCGCAACATGCGCATCCCCCCGCCTCAAATCCCAAACTGAAACGCTCCCATCCTCCCCCGCCGTACACACCGTCGCCGCACCGCTATCCACCACCCTCAAAGCCGTAACGTTCCCGTGCGCTGTGGTCAGCGCGGGGCGCGCCTCGCCGCTCAAATCGGGCCGAAGGAGCGCGAGGTGCTGGGAGGACGTGATGCAGGCTACGCCGGCGCCGGGGAGGTGCGCTACGTCGAGGACGTAGGTATCCGGCGGGAAGGAGAATGAGGAGGCTAGGCGGAGGGTATACATTCTTGACAAGTGATTGAGAAATCGAACTCGAGACGGATGGGGAGGCCCAAAATCTCTTATATTCTCTTGCAGAAGAGAGAATCCTTTTCCGACCACGATGAGGGATTCTTGTTGACTTTTTCGTTCTGGACTTTACGATGCGATGATGGAGGGCAGGAAATTTCAGTTTGCTTGTGAAAGGTGGGATGGGCGATGACTAATCTTCACCACTTACACCAAGTCCACAGTTTGCAGTCTCATCCCTGAAGGAATCTAGGTCTTGAAAATTGTACGAAGCTCTACCTCCTTCACGTCCCATCTTTGAAAACCCCCCAATCTTCCCTTACCCTATTCGGGGAAAGGGGGAGAAATGAAAAACAAGGCCAAAGTCCAAGACGCCGCCGCTGATGCTACTCAAAACATACAAGAAAACGAAGAAACGAGACCCCATCTAGCCAGCGGGGTGGGGCTAACACCATCCCCCCATGACAAAACCAATATGGTATGTACAATTATGTGCATCTGTTATCAACGGATTCAATGTCCGATCCCGCCGGCAACCCAATTCGCAAACTCCGGATCGTTCGCTCGCGGAAACACCCCTTCATCTAGCTCTCCTTGGTCTCCCGCAGCGCCGTTGTTCTGACGCCGTCGCTCCTCGTCCTGCTGTCGGCGGTTCTGCTGCTGTCTAAATTGTCGGTAGTACAGCAACCCGACGAGGGCCATGGAAATTCCAAAGATGAATAGGAGCTCGAGGCCGCTGTCTTCGTCAAGACCATGTTGGCGATCACCGATAGTGTCGTCGAAGATGTCATCGTAGAGGCTGTCTTCATAATAGTTCGTATCGTCCTGGATGAAATTGGTGATCCACTCAGCAAGTGACCAATCCTTTTTGGGTTCTGAATCTAGAGTTAGCTGCCGTTTTCTTTTTGCTTGCTTCCGGCGGGACCGGGGGAAGGAGGAATACATACTAGGATCGTCTTGAATAGAGTGGATGGGCCCATGGGTAAAGGTGTTCCATGCGCTCCTCAAGCGCAGTTTCAAGAGGCTGAGTGTCACAGGAAGGTAAGCCTCCTGGTTGACTTCCAATGCCTGATCATAGTATCGCTTTGCAAGGTGATAATCCTGCGTCAAGCCCACACCATTCTCATGCATCCACCCAAGGTTATAGAGCGCTTGGGCACTCTGCGAATAATCGGCCGCACCTGTGTAGCACTGCACCGCTTTGTTGAAATCAGGCTCGGTGCCGATGCCGTAGAAGTAATAATCGCCCATCTTAACGAGCGAGTCGACATTGCCCTGTCGCGACGACCGTGTCCAATAAATCAGCGCCGTGGACGGGTCCTGCATGAGCGGAGAGGACGACGAAGGACGGCCTGCAAGTAAGGGAAGGTGCAACGACTTGGCCACCCTCTGGTCGAGGGCTAGGCGTGACTGATCCGGATCTAGCAGATGTGCAACATTGTTTTGCGCTCTTTCGTAGCCCTGCTCCGCCATTATGAGGTAGTGCAAAAGCGCAGTCTCATAATCGCCTTCCTCGTAGGCCAGGTTCGCGGCTCCCCAGGACGACACCAACGGTTCAGCCTTCTCGACTACGCCCTTGTAATACTGGAGGGCCATCCCGCAGCTCTTATCTCGCCCTACGCCGTGGAAGATCAGCTCGGCAAGGTAGTAGTGAGCTTCGATGAGGCCATAGCGGGCCGCCAGCTCGAAGTAGTTGTTGGCGACCCGGACATCCTCAGGACCACCCTGGTCGAGATACAACACTGCGAGTTCCACCTGCGCCGGGGCGTAGTCCTCCGCCGCCGCCTTGAAGAGCTCGGTAGCTAGGGCAATGTTTTTCTGAACGCCGTGACCGTGCAAGAGCATGAGCCCGAGGCCGTGCATGGATGACGCATCCCCAAGACTTCGACCGCGCTCAAACCACATCTTTGCCTTTTCGTAGCTCTGCTCTAGACCCTCGCCACGTAGGTACATGCGACCGATGTAGCCGGCGGCCCTGGCTACGATCCTCTCACTCCCTGCCTTGTAATTCTCAAGGACACGGCCGTCCTTCTTCCAATAACGCTTAGCGACTATGAAGAAGTACTTCTTCGCCAGTTCCATATTTCGCTCTTGCCGCCTCTGACCCTCGTAGTAAATCCTTCCCAAGTCGAGTGACGACTGCGAATCGCCCTTCTGCGAAAGAAGATCGAGATACTCGATAACATCGTCAATGGCGGCATTCGAATGAGAATGAAGGTTGATCTTAATAGCGTTGAGTCCGGAGCTTGCGGCGCTAGCACCTCGACCATACGCACCACCATTGTCATCCGCGATCCGCCACGATTCCTGAACCCAGGACATGCCGCCGGGCGGGCCGGACCGGAACCAGCCCACGGCCTTATCGGCGACCCTCTTGTAATACTTGGCGGCGAGTTCGCAGTTCTTTGGCGTGCCGATGGCAGCATGATGGCGGAAGCCGAGAGCCATCTCGGCTCTCGTGTCACCCCGCGCCGCGGCGAAGGTGTAGTAGAGCATCGCCTTGGCCTGGTTTCTGGGGACGACGTTGCCGATACCAGTGGAATAATAGAACCCGAGCATGAATTGGGCTGTGGTATTTCCGTGAACGGTCGCGAGCTTGTCGTAATAGGAAAAGGCGGTGCTGAGATCGCGTGGGTGGGAGTAGTTTCGATAGAAGTTCATCTCGGCGAGGATATAGAGGGCGTCGGAATTGTTTTGCTGACTGGCTTGTTGGAGGAGCTCGACAGCATCGTGGAGAGGGCCGCGCGTGACGATCGGTGAGGCTTGGGGTGCGGCGGGGACATTCCAAGTAAATAGGGACTTGATGGTGAAGTCAAATAGCTGGCCTACTAGGCCGGAGGATCGGCGTCGTCGGCGGTGCTGGGTATCCGGGATTTTCCTAAGATGGGCTAAAGCTTCATCAACGAGGTCGGCACCTGTGAGGAAACGGGGGTTAGTGAGCGGATACATTGGTGTTGAAGCGTAAGCTTCGGGGCGACCGTTTGTAGTCCCCGTACCTGGCTGCCGGATCGGCGGAGTAGCCTCTTCGACATCCCATTCGAATTGCGCGTGCCGATTATGGCGGTCGTTACTCGTCGGGTCAACCGGTTCAGGGCTCCTCTCCTCAGATAAAACTTGCTGGTCGTGAGATCCGAGCACTGCAACTGCCTGCAAAAGCACTATCCAGGGAACAAGTCAGTAAAGGTATTGACGGGTAGTCGTCGCGTGAGCTCTGTGGTAGGCGTCGAAAGCGACAGAAGAGAGGATCGTGAGCTTACGGAGCAAGACGAGCGAACGCCTCATGGCTGGCAGAAACTGTGGTTGTTTAGTTGAAATGTTAGAATCATCCTCGGTTCGATAATGCTATTTGAGGAAAGGTTGGCTGGCGAAGGTGGGTGATAATACGACGACAATGGACCTTGGTCAATGCAATGCAAGGTGTCATATTGTGAAGATGACAGAGCTAGAGCTCGATGACGATTAGTCATCAACATTTCTTCCAGCTTCAACAAGAAGTCACCCACGTCTTGATTTCAATGGAGCTTGGTTTGACTTACTCCGAGTTAGAGCAGTGGAACACGACTCTATTAATACTCTCTTGCCCAAGCTCTCATCGGAACTCATGTGCACTCTAAGTTGGAGGTACGAATTCAAAGAGGGCATCTACGCTCGCTGATAACCTGAGAGTCATTCTCGAGCCCCACTGCGAGCGTTGGTCTTGGCACACACTTGGACAATGGACCGGATCAGGTGCGCACATTCGGCATACGCCAATCGAGAAGCAAGTGCCAATGGCAGCAATCAATAATTCGTCGGTGTTGTTTCCTCTCTCCTACAGAGAATCCGCACCCATGGGGTTCTTGAAGGCGTTTTGCTCTCCACTGTCAATGGTTGTGTTCCATCAGGCCTTCCCGGAAGTGCGTCCTGGTGAGAGCAGAGTAGACGCAATGAAATGATAAATACAACAAATCCGGAGGCGGAACAGTAGCAGACCAAGCTAATTTCGTAGGGGCGGATGTATAATAGCCTATTAGGTCTAGACCTTGCTGTTGTGGATGATAATGGCAACAACTGGGTTCCTCGTGTGAACTGACTGATCAAAGCCGGGGCAGAATTAAACTTCTCGTTGAAGGATAACGGTAGGGACCCGACCATTTCCCCCTAGAAATCGATAGTCAACGTAACGCATTCAGCTTATTATAACCAGGGCCATATTTAACACTAGAATGCCAACCTGAAATATGCTAATCTGCGCCCTAGTGAACGCCAAGATAAAGGCAAAGATGCGCGCTTCCGGCGAGGATGTGGGCAGTTCCATGACCGGTCGCAACCTCATCTGGAGTGCAGTCGCCAGGAGTGCAATCGCCGGGGATGCTGGTCCGGGCTTCGTCCACGACCCGCTTGGAGCATCAGCATGAAATCTTGGAGCGGATTGCCTGACTCTAGTGCATCCGAGTAGAGCCTGTACGTGGGTGAGTGATGAAGGACTCAATAATTAGTTCATGGACTGGATCTCGGGCGGGATTACTTCGTATACATATATATTCTCGGCTACAATATCTAGTATTGTTCTGCTCTATGTTCAGCCATCCTCACGTTTCCACTTGGAGAGAAACTTGGACATGACCTTGAGGAGTCGAGTGCCAAGTATCGGCAGTTTATATCCCCATTGTGTGGCAATGCGAGCAATTCAAATGTTTGGAGGGTCTCTGGGATCCACCTGCCTGGTAAACTACTGGTCGTAGCACAGTGCCTAGCGCCTTCTGAGCTGAACGACAGGAGTTCAATTGTTGAACTCTCGTGCGCAAAAAGTCGCCAACGAATTGAAATCATTGGACCCTTGCAGAGTCTATGTAGAGTCCAGACCCTGCGAATCGCAACACCAGCTCCAGGAGCCCAAAATTTGTTCCCAACCAAGACTGTTCCAGTTCTAGTCACACGACCCATTCTTCCATCGTGATCGCCTCCGGATATAACCTATCTAATTTACGTTATTCTCCCTCTGTCTCTCCGAGCGAACGATCCCTTCAATCTCCAGTTCTTCGTGCGCGAACCATCAAATCTTCCTCCCTCAGTTGCGACTAGGTTAAAGTGGCGACGAAGAAGAGACATTGCGATTGATCTTATTCGCCTCAAGCGGCGGTTCTGCTCAATTAACCCAGACAACTCCGGCCTCCCATGGCCGAATGGCTTCCGCGATAGAGCAGCGGCAAACGGCGGGCGTTGAATCCAGCGAGGAGAGCAATTCAAGACGAGCGAAACATACGTCACCAAGAAGCACAGACTTCGTTGTCGATCACAACCAAAGTTTGGGCGGTAGGACATACGCAAACGGAAGTCCGAGGCGGAATGAAGATGATGGTGTGGACCAACAAGGCGTCGCGTCGCCGGTAGCCTCGCCGCCTTACTGGCTCATCCATCACCCGCACCATTCCATGAGCGCTTCCGTCGAGTCGCTGTTCGAGAATGGTGGTCACATAACAATGAGGGATAACGAGTCGGAGGATTGGGGCGGCCGCAACAGCGCTTGCTGGGCGCGGAGTGTTGAGATACCCAACTATGTGGTTGTCAACGGCAGCGCGACAAATATTGGCGCCTTTGTGGTTTTCAATATCAGAGTGGAAACCCAGAATGTTAGTTCAAACACCAATGCCGATCTATCCGAGTCTGCTGCGAAGGGGACACACCGGACAGACAGCAAGAGGGTCTTGGCGACGTGCTTTGATGGGCTAATCGTCAGTTTTGCATACAGGGGAGCCACATGAATATCCGCAAGCGGTATTCTGAATTCGACGATTTACGGCGAAAATTGATCCAGACATTCCCCGGCTTTGACGCGGCAGTTCCACCCCTGCCGCCGAAGAGCGTTATTTCAAAGTTTCGGAGGCCGTTCCTCGAGAAAAGGAGGTCAGCCCTTCAATATTTCCTCAAGTAAGTGGCCCCTTTCGAGCGCTTGGCGCTAGTGGACATTGGGGGTGTTCCGCTCCAAAAGTTCTTGTTACTATCATGACATGAAATTTCCTTCTCGGCGATATTGGCTCCCTCCCTAGAGCTGACACAAAACCACAGTTGCATATTGTTGAACCCAGAGTTCTCTGCGTCGCCAGTCCTCAAGGAGTTTCTATTTGCATAGCTTCAACCGTACATGCATCTTCGCTTCTGTACATATCGGTCTTACCCTATATTATCTTGGGTTCTTGAGAGAACTTTTGAGCGTTCGATCAGCCTGACACGACGCTGGTGACGATTAATGATACTAATATATAGATGGGAGCACTTATATTCACGCTCCAGATCATTTTACTGGTGTCATCCGCATTAGAAGTGACCTGTAAGACGTAGATCTCACTCCACCAGTCCACGGGCATCAGAATACCCTCCGCCGCATGGTCTTTTAAAATGTTACGTCTCGGGGGAGACATGGTCACGGCGCGCATTGCTAGTGGCGGCTCGACCTGCGGTGAACCCAGCCGCACGACCATACTTGCCCGGATCGTTCGATTGCGACAACACAATGCATTTCCCTGTGAATCCGGCCAACGTACGCATTCCCCGAGCCTCTTCCATTACGCTCTCAGGCGGTGTCGATGCCGTGATGTTGATGAGGCTGGTTTGTAGACAAGTATGCTTCTTGTACAAAAATAAATTGTTGTGTGAAAGGATTAACATGCGTGGATCTGATCGACCCCGAGCGGATATTCTTAGGTGAGTGCTTGAACCGTTAGTGGGCCTTTTTGGTGGTAAGGCTTGGTTCTTCTGCAAGGAGCCGGGTCTTCGGCATCCAAGCAACGCGAAGCCCAACGAACGGGGATGAGCTGGCTTCCGTCCTTGCGTTTTCGTTGGCGGGGGCAGATCTAGGCGCAGAGCATACTGGATTGCGCAGCGTGTGGCTCATCGCCTGTGACCCTGACCACCCCTCCATGTTGCCGCGGCTGGAACCCCCCGGTCTCGAAGAGTGCTTGAATAGCACTGGATGATGGATTGATTCGTTGCGGCTCTTTCGGGCGGGCTATAAGAAATCTTAGATTCCCGTTGCCATGTCCCTTATTTTTGTGCTTAATCAGAAATGTGAGACCGAATAATCTGATGATATTTGTTTCAAGATTTATTGTTCCTGTTCCTCATTACCGCAAGAAGCAATGTCCGCGATGTCTAGCATCAGCCCTACAGCAAACCCGGAAGAAGCGGCAACCCAGTGTCAGCGCCGCATTCAACCATCGACGCACACACTGTCCAATAAGTCCATCGGCGCCGCCGACTCTGGAAGCATTGACGTCACCCCGCTCGCCCAAGTCGACGTCGACCACGACAATAAATCACGCCCGGGCTACTTGGAGTCCTTAATTCCTCCAACCGCCTCCGAGTTCGAAAAGATTTCTCACATTCAAGAAGAGCGCGAGCTCGAACATCGCCGCCAGAGGAAAGAATTACACAGGTGGAGCCTGGGACGCGCGTCGACGCAGGGTTCATCTCTTTGGTCTATGCCCACTCTGGTGGATCACGTTAGCACGGCGACCAGCGCACAGGACGATAGAATGACGGAGGAAGTTGTGGGAAATTCCCAGTCGCGGGAGGAGGAGGAGGCCGCTGCTAAGCTTATCCAGAGAACCTATCGAGGTTATCGCACAAGGAGAGAACTGGAGGGGATTAATTTGAACGCTTCAGCGAGGTGGGTTTCCGCCGTTCAAGATGCGCGGTGGAGGGAAGCGACGAGACCGCGGTCAAGAATTGGTCCGACGTCTGAAGATGGTCGGCCTATGTCTTCCGCGAGCCTGGATGGCGTTCCAGACTCTGCGAAGGGGCACTGGAAGAAGGCGGCGGCCGTGATGCGACGAGCGGGTCAGGACATTGACCCCGAATCGGACAGCGATTCATCTTCTTCCTCGTCCTCGTCCTCTTCATCCTCTTCATCCTCGTCTGGTGCATCCAAACGTCGGAAGAAGAACAAGGAAAAAATCAAGGAGGGGAAATATACACGCATGATGGCGCTCCAGTACTTCTTGGAAATGGTCGACCAAAAGCATCGCTACGGAACCAATCTGAAAGTCTATCACGAATACTGGCTCCAGGCCGATACCCACGAAAACTTCTTCCACTGGCTGGACCACGGCGACGGCAAAAACCTCGATCTTGCCGCCTGCCCGCGCGACCGTCTCGAGCGCGAGCGCGTGCGCTACTTGTCGCGAGAGGAGCGACAGTATTACCTCGTTGAGATTGACAAGGACGGGCGGCTCTGCTGGGCCAAGAACGGGAAGCGGATCGATACGACGACCGAGTACAGAGACAGCATTTACGGCATCGTGCCCCTCGATGACCCCACACCGAGCTTCAACCCCGACTCCGTAGAACCGCCCGTCGCCCTGGACTCGTCCGAAGAATCGGCCGAAGAAGCAGACCGAGCGGCCAAGTACGCCACTCCGGAGTTTGACAAGGCCAAAGGACATAAGAAATTCGCCCATCTGTCCACCACGACCATCACGAACAAGCTCTTGCGTAAGACGGTTCGCAAGAACACGTGGATCTTCGTCGCCGACGGCCATTTCCGACTCTACGTCGGGATCAAGGACTCCGGCAGTTTCCAACACTCCTCCTTCCTGCAAGGCAGCCGTATCCGCGCAGCCGGTCTTATTAAGATTAAAGATGGCAGGCTGAGCGCACTGAGTCCCCTCAGCGGACATTATCGCCCGCCCGCGTCCAATTTCCGCACTTTTCTCAAGAATCTCAAGGAGTCGGGTGTTGACATGAGTCACGTATCGATTTCCAAGTCATATATGATTCTTTCCGGTCTGGAGATGTACACCAAGACGAGCGCCAAGGGCAAGAAGATGATGCGAAAGTTACTGCACCGCAAGGACCAAATCGTCGACCCCGCCGGGACGGCTGAAAAGGACGAGGCTCAGAAGGACCATAGCAAGAGCGCGCGGAGAGAGCACGAAGTGCTGGAAGAAGAGAAGCGGGAGAAGGAGAAGGAGAAGGAGAAGGAGCATGAGGTCGAGAATGCAGAGTCGGCAGGGAGGCGATCTAGTTTAATCTCGTTGACAAGGAAGCTGCATCTTTCACATGGGAAGAGCGAAGTTGAGGGACACAAGGAGATTGAGGAGGTCAAGCACGAAACTACGAAGCCAGTTACTAAAGTCTAATTTTGCATTTCATGTACTTACACGCCATACGAAATAATGGGTCCGAGTTTGGTAGCGAACACGCGCAGCTACAGGCAAGGTGTCGGAGGGATTTTAATAAGGCATTCTGAATTTGACTTATACGCTTGGGCGCTCGGTCGGCCATTGCGCATTGCGGGCGAAGTAGCATCTATGTAGAACCATGAGCAATACGCTCTCAGCGTCGTATCACACATGTTATCAGAGACGCGGATCCCCAGCGGCCAAGAGAGAAGGTTGAATCCGTAACCTGCAATCTCGCAAATTGATCTATCAGTAGTTGATTTGTACAAATGAGCAACCCCCCTTCCCAAACGCAATGCCATTCCAGGTTTTTGTGTCCTGAGCCGCCCCCTCCAAACTCAGCCTACATCAGCCCCAATTGGTTCTACATGGCCCCTAACACATGGTGTATGATTTCCCAAGCAGAAACCCACAATTAAAAAGCCCCATCATCTTTTCTCCTTCTCCCCATCTCCCAAGTTTTTTCTTTTCAGTCCAACAGCTTACGCCTTCCACACCCTCTTAATGGCCTCGGTAACACCGACATCGTTCGTCTCAAACTCGTAGAGACCGACACCGGCGAGGAGGGTGGCGGCACCGAGGGTGTAGTTGACGGCCTTGCGGGACTTAGGGAACTGCCTCGAGGGGACGTAGTCGGCAATGATGTTCTGGAAACCGAGGTGGCTGTGAACGAGGATGGTGGCGCAGAGGAGGGCATCGAGGCCGGGGTTGAGAGAGCCGCTGGCGAAGGGGGTGACGCAGAGGGGGACGAGGCCGAGGGCGAGGAGGCGGTCGAAGGTCCAGTGGTAGGAGCCGTGGGCCGGGTCACCGTCACGGAACGAGGTGGGATCGTTTACTGTGATGATTTAGTGTTAGATGAGCTTGAGTTCGCATCATAGGTCCGATTGCAATCGGCGTCTGTTTCATTTCTTATTCTTCGCATTCGTACCTGTCTTCTTGACGACCTCTGTAAATCACATCATATGTTAGCCAACCTGCGCGAATTCAGTCCATTGAGTCCATTGGGGTCGGAACTAGACCCCGGACAATAGGGAAGAACATACGAGGGCCGGGAGGAAGGAGATCCCTCCTGCTAGTAGTGTGGAAAGAAGCAACCCTGAGAGCGGCATTCTGCTGAAGAGCCGACTGGCGGAGGGTGGAAGCAAGTGGCCGGTAGGCGCGGGTCGCGAGAGAAGCCATGACGACGGTATTATCTGCGAAAAAAGGTGGGATTCAATTCAATTGATTGACTCGGCCTTAGCTGTCTTTTTGCAGAGGGCTCACTACACGGGCTGCTGTTGGGAAGGAGCTCGAATTGGGAGGGAGACAAAGGAAAGCAACAGTGGTTCTCGAGAGGAAGTTGGAATGACTGACGAACTTGGTGCTTCTCGGAATCTTTGAATGGACGGATTGCCGAGGATGTGGAGTGTGGGTGTAATTGGAAGGTTCGTTATTGGCTGGGAGAGACGGGTTCGCTGACTTAGCCTTGAATACAAGGCGCCAAGACGGGAAAGTCTGGAATCTCAAAAGTCACAAAACGCACGTGATTGCGTGAGAATGTCGTGTGAGGTGACTTTTTGCTTGCCAGCTGTTAACACTAGCCAGAAATTGTTAAAAATTTCGAGTCACCTTCCTCACAGGAATTGAAGCTTCCAAAGAAGCTCCAAGACGACCTCAGCGCGATCCTGCCGAAGGAAGCCAGACATAGATCTGGTGACAATGTCAAGTCGGCACATATAATTTAACAATCCGATTACATGCGACGCTTCGAATTGGTCTAATTCCGTTGCACATTCTCCCAGCCAACAATGGCGCCAAGACCGCTTCCTTCGCTAGCTCTCTCAAGGGGACTTAGATCCCTTCGAGGAGTCTCCCACAACGGAGGCCGAGTATACACGCCAGCCTACCTACAGATACGCGGAATCTCCGAGTCATGGAAGGAAAAGGTGGCAGCAGCTGAGGAGGAGTGGGCTCTGCGGGCGGACGACATCCGCGCGGGACGGCGCCAACATGTGTGGGATCTCTTTAACGAGCGAGGTTTCATCAAGGACGTCGCGGGGTATGTTTTCTTCTTCCGCGGGCCCATTGTCCGCCATGCCTTGTTTCAAACCCTTTTAATACCTAACACTCGATATATAGGCGACCGGAGCTCATCAAGGAGCTGATCCTCAAGAAGCGCATCGGCACCTACGTCGGCATCGACCCTACCGCCGAGTCCCTCCACATCGGCCACCTCCTCCCCCTAATGCCCCTCTTCTGGCTCTACTTCAACGGCATGCCCACAACGACACTCATCGGCGGCGCGACGGCGAGGGTGGGTGACCCGAGCGGGCGGCTGCAGAGCCGTGAGATTATGTCCAATGCCGACGTCGCCAAGAACATCACCAAGATCCATTACCAGCTCAAGAGGATCTGGGCCAATGTTGAGTCGATTGGCAGGAAATACGGTCACAACGGCGAATGGGCGGGGCGTCCTCACTTGAGGAATAATAACATGTGGCTGAACGCTCTTCCTCTGTACGAGTTTTTAAAGAGGCTTGGAAACCATATCAGGATAGGGCCCATGTTGGGCCGAGAAACGTGAGTTGCCTGGAGGGTTGGGATTTGCCATCTCGCCTCCCTGGATATTAGTATATTAGTTGCTAACGCCGGAGCAGTGTCAAGAGGAAGATGACGGAAGGAGACGGCATGTCCTTTGCCGAATTTACCTATCCTTTGCTGCAAGGGTGGGATTTCTGGCACATGTACTCCAAGAACGGTGTTCAGATGCAAGTTGGCGGCTCCGACCAGTATGGAAACATCGTCTCCGGTATCGAGATTGTGAAGACTGTTCGCGATACAGAGCCCGCGGAGCACTTTAAGATCAGCAACGACTGGACTAGCGACCCCATCGGCTTCACCGTTCCCCTCCTCACCGACTCGTCCGGCGCCAAGTTTGGCAAGAGTGCTGGCAACGCCGTCTGGCTCGACCATTCTTTGACGTCTCCCTTCGATTTGTACGGATACTTCGTCCGCCGCCCCGACGAGGACGTCGAGAATCTCCTGAAACTCTTCACTTTCCTTCCCCTCGCCGATATTCAGAGGTTGATGACGCTCCATGCCGAGGACGTGCCGCGCCGGATAGCTCAGCACGTCTTGGCTTTCGAAGTCACCTCCCTCGTGCACGGCCCCGAAGTTGCGCTACGAGAGCAGATGCAGCACCAGCTCATGTTCGGCAAGGCTCCTATTGAACTACCCGAGGGCATGGTCACGGCCGCCAAGGGCGTCAAGCCAGCGTCGTTCGCCCCCGCGGACGGCCTACGCACGACCAGCAACGAGGCTACCCAGGAAACTATTAAGCTTCCCGAATCCCTCATCACCGGAAAGTCGATCGCTCGCATCCTATACGCGTGCGGTCTGGCCAGCTCCGCTAGTGACGGTACCCGCCTCGTCCAAGGAGGCGGCGCCTACGTAGCCGCTTCTCCCGGCCCCGACAAGAAGAAGCTCATCCCCGGTAGCCTTGACTGGACTCCCGTAAAGACTTGGTTCCCCTCGGATACGGCCCGCTTCCTCATCGACGACCGCCTACTGATCCTCCGAAAGGGAAAATACAACGTGCGCATCATCGAGGTGATAAGCGACGAGGAGTGGAAGGAGTCGGGTATGACGTACCCCGGCGAGCCGTACACCGGTAAGCTGAGGCAGGTTCTCAAGGCAATGAAGGAGGAGAAGGCATCTGGAAAGAATGCCGTGGAGGAAGAGGTGGATGCTCTCGAGGGGGAGACGGATGCGACGCGGCCCCCGCTTCGGACGGTCCCCAATAATCCGGATATCCACTTCCCTTCGGGTCCGCGGAAAGGCGGCAAGTCCGGCTGATCGACCGAAGATGTGACCGATATACCTTTTTGTGTACCAAGTCTGTATATTCTCCGTTTGTATCATAGAATCTCTCACTCAAGTTCTTGCGGGAAACATTTGTGTAAGATAGCAGCGCATAGAGACTGGCTAGCGGGATAGCATGTAGAATAAAAAAAGAATATTATCATTCCCAGTGACTTATTTATACCTTTGACCTTACTTTCTCTTCGCATTATGCCTTCACCCCTTTCACCTGTAAAACACCGTCAGATCCCCCACAGGCAGAGGGAGCGACTTCAACTTCTCCGTAATCTCCTCATCCGTCAAGTTCAACTCGGTAATAATCTGATCAAAGCAATGATTCCCATCCGTATACTTCTGCAGCGCATCGCCACCGGGCCTAGGCGCTGATTGCCCCGTGGCCAAAGCGGCGATATACTGCTTAGAGACGACGTACTTGTGCACCCTGTACAAACAGCCCTTGATGACGCCGAACTGAACGAAGCGCCTCACATCAAGATAGCGCAGCACATCCAAACCGGCATCCCGATGGCTTTTCAGCCACTCTATGACGGACTTCCCAACACAAAAGGACGTCATGAGCCTGATGAGGTGGAAATTACTCAGCCGCTGCCTCGAATGGATACAAGCATAAGCAGCGCACTCTTCAACCATGCCGTCAAGGTTCGCGACGAAGTCCGCGATGCCAGGCCGTGGCGCGTAGCACGACGAGAAGAAGAACATGTCGAGGAGAAGAATAGTGTCGTAGTAGAGGAGGTGGCGGAGGGCGGTTTTGGCGAGGTCGAGGGAGACGTCGGCTAGGTAGGCGATGCGGCGGACGTCGGAGGCGCCGTCGATGTGGGTGATTACTTTTTGCATGGTGAGGTCCCAGGTCGGGTCGACGATGTCGGAGAGTTTCATTTTGGCGACGGGGACGTGCCAGCCTTTTACTTCGGCGGGTTGTTTGTAGTGAGGGAAGAGCTTCATGTTGATGGTGTTGGCGTCATCTAGATGGTCATTAGAACCGACCAGTCAAGGGAGAACAAAGATTTCCCATCGCCCACCGTTTTCAGAAAGAAAACTAAATGAAGAAATAAAAGCGGAAAAAAAGAGACGAAAAGAAAGAGCCAGTCTTGATACTCACCCACGGGAATCATGCACTCCCCATAATTATTCAAATCCTCCCTCACAATCTCCAACAACCCCTCCACGCTCCTCCTCTTCTCCGTCTCAATAACCGCCCATCCATTCTCCCCCTCGACCTCCTGTCCGCTCAAATACCCATCCTGCACCTCCATCTCGGCAAAGGTCACAGCCAACCTCCTCACGACCCTCTCGTATGGCACGCGGTCCACATCGGCCTCGAGCACGACGCCGAAGTTGAAGATGAACTCGTTGCGCACGTACTTGTCGTGCGCGATCAGGACCGGGTAGCCCAGGATGGTGTATTTGCCGTCCGGGTCGGTGGCAGTTACGAGGCGGTTGACGAAGGACTTGCGCGGGATGATGTAGGCTTGCAGGATGTCGAAGTCGAGAAGGGAGGTTTTGGCTGTGCCGATGAGGCCGGCGGGGGATTGGGCGACGATGCGGGGGCCTTTGGGGGGATGTGGAGTTAGTCATGTGAAATGAATCTAGATGAATCTAGAGATGGGAGGGAGGTATGAGAGGGATTGATGAGGATTAAAAGGCTTGTGAGAATGAGCGACGGTCTTGGTGATGCTGAGGATGGATATGATGAATTAAGGTGATGTGAAGATGTGAAATGTGAGACGTACCCTCCTTGGGGAAGAACCTTGCGTAAAATATCCCTTGGATCATGACGGCTACGTGTCCATCAATTCAGACTCGAGCCTTGGGTTTGTTGCCAGTCGGGCGAGTCAATGGCCGAATTAAAGATGAAGTAGAATGCGCAAGATGAGTTCGACAAGGCTCAGTCGAGTAAAGTGTTAAGCGAAACTGAAGGTAAAGGAACAAACACCAGAGCTTCCCACGCAAACTCAACTCATATAGATCTACCACCACTCACTAAGAGCGAGCTTATCACAAAGTCCCAATAAATCTAATAAAATCAATCATAGTAACAATCAATTAATAAAAGTTCGAGTAAAATTATTGAAAAAAGTACTTCATATATTTTTGATATCCCAAGTACTTCGTAAAATCAAACTTACTTCGACTAACCCAAAAAGAGACCACATTCTCACCTCTCTTGAAAGGGCTGGGTTTCCTGGATAGCCGACTTTATGGATGGGAATCCCACCTCATTGCATCAACCGAACCAGGCTACATTTCATTACCTAACACGTCAAGCTTCCGCTTACCTATTGGGAGCCATGGTGCTATTGCCTCTTAAATAATAAGTACGAGCGCGTATTGGACGCGGAAGAGTTGCTCCTGCCGTTGCCGCACTTCCCTAGAGATGATGAAGGGTGGTGCGTGGTGTGTGGCGGGTGCGTGATGATGGGCCATCACCAGGTGGAAGGGAAAAGGCTCTCGACAACTTCTCCTGAGTCTGAGTCTAGGACTGGTAGACACACAGAGACCGATTCCAACACTGAAACGACCGACGAGTATCCAAGGCCATACGTCTCCTCTCGTCATGCTATGTATGCCCTCTTAACCTTCCACCATCCCTGCATCCCCTCACTCCCGATCCCTCACCCTGGGAGATGGGAGATGTCTCGCATACCTTAGCCGGGGGACATGATCGAGCAAGAGATAAGAAAGTAGGAGATATGATACATGATAGACGGCACGCGACACGCGACAAACAACACACGTAGCCTTGAAAGTGAATCGGGTTTATTTTCACGGCATCCTATGAGAAACAATCGCAGTGGGCGTTATGTTTTCAACGAACCCACGGCCCGCTCCGCGGCGTTCATCCATCCCTCGCCCGCATTTGAGAACTGACTTATGTGTGCGTGTGAATAATAGGGAACCCTTCCCTCGTTCCTCGCTCATCCCTTCGTAATCGCTTATTAGTTCCTCTGGATGGAAAGAAAAAAAAATGAGAAGGAGAAGAAATGAATCGTGCTAAAATCCTCCCCGCCAATCTGTATCTGCGAATCCTCAACTACCGCCCAGTAGATGCTCGATAGCACCCTGCACACTTCCACCGCTACGGCGCAAAGCAGCCACATTTCGATCGAAATCGTAGAAGCCCATGTCGTTTAGCTGGCGAAGCTGCTCGGCATATCGCTCCTCGGGAGGACGAGTATCGGCGGGGGCAGAGGGGGGTGGCGTTCCAAGACTTCGAAGAAAGTCCTGGAGGAGAGATCGTTCAACAGGGTTCATGGTGGTAGCTGCGCTACCAGGGGCGAAATCGGGTCCGAGGAATTGAAGGAAAGGGTTCGCCGCCGCTTGACCGGCGCCGGCTCCAGCACCAGCACCAGCACCAGCGCCAGCACCAGCGCCAGCGGGGGTGCCTTGGTTGGCGTTCTGCGCTCCGGTCGCTGGGGCGCCTGGGGCACCAGGGAAGGGCATGAACATGAAAGGCGAGAAAGGGTTCGGGGCGTTGTTGGCACCAGGGGCGGCACCTCCTGGCTGAGCTCCAGAGGCGGGCGCACCAGCAGGGGTATTGTCGGTAGCGCCGGGAGCGGGGAAAGAAGGAAGGCCACCTCCTCCTTGCATCTGACTCGCCATTCTTATCATATCAGGGTTCGTCATCATCTGTCGCATGAAGGGAGACTGAAGCATCTCGCGCGCATTGGGAAGGTTTCGTAGGGTGGGGTTAGACTGAATGAGCATGTTGATGAAGTCGGGGTTGTCGAGGGCGGCGTTCATGGATTGCTGGACGGCAGGGTCGGCCATCATCCGCGCAATCTCGTCGGTGCTGGGGGGAGCGCCCATCTGTGAGGGGAAGTAAAGTTAGCGCGCAACGAGAGAACCGGAACCGAGAACTAGCGCAGGGCTCGGGATTTCATTTTACTTACTCCTCCATCGGCACCAAACATCGACCTGTTAGGCAGAGGAACGTGGCCAGCGAAACGGGCGCCAGTCAAGCCGGCGAGAGGGTTGTTCGCAGTTCCAGCAGCCATGTTTGTGGGCACGCTGGGAACGGCTGGGGCTGTGGAGGAGGACGCGGAAGGGGGAGTGGGATTGCTGGCGGCGCTTTTGACGAGGTGGATGGTGTTGTTCGGCTTGATCTTGTAGGTGCTCAACGCATCGTCGTTCTTCAGGACGCGGCCGGAGTAGATGAGGCGTTGGCGCTCGGCAGGGATGTTCTCGTACTCTTCAGTGGAGAGCTTCGTCTTGAGCTCGAGGACGGTGGCTGTCTCAGGCATGGTGATGGTGTGAACCTTGTCGTTGGAGGACTTCACCTTGAAGGTGACTTCCTGGGGGCTGTCGCCAGCTTCTGCGTTGTCTGCCATTGTTTATTCTCTTTTTAGTCCTTGCAGGTGCAGGATTCCTGGAGAGAAGACAAAAATGAGATATCAATAGCCCTAGCTGGGGAAGAATGTAAGGTCGTGATAAGGATCACGTAGTGATGTTAACAATGAGAGTTGGGGGAGGGTCGAGGGAAAAAGAGATGGTGGCGGCTGTGATGGTGAAGTGGATTGCGATGGTGGCGGGGTGTCTCTTTAGGGGATAGATTGGAAAGGGAAAGTTCAAGTTCCAACGCCTGCAACGTCCGCCCACGTCAAGGGTGCGCGAGGGGTAGTTCGGCACGCCTGAGGCTGAGGCTTTGGGGGGCCGGGCGGGGCTTTCCTCAATGGAAGAAAATGCTAAGACTGGTGGCGAGATGTAATGTAGATTACAGAGAGTTGAGGGAGGGTATGTTGTGTTGGCCTGGGGGAGAAGTCAAGGCAGCCGAGCAGGTGAGGAGAAATTAACTTGGGTGGATGAGCAGAGCACTCGAGCTTCCCGAGATGGAGATGGATCAATGTTGGATGTTGGGTTGGGGCCAGATGGCACCGAGTAAAGTATTACGAAGCAGCAGGCTCTGGATGATTCCACAGCCGATGGTGATGGAGCGATTGATTGCACGGAGCACAACACTAGCGCTTCCTTGTTCTGGGATCAATCTGTATTATGTTCTACACTACACCCTGTAGTGTGGTGTGCTTCGCAGCTTGTGCAGTGAAGGGTGTAGCGTGGTCTTAGCGTGCTGGGGACCAGGTTGGGGTTCCGATTTGATCGCACGGCGCCCCTCGCGTCCAGTTGTCCAGTTTGGACAGATTCACTGCCACAGTAATAGCTACTGCCTAATTCTCTGGCCAGGCTGTTGATGATGATGTACTTGGTACACACTGAGCTACTGTACCTTCTCAAGGCGGGAGGGTCGTGGCTTCGACCTTGGCTGCACCTTCCAGTGGATGTAAGGGCCCGCGAATGCAGCGTAAGAATTGGTAATGGCTTGGATTGGCAACGTACGAAGTGCACAATCTGCATCAATTTGATTGATTTCTTCGTGGAGTGTGGCATTAAACCAAATCCCATGAGATGATCAATCTTGGTAACGACAGTGGGACTTGCGAAATCGCTTTGGATTAAACTAGTTGACGAGTTTATGTTCGATACCCTCAAATCAAATGATGGTCAATATGGCCCCCATCGGCTTCTAGAAAGATCAAGCATGGAAAGGACAATTGGATCAATACCAACCGAATCCATCTGCCGGCAGGCGTAGCTCTGTACTGTTAGTTGTTAGTGAAGGTATCTCGGCACTCTGACAGTCGTGGCTTTTACATCAGAGCTCAGAGCTCAAGCAGTCGACTCTCTTTCCCTACAATGATGTTCGTCTACAGGTCGCGATCCCCCCGTCTACCGATTTTACCTGCAAAGTAAGAGGATTGAACATCTCGTTATATTGTTTGTTATATTGTCTACGTACCACCAGTCTGTGCTATCTTCGTGATGAACGGAAGACATTCAGGATGCCCAGAATATCCACGAGTTGGCCAACCTTCTCATATCCTCAATTCACGGCTCTCATCGTAGCCAGCTTCATCTACATCCATCTCGCAAAGTGTTAAACCGTTTCGCTCACGTGGATCCATTTCAGAAGGACTCCCAACTTACGGAACAGCTCTCCAACGCTTTGCCACTTGTCAATCTCGCGTCTTATTCGTCCTCCTCCGTGGTAAATGCATATATCTCTAGATCTATACCGCGTTATCTCTCGATCTATATCAGGCCGCAGAGTATGGACGCGCATGTCTGACGTGTCACCAAGTTTACACCATTTCGAGTCTGCACAGGAAGTTGAGGTGGAGAATGACACCACAAAGAGGTACAATTCATCAGTAGTCATCTATCTCATAATTATCTTCATAAGTACTTTAACATCAGGCCAAGTCCCCTTCGAATATCTCTGCTTTCTTCCGTGTTCGTTTTCCCCTCCTATGTCCCATCTCAGGATAGTACGAGTTTCCCCCCTTGAAAATTCCTTGAACTCATCCGTCGACCCCATCATCGACTTCATTTCCCTTGGCTGGCCATAAGCTGCGTAAGTTGCTGAAACTTATCCAGAACATCCTTATCCACGTTGACGGCCCATTCCTCCTGGAACTTCTGCTCCCCACCAACCCGCTGCACCAGATCCCCGATCCTGGCCTTGACGAACTCGAACGCGTGCACGCTATACACGGGATCCTTCAGCATCAGCTCGTTCTCCCTCGTGTTCTTGGGACAATGCCACTCCTCCGGCGGCAGCTCCGTGCAAATCAGAGTATCCGTGACATCGCCATCTTGGATATCCGAGATGATGTTGGTCCACATTGTCAGGTAGTCTTGGAGCTTGTTGAGCACAAGGGTTTGCACCGGCTCTCCGAGTTCAAGGAATCGTGTGAGCCCCAAAAGGTAGAGCTTTTGTCGAGCTGCAAAATCCATGGCGGCTAGGTGGGAGAACCATTCACCGATGAGCCAGTTCCACACTGCTTCGAAAGGCCCAAACGACCCAAGCATTTGAGCAAAAGCGTTGGGCTCCGCCAGCGCTAGACGGGATAAAATCGCGAAATAGTCTCCCTCGGTAACCGTGTTGAGCTTGCTGACCCTCCTGTTAGGACCAGTCGTCTGGTGTGCCTCCCATGCATCGTGTAGGCTCTCCAGGATTGATCGAAGAAGTCCAATCTCGATCAAGTCCTGTAGCACCACCGTTACTCCGCTTACGCCTCCGAATTCTGTCGCCGAGCGGATAATGTACTCGATACATTCTGTAGCCTGGCGAACCCTGTCCCGGCTGTGAGACTTTAATAGCTCTCCTAGACCCGCTAACGTAGGTCGTCGGAAGCGGTCTTCTAGAATAGCCTGAGGTGCCATGAGAATATATGACTCGATGAGGTTAAGGGATGCCGATGCAGTTTCCGTCTCGTACTCGAGCAGAGGTATCGCCAACTCGTAAATATTGACCAGCTCTGCCGACAAAGGAGGGTTACTTTGCATGACAACGGAATTCCAGAGGTCGAGCGACTCGTCGATGAGATGTCCGTGGAGACCGGATCCTGGACTCGCTGACTCGGCAATCAGAGGGAGCATGTGGTGTTGATATCTTTGCGATCCCGGCCCCATGGACATAACTAGAGCACTGAAGATGGCAATGACGGCCTGCTTGATCATGAATTCCTCGGTTCCAGACGCCTCCCAGATCTGCGGTAACGCGGACATGAGGAAGTCCCCGAAGTGCGCCGCATGGCTTTCCATTCTCGTCACGAGAAGCCTCATCGTCTCTAGGATTGCCAACTTCGACTCGTCAACGTCAATGGTCGTCACTAATTCAGCCAGCTGCGTCATGACGTCCGTTGCAAACGGTAGGAACTTCTCCACGTCGAAGTCCATTTCATCAACCACCCAGCGAAGTTGTCTAGCCGCCGTGATCCGCACAACCATGTCGTTACACTCATCGTTGGGGTTCATGAAATGTGTAAACAGTTGATAAATGATGGGCCGATTTCTCTCCGTGCTCTCCACCGTGATCCATTGGCTGAGTAGAATGGCAATACGACGACGAAGAACTTTGGCTAGCGGACCCTGCTCTTGCGCATCCCTGACCAATGTTGTCTCAAGAAAACTGTCAAAGTCGATATTCTGTACTCCCTGTCCGCCCGACTCAGACAGCTTGCTCTGGAAATAGGTAGCGAGGTGGGCGGCAGCCAAGCCCATGGCTGTATAGACCGCTTCCTTCGTTGTCAAATCAGCACCGGTATCAGTCGAGGCGTTGAAGTAACCCAGGAGAGGAGGAATTAGGAGATCCTTATAACTTGTTAGGAAGTCGAGGAATAGCTTTTCCGCGCATGGCCGAACCTCGAATTCATAAGCATTTCCCTCGCCCTGTTCACGTTGCTCCCATTCCTCTGGATCTTGTTCCCAGGCATCCAGGTCGGATTTTCGGAACAAAAACAGCCGGGTTATCAGGACGTTGGTGATTTGGGTCACAAATTCATTCGTTAGCCACTGAGTCTTGATCAACTGCACTGCCTTCTCCCGATCCTTTTTCTCCTCATCAGTCCTGTACTTAAACGACTGGAAGGGACGGTGAGCAATCCTGGCGCATGTCCTTAGAAGCGTAAGCGCCATAAGAGTTAGCCGTTCTAGGAGGGGACCTTCCTCTTCGTATTTCGTCTGACCGCCTTGAGTAGTAGTTTGCGAAATACCGGCTGATTTGTCAAACACTTCCGCAAACTTGGTTACAAGGTTCCAATAGGCGTGGATGAGAGGTAGAGAATTGGGAAGAGCTGTGAAGCTTGCGGGGTGTGTCTCGGCCATTTTGACGTGCAGCTTCGAGAACTGCAGCAAGTGCTTGCCAATGAGGTTCCGATACGTCGCTGGGATCGTCTCCTGGCCAATGTAGCCGAAGAAATGGCTGAAGTGAGTCTGGGTTATCGACCAGAAATTCGAAACAGTTTCGTCCTTATAGGGACTTTCGTAGCCGGAAGTAAACAAGCGTCGAAGGATGCGTACGCAAAACAAGCTGTTATGCATCGCAAGCTCAGTAGCCTCCGCATCCACGACGCCCTTTGACAAAGAATCAACCCAGGCAGCCGCCCTTTCCGTGTACATTTCCCCAAGGATATGTGCAAGCTCAGGTGTAATTCCTTGAAGAGCAGTCTGAGAGGTGCGTAACCGGGCGGTGGCCATCTCCTTGACAACCCGCAGAACGAGCTGGAGGGATCCGTGAACCTTGTGTTGGTCTCCGTGCTTGTGAGTCCGTAGAAGGGCGATCAAGCTTGGGAGGGCTTCGGGCCACTGTTTCTGATAGTCGATCCTAACAACCTTGGCTACCGCGAGGGCGTTATGGAGCCCCAGGGCCTTGTTTTCCTCGTCGACAGTACCTTGGAACAATCTCGAGCGAATGACTGCCTTTTCGTCGTCGGTTAACCCTCCTTTCACATGGCTGAACAGCCTCCAGTAGCGGTCTATGCCATTTTTAAGCTGAATGATGGCAAGCAACCGGACTTCGATCGGTAAACTCTTGTTGAGGAATACGGACTGTAGTGTTACAGGTGTTAGTATGCGGTGGGTTCGAAAACATCCAGGGTTGGTTCTATATACTTGCCTGAAGTGAGGAGTAGTAGCCCTGGTGCGACTCCCATGCGGCTAACTGCTGCCCTACCGCCTGCCTTCGGGGAGCCGGTGTGGAGGACGAGGCTGCATCTCGGAGGGCAACATAGAGCTCGTCCGGCGTGAGCGGTTGTGCTTCACCCGGAGCTTCGATAGCAAAGCTCATGGCTGAATTATGGGCAGGAATAGACACCGAAGGACATCGGACAGGCCTTGCAAGGGGTGCGTCTTATGTACAAACCCGCGGAGGATGTGCGGAAGGGACTGGCTTGTTTTAAACCCTGAAAGCTAAACCTCGTATTCAGTCAAGGTACCTTGTCCAGGCAGTGGCAGGCAATCCAGACTTGGCTTGGAGGTCGGCAGAATGTTTGGAGGGGTCATTGGCTTTAGGAAGCGGGGTAGTTTATGCACTTACGATACGTTATTCTTTTATCGGGTTGTAAGATATTACCAGCTGTCAACAGGTGGCAAACTGTGGCGTAGATTTCCTCCTGCAAGCAGGTGGAAGGGAAGTTCGGTGGTTGCCGAGCCTCGGCTCCGCTCACTGACCTCATCGGTTTGCAGGAAACTCAGTCGATGTCCTTATTAGCTTGCCGTCTCCGGCGCTAACTCACAGTTAATTGACCATGATACGAGCAGTCTCAGGCATATTGTTTTCATCCCCAGTTTCTGCATCGTCGCCAGCATGACATCGAACTCGAACAGTTTTGCGGAAGCGCTCAATCGCTTATCCGACCGACAGCGCGAACGAGAACGAACCGCAGCCATCGCACGTCGCGCCAATGCCGAAACCTCGCGATCACGCACTCGCGCCCGCTTCAGCAAACTCCCATATCCTCTCAACCATCTCCCCGTGGCTTGGGACTCATTATCAGACCCGACCGGATCACAACCATCTTTTCGAGTCGGCCAGCTAGATGCTGAGCTTCTTGACGAAGAACTCCTGGATCTTCTTAAGGGGCAGGTCGGGGATGCTCTGAAATACTTCGCCGGTGGGCATCTAAAGGATGACTGGTCGGACGAGATACAATTGGTTCTTCGAGCGATCCTTTTCAAGCTCACGATATGGGACCACGATGCCAGCTACGGAGCGGCGCTACAGAACCTCAAATATACCGATGCAAGGAAGGCAGGCCCCGTCCTCTCCCCGCCGACTAGATGGCAGAAGAGCCTGTACGGGCTGTTTACGGTGACGGGGAGATATGCTTGGTCCAAGTGGGAAGACTGGCTGGTGAACCAGGACGATGGTTATAACGAACCCGATCCTAGGGTACAACGGCTTTCCAAGGTCACGTCTGCGCTGTCAACCACATACTCGATGGCGGCGTTAACTTCCTTCCTCGTATTCTTGGTCCAAGGCCGATATAGGACTCTCTTGGACCGAATCTTGAGGATGCGCCTCGAACCACCGACGAGCCAGGTGAGCAGAGAGCTCTCGTTCGAATACCAGAATCGCCAGCTCGTGTGGCATGCATTCACCGAGTTCTTGCTCTTTATCCTCCCTCTTATTGGTATCAACCGCTGGAGGCGGTGGCTTACCAGGACCTGGCGAAAGACGAGGGCAATTATCCGCTCTGGAGGCGATGTCGAGACTACCATGGCCAGCGGGGAGCTTTCATTCTTGCCTGAGCGGACGTGCGCTATCTGCTATCAAGATCAGAACGCTGCGGCGACCTCTGAAGCGGAAGTTTTAGCTGCCGCGACGTCGAGCGGAGTGATCGGGTCTGCGCAAACAGATATCACTAATCCATACGAAACTATTCCTTGTGGCTGCATCTATTGCTTCGTTTGCATAGCTACGAGATTGGAGAGGGAGGAGGGCGAGGGCTGGACCTGCCTCCGTTGCGGTGAGACTGTTAAGGCCTGTAAGCCATGGAACGGGGATGTCCTCGAACCGGCTAAGCCCGCGGCGAAGACGGTGGCATTCTCAGATGATCTGCAAGATGTCAGACTGCTGGAGTCGGTTGATGAAATACTCCCATTGCCTTCTTCTATATCTTCTCTGTCGTCACCGTCCTTGTCTGGAGAAGAATATGAGGAGGATGAAGGAGAGGTTGACGAGGCGGAGGAGGAGGACGCCGCAGAAGAAGCGTTGGATTTGTCCGATTTTGATGATGAATAGCGACCGGAAGATCGGACTCGAAACACTGTCTCGCGGAGTTAGAAATTAGCAGCACCGATAAAGTTTAGACAGGAACTGGGCGTTTGGGAGATCGAGGGATAATGGGTGTGCCATTGAGTTTGGTAGTGTATTATACAGTTCGATATAGAAGCGAAGGGTGCCTGGGCTTATTACAAGCATTCAATCAAAAGTTATCATCGCATCCACTAGACCCTATTCCTTGGTGGAATGCCTGCTCAAACTTGATAACCATTGAACATCTCATTCTAACCCTCGTGGCTCTGACAACTTATGCCCAAGAGACCAGCTGTGGAACATCATCGATCAGCCGACCCTGTTCAGGTGCCTCGATTCAAATTTTTTGATCGATTGACGTTCCCCGCCATTAACTCCATCTTGCGTGATCTTGCCATGGGTCAGCTCCCCTGGTTGGCCTTGATTGATTGACATGGGTCAGAATTAGGCAGTTTGGGGTTCTGTAAACGGAAATTTTAGTGGGGACTGGTTCCCCTCCAGGGTCCCTTCCGCGCTAAATCGGGAACAATCTCATCACGACCAAGATTGCAGGAAACGAAACGCGATAACGGAGCTGAAGACTGTCCCGATTTAACGTCAACAATCCTCATGGTCAACCCGCGTAAATCGACCACCCCGAAGCCACCACGTCTCCTTCCCCTTCAATAGCACCTCCGCTCATACAACCCGCATTCGACAAGATATTGACGGGTCCGCGAGTCGACGGAGATACGATCCAGCCAGCCAGGCCACGCTCGACGGCACAACCCCGCCGGTCCCCATGACGTCGTGGTCGCCGACCGTAGCAGCCGCAGCAGCCGCGAGTGGGAAATGCCCAGCTTCTTCCAGTTCACACAGGGCACCGAATCCCGCGCTCGCTTCAATCCCGACAGCTCGCCTCTACTAGGGCGGTTCCGCGCCGTCCCTCCGCGCCCCGGTCTCGGCAGGAACAGATCCACGGGAAACCAGCCGGGACCGTTCTCCTCCCTCCGAGGGAGCGTGCACGTCGGATATGGGTCGATATTGGCGGCGGCTGGACTTGGGGTTGGGGATGACTCGGATTCGGACTCGGACTTTGAGGATGAGCTCGCCGCCTTGGAGGGCGTAGGCCCAGTGAGGCGATTGTGGAGGAGGAATGTGAGGAAGGTGTTTGATCTCTGGGTCGAGCCGAAGCAGACGGCTGTGAAGAGGGTTGTGGATCATTGGTGGGGCCGATACGGAGCCTTGGTCGTGATGCCCGCGATTTTGGTGAGTTACTTTGTGTCTCTCTCGTTTTTTCAAGCTTTTTGTGTTCTGAATGTGCCTGTGCTAACATGGAACTTGCGGCGCTCTCCTTCATAGGCCGTGACTTGGTGTGCCATGCCCTTTCCGCAATACAACCTGGACGATGATAACGGTCGGCCTACTGATCCCGGGTCGGGAAGTAAGATCCCTGGTCACGGTGCTGCTCGGGTCCGAGTGAACTTCTGGTTCTTCCTTTTCTTCTTTTATGGCTTCTACAATCTTACGGCGTTGATGTGGATTACCAAGGTTTTCAACCTCTATAGCTTGAACTGGTGAAGATCTACCTTCCTCCCGCCGTCTTTGATGTCGAACTTGTACTGACGTGCCTCCTTCTTTAGGTGGCCTCAATCGTTGGGATTCCCTCTGACAGTATGCCTCATTGCCATCGTCTCCATAGCCGTCCCCATACCTATATACCTCAGCCCAGAGACGAGATTCCTGACTATCCACAATACTGCTTGGATATCATGGACGTTCATTATTATGGCGATGCCCGTGGCTATCGCCTGCATTATTCTCCTCATCAACGAACGACATCTGCGCCTGCGCTACACCCTTTCTGAAACACAGCGTATCTTCACTACATCATGGTGGACGGGTGAGGAAGACACCATATCCAGAAGGGACAGGAGGAGGCCTCAACTGCAACCAGACTCCTTCGACCCAGACTTGCTCCATGTCACAGAGCAGCCGACCCATCGCCGCAGGGTGCCGACGATAGATCGCCGATGGTTACCAGCAAGTTTCGTGCGCTTCGTCTGGTTCTGCCTCGCTCTGTTCGTTGGTCTCATGGCGTATGTAATTGGAGAGGCGTATGCCGAGATCTACCTCCGGACGCTGCCGCATGACAACTGGGAGACCGTTGTATATGTCTACAGTTGGGTTGCGACAATCCATATCCTAGATGGGTTAACTGGGTGGATTTTAGGTGTGCGTGAGGGCGAGCGAGTTGGAAGTTATCCCTTGAGCTGGGCGTTTAAACTGTAAGTCAAGTCTATCCCCCCCGAGGGGGAGATCTGAGTGATTAACCTGTTGGCTTCTCCTAGATACTTCATGTTGACGTACCAAACATACGTCCGAGCTCTGTATGCCCGCCTCCGCTCACCAGCCCAGTTCATAACTCTCCAAGCCCTCTCAAGCGCCGGTCTTATCATTTTCTACCCCACCCTCATGTCCCCCATCTTCCACCGCATCCTCACCATCCTCGGCGTCAGCACACTTTCCTACTCCTCCTACCAGAAGCTCTGCGTCCGCAACATCTTCATCCGCTTCATTGCCGAGAACGTCTCCATGGCCACCTTCCTCGGCTCCGTCCTCGTCCTCCACTTCGGCGTGAACAAAGACGTCTACCCTTACTTCGCCTTCGACGACCCCAACGAGCCCTACGACTTCAACCTCACCTTTTACGCCTCGTCGGTGACGTGGGCGTGCGAGCTCGCCGCGGCGCTCTGCGTGAGGATCGTCATCCGGTGGTTCTTCAAACTTGACGTCGATCTGGAAGGAAAGCTGGATTTGGCCGTGTGGCCGGAGTTGTTGCCGACGAGCGCGGCTGTTATTTTGCATGTGTTGCAGAATATGCTCTTTTCTATCATTCGTCTGCAGTTCCGCTGATACAAGGCTCTGGGAGAATGAGCCGCAGTCCTAACGCATAGAGAAGGTGTTAATGGCACTCATCACTCGCTTTGCTTCGGGAATGTCAGCCTCATTTTTTATCTTCCTCCAACTTGGATATAAACTTCTTGAGCCGATTCTGGCCTATCTTATCAGACTTTCTTGGCTTAGGTGTGGTTTGCTTTTGCAATCTTCATTGGCGTCCCCGTGGTTCTTCAGAGATACAGATATCGTCGGACAAGGTGTTAGAACGGAGATGGGATGGTCTGGGGGAAATGTGTGATGAGGTCACTCATCATAGAGGGGAACGGAATAGGAGGTCTGGATGTCATTTTCACGATGGCGATGGCGATGGCGAGGCAATATCTGGATTTTTTGCTTTATTTCCCCTCACTGTTATCCCTGGGCATTTTCAGGAACTGGAATGTCTTGTCTCTTCCTCTTTTCTACTTCCCTGTTTTCTTCCTTTTTTTTTTCCTTTTCTTTTTCCAGTATTTATTTGTTTATTTTTCTCTTTGTTCCTTTGTCAATGTTTTTCTTGCCCAAGCATATTTGCATAGAACTAGGCTGATACCCTTCCTTCCCATTCCTCATTTCCAACTATACCATTTTGTTTCTCTATTCTAGCTATAGAATGTACAGTTATAGTTTTGTACATGGATAATCATAATCTATCATGTTCTCCCCAGACCGACCGTGACCTATCCGAGCGACCATCCTGAGCCTTATCGAAAAGACGAACCGGTGAGACCACTTATACAATCGAGTGGATAGATGAGGACATAGGAGCCCAACGCTGCCCATCTCTGACCAAACTTGGCGTGGGACCCACGACTTGTGTCCCTCCCTTATCGCGAATTTTACTCGCAACCTTCCTCATTCCATAGCAAACATGCATCCCTTTCCTGGCCCAAAGATCATAGATTTAATAGTTTGCAAGGGGCGCGGCCCGCCAAGACAAAGTAAATGTTCCTAACAGCCCTTCTTTGCATGGAAACACAACCCGATACGGCCACCCGCAGCATTCATGCCCACCAGCCGCCACTTTTCTGACGATTAATGGCCTCTCCACCTACACGGTGACCGCGGGAGGGACATGGAGAAGTTTTGGGGGGGCGTGTAAACATGAAAAGAAAATGGAGACTAAATAATACGCAAGATAATACGCAAGAAAAAGAGGACGAAGGTATCACAGGCCGGTTCGTAGCTGCAGCGGCATGTTTTTGCGTGCATGTTGTATGCTCTTTTAGGAGATGCAACCGCCCACACACACCTCCGACTGCTCTCGCGAAACCCCTCTCCTTGGAGGGGCAGGCGGGGCGGAACAGATGTAATGCTAGGGGTGCTGGTTGCGTCTCACTCCCGGGGACCTGATCCTGTTAATGCTAGGTTTGGGGGGGGGGGGGGAGAGAGAGAGAGAAATGAGGAAATGTAAAGAAGAAGTTGATCACCCCATCGAGTGAAGAGGTGGAAGTGCTCCCTCGTCTTGTCTACGGATGAGAGCAAACTGGTGTCAAAAGGTGTCGAGCTTGGAACGTCTTGAGAAAGTAGGCTAGGTTACCTAGGGTGTAAAGGGAACAGACAACAAGAATGCTCTGCATAGCTAGTTTCGTTCGCCATGCCGTTTGCTTTTTGGTGAGAAGTATTAGTCTACCATCTGGGTGGACAAATCCATCCCGTCAATGGTGTTGCGAACAAGTTCTTCTCAGTGATACAACATTGCCAGGCGGCTGGGGTTGGCAGCAGGGATTTTTGTAGCACCTGAGGTGCCAGTCTACGCAGTAGCCGGGGTAAATAATGGCCCCTTGTCAGGTTAAAGTCGCCACTGAACAAGGCCCCTGGAGAATATCATAAGACTCAAAATACCCCGTAAGCGCGCCCTGAGCAGTGATTGTAGTCTTAGCGATGTCGTTCCTCAACATCACGTTGTAGGCTGTAGGGACCGGTAAGTGGGTGGTACATGACAAGGGGCCAGAATTACAGGGGGCGGACCAAGTACACAAATCATGAATGATCTCCCTGCAAAATGGAGGGAGAGACGGCTTCATAGAGGCAGGCGAGCCACTCCTGTGGACATCAATTTGGATCTAGGCTGTCAAGAATCCCTGAAACTGTGCAGCTGTGGGAGGTGACTGTAGCACTGCCTATAGGGCTAGGTGTCGCTAATGCACCGGGTTACAACATCTCGCTGCCGCCCCGTCCCCTCTCAGCTCCGAAATTAGATTCATAAGAGATGAATGGTCAAATACTATGTGATATTACATGATCTAATGGAAAGGCGCATTCGGTAACAAACTTGGTGGTGTCGACTCAAATACGAGGTGGCCAACTTGAAAAGGCTCGTCACCGCTCGTTCATCTGGTGTCGATGTTTTAGGCAGAACTTTTGGTGTGTCACTCTGTAAAAGGCGGTTGAGGATTACCGGGGCAGGCAACTTCGCCGATACAGGTCTCATATGGTCTCCCAACATAGGAATCTGTGACAGGTCGGCTTTCAAATAGCTAACAATCTGCCCCACGGGTCAATCAGGTACCCTATCCCGTAGGGCCGGTAAGGGCTCCAAATGCCGTGATACCACATTCCTTTACACCGACCTTGGATTGCTATTCAAGAGGGCTGCAGCAGGGCGTCATTCCCTTATTCTCGGCAATGCTAGGCAACTTTCGCTTGAGAGGTGTCCGGTATGCCGAGGTACAGATATTGGAAAATATTTTGAAAATCAGACCTTAAAATAGACTTGGCACCTCGTTCGATATTTGTTAGTGTTGGCGTTAAAGTCGCTAGCTGGGGCAAGAGAGCATGAGAGAACGACCATATATATACATTAGCTCTCGAGGATAATCGACGGCATTACAACTTCGGCAATACTAGTAAAGAGGAATGGAAAAAAGATATGGTGAAGGATGGTAAAGACGGGTATGTGCAGCTTAGTCTTACTTAGAGAACGAAGACCAGCATCGCCAGGCGACCAGGAATTTCTGAATTGCCCTCGGGCAAAAGTCGTGTAATCCGCCCTCATGATGTTGCTGCTTAGCTGTCTCGTTCGTCGGACTGAGGCCACTTAGGTCCGGAGCTTGTCTGTGCGATAGGATGATGGGTGCATCTAGCACACCGCTGGCCCACGTTGTGATATTTGTGGTTAATTAAGTTAGGGAGCACCAAATACAGCGTAGCGCAGACCTGCAGAGAAGCCACTTTGGGCTGAATGGTGGTCGAAAGAACGGATGCTATTGGGCGAATTGGGAAAGATTCAAGCCACCTTGATTGCTGGCCGGATGCACCTGGAAACCTAGGTCGGCTCCAAAGAAATAGTGGACATGGACAGACAACTCAGTTCCTTGCTCTTTAGATTGGAGGGAGCATGAATGCAAGGCATGGGCCCCCGCGGTGTAGGGGTCGTATCATCGACATACGTGCGAGTCTCTGGCTCGGGAGGAAGTGGATGCAGTGCAAGGGAGATTTGGACGGACACCAATAGACCAACTGTACGAAGGAACTTCATAATAGTACACAGGGATGTCCGTTCAGTTCAGGCCACAGGGATGGACCAGGCCGTCTCGGCGCCGGGAGGTCCAAGAGGGGTCGATTTCTGGGGGGTTGATGGAGGGGTGAGCAGCCAAGACATGGATGCCGATCGCCAGGTCAAGCTAAATCCGAAATGTTGCTGACAGCCCTACCAAGACTGAAGAACGATCCTTCTTGAATCAATTGATGCCGAGCCGACGAGGTTCACTTAAATGTGGGACCTGAACCCACAATGTCAAGAGCTCCCAAGCCTGTTGCATCCTCACCTCATCTCTCATGGTCCCGGCCGGGGTTGTTCAATGGCACTCATGTAAGAACTTCTGAACTTCAGCATCCCTGGCCGATAATAGGCGGAGTGATCATATTCGATCGAGTGCAGAGATGGAGGTGTATCGGAAGGTATTTATGGTCTGGATGTCGTCGTCTTTCTGCAAGCAAGAGGAGACACAGGCATCGGAGGGCACCGAGGCCGACTGATATCAGTATACTTGAGACAGGCCTCCCGATCCGAGATGGTTTCCAATGGAATTTGGCTCCACTCTGGAGAAAGAGAGTGGCATCAACTATGCTCAATTTTCGTTGCAGGAGGAGTGTATCTGGGATCTACTCGTTCCAGTTTGATGTCAAGTCTCATTTGAGAGTGGAGTGCATAGCTGGTGAAGTACGAATAGCATTAATAGTTTGGGAAGGGACGAATTTGCTTCGGAGAATGGAAATGTGAGATTGCAGTGCGGAAGGTGCCAGGAACAAGCCGGAACCAAGGCCCGGAGCATTCACATGGTTGTACTTCGTACTTCGTACGTGTCCCCGCCATGAGAAAGATCAGATTGAGCAGTTGCGGGCCAAGCTCATCAATGTCCAAGCGACCCCGATAAACCGAGAAGTTGGTTGTCACCACTTCGTACACGCTTGTGAGCAGATCGAGCCTTCTTCGTACTGTTTGAATTACAAGACGCCGGAGAGAAGGCTAAGAAAACCTGGAAGCATCAACCCGCATCCCTCAGGTGAAAGGAAGGAAGGACTGTTTTGAGGTCTCGTCCTATTGTGCCTGCAAGGTATTATCATCAAGCAGCCTATGTTGGTGGACACTCTGACTCCACTTCGGGTGATAAAATAATTAGTTTACCTTCGGCGTATGCTGTTCGGCGCGCCGCTTACACGGCTGAGGTCAATTTTGCTTTGAGTGTTCTGAAGGAGAGGCCTATTGGGTGGGTGGTCTTTGACCTCTCATCCAATCAACTTGGAATTCGGGGCTTGAAGCTCCCATATTAATACGAGCCTCGACAGCAAACCCTCCACTTAACATCGACGTTGATTCAAGTAGACATCATGGACATTATGTGGTATGACAGGAATATTGTACGATGTAAATGGGTACAGGTCTTTCAGAGACCTGTCAGAATGCGACAATGAAAGTTGATGTATCTTCTGTCAAGGCATCTGGGGCAAGTACTTCAAAGGAACAAAATAGCGCTCGGTGGGGATGTAGACGAGTACTTGTGTAGTACGCAATACTCCAATGCTCCAATCCGTCTTGGTTGATCCAGACCTTTTCAATAAGACCTGTTTGCGCCTGCCTAAACAGAAGATTCTTCGAAGCAGAGCTCACACCACCCGGATGATTCACTTCAAGTCCCTTCCCTGCGCGTTTGAAGTACAAGGCCGAAGACGAAGAGACGAAGCAGTTGCTGCCGAGGTGATCAAGCTCTGCCCCGGCTCGGGCGACTGGCTCTATTCACTGCTTGCCCTACCAGTTCTTCTTGCATGGGATTCGAGCAGGCTGAGCATTTGATGATTTGATTTATTGTTATTGATCTCGACTCTTAATGCCACCTTCCAACTTACAGCAATATGACGCAGTTTTGTCACAGTTTCCTTAAAATGCACTTTCAGAGCTCCCAGCCCAAGCCTCGTTTAAGTTTCTTGAAGCTCCCCGACGAGTGTACTTGGTACAGTGCTGGTTCTCTCGACTTCGAACGACTTTGGGCTAACCAGGCCTGGTAGGTCAGCCCCGAAGCCCAAGCACCGGGAACGATGCGCTGCTTCAGAAGTCGCCTCTACTTCGCCTCGTAACAAAGCAGATATCAAGGATCCCCATCAATATCTGCCTCAACGAATCTACACTATAATTCGCGCAAAGGTTTAGCGGCTTCTTAGTCTTAGCTGATGCGGTTTGAACCGACTCCGCCTGTCCATATCGCATATCCACTTTCATTTTTCTTTTTCTCCCCTGTCCGTTTCCTACCTCTCTCAAGTACGTTGATCGACTCAAGGATCCTGTGAAAGGCTACCTCGAGATACCGCTTCAGTCAGTACAAGTAAAAGGCCAGAACAACGTCGAAAAGACTGCCCGGGACCGTCGCCAGCTACATTTCGATACCTCCTCGTTTGTTTCGTTTGTGCAGCCCCAAGCTCCGTGTTCGCTGGCACCACACCGCCAGGCCAGGTCAGGTCGCCTTTTTGAGTCAGTTTTGCCCCTCCTCCACCTCCTCCACCTCCTCCACGTTGCTGTCGCCGCCTAGCCTCTCGCTGTGGTCGTAGCTCGCCATCCCCCAAGTCCATTATCCCATCCCTTTGAACTCGCCCACGCCCAAATACCCTGTTTGACACCATCGTTCGTCTTACCCTGTTGGCTTATCATCTCCCTCCCTCACTTCCTCCTTGTGCTGCCTGCCGTCCAATCCGGCAACATCCTTCGGCTGACAACAGACCGACTTCGTAGTTTCCCAGCTCCGTTTTGCGTGGTACCAAATTCACCACTCCAAACTGGTCCTTTTCTCTTCCCGTTCCGTTACGCTTCGCGTTCCCCTCTAAATTGTGCCCACCCCTCCAACGGCTGGCTGATACACACCCCTCCCCCTCACTCCCCAGTATCACCCGTGGGAAAATACAACCAGGAAGGATTAAAAAAAAATTCTTTGGTTCGGATACAAACAAATTCATCTTTCCTCTCAGCCCTTTCGTATTTCTCTCCTACGCTTCTCTCGTCTTTTTCTTTCTTTCCTTTCTTCTTCCTCTCACCATGCCGTCTCCGGAGGACGTTCAGGTTCCCTCTAATCAATCCACTCAACCTACCTCAACTGCCCAGTCAGTGCTGAACCCTCTCGCTGCTCATCCTGTCTATCCCGATTCTGCCGCCACATCGGAACAGGCACAAGATCAAGATGCCTCGCGAGGACAGCCCGCCGCCGCCGCCCCCCCCTCCACCGAACTCGCCAGTGCAAAGATGACTCTCAAGTCGGCCCTGCGCCATTTCATGGACTTCCCGATCAAGGGAATCGACTTCGTCGACATCATGCCGCTCTTCCACGACGTCGCCGTCCACCACACCCTGCATACCGCCCTCCACCTACAATCTCAGGAGAGTTTCGCCTCCAAGCCCGACATTATCGTCGGCTTGGATGCGCGTGGCTTCCTCTTCGGTCCGGGACTTGCCCTCCGACTCGGAGTCAGCTTTGCCCCGGTCCGAAAGAAGGGCAAGCTCCCCGGCCCGTGCGTCACGGCGTCCTATGAGAAGGAGTATGGCACAGACTTCTTCCAGATGCAGTCGGATGCCATCAAGCCTGGTCAGAAGGTCTTGATTGTGGATGACATCATCGCGACAGGTGAGTAGCTCATACCCACCGACCATCTTTCAAATTTGGACCCCAATTTCGACCCGTACTAACGTAGGCCGTATATAGGTGGTTCTGCGGCCGCTGCTGCCGACCTCGTCAGCCAAATGCAGGGCGATGTTATCGGCTACCTCTTCCTCCTTCAGATCGAAGGTCTCAACGGCAGGGAGAAGCTCGGCGAGATTCCTTCTGTCATCATGCTCGAGGACGTATAATCAGTCAAACAGACCGCAGAAAGCGTTGCATGTGCGCACACGAAATCTTGGTTGTGGGTAGTCACAGCACTTGGCGACTCTGAGGCTCGACCGCGAGTCATATATATCGAATCTTCGTCATCTTCTTTCTCAACAAGTCGTCTCAGTGTCGGTTTCGATATCTGGGATATTAATGGCACCTCACTCGCACAAACACACACATACTCGCCCAATACTTTTTTGTCAAAGCATACATCGTACCACGCTTTGGAATCGGTTTTAATCAAGGATAGTTGGAGACAACGGATGGCGGGCGGCTTTATTCATCAAAAAAAAACAAAAACCATTGCATTGGCGTAGAGGACTGGTTCGGTTTACCTATTTCAGCTTCGTCCCCTTCTTACCTTTCTTTTCTTCTTCTGCTTTTATCTCGAGTCGTTGTATTTGACGCGATTCGATATTTTTCTTGCAAAATACCGTGATAGATTACTTTTTTATTCTGGATTTTTAAAGAGAGAGCTTCTAATAGGGGGTTACGCAAGACCATGGGCGTGCAGATGTAGCTAGTTAATCATAAATCTTGGGCTACATATCTTCGAATAATTAGGATTTCATCAGTTCCACGTTTTCCTTTAATAATGCGGGCAACATTACATCCTTTTCTCTATTTTGCTTGGTTTCATTTTCGTGCGAATTGTTCCTCCTCAATATACAATGAAGCGGATGGAAGAATAGACATGCGCCATATATGTGTTGTTCCCAGCATAGTTAACAGAAATAAAAAGGTTTCATGTCGCTACTATCTCATAAGCATCATCAAAGCTTTTCCAAAACAAATAAAAAAAAAAAAAAAAAAAAAAAAAAAAAAAAAGGAAGAAGAAGAAGAAGAAAAAGAAAAGCAAATGCCGATATTTCCTCCCCCTCTCCCCTCATATCATCTAACCCTCAAATTGGATATCCGTATACCTCTCGACTGTACATGATACAACCTCCGTATCCCTAAACTCGTCGCAGCCCTAAACTTCTCGTAGCCCCCAGGCGGCGTCCGCACAAGGACGAGCGGGATGGGGTTATACCGGGGCAGACCCGAAGGGGCGAACTGCGTCTCCTCGAGGTTCGGGCTAACGAGGCCCTCCTCGGTGCCGGACTCGTCGAGGACAATCACCAGGGCGAGGGAGGTGGGAGAAGGGTAAAAGTTGGGAATGCTAGCGAGCTTCTGGCTGAAGGTGCAGGAGCCGCGACGAATGACGATGACCTGGTGGTTTCGGGGAGCCTCGGTGGGTAGAGGTTCGCAGGCCTCGTCGGTGAGGTAGACGGACGTCCAGGGGAGGTGGATTTCGGAATCGGGGTCGGCGGCGGAGACGTATTTGGCCGTCGGGGAGTCTGGGACGAGCTGGGCGCCCTTGCCGACGGGGGTGGAGGCGACGAATGAATCGATGGTCTCGAGGGCTAGGTCGAGGTCCGCGTCTAGGTCGAGATCGAGCCCGAGGTCATATACGAGGGCGCTGTCTTCGTCGACGACGATGTCGTTGCCGTCTTCGGCGACGGGGAGGGAGGTTTTGGCGGTTTGGAAGCGGGGGAAGACGAGGCTTACGCGGTCCTTGACGGTGCGCATGGCGGCTTTGTATGCGGAGACGAGCGAGTTGTCAGGGTTGCCGGCCCTGCTTCTCCTGTGTCGTAGATCGAACGGGTCGTGGGAGAGGATAACTTCGACAGCTGTGTGTTCGCGGACGCGCTTGAAAAGGGGGTCCGTCATGTCCGATATCAGGTCGGCATCGACGACGGCGTTCTCCTCCCGGCCAAGAGGGACGTTGTTCACTGAGACTATTCGCCACACAGAAGGAAGACCGCCTATTTCTGTATCGAGAACCATCTGTAGCTTCAGGTCGTCCAGAGACGCAATGAACAGGCCTTCATCCGGTAACTTGACCACAGACTGCCAGAACGAAGAGTCAGAGCGTCCCGAAGCTCGGTGTGGGAATTGCAGGGTGAGTTGGCGGCCTTCAGGTAGTCTGTGGCATGTTCCATTGGCAGGGATGTACGTGGAGGGTAGCGTCCATGGAAAGTACGTGTGGTTTGACTTGGGCCGAATCAGCGGCACTGGGCCGTATTCGGTCTCTTTGATGCCGACCTGCTCAACTTCGCCGTGGATGTTCGGCGTTGTGTAGAGGCCTGTAACACCCGCTGCGTGGTACAGGTCCGACCGCGCTGCTATTGTGGACCCCGTGAGGGGCACGGCTGCTGGGCCAACAGGGCATTCATTCGTAAATTCGGGATCGAAATACGCGTCCGGTTCCGTCGCCGCATTGGTTTGGTGACTCCGAGTCGCTCCCTTGCGTTTCCGATCTCGCGGTATGATCAAGGGATGACCCTCAGTCGAAAAGACAAAAGGTGCGTCCAATTTGTTCAGAGGATGGTCTGGGTCAAAGAGCAGATACATATATTTGGTTGTTTCTCCAAGGAAGAAGCTCTCCATCCGATCCGACTTCTCACCCGTCCGAACGTCCTGGAGACCTGCCCAACCACATTCGGTATAGCAGCGGTCGATGACATCCTTCATGACCATTTCTCCAACATACAAGTACCAGGGGTCCTTCGTCGCCCGATATAGGTGGTACGTTGATTCGATGAACTCTGGTCGTCCAGGCCACCAGCCTAGGTTCGACTCGACCTGCCCATCACGAAGGGACCATCTTTCGGGTAACGCTTGAAACCGGGTCCATAAGGCTGCGTAAAGCAGATGTGCCTCCACAGCCTCCTCAAGCTCGCCCGCAAGAGTGAGAAGGCCTGGATAGAATGCGCTTAAACTATCTACCCACAAGGCAGAAACCGCACCGGTCTGATAGTTTCCATTCATGTAGCTCGGGTGGTGGAAATCCTCGTTCGGGTTTTGCCAGCTGTTATAGAGATGGCGCTTGATAGCCGCGTGAGCTTGATGCCACGTTTTAAGGAACGAATCTGGAGAGTGCTCCTCCGGAGTTAGGGGCCGCTGAATAAGATTTGGATCAAGCCACAACGGCTTATAATCGCGGCGAGAAGAGTAAGCAATAGCAGTCTCATTCGGAAGATCAAGGCCAGAGAGCAAAATATGGGCCTTCATGGCGTACTCGAAGAAACTGTCGATGCCCGCCCCGACTCCGGACGCCGTGCTAATCCAAGTAGCGCGTTCGGCGTCGATGCCACCGCCGATCAAGTCAAGGGGGCTTCTTTGCTCCCAGATAGACCAGAAAGCACGCTTGGCCGCCTCTTCAAACCGCGGATCTCCCGATAAGCGACTAAGAACAGAGAATTCCAGAACAAGAGTTCCTGCACCGGCGCTGCATGTTTCTGTAATATCTCTTCCATACATACCGCGACCAGCTGCTGATTGGTGATTAAGCGGCGAGTTTGGGTAGAAGGGAATACCGTAACGCAGATTTACACGAGGGTATGGAATCCCGGTATTCGTGTAGAATGCTGGGAGGAGGCGCTGACCGAGGTCGAAGGCAAGCCGTAAGAGTTGGCCGTCGTAGACAAATCCATTCGGCCACTCGATGGGAGCAGTTTCAAGAGGGTCGTTGCTGGTCCAATGCACTGGGGGCGTCGGATCGTACCCGGGTATCGGAAGCTCACCAGTGGCGAATAAGTGAGCACTCAACAGTCCGCCAACACCTCGAATAACCGTCTCGAAAACTTGCACCTTGCTATCCAGGTCGAACCCTTTCGATCGAAGCCCCCGCAGGCCGGCAAGTCCAGGTCGACCGTCGCCATAGTACTTCACGAGATCCGATACTCCGTTTTGGAAATCTAGAAGCGCAAGCCTTCCCGTATATCCATGATCATCTTGACGACCGCCGGCTAGAATAGCAAGAGTTGACAAACTGTCGATAAGGGTTAAAGAGTAGTTGCCGAGGACGTCGTTGAGGCCGATGTTCGCAGGATTCTCTCGATCGCGTGTAAGAGGCGCGCAAGTCACAGGACGAAGCTATATGGAAGAAATTACGTTAGGCATACTTGGCAGATGGGAGCGGACTTCCGAAGCAAACGATCAACTTACCTCATCCTCAGGGAAAGCATGTTCCATATAGTTATTGAAGCCATGGAGGAACATTCGGACACTGTCTTGACGCAGTTTTTCCATATGACTAGGGCCCATGGCTAACGAAAGCCATGAGCCCAGGAAAAGCAATATCAGATAGAGGGCGAGGGGCTGGGAAGCCATGGTGCAGGCTTGGAGCGATTGCTGCGGAGGAGCTCAGGGCAACAGGTCGTTCCAAGGTCAGTCGAGAGCAGACGCCCGAGGTTGAGGAGGTAAGGAGGCGTCGCCCAGCATATGGGAGCTATAAATATGGGGGCATTGGAATTTGCATCTCGATTGCTAACCAAAATGCGACGGAGGCTCAGAGATCAATAATACATGACGATGGTGCTCTGTCCTGTCGCGTGTGAGAGCACCTGGATTTGCCAGAGGTGGCCAGAATAAATTTGACAGGATCATGCATTCGGTTGTGGAAAGGTACATCTGTTGTCATCTGTACTGATATGCACTGGAGAAGCCACTTGTCATGCAGATTGTGCAGACAAGCATTGACGTAAGAGGCTGTCATCCTAAGCCAGTTGTCAACCAGCTGTCAACCTCGCTCTCTCGCCACCCTCCACTTACACGCTTTGGAGGGCGGCGCTGAAGACGAAGCCTCGATCCAACAACACAACACACAAGGTCATTCTCCCGTGGGAGCGAACCCGTTTCCCTTCCCTTAACCTTGTCTTGAGTGAATTTCAAACGGAGACATAGAAAGCGTGGCAATGACAATATCACTCTCCAAGTCTGTGAACCTAGTCTCATCAATCACCATTGATGCTGGCTAGGTCATAAAAGAAAATTGTCCTTGGCGATCGAGGGTATTTTAATCAAATAATATTCAAGGTATCAATATATAAAATGGAGGTCGCTAGAACATTCCACGTATTATTGAAATGATGTTGCCCCAAAACAACCGGGAAATGGCTCCCCGTGTGTAAGCCGCCCCTTCGACCTACCAACAGCATGGCAACGACTCCATTGAAAATATCATCACGGCGGTTCTGGTGAGCTAATAGCTCATCCTATACATGTGCCAACCGACCGACCTTCGACCCCTGGAGAGGTAAACAACAACAGTCTGCCGGGTATGTTCCCGATCATGGCCCAGGGCTCGGCACTGAGAATTTAGTATGATGATGCATAAACTCCGCGGACCTAGGGGAACCGGTTCGAAAGAGCATCTATGGCACCAAGTGCAAGTGGACACGAACTTATCTACACCAGCCGTTGTAGTCGCCATCTGTGCTGTTCCCCAAGAAGTTGAAGTCTCGAGAAGCAAAGGTCAAGGCCCGCCGCCATATACCCGGAATTTAAATATATTAACACAAGACTTGAAGTTCGCCCAAGAGCTCCATTTCCAACTACGATCCATGACGGTATTGGTTCTCTAGCTTGCTTGAAGGGCTATATCATGTCACATAACGCCCAAAAGCTGCTGTCTTCTCACGAATATGTCTCCCAAGACGGAATATCTCGCCGGCAATTTTGATGTTGCGGCGGATTCCCTCAGCCAGGCTATTCAGATGCCCAGAGAAGCCGAGCGAAATGTTGTTTATGAAATATCTGAGAGTCTTGTTGAAGGTTAATATGATGTGATGAGGCAGTATAAAGGCTGGCATCCCGGACCTGAGCGCCTCCCAGATTTTGGGCCTGTCCTCTTTCGCTTCTGATGTGAGAGGTGCACAAAGTACGCTGGTTAATCATTCCCAAACTCTGACTGCCCTTTGTTTGCATTCGCTTAAAATGCGACTCGTTCTTACTGCCGCCGGCCTTTTCGGCTTTGCTCAATATGCCGACGCCCAGGCCATGATGCGCTTCGGGTGCTCCCAGCTCGTCGTCGAGCGCGTTGACCCCCTAGTCAACCCGGGCCAAGTCTATACTCCCCATGTCCACCAGATAGTTGGAGGAAATTCCTTCAACGTCTCTATGGACCCGGAGGTGCATGATCCTGCCGCCCTCTCCACCTGCACGACTTGTACGTATTCCGAAGACATGTCCAACTACTGGACCGCCGTACTCTACTATAAGGCCCGCAATGGAACCTTTAAGCGTGTTGCCCAAGAAGCCAACATGGGCTTGGTTCAGAATGGCGGCATCACCGTGTACTATATTCCTCCCTACGATGGCCGCACCAAGGTTACCGCTTTCCCCAAGGTAACGCTTCACTCTCTAGTCCCGAATACGTCAGGCTATGTAAGATGCGAATACTGACAGTGAATCAAACGGTTAGGGCTTCCGCATGCTCGCCGGTGATCCTAACCAATCCAGCCCCGAAGGCATGCAACCCGGAATCTGCCACCGCTGCTTCGGCCGAAACCAGCAGCCGTTCGGTGGTGCCCCCTGTACAGGCGCCGACACTGCAACCCTCCCAGCCGGCATGTGCCTTGGCGGAATTCGAACCACCGTGACTTTCCCTACCTGCTGGGACGGCAAAAACATCGACAGTCCCGATCACAAGTCTCACATCGCCTACCCTACTCCAGCCTTCGAGATGAATGGGAACTGCCCCGAGTCTCATCCCGTGAAACTGCCTCAGGTTATGTATGAGATCATGTGGGATACCAAGCCTTATAATGATCCTGAGTTGTGGCCGGAGGATGGGTCGCAGCCTTTCGTTTATAGTTTTGGTGACAAGTAAGTAGAGGTCTACCAGGTGAAGGAAGAAAGGAGCTGTTTTGCTAATTGAACGGACGTTTCTTAGACTCGGGTATGGCCAGCACGGTGACTACGTCTTTGGCTGGAAGGACGATTCTCTCCAGAAGGCGCTGGATGCTAGATGCAATCTGGACAGGTGCTCGACTCTCAAGTACCAGACCCCCCAGGAGGCCATGAAGTGCACTATCCCGCAGACTGCGGCCGAGGAGGTTGATGGTTGGCTTTCCTCGCTTCCCGGAAACTACCCCGATATTTGATTGACAGGTAATGGCTTCGTATTTCGCCCTAGTTATCCATAAAAGAATACAAAGAAATTACGAGACTCCGTGTTCTTCGCCATCAACTCTTGAGATCCTCTGGCAGTTTCCACTGCTGCTACTCTTCCCAAATCCCTGTGGCCAAGAACAATATCCTAAGACCAGGACACCGTCCGTCCCTGTTCATGAGACTCCCTCGCCAACTCAATAATCCTCAGTCCATCCCTCGCCACCTCCGGCTTGATCTTTACCTCACCGTTACCCCAAATCGCATCCACAACGTTTTCATAGTATCCCCTGCACCAACCATCCAAACTAGGATACCTCCCAATATACAGCTTGCTCTGCTCATCGTACTTTTGTGAGTTGGGATCAATCTCTCGTGTCGTGGAGAGCTCGCCCCAGATGCTAGGGTCTTCCTTGCCAAAGTCAGGGTCGGTGGCGGGTTGACCGGGAGCGGCTATGGCCCTTGCCTCTTGGGGACAGTAACCGAACTGCAAAAGTTTGCCCGTGTATTAGTGGGGTGAACATTTTTTAAGGGGGCTGTGATGGAGAGTTTCTTCTTCTTCACCTTCAAGTAAGTACCCTCGGTGCCCCGGATGAAAAACTTGAGCTGGTTCTTCATATGTGTGACGATGGCTGTCTTGACAGTAACTGTCAAGTCCCTTTGATCACCGTCGTACTGGAGGATTATAGTGAAAGTGTCGTCTACGTCACTGACTATACCTCTGTTGGAGCGGAGGAATCCGGTGACGGAGGCTGGGCGGCCAAACAAGGCGAGCGCTTGATCGAGGGTATGCGTTCCTACAAGACGTCAATATTTATGGCCCAACTGTAACGGGGAGTAAAGAGTGAGTATATACCTAGGCCGAAGGCCATTCCCTGCCCAGGAGAGTATTCCTTCGTGTTCCATGAAGTAACCCAGCCCGGAGAGCGAAAGTCGAAGTGAATTTCGGCATCCTTTATGTCGCCGAGGGCCTTCAGGCCGATGAGCTTTTCCAAGGTACGGAAATCACTATCGAATCTTCGATCTAGAAGTGACGAGGGCAGTATCAGCTTTCCCAGGCCATTGCGCCGGCTAACTCAATTCGTGTCCACTCACTGTGGAAGACGGTCAATATCTTGTTCTTTTCCTTTGCGAGCTGTATAAGCTCATCTGCCTTGGCGCTGCTAGTAACGAACGGTTTTTCAACAACCACTAGAAAGCCTATTAGCTCAAACATCCTCCCACATCAAAAAAAAAAAAAAAAAAAAAAAAAAAAAAAAGAAACAAGAACCTCATACCATGCTTTCCAGCCTTCAAGCCTCTCTCCACAAACTCTTCATGCGTCGAAGTACACACGACAACAAGCTCAATCTCTGGATCGGCAAAAAAATCATCGGCTGTCCGATAGTGCTTGATCTCGGGAAAATCGACAGTACAATGGCCCATCCTGAGCTTCCTCGTAGGGTCCTCGGAGGGCGGCGCCGCCCGCTGTAAGAAGGCGTAGACTTCGAGATCTGGGTTGGGTAGGATATAAGGGAGGTGGAAGCATTTGGTGGAGAAGCCGTAGCCTACGATGCCAACCTTGATTGGCGCCATGGTCTTATAATTCTAGTAATCTCGCGAATCTGGCCTTGCGTTAGATGCGTGTGACTCGGGATGATGGAGAGGGGAAGAATGGGAACTTATAAGAGGGGGATTTTGATAGACCTCAGGTTGTGCTGTGATCTGCGTCGGCCCGCTTTAGCCGGAGTGCATGAATTAGTCAAGCTGATGCAGGAAGACGAGAGCTTTATTGTCATAGATGTTTTGGGGATCAGGCGCGGGGGTATGCAGAGCGTCTATAACGGCTATTGTAACTATTGTAACCCCAGTGCGGGGAGACGGATTCACAGACAAAGGACAAGTTAGATATCTGCTGGATTGGATTCGGGGCTGTTAGTGCTTGGCTACACCGTCCTCGAGACCCCGGATATCCATCCGTCAATGCCAAGACGGCAGCGGCTCTTAAACACTCGAAGATAGTCACATCAACCTCAAATTCACTTAACAAACACTCTATCCAACCAGAGTGTTCCTCCGACTCCTGTCTGCCCTGATATCCTTTCTTCCAAGGATCGCCTCCAACGCTTGGGTAAGAGCCTTCGCATCATATCTTCCACCTTTACCTGAAGCGCCAGCTACCTTGCTAGGCCCGTACAACCTCACGGTCTCAATCCCTAGCTTCTCAAAATACTTCTTATCAACAACAGGTGAAACAGGACCCTCAAGATAAATAACGTGTGTCACGTAAAGACAGTATTCGTCCTCTGTAGGTGGCTCTTTGCCTCGGGAGTATGAACATGCCCTCGCGATCGCCGCCACAAAATCAAGGGCTGAAAAAGGGTTAGTGGAGGGTCCGGTCTCTCGATCAAGGGTGCCGTTAAGTATAAGCACTTTGTTCCTGATGGCGGGATTGGAAGCGATAACATCGCCCACGCCCTTCAGGACGAGGTTGGGAATGAGAGAGGTGAATAAGGAGCCGATGCTATAAACAACACTGTCACACTTCTCTAACGCCTCAATCACACGCGGATTGGCGGCGATGCGAATTTCCTGGCCATACGGATTGATATACCACACTCTCTCGATACGCGCGGGGAGCTCTTCCTCGTCCTCTTTCGAGAACGAGATGGCAGGTTTCCGCAGGGCCGGCAGCGTGCCCGGCAAGTTTGCGTCCTCGACTTTATCGTGCTCTTCGGTGTCTCTCTGCCTTTTCAGAGAGGCCTCGGAACTCGGTACTGCAGCCGTCGGTACGCTGGGGTGGGAGATATCATTCTGGCCGGTGATAACATCTCCGTTTGCCAAGCCCGCGGCGATATGGTGGGCAAAGTTGCTGTTTAGTGCCGGCAGGACAGCGACCTTTTCGGGAACACTGCAAATGGAGCTGAAGAGGTAGATGGCGGCCTCGAAGCTCCCAGTGAACAGGCGACCTCCCGTCAGGAAAAGATTGCCTACGCTCGCGGAAGAGTAGTCGAAGCGGCTACTTGGCCTCATGCGTTTGACAGCTTCCTGATTGAAGCTGTTAAGGAAGGAGCGGATGAGCTCTCTTCTTGGTGAGGAGATGTTGTTCCAGAGGGGGTGTGTCCCTTCGACGATGTTCACCCACTCGGCCCTAGCCTCTTCATACGACTTGGCAAGACGGTGATTGAAGAATTGGCGGATAGCGGTGGTTTCCTTGTCCCCATTCTCAGGGATGAGCCTCACGAGACGGGACCTCACATCTCCAATGCCTGAGGAGAGACGCCATATCAGTGTTAATATTTTCTTCCACAAGCTGTTCGTGTTGAGAGATCAGTCACGCACCTGGTCCACCGAAGACTCGAATCACCTCACTGGTGCTCCCACCATTATCAGAGATGGGTATTACGTAGTGTAGCGTGCACTTCTTGGCCTCACGCACATGCTCGAACACATCGACAAGCGAGTTGGCAGCTGTGCCACCAGAAAAGACAACGATGCCATCTCCCAACGAGAAAGATTTCAATCCAGGGCTCCTAGATGCGTCACCATCTCGGGCCGGGGAAGACAATGCCAGCTGGGTCAAGTCGTGCGTCATAGACATTGGGAAATAAGTTAATGCTGTTCTCTCTCTAATGCTCGTCTCATCAATTGCTCAATCCTCCCTGCCGGCTTGAGGGCTTCGCAGGCTGGTATTTGTAGCCTTCAATACGAAGTCCGGAATCCCAAAGGCCGATACGTGGCCTGAAGGGAGATGACTCGAACACAGCTCCACGTTTCCCTTAGTATCTCGTCAGTTTCTTCAGGGGGCGACGATGTCCCCATTGCTTCCATCATTGCCAGGGGCGATTCCGAGAACACAGCCACCGATTAGTCAGCTGGGTTTAAGTTGACACCAACGCCATGGACTTGGACCATCCAATGTCCAGTCGCGAATTGTCTTCAACCCCCTCGTTGTGTCATCCAAGGATTTCACATCAATTGATCCATTTATTTGGCTTCGTGTTCATGGATAAGATTGAAGAAGCCGAGATTCCCCTGAACATTTGGGTCGGATTCATCCAAATCATTGTCGGGATCGTGTCATGAAGTCAGTTGTGGACAGCTGGCGTACCAACAGACGGACTGATTCTTGTCTACTCGGGTGCCTGAAGACCTCAATCCTCCTGAACAAACGAGAGCTTGGAGCGTCGTAGTATCTGACTCTATAGCTCCCTTCTCGGTAAGATTTTCGAAGAAAGTCGAGACAGACGTTTCTCAGTTAATCCTGTGGATATCGGAGCACAGCTCGGGCAATGCTCCCTCAACACATTGAGCATGGCGTGTCACTGGCTGGATCGAATTGCTGTTAGCGAACTTTTTCACAAATCTTATTATTTATCGAACTTCACATAGCTCTTATCAGCGCCAGAGTACGGCAGCCCATATGTACTCACGGCGTCATGTGTTGTAGGATATTTTTATGGAGGAAGGGCCAATTGAGCCTTCATTCGAACTTGAGGATATCGCCTGGGAAACCTGCGATCATTCAATATCAACGATGCCTTTGACATCGCTGCCTGCTGAGATTATCCAGAAAATAGCAGGTGAATGCTTGTTTGATGACATAGTTTCACTCTCACACGTTTGCCACAGACTACGAGAAATATGCCGCGACCCTACCATCTACATCCTCTCATTCGTCAACCATGTATGAGACGGCCTTCACCCAGTGACTTTCTCAAGGTTCCAGGGGACTAATCCGTGTTGAATCGGCAGGTCGGTATCCGGGGAGAAGGTGATATACAGCGGCTGAGAGTGGCGGTTGCGGCGCGAGGACCTGATCTTGGCCGTACTACCTGGCGATGTCTTGCTGCTGCTAGCTCGTATCTTCCACAACTCAAGAAGAAATTCTTGAAAATGACGGCCCCTTTCGCGTTGTCGTCTAATAGCTCCGATGTACCTCAGGCGTTGAGCTCCCGCCAGCTGTATAAAATCAAAGGCACACTTGGGATATACAGCATTCTCGCCGCGCTCGGCTGTAAGTCCGAAGGAATCAATGACAAAATCCTACGTCTCACAGAAACTAACCGCTTTATGCATCTTGTATTCATTTGTTGTCGAAAACAGATTTTTCTGTGATTGATTCTGAGCTCACAGAATCCATGTCTATTCTCGCCGCGGAAGCCACTATTCTACAGTACACCTTCCCACCATATACCCGACCCCTGGCGCACCTCTTCTCCACTCAAGTGGCCTTCTGTCTTGCAGTAGGTGCGCTGCTTAATGGTGTGCGTACAGACCAAGAGGAGCTAGCCGTCTACGCTGTACACGGACTCGACCTCCGATCCGGTTTCACTGAAAGGGGGAACCAGACTTGGCAAGCTTTCCAAGCCACAAGCTTGGTTGCCGTGTGCATCCTAACGTGGATCCGGGGGCCCCACGAGGAAGAATCACAACCTCAGCTCCCGTCGCCGCGGAGGATCCCGTTCCTCACTAACAACCATGAGCTGCCACTTGCGCTTCCTCGAGAGATGACCGGGGAGATTCCACGCCTCACTCCCTCGACAGTTAATACTGCGTTCTCTCTTTCTCCTTCGTGGCAGGCATGGTATAGGGCCTGCGTTGCCCAATTTGTTGAGGATATAGGGAATGGGACCTGGCAGGGATTCACTACGAACAGTAGCATTACCACGCATGCGATAGGACTTCAACTCACTGGCATTCGATTCACGAACCTGAAAAAGACGGAGACGAGCATTGAAGGGGAAGCAGACGGCTCTAGTGACGCGGAGGGACCTGTCAAGTTGACAGTGCAAATAGCGAGGGATACGGGTGCCTTCGAACTGACGAGGCGGCCGAGGGATGCGCCGTCGGGTTTTCACCGGATGTCCGGGACAATGACACCCCTCGGGCTTATTGGGATTTGGGGAGAGGAGGAGGAGGTATGTAACGGGCTGCTCTGGCTCTACAAGGAAGAGTGGGTGCCTCCGAGGGATGCAACGTGACGTTGATGACTTGGGCGTCGAGTGTTTTCTCCTAGATTGGCTGGTGGCATCAATATTGTGGCCTCGAGCGCCAATCTCTGGTGGCTTGGAGATCAGGCCCAGTAGCTCGTGGGCAGCAGAGCACCTTAATGCTTGGCAGATTTGGTCAGCCGAAACAACATCGACTTGGGAGCTGTGAGGGGCATGACTACACCGAAACAAACTATCCCCAGTGCCATTCCTATCATTCACCCAGCGGGAGGTATAGGATAGCATATAACGGGCCACGGAGGGAAAGACTTCTTAGACGGTGGATCGAAACCACTTCATCTGATCTAATCGCCGTGGCCACATTAGGATCTTGGATACCGTACCTTTCTTCAGCTCCATGCCATTGCCGAAGAATGGATATTGGTCGACTTCGTGTGATACCGGAACATAGTCATCCCATCGCTCGTACAGCTGCGACGTAGACTCGGACCTCATTACTATCCAATTCCTACTTACACCAGCGTGAAACGGCTTCATTGAAGTAACAGAATACGAGGTGGCGCCCTCACCCAACCTCGGTCCGCATTCCAATTGAAGTGACAATGACGCCGGTCAACTTGCGACAAGCTTCAAAAGCCAAGACGGCACAGGTTCTCCCAGATAGTCTTCCCCGCACTACCGGAATTCTGCAATCTTTATCGTTGAAGGCTTGCAGTGTTGCGTTGTCACTGCGCGTTTGGACATGTGGCTTTGACGTTTCCTGCCCCTTCATTGCCGCTTTGACGAGAGTGTGACCGCCTCGAGAAGTCCGTGGCCGGAAATATGAAAACGTCAGTCGACTTCCATCTCAACTAGTTTGCACTTTGTGCATTCTTTCATGCGCGAAATCGAAATTCTTGGGGAAGGAATTAAGGTTGAGGTTTTGGGGGATTTTGCGATCCAGCGGACGGCAGTTCCCAGTCTGCAAGCACTTTATGCATGAATTCGCCTACCTTGAAGCGAGTCGCTAAACTCTCGCTTCCAGGCGAAATCGATGATATTCAATGATTCCCTGGATCTCGGGAGAGAGTCCAGTAAACCGATCATAAAATGCCGATAGGATCAGGTAGTTGCTGCATCTCATCAGTGTCATTCGCTCCCTTTTCAATTCCTGTAATACTATTGATCGGCGTTGTGAATCTGGTTCGCCCTCTGATCCGCTTCAGACCTGGATGTGCACAGCCTGGCTGTAAAGTCTTGGTACGGCTCTGTGCTACTTTTCACTATAGGAGTTGTGTCTTTCTATGGATTCGAGGGCTAAGATCCAGGGTAGAAGTAAGATGCAATGATCGACGACACAATGCCATTGATGAAGAATAGTCAGACGCTCTCAGACCTAGGGTCGCTCGTATCGTGAGATATCTCCCCTGGTAATAGTAACATACGCAATGAGATTCTTCGCCTTCCTAGTATTTAACAAATTGTGTCGCAGACCATGAGGCTAGATGGCGATACCTTGGTGTAAGTGCAATCACCACGGCTCATCCGCTCGTTAAATCCTCTTCGTCCAAGTCTCTCGTTAAGCGCAACAATGAAGCCTCTATTTTGGCTCCTCCCTTCACTCGTTCTCTCATCCCCTTCCCACACACGCTCCAACCAATGGAAAGCACCCCTCCTGCCAACCATAAAAAACATCACCGCCTCCGGTTCAGGCTGCCCCCCAAACACCATCGCAACAATCCAATCCGCAGACCTCACAACTCTCAGTCTCGGTTTCGACGCCTACCAGGCCTTCGCCGGTCCCGAGGTTGACCCTACCCTCGCGCAGAGAGACTGCCTCATCCGCGTAGAGATAGAAAACGCCCCGTCTCGTCGGAGAGGTAACGATGTCATCGCCGAAGTGACTATGCATGGTTTTGCGCAGCTAGATGTTGGTTCTGGAAGCATTCTTACAACACAATATCAACTTCCACAGATGTGTCGACAGAAACCTATCCGGGGTGTGTCTACTCAAACTGATGTTGACGCTGAAACCGACTTGTCAACTGGTGTCGTGTATACCAAGACAGACACGGTTCCACTTAGGGTAGGGAAAGGACGGAAGAGAAAGACGGATATTTTGTTCATTCGCACGACCGTTGATGTCTTTGTTGGACGTGCGGGTGGGAGCGGTACCATGACCATCGATGATTTAACCATTGCGCTTAAGCCGCGCAGTAATGTGGGAGTCACAACGTCTGGTGAAGGGCCAGATGCAAAATCGGGGGAGATTCGACTCGAGCTTGGTGAACCAAACTAAACTGAGTGGTCTTGGAATACCCTTCTCCCTTGCAGTAAGTAGTACGTCTCGTGCTATTTGAGTTAACTACACTACTCTGCCTGATTTCCTCTAGAAACTTATCTAATATTGATCCTTCACCAGCCATATTCGGCTCTACGAAGCCGTCTACACCGAACGGCGCAGATGCGTTCGAACTAGTTCAGGGGAACTTCTCCTAGCGGCTCCACGCACACAAGTTCCGAGAAGGCTATTGTACATCCCCCCGTGTATAAAAATACGTGTACACTATTTAATAGTAGGATTACTAGGCCGGAACCCAGCCATGGAGTAAGGAGTTGGGTGGCCGAAGAGTCTCGAAACCGAATTGTTTGTATTATACTGCGACATAACGCAAGGAATATATATAAGAAAACTAATCGCGAAGGCGCTGTTCTGGTAGGTATCTACCCAAAATATGTATAGGAAATGTATGTGGTGCAAGTCCGTACATCCTGCGTACAGCCCACAAGTAGTTAAAGAGTGTATTCTCATAAAGTCATCAGATCGCCGCTCTGACACCCCCGACCTTATTCCAGAAACCAAACCCAGGGTAATAACAGTACGCCCAACCGATCCCAACACAAATCACGCCAAACCCCTTAACCTGCGTAGCCATCCACAGTTTGCTTCCACATGGGCAGGAACAGGAAGACCAGCGTCGAGAGCGTAGCGAAAATGGCACCGCCAATCATGCTCTGGATGACAATCTTGTGTTGTAGCTGCCTAAGACTCGCATCCTTGACTCTGAACTTGCGGTCAAAGATCATTAGGCGGGAGAGTCTCTTGACAATGGCAGACCGCTGGGAGATCATAGAAGCGCTGTCGTCGAAGCGTTCCCAAGGAAGAGGTTGACGGCGGGTGAAGAGCAGGAGAAAGAAGCAGCTGCCTCGGAGGCCAGAGAGGATCAGAGTCATACCGAGCCACCACATAGGCCAGGCGCCGAATGCGTCCCATTGGCTGTGCTTTCCGATGTGAGGAGCAAGACCCCGTACGAGCATGTATAGGAAGCCGGCACAGGTGAGCACGATGCCGAGTCCGGTAGCCACACAAACAGTCTCGTACGTTCCGTTGGAGACGCCAAGGCGGACGAAATTGCGATGAGAACAGTTCCTTAGAAGAAGGTAAACGTGGTCTGCGACGGGGCGGAGGTGCTCGGGGTCCGTGGAGTGTAGGAGCTGGTTGAGGGCCAGCTCTCTCATGGCGGGCGGGATGTTCAACTCCTTCTCTGCGCCGGGGACGAGGAAGAGGCCGACGATGGCGGTGATTTCGGCACGGTGGTCGGCCTCGGCGAGGTTGGTCGAACTCGAGTTGCCGGAGCTGGTGCCGGCGTTGCCCGTGACGTTGGCGGCGAAGGCTTTGACGCGGTCGGTGATGGTGGGCTTGTTGTTGCATCCGTTCATTGTGCACATGGCAGCGCTACCAATGAGAAGTTCGATTTGGCCGAGGGTTTCCTTGGCTGTCGGAATATGTTAAATTTTGGGACACGTTTATGAGGTAGGCAAAAGAAAACAAGAATCATACCCAGCTCCGGATCATAGGACAAATCAGCGCCATTTTCAGAGGACACACGCTCGACTTCGGTTTCGGTTACGGTCGTGGCGAGGAGCGACTGAGTATCCTTCTCCTTGAGGCTTCCCGTTCCAGCCTGCTTTGGCTTGACGAATCTCGACTCATAGTTCTTGAACCTAGTGGTGAGTGTGTTAGGTTTCTATCGTCGAGCCACATGAATGAAAGATCTCGAAAACTAACCAGACGTAAAACTCGAGGTTCTCGGGTGAGTATTCGATGTGCTTAAGATACATGTAAAAGTCGTAGAGGGACATCGGGCTACATGTCTCATTGGCGAGGACCTTTTCGAGGCTGAGACGACTCGGGATGGCGGTTTTGCCACGGCCATCAGGACTGATTGGGCGCCTTCCTGTGCCGACTGCGGTCGAGTATTCCCTGATATCCCGATACTCGGGTTTCTTATACCATACTAGCCACGACGGGAGGCGCATTGTGGCGGTCGAGAAGAGCGAGGATTTCTTATACGTCGATGAAGGAGCTAAGGTAAGAACAGGAAGAAGAGTGTCGACCAAGGTAGGCTCACTGACTCAAGTATATCTCCGAACAAGGACGGTAGTTGAGCAGAGGATCTAGCCAAAGACGGAGGAGGCGGCAGCGGCAGCGCGGATGAATGAATATAAATCAAGCCAAAAAGAACAGAGACAAGGGGGGGATCTAGTCGGAAGGGAGAAGGAAGATGGCTAACATTAAATCATCATTTTGGCGTTCAATCCCTTGCCTCGTCAACTGCCAGAAGCGGAGCGCCACCGACCTCTCTTGACCCCACCACCTGCGATCCTGGCGGTGGATGAAGGTGGGAGGTCCCAGAGACGGTGACTTACACATCTCGTGGACACAGCGCTATGAACATCTATCGGATTGTGAACCACAGAAAAAGATCATGGATACGCAATACGCACGAAGTAAGCCGGTAAATAAGAAGAAGCTAGTTCGTTTTTAGTCTGCTAATATGCATCCATACCCGCACCGGAGGGGTCTGTGAGAAGCGGAGGTTGGAGATGGGAGTCGAGTGTATTACACGGCTCCGCGATATTCCACCCGAGCTACTCGCCTGCTACCACCCGGAATAGGCCAAGCGGGCGTCGATCTGCGGTTCATTCCACTTTGCTTTTCGCATCTCAGCCTATGGAAATTTCCCGCCCATAAGCCAAGCACGACCGCGAACCCTGATGCCGGCGGCGGGACCAATGATTCATGTCTATTTAGTCTATTTTGGTTATATTGTTGATGTACTTCGTACTTGAGCACATCTTATTTGGGGATGACCTGTCGGAACAACGATCAACCGTGATCTAGCCATACACTTGGTGATGAAAAGTTTGCCGACGGGAGCAATCAGCGTATGAGATATTAGATTGCAGATGTCGAAAAGCTTCCCAGCATCTATTACATATTAAGTGATGAGGCGCATCAAGACGCATCTCCAATAGTCCCTTGCTTCGTACTACCAGGAACACGAGCGCAAGGGACCTTTGAGTTTTCTAGCCTTACGAAGTAAGAAGCCATCTCTGAACGGCGGCTTCAACCGGGTCTCAAGTGCCAGACGGGCTGGTAACGAGAGGAGGGGGGACTCGGCTCTGGAGTTTTGGCCGGAGGCTCCGAGAATACCGCTTCTTTCCACGATGGACTTAGCGATGAGGGCCTGCGCAGGGGCCGCTTCGCAGTTTAGAAAAGATTGACAAGAGCCTAAAAGAGGCTTGGTGGTGTGGATGAAGCGATTGTGACGGGCTGCCAGTTCAAGGCAAGTGTGTACAGAAAAGGTCCGGTCGTACAGTAGCGCCGCTGGTTCCAGCTCAGAAAGGCTGGTTCAAGAGTGGCTTGCAGGGATGGTCAGGTAAAGTATTGGCATCAAGAGAGGCGGAGCGGTTCGTGAAAATGGGAAATGTGCCTGAAATGGGTAGCAGGAGCGACAGGAACAGAAACATTGAGATTGAAAACTCCGAAGTAATTCGTACAAAGTAAGACACGGTCGACCTGAATGGCTCCTCCGAGCGGGGAAACACCACGAACGAGAGGGTTGGGAATGGCTCGGCCGTCATCACATGGCTTATTCTCAAGTCTACCCCACGGTCCGAGAGCTCAATACCGCCAGGCGGCTGTGCTCCAAATGCGACCGACCCTTATTTTCTATCTTCGCGGCCTGGGACTCCTCGGGACGTTGAGAACCCGTGGGAGAGCTCTGACCTCGTTTACAGGAGGCAAGTCTTACTTGCGTTGAAGATCGTCACTTTTTACCTGGGGCTGGGGGATGAGCAATGATTTGCGTTGTGCTTCGTGCTTCATACTTCGTGCTTGGTGCACCGCACGCCTCAACATTGCGATTGTCCTGCAGGGTAGCTTATTATGCATGCGACCTACTTGGCAGAGCAGAGAGGGAACGAGCAAACAAAGCGCCGAGGAAGAAGTACGAAGTGGGAAGTTGACGCGTCGGTCTCGGCAGGCGAGGGGACAGGACATAGGGCATGAGATCGCCTCGCCAAGGACTTGTCCACCCAGTTGGGCTGCAGCAATACCTCTTTTGGGTCCAACACGATGTTTTTGGTGACTTGCTGTCAAAATGAGCCTCGGGAGTGGATGCAGAATCATGGCAGAGAAGTGAGCTCGAGCCTCCAGTTCAAGAACGCTGTTTAGCCGTTTATGGAATTGGGGCGATTGAAAGAATTTGCAGTCAAATCTTTTGTTAGTGTACCAAAATATCCTTTGATGAACTACGAAAAATATTGGCCGCGGTCCCAACTAAACTGAAGCAGACATTGACGTATCCGGCCGCCGCCTTTCCCGCGTTGCTTGGAAACTCATGAATGGAGTGTTTCGCTATGAGCGCGCTGGGCCAAGTCTCCATGAGCCTGAGGTTGGCTTCCTTGTACGGGCGGCGTGGTAGGAGGTGTTGGAGAAAGGAGAGAAAGAGAGGGACCCGGGTTGCGGTTGAATGGAGAAAGATAGAGTCTCGGGACGGCACCGATGCCTTGGCTGGGGTTCCCCAGAAACGACCAAGAAAGCCATTAACTCTGCGGTTTGATATTACGACTCCACTCTGTCGATCACTTTTATTTAAAAAGCAGCGCTTGAGCTGAAATGCCTTCGCACCAAGACCAAAAAACCAGCACTAGCGCAGTTCGTGCCGCTCCGAAGAAAAAAACAGGTTTTCATACTGTCTTTCGGCAACATCCTCCCAGCGCGACTTGTCCATGACTTTCCCTCGGAGTTCGTGATGTTCTCGGAAACTTTTACAACATGGGTCATATTCCCCAGATTAGAAAGTGCAGTATGTTAAGGGGCACCTTTGTTAGTCTCGATATACTCTAAATAAGCTTAGAGGGAGTTGTACACTATTCAGACTTCGTCTTCTAAATATGAGCTCTTAGCTAATACACTACAATAAACCATCATTATAGCTAAGCTTTTTATTGTTCGATTCGAAGCGAGGAACAAAAAGGGACGGAGAAAAAGAAAACGGGAGAAAAAAAAAAGATGAAGAGAAAAGAAAGAGAAAAAAAAAAAAAATAAAAATAAAAATAAAGAAAGAAATACAAGAAAAACAAACAAAAAAAAATAAAATTAAAAAAATAAAAAAGAGATCGGATGTGCCTTCTTAGAAGGCGCATTGGGATTTGAGCCCAATGCGGGGGTCGAACCCGCAGCCTTGAGATTAAGAGTCTCACGCTCTACCGATTGAGCTAACCGGGCAGGTTATGTGATTATTGAAAATATTCGTCCGAAAAGTCTCTTATCTGTCTAAACCGAAAATCCCAAAAAAAAGAGAGGGCGCAAAAAACCGAAAAAGCAAGCGCCTAATTAACCACCGACGTCAATGTCTGAAAATCCAAGACAAGAAGATCCAAACTGGGAACCTAGGATAGATCAGGTTTGATGCGGATTTGATTGACAAGAGGACGACATTTGATACCGATACACCCCTCTGGAAGTTCATAGATGGCTCCTACATCCGTATGCGGGTGTATGGCGAACACTTGATTCCGGGGAAGAACATTAGCCTTCAAGCCTGCTCAGTTCTTCTTGTCGCAAAGGAAAGAGACATTTGGGAACCCTCGATACGCATTGGTTAGGAAAGCTCGAGTAAAGTATCGGAAATTTGTATACCAGTCAAGACACAAGGCGAAGGAAAGACATTCTGACGGGGAAACGTTGAAGACCGGAAATTGAGATCGCGTTTAGTGCTCAGTCGTGTAGGCAACACGCACAACACGCAGATTCTCCTAGTTTCCGTTTCTACCTACCTGCCCTCTCACATAGCTAGGAACTTCTATCAATGTACCGGAGGTCGGCGCGAAGAAGCGCATGTCGACGTGTTTGAGAGCGTGGCAGCCTTAGAGATGGAAAGCTGAAGTGTGCCCAGGCATCTATGAATATGTCCCCAAAGATGAAGTCAAGTTGTGGCTAAGCGGAAGTCCGTTGATTGGATCGTAACTGTCTTCCCAGCGATGCAAGATCTCAGATCGTCATGACGCAGGTACCCTGGGCCATGCTTCGTGAAGCGCTCCTTCGGCGACCCCAATTTACTCGGAGCAGCTGAACATATAAATGATCAACCGGCTCGGGTCCTGTTACTAGGAATAGATCTACTAAGGATTTCCCAAATCTGGACACACAAGATAATATCGAGTAGTCCTATGCCTTCTCCAGGAGCGAATCCAGATCCTGAAGATGGGAGGAATATAAACCGACATCGATGACAGCCTTGGGTGCGGATAGCCAATGGTGCGGGTCCCTGTCGACTTTGGCAGACCGTGGTGAACCACTCCATGGTCAACCGATCGTCCTGGGTCCTTCCGTCATGCCAGCCTGTGTTGTTAGTGGGGCACCAGGCATTGAAATTGAGACAATACAATTGTAACACTTCATGTTGTGCCTACCGAGTACAGGTGGCGCAAATGCAATGTGTAATATGCAGTGAACAGTGGTTGGCGACATCGCTTGGAGGATGCAAATCCTGGTTCTAGAAGTCTTATGGGAAACCGGGGCAATGGAACTGTAGCCGCGCGTCGATATGATGGCAACGAGTGCGGTGATTCTGGGACTTGGGCCGGACTACATAACAATACGGCCTATGCCAATTGCGGCACACCGCAACTCTTCGAGTGATGGGTTCAGTCTTGAGAGTCGAGTTGTGTTCGATGAGTACGTGAGTACGAAGCAGACATCTGGTGGATAATCATCGATCGACCCATTCGTCAATTCGTCAGAAACACTTAGCCTCAAGCTGCCATCTGTCAATGCTACCTTCGTACACAATGCTACCTACCGTAACACCGAAGCCCTCCACCTCATCCCAATCCCAGATGCATTAATGGTTCGTTCCATCTGCTCGCTCCACCAATCTAAGGCAAATACTTGAATCACTTTGCTCAGCCAAGCCGCTCTTCCACCAAATTCCTCTCATGTCGTTCTCGCCTCTCCACTCACACGATTTTCGGTCCAAGCCGACCTGAAGATTCAATGGTGTCTCTCCCGGAATGTTTCGGTAATGCTGAGACTCCTTCGCGGCGCAGATATTGATGTTAATATTGCACGATTTTAGCGGGCCAAGGCTTCCAGATATCCTCACCATGTTCCCTTGACCGACAATCCCATAAGTTGTTTGGTTCCTTCTAGGCTGGCACTAGAAGATCACGATAGCAACAAAGATGTCTTTTCTGGGTGCCCTCAAGCTCTCGGATAGCTGGGATTCCCGTATGCTCCTTCTGGCTTTTCCTGTAATCCCGGCTTTGACATATCTCATCACCTCACTCCAAGCACGACATGATTTGGTACGCTCAAAATCCAATGTCAAAGATGTTGCCAAAAATCCCCCAACCGTGCCATTTTCTATACCTGGCCTCGCCCATACGATACCCTTTGCCTTTAGGACAGTCCCCTATCTCAACAGTCTCCTGTAAGTTGCACAAGTCTCTGCCGCTACTGCTAAGGGTTGTACAACGATGCCGGTTTAGACGCGTAACCTATTGTGGCCGTCACCGGAACCAATGGCTAGTCTGGCTAATTAATGGGGTAGGACGAGTTTTGGAAACATCCCTCTGCTCCTCCGAGTTGCTGGAATGCCCATGTACTTCATCCCTCAAGGGGAAACCATCAGGGATCTCTTCAGGAACTCGCGAGTCTTGTCCAAGTACAGCGTGGGAATCATGCTAAAGCGCCAGTTCGGCATGAAGGAAGAAGACATCGCCGTTTGGGCAGCAGACAAGTCTGGTATCTCCCCTCACCCTGCCCCTGGGTACGAGAGCATCGCCCCGGAAAAGCGCCTTTGGTATATTATCCATCGAGACCTACACAATCAACTCTCTGGATCAGCTATCAATGTAATGACGGCAAAGTTTACCGAGATTCTCACCGAGAGCATGGAAAACAACACTAATATCAAGCATGACTATTGGATGGTAATGCCGGACTTGTACAAGTTTCTTCGAGAAGAGATATTCAAGGCAGCCGTTCAATCCTTGTGTGGTACGGGGCTGCTTGAGCTTTGTCCGACGTTTGTCGATGATTTCTGGGCCTACGACGATGCATTCCCTACAATATTTAGAAAGGTACCGAGATTCTTCGCGCCGAGGGCATACGCGGCACGCGAGAAAATGCTTCAAAACCTGAAACGGTGGCATGAGTGGGCAGCGGCCAAGTTTGACTGGACCTCACGAGACGCTCTTGAAGCCGATTGGGAGCCTATATACGGTTCGAAAATCTCGAGAGCCCGAGCGTTAATGCTGAGGAATTCGGGGATGAGTATCGATGGATGGGCAGCTCTTGACGTTGGATTTGTCTGGACGTGAGTGATCTCAATTATCTAGATGTATTGATTCTCCCACGGTTGCCATCATGAAGTAAAACGCTGACTTATCAATAGGGTGAACGCCAACTCTATCCCGGCCGCAATCTGGGCTGTTCTGGACATTATCCGGACTGAGGGGCTTAGGGAGCGAGTCATGGCCGAGACGGAGCCTTGCTTCACCGCGGATAGCTTTGATTTCGATGTTTTGAGACTCTGTTCACAGCCGTTGCTTAACTCCATCTACATGGAGGAGCTACGTCTACGAGCCGCTGCAACAGTGACCCGGCAGATTGTCACTGATGACTTTCGCCTCGGACGGTGGAAATTCCACAAAGGTGCGAATATTTTCGCGATACCATGGTTCGGCGGAAGGGACGAGACCTTCTGGAACACGGGCAGGATCGATGACCCTCGCGCCGTATCACGATTTTGGGCTGAACGGTTCCTGGAATATCCTGATGATCCAGCCAGCGGACCGATACGAAAGCACGATCAACCTGAAATCTACCAGAGTCCGGGACCGGAGAAGGCCACGAAGTCGATGACGGCGGAAGATGACAGGGACGCGAAACTCGTGTCAACAGGCCTTGAGAGTCACTACTTCCCGTTCGGAGGCGGGCCTAAGATCTGCCCGGGGAGATTCTTTGCGAAACAGGAGATTATGGCAACGGTTGCGGTGTTGCTGAGGGCCTACGAAATGGAGCTCATCGATCCGGTCGCTGCGGAGAATGTTGGTGAGGACATGGCGAGGTTCCCCCTTGGAACCCTGCCGCCTAAGGGAAGCATTCCGTTTAGAATTCGACGGAGACGGTTGTAACGGTGATGGCCAGACTGTTCCTGGCCGAGGACTGTTTGGATTACATTGTAAAATAATTTGATGATTATTATATTAGAGGAAGCCAAGATCTGTCTTATGGACGAAGATGGGCCGGCTTTCAGGGATGGGACGCGAATACCCATTCGCAACATACGAAGTAATCCTGTGGGAATGGAATTATCCAAACGCCTTGACTCGGATACTTGGATCCGAAAGACGAATATTTTCTGCCACCACCCCCCGTGAAAGAAGAGGCTTCTTTTGAGGCCGGCAAGCTGCGAGACCTTTAATGCCCCACGTGGGCAGCCAAGGCCCAAGGGGCAGGGGTCCCGATGATGGCTTGGGCAGTGCCATGGACACAGAGTGGATCCTCTCCAGGCCTTCGAGAATTCAATATTGATGATGATGACGAAGTAGAAGAAGAAGGAGGAGAAGAAGGATCCTAGCACTACTTGTGCCTTGCTGCGATGATCGAGTTCGCGAGAGCCAAGGAGAGCCAATTTGACTCCCAGGATCCCGGTCAAAGAGCCACTGATTCAACCTCACAATTTATATTACAAGTATAACCTCCTCAGCTGCTGTGCGATCATCCATGAAGGACCAGGTAAATGATAATTATGGCATGTGGAGATTTAATTCCGCGGTGTGGAGGTGGGTAGGATTCGCCCAAAGCCTTCTCTGTACCGGGTACAGGCGAGAGAGCCAAGCCAGGCGGTGTTCCGACAGAACAAGGAGAGGATAACCAAGTACCAAGACGAATTGACGGATTTCAGAGCCCTGCCAGGCTCGAAGCGAAGCAATCACAATCGCTAGTGCAGTTTATTGACGGATCAATGTCCAATAAACTGTTCTTCTCTCCTGACCCGCACGAACCCTAATTTCCATTGCTATCTTGTCTCCAAAAGTAGCCGGCAATAGATCGATCCGCCAGTCCACCACCTTGGAAACTTCCAGCTTCTCGCCCAAGAAAAGAAACGATGTCCGGGCCTTGGATGCAACGTTGTCGATGGGAGACTCAGCCCTTCAATAAACTGTCGTCATGGTGTGTTGAAAACTCCCGCAAGGTGGGTTATTCGTGGCGCGAGCTTCCCAGACACCGCCCCATCCCCATCTGCACGAAGTAAGGGCTGCTGGCCTTCCCTGTTCCCTCTTCTCTGGCCTTTTTTGTCCTGCAGGCTGGTTAGTTTGCTTTTGGTAGGACGCTGGACAGTCGGACGGTCGCGACACGAGTGGTGTTGTCTGGCGGATATGCAGCATGACGACCCTAACGCTCTTGGCATTGTGGCGCTGCCATAAGATTAGCGACCTATCGAGGATCTGCAAACTCCCACACATCTCTAGCGCACCGTTTTCGACGAGCGAAGGAACAATCAAAGCAAGGGCCCCTTTTTTCGCGGCTTGTCCAAGTCGCTCAACAGCCCAGTCGTTTTCGGTTCGCCTCCGAGATGTCAAAATTCTAGATGAGTTGAATAGCACTCTCTTCTCGGGCACTATTACACTACATTTCCTTTCGTCTTTCTCTCGTGCGGCACATTATACCAAGGTATACGAAGTATATCACAGTCGAACACCAACAAGGTGGTGGAGGGAACCCTACCAGCCTTGCCGAGAGCTGAACCATCTTCTTCTGTCACACGACTGGTACCTCGCACTCGTACCAAAGAGATCGAACTTCCCAGCTCGTGTTTTGTGGAGCTCCTCTTTCAGCCCCCAAACGGAGTCTTGGTTGCGCCCGAAGATGCTGGGTGACCGAGTGTTTGAAGTATCCAGGATTTAGACTAGCTCAATCCCGCACTGCCCTTTTGGGGGGACCAGCCCGAGGTACCTGTACTGAGTATGTAGGATTTCTTGTTGACAACCAGGCCCAGCCCTTGCCCGTGTCGGGATGGTCCTGCGCCAACATTCGATGCACCTCCCCAGTCCTGCAGTCAAGATGCATTCCGCTGTACTACATATGGCAAGGCAACTCGCCAGCCCGTCCCTTTGGGCGAGCTTTGTTGTCCTTCTTCCCCCCTCCCTCTCGACTCGTGAACAAGGACGACTGTAAATCTCGTTGCGTGCGAATACGCCCAGTTGTCGACGACCCGAAGTATTTCGCTTACACGCAGCAAAGATGATCGGATTGAGGACGGCAATTGTTCCCCTCGCCCTTTCTTTGGGCACCGCCGAGGCCTTCCAGCCTGGGTTTGCTTGGCACCCAGCTCGAGAGACCGATGGCAATCTGGCGAAGATAGACGCGGTCGTGCCGCTCGCGACGGCGGCTCCCGAGCCGAAACATCTCTTCAAGAGAGGAACGGCGACTTGCGGCTACATTGAAGGAGATCCGCGTTAGTTTTCTTTCCCACCATCCCCCCATCCCCCCGAGCCAGACTTGAAAAAAAAAGGAGCTCTGAAAAAAAGGCAAAAAAAAAAAAAGAGCCCGAGATCATGAGCGCAAAGGTCTAATCTTCTCCCATATGTAGTCCAAGCTGTTACTTGTCGAGCTGATCTCGGCGCCGAATGTCTCTATGACTCGACGGCATCCGCCATTGGATGCTGCGCGACGACGAATTGCGACATCTGGACTGCCTGTATCCCAAGGACTGATTCCTCTCGAACTTCGACCGCGGATATGGATAGGACGCGATACTGGTTTGTGGAAATTACAAAGTGCTAATTTGGTTGAGATTGATCTTTTGAGACTAACCCCGGCTCGCGATTCAGCTCCAATGCCGCGTCGCCGCACTGCGCCGTTTATCTCTGGAAGGATCCCAGGTGGACTGGCTACACCATGGCCATCTGTGACTCCGTCTCGACGACTTACTCGTTCTATCCCTCGCCGCTTGCTGCAGTCGACGATACAACGACGACACCTCCCCGAAGGAGCAGTAGCTCAACAACCAGTTCTTCGTCAACGTCCACCAGTCCATTCAGAACGACCTCGACGACTCCTTCCGACAACGGTGGTGGTACGCCCGTTGGTGCCATTGTCGGCGGTGTAATTGGTGGTATTGGTAAGTGAAGAAGCATGCATGTAGTCCGTCATCTGAAGCTCAACACTCCCTAACTCCCCTCTCCTAGCCGTGCTGGTCCTTCTTGGTGTCGGTCTCTTCTTCATCTTGCGAAGACTGAGGCAGAACAACAATGTCCCGCCTGCAGCCCCCCAACCAATGGTCGCCGCTCCTCCCGGCCCGGGACAAGCCCCGCCATACTACTCGCCGGATCCCAACATGAACAACCAAATGTACGCCGGTGCCCCATCGAATGTTCCCTCGATGTACGGTCCTCCCCCAGGCCAGATGCAGCCCATGGGCCCCGACGGCACGACCCCTCCCGGAGGCTTCTACTACGCACCGCCTCCCCAGGACAACCGCGTCAGCATGGCGACCACGACCCCCATCTCTCCCACCTCCTACAGCCCCTCTATTGCCGTCACTTCCCTCGCCAATCAACCCGGCGGCCATCCGGGACAAAGCCCCATCCCCGCCGCCCGCGAGTTCAACAGCCCCGACCAAGCGCTGGCTGCGCAGAACGCGCAGTTCCAACCGCCCCAGCAACAACCCTCTCCCGTCCCTTACAACCCGCAGACGCCGCCCGTTGTGCAGGCGTATGTTCCCCCTACGGCCCAGGGCGGATATCCTAAGCAGGGTGGGATGGCGCCTGTCGAATTGCCTACGACGAGGCCTGACGGTGAGCTCCGCGAGCTTCCTTGATTGAAAGTAGCTGTTGAGAGTGACGGATGACCTTTCTTTTTTTTTTTCTTCTCCCACAATACCCGAGGAAAGGCATGTGCATGCGTGAGTGTGTGTGATAGACTGCATGGCTGAGAGATGAGAGGGTCTTTGGATATAGATGAGTTATGTTGGTTTTCTGAGCTATCCTTTCGACGATTGGAGCGAAACTTTGGTTGTGGATGGATCAATGCATTTAGTTTCTAATGATTAATATTTCAATCTCCGCTTGGATTTCTGTACCTCCCCTCTTGTATTGGTGCTCGCAATGTTTATTGCTCCTGGAAATCCCGGTCACGAGCCCATTCAAGAGATGAGGTTGACCTGCTAACCAGGAAACCCAAATCCCGAATCTGCCTTGGGCGGAATGACCGGGGTAGGAATCGGAGATGCGGTCCAGATCTGGTCACGAGTGCCTGCGAGACCAGCAAGCGATCATGTCCGGCAGAGGCGTCTAATTTACCCAAAAGGCAGCTCGCTTGAAATATCTCGAGAAGCCAAGCGTGGATCCCAATTTCTATCGGTGTTGCGCCGCGCGCTTGCTTGAATCGACCGTCGACGGTTACACTAAGATCTAGAACCCCGCCTTCTTCTAGAAATGATCAATATAGTTACGGAGATTGCCTCCGGAATGGTTCGGTGGGAGAAGGGCATTTACCCATCGGCTCATTCAACCTCTTGTGTGGCACGGAGAGAGCGCTCCCTCGACGCATAAGGCGTTTTCGCACCCTTCGAATCGAATAAACATAAAAACTTGGAAGAGGCCAGCAAAAGTTAGGAGATGAGCTTCTCTTTCATCTAGCACTCGCGCCGATGCGACTAGGCCCTCTCTTCGTCGTCGTTTTGCCTCTTACATTCGTTCTCACAGAAGTTTGAAGTTTATCCGCCATGCGCCTCAAGTCTCTGTCCTTCGCTCTTGCGGTGGGCCATGTCGTGTGCTCCCGTGTTCCAGCTCTGGACGCCCGTCAGTCAAATCCCTGTTTAGAGATTGCCGACGAGATCGAAAAGAACCCCGATTTGAGATATATCCGTCCGTCTTTGGCACTGGGGTGTTTACGGGTCTTCACCTTTGATGTCGAAGAATCCGTCGCCGTGATCGATTAGTGAGTGTTTAGGTTGCTGCGTCGAGTGAGGGACAGACTGCTAACACACATCCTCTAATGGTCCAGTCTTATCCCGATGGTATCGTTTCAAAGTAGCTTGGCATTTTTGAAAGATCCGCCAGAGGAATACAAGAGGACGAGCGGAAATAATGGAATAGACCTCCTCGGAGAGCTCAACAAGATTCGAGAGAAGGCTATCACGAAAGGGTATCCTTCACAATATGACTTCTCGGTAGCTGTCAAATCCCTTGTGAGTTTAAACTTGTTTGGCAGGCTTAATCCCCGTCCGGTCGCCAGCTTCTTTTTCTTTTCTTTCCTCTTCTACCCCCCCTTCCTCTTTGAAAATCTGTTCGTTAACATGATATGTATAGGCCCTGAGAGTAAAAGATGGTCATTTCTCTATCAACCCATGGCGTACTGGACTCTTCAGTCTCATCCAGGATATGTACCTCATAGCGGTTTCCATCGATGGGGTCAACCTGCCCGAGATATACGAGCTAGGTATGTCTCAAGTCTATATTCTTCTCGGACTTTCCTCTAACAAAGATCCTAGATTACTTCCAAGATGAACTCAGCCACGGAAGAGAACCGTCTCCCGTTGCCAAGTTCAATGGAGTTCCCATAGAAGAATATTTAGACAGCCTTCAAGACCGGATATTCTACCAGGATAAGGATGCCACGTATAACAGTCTCTTGGTTGATATCTCGGCATTCGGGGCTGGCGAAAATACTGACGTGGGCCCCTTCCTCTCATCGGGTCTCCATTTCGATATACCAGACGAAACGACGGTAGAACTGGCCGATGGCACGGTCATCACCCGCGCCAACGCCGCGCTCATGACGACGGCTTTTAAAAATCAGTTAATGAAGGAGATCCAGGAGCGGCGAGGCGTCACCAAGGCTGAAGCGATTGCGCCCCGGCAGCAGGATGACCAGCCCTCATGCCTTCCCTCAGAGGGGGTGTCCCCAAGGCCATCATTCTGGCCTCACCCCGTTGAGGAGCATGCGGAACATTATACGGGGCTGTATTTTCTGACTGGAAAATACGAAGACACTGCCGTCCTTGAGATACGAAGCTTCCAGTCCCCATACTCGGGGTACTGGGACGGAGACCAATGTCAAGACGAAGATCTCCACGAGTTCTACCGCTTCGTACATGATTCCGTCAGAACATTCCAGTCTTCTGGAAGACGTCGCCTCATTATCGACGTGATGGGGAACGACGGGGGGTTCGACGCGAACGCGTTCCACATTCTTATGGCATTCTTCAACATTGACGCCGACTACGGCTTCAATATCCGAATGCGCAGCACGCCGGCCGTGAGATGGCTCGCCAACGCAGCCCAGAGCCAGCAAACGAACGTGAGCACCAACTTTCGTGACCTATTCTACAAATTCCCGGAAAATCTGGGACCGGAGAGGATCCACGGAGACGACTTCAGCAAGCTGATATTTCGGAATATTACCGACCGAAACCGGCTCTACGGCTTTTCCAACCCCGGCTTGGGCGAGCCGCTACTGCCCCCCGGAGATATCGTCGTGCTCACAAACGGAATGTGTTCGTCGGCTTGCGCGCTATTCGTAGACCTGGCCACGAACGACTTGGGTGTGAGGTCCGTCGTCATGGGCGGGCGTCCCCTCGAAGGGACGATGCAGGCTGTCGGAGGTACCAAAGGCGCGCTCCTCGTTACTCTAAAAGACACGCAGGATTTCATCGATCTTGCCGTGAAGGCCGCCGGTCTTACTTCGCCTCCGCCGGAACTCGGAATTCCACCACCGGATTATCAGCCGGGGGAGTTGAGGCGGATGGCCACCAACGGCCGAGATGTGTGGAGGGATGGAGCGGAGGTTCCGACGCAGTTTACGGTCCAGGCGGCGAATTGCCGGTTGTTTTATACGCCTGATACCGTGCTGAATGTGGTGGGGATTTGGGAAAGGGTCGCTGATGTCGCGTGGCGCGGTGCGAAATGTGTGCCGGGGTCGACGGCGAATTCGGACGATACAATTAGTGATAGGCGTCCTCCGTTTAGGCAAGGTGGGCTCAGGCTTAACGCGGCAGGGGAGAAGAAGACGAGGGCGTGGGTGCACTATTTCGATGGTGAGAAGAGGAACGCTACCTTGGAGAAGTCTGGTCGCGTCATGGAGGAGTTGAAGGCTTGGGAGTATGCAGCGGATGTCTTTCACGAGAACGGGGATGAAAACTGGTCAGGCACCATAGTATTTTAGGCAAGGCAGTCTTTGGAAACCGAAATGTGATGACGGTTTTGTAGTTCTGAGTAGCATATGGACAGATGAATTCCTGTGATATCACCAACAGGCGAAGGGCTTCTGGTAGGACATCTGCGAGTTATTCTAGGCTCGGGATCCTTCAATTTATACGCCTAGGCCAGTCTGCCACTCAGATGGGCACGAGTACTCTGATCGAACTGAAATGGTGTGGATATGACTCGGCCTGTTGGACCGAACCCTGATCTCGGATGTGGGCCCGCCCCGTCAGGCCTGACCGGGAGGCAGTGGGAGAGAGGTAATCCATAAGGTTTCCTTGAATATAACGCATAAAACTCGAGAGGTACGCACCTTTGAAGCTGGAATTTCCCCGGGTGAGGGGTGTTTCCATGTTGGCCCACCGCGAGCTTGTTCAGCCCAGTTCGATTTCTTGGTCATTTCGGACCTGGCTTTGCTTGGTCTCTAGAAATGGACGAGGAAGTTACCACAAAAGGACAAAAACCACTTATCAAAACACTCCGAGGCGCGAACCTTCGACGTGCCCCATCAGACTTCGCCCGTCTGCCTAGTTCCCCTATAGAGGTCGGCAAGTGGGGGATTACAGTGTTGAGTCCTCCGGTCTCCTCGGGACCGCAGACACGCAGTACAACTGGAGTTTATTTGCGGCTAAGGTCGCATTGATCTGGCCGGCCTCGTGGGGCCGAGGAATGCGTTGGGTGAATGTTAGTTGTAGTTTAAGTTAAAAGTGCACTGATCAACTAATCGCCCCGAAATTCGTCCATTTGCCCTGATACAGCGAGAACACAGAAGCCCAGAAACAAGTGAGATGCTTAACCAGGAGAAGTTAGCAGATGCATAATGTCCCTGCATTTATTGGTCTACCGGATTCTAGTTTAAATCTCCGTGAGCAGTTACAGATCCGATTTTCCCATTCCAAAGGGGTTTCCCACTGGTTTCCCCGCACCAAATGCTCTTCCGTTCCTTTTCCGAAGAAGTCCTCATTCCCTCACGGAGAGCTCATTGCCGCTTTCGCCAGTCTATTGTTCTATCAATTACCGGGTAATCGCAAAGGTGGGGGTTTCTATGACAGAAAGTAGCGTAGACTTTTTTTTCTTTCCCGGTTTTCCTTTCTCTACGTCGAGGCAGCCTCGCGACGAAGTACTCGGTTTTACTCGTAATACACCTTGTTGATGAGAGTGCCGATCTGCTCAATCTCGACGCGCATGTCGTCCTCGGGCTTAAGGTCGATCTTAGGGTTGCGCATGGCGCCGATTCCGGGGCCTGTGCCGGTCATGATGATGGTTCCGCGCTCGAGGGTGGTACCCTGGGAAAGGAAGGAGATGGTGGTGGCGATGTCAAAGATCATCTCCCTGTGAGATGTATGTTAGTCATTGAGCTTGGGGGATGAAAATAGGGGCAGAAGATCCCTACTTGGTGTTGGAATCCTGGACGGTTTGGCCATTGAGTATCGCACGAATGTGAAGGTTGAGTGGGTCAGAGATGGCGGATGGGGCAACCAGCACGGGTCCGATGGGGCAAGATCCGTCAAGACCTGAAGCCGGGAAAATAAGTATCACCAGAAAATAAGCAGCAATTAAACCCTGTAGCATAGATTTTCGAAAACATACCCTTGGAGAAGCACCACTGGCTGTTCTTGAATTGCTGAGCGCGGGCGCTCACATCGTTGCTGGCCGTGTAACCAAGCACGTAATCGAGGGCCTGGTCCTTGGGGATATCCCGTCCAGTCTTGGAGATGACGAATGAAAGCTCGGCCTCGTAATCGCTCGTGCCGTCCTGAGCAATCTTGGGGATATTGATCCTGGCCGGGTGAGGGCCGTTAAGGGCGGTTCGGGGCTTGATGAAGAGGACGGGCTCGTTGGGGATGGGCATGCTCGCCTCCTTGGCGTGATCCCTGTAGTTGAGTCCCAAGCATCGAATAATGGGGACCTCGTCGGAGGACAGAGGCGAGAGGAGCTATAACTTCACTTAGCTTCACAGCTCCATTGGTGTCTTTCTCGATCCTCAATTGAAGTGCCGAGGCGGGGTCATCCGAAATGCGGCCCAGCTTTCTTCGGGGGTTCGGCAAGCTTCCCCCGCATTCTTCTCAAAATGGAAAATGGGAAAATACTCACGGTGGAAATGGTCAGCGCCTTGTCGGTCACAACGCCGTCGAAAGCGTTGCCCGTGACGAGCTTCGCGGTGACGGTCTCGCCCTTCTCGAGAGCAAGACCAAGGTCGGGGACTTGCTTCGCGTCGATCTGGCCAAGGTGGATTTGGCCGTCCTCCTTGGCGAGGAAGCGCACGAGATGGGTCCAGTTGCGAGTCATTGTGTGAAGGGCTCTTCGGGCAGCGAGCATTCGAGGGCGCGAGGGCAAGATAGGATACAATCGGGGAGGACTAAAATTACAGAATAAAGATAGAAGAAGAGTAAGAAGAGTAAGAAGAGTGAGACTCAACGGAGGAGCTGTAGCGACTTACTCTTCTTATATATGGAGGGGTTCTCTGCCGCGTTTAGCTCTGAGGCACATCCCCGCTATAATTAAAGGGCGCGGGCAACACATACAAACGCACTATGGATCTTGATAATTGATCTGCCGACCGGATCAATACTAAACCCCCGAAAACAGAAACGGTCAAGGCGGCTCACTTCGGGAGACCAATGCTGTTCCGACAACAGATTGACTGATGGCATAATCCATTATAAATTCGACGTTAAGACCTCACTTGACACGGACAACCAGGGGCTTGCAGCAGTGGATTATCCTGTCAATCCCGTCAATCCTGTACCTCAACCTGTCTTTGTCATCATCTCGGAGCGTATTTGAAAGGCCTTATAAGTTATGGAGGCGCTCTTTCCTTCTTTTCGGTGGGTAACTTATCACGTTCGGTCTGGTCAAAGTCTACCTGCCGCACCCATCTAGCTGCGGGGGGACTTTCACCTCTTCGGCAGAGCATCGGACAGCAGCCTGGCGCTTCCAGCATGCACCATGGTCCGCCAGGCTTTCCCCGCGTACCCGTAGAGCCCTAGTGCAAAGCCGTGGGGGTCCGGTGCTTCTCTGTTCCCGTTCCCAGCATTGCCCCGAGATCGAACATCAAACTGCATCACTCAAATATTATGAGGCTCTATGCCACGTACTACGAGTCGAGGAATACATACTAGATGAACTTTCGTGATGAAACCAAATTCTGCCAGGCGTGATTTATAATTGATCAGCATTGGGGTCTATTCAGTGCTCCGAGTCTCTCATTACACGAGAACTCAGCTGGCGACCAGCTGGATGCAGGATGCTTGGAGATAGTCCGAAGATACAGCGCTAACTGACCATGCCATGCTCAATCCGTCGAGACAGAACTGCTGCTGAGTACCTTTGTACTTGATAGAAAGTAACGGAATACAAACTATTTCAAGAAGAATGCGCTCGAGACAAAAACTGGCAGAACGATGGGGCACCAGCAACTAACAGAACCTACATCCCAGTAAGACGGGAGACAGGGAGAGGCCCGGAAGACGACTCGGTCCAACACCCGGGACTTCGGTGGTCTCGGCATTCCCAGACCCCGGCCCGGGACAAGAACCGATAAGAACCGCAGATCCCTGAACGCGGAATTTGCCCTTCCTTTACACAGGTACATTCCTCATTTAACAACGATTTATTCTACCCTATCGCAATCTTGCCGAAGTTCCTTGAGCATAGTTCTCCTGTTTTCTCTCGGACTGGCCATGAACTCGAGGTAGTTGTGTTCAGCCAGGTTCTTTGCAATAGATTCCCCTTGTACAAGAATATCCTCCCTCACTATTTCCTTTGAGAATTAAAGAATCAATTGATACTCTTAAACTCGAACCTTTCGGCCAATTCTGCACGAAGCCACACACCAACCAGCTCGTTCTTCTCAGTTAGCCCGGCGACAACCTCACAAGTAGACATTACCTTAATTCTCATTCCCTCTCCCGCACCTGCGCTCCTGTGATAGTTTCCTATTTCCTGACCCTACTAATCTGCCGATATTAATTATATCAAGCCCTAAGGAAATATCAGGTCAGCTAGCCAGCCGATCAGGGCGGAGATGAAATGGGGTGGTTTCCTCCCATTTTGCCGGGGCCAGGAACTGTTCTCAACGCGGGGTCCTCCAATGATCTGCTCTGCGCTCATCTGAGTTGCATCGTAGATGATCTTTCGAATAGAGTACCTGCAGATGTAATATAGAGTAAGAAGAAGAAAAATCGTAGAAAATCATCTTCCTTCGAGTAATTCATCCGGCAGCAGATGCGGAGATTTTGGTTATGTTAGTCTACGATCCCCGCTCTCGCGTCCCTGGTATATATCTTGAGGGAGCTTCCGGTGCTGAAACCATGCCCCGTTTACAGTCCCAAGGGACCGCTTCTCCGCCCAATTTTTCGCAATGACGAGCCTCAAAATTCTGTCTTTCGGTTATGCCCTGTTTGCTCTCGCTGTGGCATACCCTACTTCCATCGAGCGTGCTAGGGTTCTTGGAAGGCAGGAAGATGTTCTCGATGAATACGACTATGTCATTGTCGGCGGGGGAACTGCAGGCTTGACTGTTGGCGATAGACTAAGTGAAGATGGAAAATGTTAGTTGAAAGGAAGAAAGGAACCCAAATCTTGAAACGACTCTGCTAACTAGGTTGCAGACAGCGTCCTCGCAATCGAATACGGCTATCTGGGTAAGTTTCCAGTCTCGTCATAGAGACTCTGTAAGGCTGCTAGTGGCATCCTACTTACACCAAGTGTAGAGAGAGACGGATATCGACCTGGCCGAACGACCTATAACATCACTTCTCAGCCAAGCCCCCAGCTCAACAACCGCACGTTTAACGTCGGCATTGGGTGCATCGTCGGCGGTAGCTCCGCCGTGAATGGTCAGGTCTTCCAGAGAGGAACCGCTGGCGACTATGACATTTGGGGCGAACTTGGAGGCGCCGAAGATACCACATGGACCTGGGAGAATATTCTTGGATACTTCAAGAAGGTAAAGACAGGACCAGATTAAGAGGAGGGATGGTTAAGCTAATTATCAGTGGTAGGGCATCCACTTCAACCCGCCTGAAGAGGAGTTCGCGGAGGCCTTCAACATCACATACGACCTCGACGGATGGGGCCAGGATCCCGACACCCACATCTACGCCACCTATGCGAGGGGCATCACCCCCGGAGTCAGTAAGTTATATATCACCAACTGCCTGCCGTTTTCTCCTGGGGTTTTCTTCGTGAAAAAGTTAACACAACCCGTTAGTCCCTCTATATAATGCCATGACAAATTTCCCGGGCGTGGACGTGCCAGTCGACGGCGCCAACGGCCAGAACGGCCTCTACTGGTTCACAACCTCCATGGATCCCGTCAACTTCAACCGCTCCTATGCCCGCACCGGACACTGGGATGGTCTCGACCGCGAAAACTACCAGCTTCTCCCGGCGACCAAGGTTAACAAGATAGTTTTTGACGGCGATCGCGCAGTCGGTGTTCAGATTCATCCTCGTGATCATCGTGATGACACCCAAGTGATCAAGGCGCGCAAGGAGGTCATCCTAGCCGCTGGTGCTATCCACACTCCTCAGGTTCTGCAACTTAGTGGCATTGGACCTAGGAAGTTGCTTAAGGCGGCGGACATTGAAGTCAAAGTTGACCTTCCGGGCGTTGGGGCGAATTTCCAGGATCACCACTACATCCCCGGCGTACGATTCTCGTGTAAGTGTTGTCCAGTTCGCTTTCTCACTCTTCACCGTTCTTGCTTGTTGCTAATGATTCTTGAAGGGGGTAATGCGCCTGAGGTTCCTGAGCTGAATCTCAGTTCGAACCGAACCGGAAACGGCATCGCTCTCGGTGCATTCCTCGGCCTCAAGGCCTTCTCCCCCGATTTGTTCGAGGATATCGCTACGCGATATGAAAGTCAGGATGCCGCCGAGTTCCTACCAAAGGGCACCGACTGCACCATCGTCGCAGGCTACAAGCAACAAAAGAAGATTTACGCCCGCGCCATGCGCGATAACACCATCAGCTTCCTCGAGTGCATGCTCGGCGGCTCTCCCTCTTGCAGCCCGCAAAACGTCCACCCCGTTAGCCGCGGTACGGTGACGCTCAACACCACTGATCCCGAATCCGAGGTCATCGTGGACTACAGGGCAGCATCTAACCCGATCGATATCGACATCATGGTCGAGGCGATCAAGTTCTTCCGGCGGTTTATTACTACGGGCGATCTAGCTGAGTATGAAGCCCTGGAGGAGGTTCCTGGGGCAGAGTACCAGACCGACGAGGAATTGGCTGAGTGGGCCCGTGAGACTATTATCCCGAGCGTCTACCATCCAGTTGGTACTGCAGCGAAGATGCCGAGGAAGTGGGGTGGTGTTGTCGACGAAGACCTGCTGGTGTATGGTGTCGAGGGATTGAGTGTTGTTGATGCCAGTATCATGCCTACGCTTGTGGGTAGCACAACGAGCATGACGGTTTATGCTATTGCTGAAAAGGTAAGCGTAACACGCGGAACTTTTCTTCTTGTATGTCTGGGCTGCTCGATACTAACCGATTCTGTAGGCTGCGGATCTGATCAAGTCCCGCGCTTAATGTCCCGGCTGGCGAGAGAAGATGTTAACTTTTCTTCGTGTATATGTGGTTCGTTTGTGAGGATTAAGCTATGTAGCGAAGCCCATAGTGTATATAAAGCTTAATTCTTCGAATAAACGTTGACTCGGCACATGTCTATGAGACCACAATCTACCTTTTATCTTTAAGGTTTCTGGCCAAGAGCATGGATGAGTCCGTCCCCTCGGCTGTTAGGGTAAGGCCCGATCCTCATGGAAATTCGCCGCGCGAGATTTTCTTTTCTCTTTGCTTTCAACGATGAGGTATGCATTATGCCCTTCTTGAGAATAGCCATCGATCGCAGGCTCGTGATGCCAGGTGCCTCCGTCAACGTCCCGAGTCTGTGCAACCGGAGGAGGTCCGAAGGGTCCGAGACCCCGCTCCCTCAACGGCGAATCGTTTCGAGGGAGTGCAACCACTGACGAAATATGAGCAGAGAGCAAGGAAATAGCTTAAATGTTATATGTCATATATAACTGACGATCCTAAGGGCCAATAGATATCAGTCAATTGTGGATTGCTTAAGAAGCGAGAGCCCTGCTCATAAGCTGTCCAACGTCAACATCTCGCAAAATCCACAGACTGCCAACCACACCACAGAGCATCAATCACTTCGAACAGCGCACAACTCAGCAAAGATGTCGGATCAAACCCCAGTTCGGGTCGTCCTGCCATCCGCTCAGATCATCCAACTGGCGCCAAATGCTAGCCTCCAGCCTCCGCTTTCGCGCCGTGGTCATGGTCCCGGTTTTGTGATCATCGATCCAGGATATGAGCTGCCGGAGAAGCCATCCACCGAGCCTCCTTCGGAGACTCTAGATCCGGCTCCTCAGTACAAGTGGGCTGAGGAAGGCTACGCCGTTGTCCGTCTGGTTATCCAAGACGCATGTAAGGAGGGCAGCTGGACTGTAGATGAGGGAGCACTTCAGAAGGGTTGAAGTGCTCAGGGGTCTGGAAGAGTGTGACGTAAAGGACAAATTTGCCTTGTTAGGTATGTCTATGCGGGGGGTTATCTTCCCTCTCAGTGTGCAGGGTCATAGGTATTGATTCAATTCCTCTGTAGTATACGGCACCGCAGAGGAATACCCAGCTGCATTTGCGGAGCAGTTGTCAACTTCTCTGGCTGCTTCCAAATCTATCGTATCGTGTATCCTCTTCTCTGCTTCATGGAGTCTCTCATCACCATCAAAGCCGGTACTTATCCATCAAGTAGGAACGGATCCAGCGCCGACCGAAATGCCAGGAGTGAAAGTAGTCATTTATCCCAACGTCTCCTCCGCAGACTTCGTTATTCCGGGAAGCAAAGATTTCTCATATTCTGCGGCTTCGGTCTCGCATAGCCGAAGCTTAAAGTTCATCAAGGATCACATAGGAGGGCCCTTTTTCGACCTGGAGAAAATCTGGGATGAACACACCTATTATGAGTTTGAGGACAGATCTGTTGAGAAGACGATGGGCACCATGGTTTGGAGCCTTACGTTAATGACATCCCGACCGCAAGTCATTTCACTTTTTTCCTGAAACCTTCTCTCTCTCTCTCTCTCTCTCTTTTTTTTTTTTTTTTTTTTTTTTTTTTTTTTTCCTAGAGGCCCACTGTGTTTGTTGCTAATCTCAAGAATTGGTTTGTTTAGATGACCGGTGGCATTGGACGTGCGCGGTTGACCAACTTCTATCAACACCATTTCATCTTCAACAACCCCGATGACTCCAAGCTCGAGCTTGTTAGTCGAACAGTTGGGGTGGACCGCGTAGTGGATGAGTTTGTTTTCGTGTTCACTCATAACAAGGTGGTAGACTGGCTGTAAGTTGAGAAACCCCTTTGAATCCTTCCATTGAAAAAAAGCTCTTGCTGCTCCAGTTCTGTACCAGGGTAGGTGTCAAACTAATTACCACTGGCAGCATCCCCGGCATTCCCCCCACAGGGATTACACTCCACATCCCTTTCGTGGCCATTGTCAACATCCGAGGCGACCGTCTCTACCACGAACACATCACTTGGGATCAAGCCACTGTCTTGAGGCAACTCGGGCTACTACCCGAGTATCTCCCTTTCCCATACGAGGTCCAGGGCTATGAGGGCAAGAAGCTGGAGGTCAAGGTTCCTGTCGCCGGGATGGAAACGGCTAGAAAGTTACAAGACCAGAGGAGTGTGGAGAGCAACACTTTGATTATACCGCCTCAGGCTAGTTTGAGAGAGGTGAAAAGTTCGAGAGACATTTGAAAGATGGATGCGGTGACGATAATTTCACACTTTCACTCCTTTCTGTTGATAGGAAAAGCGAGAGCCTGACTGGTGAGAGTCTCAGGCCAACGGAACCAGGAACATGCGGCACCAGCTACTACCGCTGGCGGGCTCGCGCATCGTACAATGGCAAATGACTGTGTCTCTTATCCAATACCGTGGATGCGGGTAGAAGAGGGGATCAAGGGTGCCCAGTCTGTAAGAACTGCAAGGTAGATTATTGAAGAGAGACGAATTTAAGACACAGCTGTAAAAGTACCAGACTAGTGTCAGCTCAAGGCTCTGAGGTTCAATTGTCTTGGTCCCTTTTGTACGAACACCCCCCGCCAGAAAAAGGAAATAGAACTACGAATAGTTAGAATGTTTCTGAACCGACGCACACTTCGCACACTGACACAACAAGCAGCTTCATTGACGTCTCATTCACTATACCCAACACATCTTCGGATACCGAGTCAGCGGCGTGACGATAGGTCCCTGCCGTCTTCGCTGCGGATAGATCCGATCGGAGACAGGATCGAGAATCACATCGGGTAAAACCGCCTTGCCAAGACGGGAGGTACTTTTGACGACAGTCCATGGATAAAAGACAAGAGAAGAGTGGAGAAGGTATCCTAGACTGCCATGAGAGATGATGATCTACATGTCTCTTCAACAGAAGCTGATGTGGTTTTGACGCAGCGAGTCTGGACGACAAGGCGCACTGGTCACCGTGCGGAAGTTCAGAACCTAGTACGCATCGGGGACTTTTACCTGAGGGGACTGAGCTATGATAGACACAAAAGGAAGATGTATTAAGGCAAATTTATCTAAAGAAGGGTAAGTGCAGTAGGCGTAACAAAAGCGGTCAAAGTGAGATCATGTCTCGCCGGCCATGTACATTAAGGAAAGTCCGTAAGCTTCCCACATTAAGCGAGGCCGAGATTCTGAGTGATACAATCCAAGGCATCCTGGCCGTTGCCGAAGCTAGAACTGAAGCAGACAGCGGCAGTACCCGTAGCCCAGGGACCGAGCGTAACAGCGCAAGCAGCCAGGTTGACGGTAAAGTCGACGAGGCCAGGGTCTGCGAGGCTAGTACACTCCTCGGGAAGCTCCGTAAGACAGAAGCTCTGGAACAGATCGTCCAAACAGGTGAAGACATCGGAAGGCAGAAGCTCAGCCACACAAACAGCAGCCTGCCCGGTGCCGAACACGCCGAGCGCCGTAGTACAGGCCGCAATCGCGGTTACGTATTCTAAGGGATTGGTCAACGTCTCAAGGGCGCTGCAGGGTGCGGGCATTTCAGGACAGCCAGGTCCAGCGATAACAGGAGGAGTGAACGTGGCGGTAGGAGTCACGACGGGCTCGGAGAGGGTAGGCGTCTCAGTCGCAACCGGCGAAGTCGGCGAAGATCCGGAATCAAACCCAAGAGCAGTGTTGATACAATCCAGAGCTTCTTGACCGTTACTCCAAGAAGAGCTGAAACATGTGGCGGCTGTGCCAATAGCCCAAGGACCGAGCTTAGTAGCGCAAGTGGCCAGATTAATAGTGAAGTCGACAAGACCGGGGTCGCCAAGCTCTGTACACTCTACGGGAAGCTCCGTAATGCAGTAGTTGTCGTAGAGATCGGTCAAGCAGTTAAACACGTCGATGGGATTGAGTTCAGTCAAACAGATGGCGGCTTCACCCGCACCGAAGACGCCAAGAGCTGTCGTGCAAAGACCAATTCTGGCCACATACTCCAGAGGATTCGTGACTGTTTCGAGCGTGCTGCAAGGTTCGGGCATTGAGGGACACAGGAGTGGCGCGGTGGGAGTGCTGGTGGGAGTATCGGAAGTCTCCGTAGGCGTCTCGGTCGGCTCTGTAGAGCTGGGCTCCTCAGTAGAGCTGGGGGTTTCTGTAGGTTCTCCCGTAGAGCTAGGCGTCTCGGTTGGTTCCTCTGTAGAGCTAGGAGTTTCCGTAGGCTCTTCAGTCGAGCTAGGAGTCTCGGTGGGCTCTTCAGTCGAGCTGGGCGTCTCAGTCGGCTCCTCAGTGGAGCTGGGAGTCTCAGTGGGTTCTTCTGAAGATGTAGGAGTTTCGGTAGGCTCCTCAGTAGAAGTAGGGGTTTCGGTTGGTTCCTCAGTAGAGCTAGGAGCCTCCGAGGGTCCTTCAGAAGATGTGGGAATTTCCGTAGGCTCTTCAGTCGAGCTAGGAGTCTCGGTGGGCTCCTCAGTAGAGCTGGGAGTCTCCGTTGTTTCGTCAGAAGATGTGGGAGTTTCTGTGGGCTCCTCGGTAGTGCTGGGGATCTCGGTGGGCTCCTCAGATGAAGAAGGATTCTCAGTTGGCTGCTCGGAGGAAGAGGGAGTCTCAGTAGGAGTCTCTGATGGTTGCTCGGACGAAGAGGGATTCTCAGTAGGTGTCTCGGTGGGCTGCTCAGAAGACGAAGGATTCTCGGTCGGCTGGTCGGAAGAGGAAGGAGTCTCCGTCGCGGATGTTTCCTCAGGTCCTCCGGTAGTCGAGGTAGCCTCGGGACCCTCAGTAGAACTCTGAGTGTCCGTGGGTAGAACATCGGTAGTCGGTTCAGTCTCGGAGCCGGTAGGAGCGGTTTCCGAACTAGAAGGCTCGACTGTAGTGTCCGAGGCGGACTCGCTAGGGGAGGTGCCAGTAGAGAGAGTCTCGGTCTCGGAAGGCTGAGAGCTGCCAGTGGTCACAGACGAGAGGTCACCGGTGGAAATATCAGTGGTGGGGGACTCGGTGTCAGAGGGCGCAGAGCTGGCAGTGCTCAAATCGCTGACGTCCTCGGTGGAAAGATCCGTGGTGCTAGGAGTACTGTCGGTCTCGGAGGGCTCGACGGTCGAACCCCCAGTGGTAGGTTCATCGGTAGGAGCGGCAGTGGGCGTTAAGACAATAACCGTACCCGTGCCCGAACCGTCAGTAGGCGTGAAGGTGAGGGTGGTGGGTTCGGGGCCAGGATAACCTCCGCCAGTAATAGTGGTGAAGGGACCAGTGAAGGCAGGCTCAGAGGTCGGCTCAGGAACAAGGACGATGGCAGTACCAGTCTCATCACCGGGGCCAGGAGGCAGGGAGACGGTGGTGGTTTCGCTTCCAGTATGCTGACCCGTGATGGTTGTGAAAGGACCGGTGAAACTGGGCGCCGCCGTCTGAGGTGCGAGGACAACAACAGTGCCAGTCTCATCGCCAGGGCCAGGGGGGATTGTGATCACGCCGGTTTCAGTGCCAGTTTGGGGAGCAGTGACAGTTGTGAAGGGTCCAGTGAAGGTCGACTGAGGGCCAACAACGATAACAGTACCAGTCTCGTCACCATCAGCAGGGGGCACGGTAAAGGTTCCGACTTCAGTGCCCGTTTGAGGAGCGGTGATCGTCGTGAATGGGCCAGTGAACGTCGACTGGGGGCCTACGACAATAACAGTGCCAGTCTCGTCACCGGGGCCAGGGGGCAACGTGAAAGTGCCGGCCTCGGTTCCGGTTTGAGGAGCAGTAATAGTAGTGAGAGGGCCAGTGAAGGAAGAGGTAGGGCCAACGACGACAACAGTTCCAGTCTCATCGCCCTCGCCCGGAGGAAGCGTGAAAGTTCCAACTTCAGTGCCAGTCTGGGGCGCAGTGAGCGTGGTAAACGGACCAGTGAAGGTACTCTGAGGACCAACAACGATGACTGTTCCGGTCTCATCACCAGGGCCAGGGGGCAAGGTGAAAGTCCCAACTTCCGTCCCGGTCTGGGGAGCAGTAAGAGTGGTGAGAGGACCAGTAAAGGTGCTCTGAGGACCAACAACAATGACTGTTCCAGTCTCATCACCGGGACCGGGGGGGACAGTGAAAGTTCCAACTTCAGTACCGGTCTGAGGGGCCGTAAGAGTGGTAAGAGGACCAGTAAAGGACGAGCGAGGGGTCACAACAACGACTGTGCCAGTCTCATCACCAGGGCCGGGGGGCAAGGTAAACGTGCCAGCTTCAGTGCCGGTCTGTTCCGCGGCAATAGTAGTGAAGGGACCAGTGAACTCAGGAGCGGCAGTTTGGGGAGAAAGAACAATAACCGTTCCAGTCTCATCGCCAGGGCCAGGAGGAAGGCTGACAGTCGTGGTATCCGTACCAGTATGCACGCCGGAAACTGTAGTAAAAGGTCCGGTAAACTCAGGAGTGGGCGCAGCTGGGCCAACAACCACGACGGTGCCGGTTTCAGCTCCAGGACCAGGCGGCAGAGTGAACGTGCCAGCCTCAGTTCCAGTCTGCTCGGCAGAAATCGTCACGAACGGACCGGTAAACTCAGGGGCGGGCGTCTCAGGGGATAGAACAACCACAGTCCCAGTCGAGTCACCAGGTCCGGGGGGCAGACTGAGCGTAGTAGTATCCGTTCCAGTATGAACGCCAGCGACGGTCGTGTAGGGGCCAGTGAACTCGGGAGCAGGGGTCTCGGGGGCCAAGATCACGATGGTGCCGGTTTCGTCACCGGGTCCCGGGGGCAGGCTGAGCGTGCTCGTGCCGGTGCCTGTGTGAGCCCCAGTGAGGGTAGTGAATGGACCAGTGAACTCAGGTGCGGGCGTTTCAGGAGAGAGAACAACCACGGTACCAGTCGAATCCCCAGGGCCGGGCGGAAGGCTCAAGGTCGTGGTATCAGTGCCGGTGTGGACACCGGCAACAGTTGTATAAGGGCCCGTAAATTCAGGAGCAGGAGTTTCGGGGGCCAGGATGACGATAGTGCCGGTTGACTCGCCAGGGCCAGGTGGAAGGCTGAGGGTGCTGGTGGCAGTGCCAGTATGGGCAGCCGTCAGGGTTGTGAAGGGACCAGTGAAATCAGCCTCGGAAACCGCAGGATCGAAAACAATAGCAGTTCCAGTAGAGTCGCCAGGACCAGGAGGAAGGTTGACAGTCGTGGGCGCCGTTCCGGTGTAAGGAGCAGTCAGGGTAACATAGGGACCGTCAAAGGGCTCAGTCGTGGCGGCAGGGATAACAATGACGGTTCCCGGTCCACCTGGACGCGAAGGAGGCAGGGTAATGCTAATTGCCTGGGGGCCGCCGCAGTTGTCACATTGGAGAGTCGTAGTAGAGAATGGACCGTTGAAGCTGGGTTGAGCACCGTTGGTCGGCTGAATCCAGACGGTTCCACGACCTCCTCCATACAGAGGGGGAATGGGGAAGCCTCCGTTAGGACAGTGGTTACAGCCAATGGCGGTAGCGGTGGCCCAGGGACCCTCCCAAGTTCCATGACCAGGTCGAATCCTGTGAAGGGTATTAGCTTCTCGTATGATGGGAGGATGCAATGGACAATGACAAGACAGGTTTGCTCATACTTAGTGTAAGTCGTATAGATCTTCTCAATGCAAGTTACGCGGGTAACGATTGAGGTCGGAGCATCACGGACGGTGAGGGTCAGATCATCGTCGATGGGAATCTCCGTGGGACGAGGGCAGTAAGTGTTGATGTCGATGGGACGCTTGACAATATGCTCAGCAGGCTGGAGCTCGACAACAAACTGGCCATTGGGACACTGGTGCGGAGGAGGCGACCAGGGTGCACCTAGACCCGGTCTCCCGAGGGAGAGTGCGGCCCCTGCGATTAGGGAGAGACGCGCGACGAGGGACATCGGTGAAGACGGCGCCCCGAGCAAACGAAACAAAGGAGTGTATGTGGTAGGACAGAAGAAAGAGCGGATACAACTTTGGAAAAGAGTGTGGTGGTTGCCGTTGCTGCTAGCTGCTGATGAGAGGGTTGACAAAAGGACATTAATCCCCGAGAGACTGTCGCCCTTATATAGACGTTTGGATCGCGGAAACCTTCCCAGAACCCCTATCTTACGCCCGTCCTGAGAGAGGCATTCTCGTGGTCGGGACGCATCGTTAAGCGTAAGCTCTGCATGTCTTACACTGGTAGAAATCTGTCGAGGCTGTCTAGATCTTCATCCTCACAATCATGTCATGGTAGATGAGATGTATTGGACACGAGAGATGAAGTTATTGAATCGTCTCAGAGGCATTTGCTGAGACTGCCCAGAGGCGGCTCAGGGTTTCCCTGAAACTACCTCACTAAGTGGCTTGCTAGGTCGAAATCCTGCAAGCCATTACTTCCTGGGCTGTTCTGCTCCTGACCGGTGTGTCATAGATACATGATGGCAGAGGGTACAGAGGTTCATGGATCAGTAGGCGTGCCCCCAACACCACGAAATGAAGTGGTGTCTGTTCATGTGTCTGTCCGGCTCATCCAATAATGGAGCCGGCCTCATCCAGGTGGTCCAAGAGCGATAGTCGAGGCAGGCTATCCCGGGGGGCTCATGCTCAGCTCCAACACTGTCCAGGCCGTTCCTGCAGATGTGCCTAGTGCTGGCGTCTTGCTTGTGTCCTCGCGAGGAACCTAAGCGGCGAGTCAGTCGTGCATCTAGCCGATATCCGCGGAGGGCATAGTTCGGGCTCCATTTAAAACAACTCACGTATGGTTTACCAATCCTGAGAGAAGAGTGTCCACATCTCAATCTCCGAACAGCTCACCATCCATACGCTTGCGGCCGCAACTCGACCTTCTTTCTCCCTTTTCAACTTATTCTATCACAACAGAGGCGTGAGGAACGGCTTTGAGACTGCCACCGTCTCTTCCTCGCTTGCCACTGTCTATCCTCGCGACACAAGGGAAGACTTAGACTTCAGACCGAAGGTACAGCAGCTGAGCCCATGCCTTCTGCCACAACCTTCGTCGACTTGTTGACGTTTCTGCCGCCAATGGACATTGGCATTATCGAAAATGAGTTTCACCACTGGCGTGGCCTAGACTGTACGTGTACGTAGTTGGCAATGAGAAATGAAACCCTCACCTGAGCTACAACGTTTTTGTCATTTTTGTCATTGCTGATTGATTGACCGAGTGACCGAGTGACCGACAGTCTTGTCAATAAGGTTCTGCGGCTCTCAGTCTCTCTCCATTTCACTCCTTCACTCTCTCTCGCCATCCCTCTTGCCGAGAGCCGGGCCGGCCCATTCAGCTCTCACCCCTGCTAACCTTATCACCATCAATCCATATTAGGAAAATTCTACCCGCAGCCGTCGTCTCGACTCGGCCCCGCTAAGCGGGAAAAAGCTCCGAGTCGAAATCTCTGCCGCGGGCTTGGCGCCACCCCCTCCAACATCCGAAAGCGTCCCTTCGAGTGAGACATTCCCACGAAACAGGCTATGCCCACTCAAAATTGATGTCTCTGTCTGCAGGTCTCACAAAGTCCTTTGCAACCCCTGATCCCTGAACACTAGTCTCTCATCGCGAGTCCTTGGGAGCTGGGTTTTTCAGATCTAGTCTCCAGGGGCAACATCACTCCCCTGTCTCCAACACCTTGCCGAGCGCTCCAGGTTTCACCGTCACGTACTCAAGATGTGTTTCCCGCTGTTTTCGGTACTTGCTCATTCATAATACACGCCATTGCCAAGAAGGTCCTCTTCTTCTGAAATCCCAATTAGACAGGTTCGAGGTAGTTGTCTGATTTGCTTCCCACCCTTCTGAACACGCGCCTCTCAACGCCAACATGTCAGACCATATTCTCTTCCGCTTTTCAGTCTATATAAGGCATCTTTTTTTCAGCTTGGCAAGGGTCATGTTTTCTTTTCGTCCCCAGACTTTTGTCATAACTTTCTTTCTCCCCATTCGGTTTTTTAAATCTTGAGGTCTTCTTGCCTTGTTCCATTCCTTTAGCCCTCAGGCCAAGCGAACAAACCAACCTTCCACTCGTTTAATTACTTCGCCAGAAAACCAAAATACCACACCTACACCCCAATAAAACAATACTTTAATCATAATGTCCCTCTCCAAGCTCTCTCTCCTAGCCCTTCCGGCTGTCGTCCTCGCGGGCGTCGCCGCCCCTCCCCCGGCTGACCCTGACTGCACCACCACCCAGGTTCAGCCCCCAATCGTTGTCCCCACGGTCTATCCTCCTGTCAAGGTCGCTCCCGGCCCCAAGGGGGGCTCGTGGGTCAACGTCCACGAGGTTGTCTACGAGAAGTGGGGGCCCAGTGGTGTTGAACCCTGCACCTGGGAGGTCACCAAGACCTGTGACAAGCCCTTCTGCGGTGGTATCCCCACTGATGCTCCCGCTCCTGGCTTCACCAAGAAGGTCGAGGTCTGCGGACATTGTGGCCCCACCCCCATCACGGCCACTTTGACCGTTCCCATTGAGACTGCTGGCCCCAATGCTCCCCGCCCCAAGGGAGGCAACGGCGGCAATGGTGGTAACGGTGGTAATGGAGGCAACGGTGGCAACGGCTCCGGCGCTGGCAATGGCGGCAACGGAGGAAATGGCGGTAATGGAGGAAACGGTGGAAATGGCTCCGGCTCTGGTTCCGGCGGCAATGGTGGAAACGGCGGTAATGGAGGCAATGGCGGAAACGGTGGCAGCGGCTCTGGTTCTGGCTCCGGTGGTAACGGCGGAAGCGGCGGCAACGGAGGCAATGGAGGCAATGGAGGAAGCGGCTCCGGCGCCGGTAGCGGTGGTAATGGAGGCAGCGGAGGAAGCGGTGGCAACGGTGGCAACGGTGGCAGCGGATCTGGATCTGGCTCCGGCGGTAACGGCGGAAATGGTGGGAACGGAGGTAACGGAGGTAACGGCGGTAACGGCTCCGGTGCTGGTAGTGGTGGCAATGGTGGAAACGGAGGAAATGGCGGCAACGGCGGCAATGGTGGAAGCGGCTCTGGCGCCGGTAACGGTGGCAGTGGCGGCAACGGCGGCAATGGTGGAAATGGAGGCAACGGCGGCAGCGGTTCCGGTGGTGGCTCCGGTGGTAATGGTGGGAACGGAGGTAACGGAGGCAATGGCGGCTCTGGCGGTGGTCAGCCCGGCCAACCTGGTCAGCCGGGACAACCTGGTCAACCCGGTGCAGGCGGTCAGCCGGGACAGCCTGGTCAGCCCGGACAACCCGGTCAGTCTGGTAGCGGCAGCTCCGGCAGCTCCGGCAGCTCCGGCTCGGAAGGTGGCAGCAGCGGCAGCCAGGGTGGCGGTAGCCAGGGCGGCTCAAGCGGTGGCCAGAGCGGAGGCAGCCAAGGAGGCCAAGGTGGCGGCGAGCATGTCCAGGTTGCCGGCTCCCCCAAGCTCTTCACCGTCGGTGCCAGCATCTTCGTCGTTGCCCTTTCTACTCTCGTGGCTCTGCCCTTGATGTAAAGACTCTCCTGTCTACATAGCCTCCCCACCCCGCGCTGGCGATAGGCGCGCGTAAGAATTCTATCTCTCTTATTTCATGGATATCTTTATCAAGGCACCGTCCCCTTTCGTAAACACACCTTCTGTACACTACCGAGCACTTCAGGAAAGATGACTTATTCTCACAGCCCTGTAGGGGCTTTTCGTAGGACCTGCAAGTTTCTCGTGTAATGCCAAATTGCCAAGCCTGAGAGAATGATGGCCCGCTCCTGATTTTAACGAAAATCATGTATGTCCTGTTATTTTGCTTTTTCCAAATGTGCTGCCGAAAATTGCAACCACCGACATTAGCCAACTTGGATCATGACAACACCCCTGAACCAACATGCTCGACAAAGCAAAGATTGGTTAAAAAATAGTCAAGATTTACCCATTCTTCCCATTTGGAAAAGCGAGGCTCGGTCAATTCTACCCTGTGAAGTAGAAACCAGCTTCATACTTAGAATACTCAAAGGTAACTTACGCGGCCATCATTAACTCGTTACCTTTTTTCGTGAGATCCTCGCTACCCTTAGCTCTTTATTCCAACCCTGATCGAGTCATGAGTTCTCTGGACCTCTGGCCAAAGCAGCCCTCACGGCCTGGACCCCCTATGTTTGCCTCACACTGCTTTCTTCCAACTTTATGTCTCGCTCCAGCATTAGCTTGCCTCACGTCCTGAGCAGGTAAAGTAGAGAAGCAAGCCGCCCATAAACAAGCAACAAGAGTGAGACATCGTAATATAGCAGCATAAATGCCTACACACCATCGACGTGGTGCTCAAGTAAATACAAATGATGCTTTACTAACCTTTCGAGCCTCACTTAGGCTTAATCTCGTCTAAGACACTGAGTAGGATCGCAATCTTAGACGAGGTGTGCCTGTCCTCCCTGGCGATTCCAACACCCCACAGCAGCCCGCTTGTACAGATCAAGTCTGCATACAGTCTAGGGCCTGACACCTTCCCGCCTTCAAGTATTCACCAACTTCATAGTTCTAACTATCCAGCTCCCTCAGGGAACGCACCCCTGTCCCCGATGGCGCTCTTGCCGCTGTCATTGCACCCCCTTGTCGTTAAAGTCCTGGCCAAGTCCAAACCAAGTACACCCAAAGGATCTCAGCATACAAAGATGGACGGCCGAGGCGGATTCCTAACGCGGGCCGCCAAAGGATCATGTCTGAAGCATTTCTTCACAGCTGTCATACCTCAGGGGTAAAAGAACGTCAACCAAGACGCGCCCAAACTCGCATTTCTACCTGTGTATAGGCAACATTAAGTATCTTAGGTGCCGGGCGAATTTCAACATGGGAATAAGTCGATCGTCATAATGCATGCAAAATTCTGGCTACATGGGTCACCAGAAAAGCAAGTTGGTTCCCACGAGGGCCATGGAGATTACAGAACGCGGGAGGGAGGTCCGGGCCGGACCCTGCAGGAGGCTCAATTTATCGTACCCTGGGAGATCATGAAGATAATGTCGGTAATGAAGAGCTGAATTCCATATTATGGATCTTCTATTTGGGGATCTACCATGAACAGGACTTCGTGAGTGAGCATGAACGTGCACTGCAACATCTAAGCTGGCCCGGGAGTAGCCAGAGCCATCCATGGATCAACGTCGAACCCTCCACTTTCAGTTCTGCCCAAGCGTATCTGGTATATCATCGATTGGCACTCCTCATAACCTAAATTCCACCATACAACGATGTAAACTGGGATCATGGTCCCCTCTCTGAATGCCATCCGGCTGGGTCAATATCTGCAGGGCCCATGAAGTGTGGGCACGTTATATTGCAGAACCCCTGCGGTGAGAGAGCAGGTTGCAGGAAGTGGAGATACGGGATAAGTCCACCTGAAGAGTTTGGCGGCTCCGATCCGGAGGACGATCTCTTGGTCCAGGCACTCCAGCTCTGGCATACTTCATAAGTCCCTGGAGAGCGGATCGGCGCAGAAGTGCTTTTACTCTGCGGCGTCAAATTGTGGAAATCATCACGAGGGGCTATTTGGCCAGCAAACCAACGGGCCTCACATATTCGGCGCGTATCTTCATCTCGGCTGGGGAAGGGGCTGCAGAATTGGGCGTCATCAATCCCCTTCTGGCAATCTCACGAGACGAGATTTGGCATCTTTCATCATCGATGAGCTGGCGAGACTGAGTAATGTGAAGACGGGAGAGGTGAAGATTCTTGGGGAAATGGAGAAGAAGTAGGAAATATCTGGGCAGCGTTTTAACATAAAAAGGCAAGATGCTATGCCTCGTCTTGTCTAGTTGAAGGTGTTCATGCTCATCATCTAGCCAACTCTAGCAGTAACTTACCGTTCGTCTTCTTCCCTCCTGGTTTGGCAACTTGCCGCCGTACACTCTTTTCCCCTATTGATTTCGAACTTTGTATTACGTTCCTTGATCTTTCCATCATTCATTCATCTTCAACATGCGAGCCTCTGCTATCGGAGTTGCCGCCTTGGCTCTTGGACTGACCCAGGCCCTGAGCTTTCCTTTCTGTGTAAGCTTTCCCGAATAAAATGACAAAAACAACTCATTGCTACATTCCTGAACGGAGATTGACACTAAAACACTAAATCCAGGACCCTGACAACTGTTATCGCAACCTCATAGACGAGAGATTTGTCCAGGGTGCCGAGCCTGCTTGCAAGGAGTGGCTATCTGGCACCACAACCGCCGCAATCGCCATCCCTAGCAATTTCGGAAACTGTGAAGATGTCCAGGCTTTCAGCTCAGCTTGCTCTTGCATAACGTACGCGGCAACTGCCACGGATCTCTCATCCAGCTCCAGTTCCACTGGTAGTCCCACGAGGACCAGGACCAGACGACCTCCTTTTACGTGGAGGCCCACGGGTATCCCCACTGGCGGGCCTTCGTGGATTCCTACCTGGAGGCCTACTCGGAGCTATAGCTCTGAGACCACGTCCGCCGAGGAGTCATTTTCTACCGGAGACCCTGCTACGAGTGACATTTCTGATTACTCCGCCGCTTCTTCGAGTTCTGAGGAGCCGGTTGTGACGGGGTCTAGTACGAGCAAGGAATTCACCACTAGCGGCTATGAAACGACCTCTTCCGAGGATATTGAGTCCTCTATCACTGAGGAGCCCACGACAGCTACCGAGTCTGAGGAACCTTCATCCTCTGAAGAAGCTACAACTACTACGGAATCGGTGGAGCCTACTACTACTGAGGAGCCCACCGCTATCGAGGAATCTTCAATTGTGACCGAGTCTGAGGACCCCACTTCCACCGAAGAGCCGGCGACAACTACCGAATCTCAAGAGGCTACTTCTACAGAAGAGTCCTCAGCCGTGACTCTGTCAGACGAACCCGTCTCTACAGAGGACGCCTCAACCAGTACTCAGTCACTGGAGCCCACTCTCACCAAGGAATCCTCGGCCGTGACTCAGTCAGAAGAACCTAGCACCACGGAGGAGCCCTCAATCACGACTGAGTCCGAGAAACCTAGCTCCATCGAAGAAACCTCTACTGCCACCACTGAGGAGGTTACAATTGCCACCGAATCCGAGGAATATTCGACTGCCGCTGCCACAGAGACTTATACCAGCCCTGAGGTAATCACATCTGACGAAGCTGCCACTACTGAGGAGCCCTCGACCACCTACAGCTCGGGTGGGCCCTCTACCACTGACGACGAAGATCCCATCACCAGTGCAATTGAAGATCCTTCCACGACTGCAAGCGAAGAAAATCCTTCTACTACTGAACTACCCACGACCTCTGACACCGATGAGGAAGGATCTACCAGCTATAGCGAGGAGATCATTTCTACTACTACAACCGAGGACGTTTCTGTGACCGATGAGCCCTCCTCCACAGACAGTGCCGTCGATGCCACTTCCAGTCCTTCCTGGTCCCACACTTGGACCGCTCCTACTGGCATCTACCACAACTCCACCACCTACGCCCACACTCGATCCCACACACACACCCGACGCCCTTCTTGGACCACCTCTACCATCTACGCCACTACAGTCCGCACAATCATCGCGTGCCCTCCTGAGAAGCCCAACTGCCCTGCTCGCCCTCACGTAGTCACGGAGGTGATTGCTATTTCGACCACTGTTTGCCCCGTCGCTGAGACTGATAGGGTGTCCGGTCCCGAACCCACTTGGTACGTCGTTCCTAAGCCACAGGGCGGTAACGGAGTCCAGGTGATTGGGAACCATTCGGGTGAGGAGTCCAATACTCCTCATGTCTCCGCGGGCGGCAAGGGCGGCGGCGTCCAAGACACGCCTAACGAGACGGTCAACGATAATTCAGCCGATCTCTCTACTGTCGAGGGACACGGGAATACCGAGAACGATAAGGTTGTTGGCCTATCAGAGGTCGATGCCTTGAATGGCTCGGACTCCTCGACTGGCCCAGATGAGTCAGACGACGCAGGATTTGGTGACATCCCCTCCGGCGACAACCCCGAGATTGGTGAAAACTCCGGAGCTGGCTCCGGATCCGGATTCGGCCCCGACTCCGAGCACCCCGGTACCGCCGCCTCCAATGGCGTCAACTTCTCTCCCAAGCCCACGAGCGCTTTCGCTCCCACTTCTGGTGCTGGCCACCCCATCGCCAGCATTTTCGGCGCTATTCTTGCCGTTGTCGTTGCTCTTTTGTAAAGCTACCCTGGTGAAGTTTGAAGCATAATTTTCAGAATATGGCGAGTTTGTATTAATTTATTCCGTACACACTGGCATTGAAAAAAGGAGTTTTCCCTTTCTTTGTATGATACTAGTAGATTTCTTAAACTTCTACTCATAACCAAACGAATAAAAATGGACCTTTTATTTCTCACGCCTTGAAGATTCGAGTCAATTGACTCTGCTCAAGATAGATCCTCATTCTGAATTGGCTGCCATACTGACAGGTCCAGCTGACGACTTTTTAATCCTCTTGAGCTCTAGTTTATAAGACGTTGGCATCCATGCGACAGAGTATCGCACTTGCTTTTGCTCCCCTCTTTCCTTTTTCCTTCTCCTTTTCTCCCATCATTAGTAGGAGTAGACACTTCCCTGGGCAGGGGCTGATGCATAAGACAGGTCAAGACCCTACCACTTAGACGGCACCCGAGTCAGATGAAGGGTGCCCTTGTGCGGCTTGTACATCACCTTGCAAGATCCTCCGTCCCGTCTTGGCAGGAAAATTCTCCATATCTCAGTAGACGACAGTCACCCTGAATTTCCAACTCTGAATACTAATGTCTCATCTCGAGAACAACGCAAAACACCTCGTTGACGTCTTCATTATATTACAAGCTTGGCTCCCGAGTAACCCCTTCACCCAGAATCCGCAAGCAAGCTATTGACTCGATAATCACAGTCCTAGAAGCCAAGGTTGAGACTGGGTTCCCGTTACCACTTCATATATTTCCACTATGGATAAATGCCTGCCATCCACAAACCACCCTAGAAGGACCAACCAAGTCGACAATCTCGCAATTACAGTGGGTTTCAGAAGTCATGAGTGCTTCGCCGAGGAGGAGCCATATCCCCCGTTCGTCGCAAGAAGCCAGATGATTTTCAAGAAAACTGACATTGAGCTAGGCGTGTGCCATGAACACAACATTATGTAGATTCACATATAATAATTACAGCACAATGAAACTCTGCGATGAGCGCACATCTCCGGACACCGCGCCATCCTATCAACCGGAAAAAGAAAGGGAAGAAAAAAAATGAAGGAGAAAAAATCTCACAAATTCTAGCATAGGTTCGCCATCGTCCATGGTCCTATAAACCTGCTCATGATTGAGCACATTATAACTCCTAAGCGGCATAATGCCTCTCATAGATGAAGGTGAGTCTTACATCCTTGATGGCGAGCAATCTGATTTGATATTGGGCCGGCCTGCCGTCACATCGGATGCGGCTTCTCTCCTCCAAACCCGGTTTGCCAAGTCCGGGTCCATGGAGTAGATAATGTCGACGTTAATGGTTAATGGGTAGGTCATCCCGCAATGCCGCGTGTTCCTTTTCCCCAACAGGGAGCTAGACTTCCAAGACCCGTGGAAGGGGGAACCTGGTGGCCAAGCATCTCCCCCACTATGATGATATTAAGAAGATATTAGGGACAGAGATGGAGGATGTTAGAGAATGGATCGGATGGCCGTCCAGAATATTAACGACTCTGATAGAAGCAGACAACACTCTATGGTTGCCCAAATATTCCGCATAAATACCTCCCTCGTCGCCGTCACCGAAATCCCAGCCTCGCGCCATCCTTCTCCCTCTGCGGCCCACAATCTGCTAAATCCTACCGAATCATCTTTGACGCCAGTGCTTAAACATCTTGTCCATACTTCACTATCCCAAAACTCGAAGAAGCCCTCCACTCGTAAATACAGAACCATGAGGCTGTTCAACATCCTTGCCGCGGCCAGCGTCGCCAACGCCCATACCATCTTCGTCTCCCTAGAAGTAGACGGCCAAAACCTCGGCGTCTCCAACGGCGTACGCACCCCAACCTACGACGGCCCAATCATGGACGTAACCTCCCAGTCCCTGGCCTGCAACGGCGACCCCAACCCGACCATGTCGACCAACACCGTCATCGACGTCAAAGCAGGCTCCACAGTCACCGCCATCTGGAGGCACACTCTGGATTCCGGCCCGGAAAATGTGATGGATCCCAGCCACGTTGGTCCCACCATTGCCTACCTCAAGAAGGTAGACGATGCCAAGACTGCTGCGGGTCCTGGGGATGGCTGGTTCAAGATCCAGGAGGACGGTTACCAGAACGGCGTTTGGGGAACTTCGAAAGTTATACAGAATGGCGGCAAGCATGAGATTAAGATCCCCGACTGTATCGAGGATGGACAGTACCTTCTTCGTGCCGAGATGATTGCTCTGCATGGCGCGGGCACTTATCCGGGTGCCCAGTTTTATATGGAGTGTGCTCAGCTTAATATTGTTGGCGGCTCGGGGTCTGCTTCTCCTCAGACTCATGCCATTCCCGGCATCTACTCAGTAAGGATACACCCACTCGAGATCAAGACTACCAAAAAAGTACAAAGCTAACTTGATTTTTGTGACAATAGGGATCCGATCCCGGTGTTCAAATCAGCGTCTACTATCCTCCCGTGACAAACTATATCGTTCCCGGCCCCAGCCTGTTCACTTGCTAAATGTGGGACGTGTGGGATGTCAAGAAGAAGATGGTATAGGCCCGTTGCACGATATATTGTTTTAGGAAAGCAGGATTTACGCAACTATATAGACTGTAGGAATGGAATGGATTTTCTATTTTGGATATTCTTGATCATAGAACCCCCAAGCCCCCGATCGCGAGAAACCTGAACGGTGAAACTCTCGAATTCGCTTATCTCGTAACCCCCTCCGATGTCTACTTGGGACATCAATGTTCGTGGCGCATAATCTATCTGCAGGCCGAAAACTTTGGATGTAGAAGCTTGGAAAGTTCGATCATCGCCAGTGTATCTCACTTCACATCATGCATTCATCGTCTCCCCGTGTGAGACAACCATTTCGTATTGGATGGTAGTATTTGGAAGGGTGGATGACTGGGGGTGGATGACTGCATGCTCCCATCCACTTGCTCCCGAGTTGACCGACGCTGGAACGTCAAGCCGGGTAATTGACTGACCGGTTGTGCAGATGCATCGCGACCTGGAGGAGGGGAAAGCATGGGTGGCAAGCACACCCCAGTTGACCTAGAGAATCCTTTAAATGCTATTGATATCCCGCCAACACTCGGTGTCAATGTCAAATGTTTTCTACCCAAGGAATGACCCTCCTCAATCCAGGACCAGCGACCTTTCCAACGCATAGTCTTTGAAAGTGGATGCACAAATACCGCCACCAATCCCAAATGCAATCGATCCTAGAAAGCCCTAGCCAAGATCTATATACGGCCACTCAGCTTCAGTTTCACTACCCCAGATACAATAAAATATTGGTATTTACAGCCATCAATGCTTAGCGCTCAGGCTTCACACTTTCTCCTCTTTTCCCCACCTCGCCGTCTCGTCACCCTCTTTCCACTCGTGCTCAATATACCCCAACTCTTTCTTGACCATTCGGACAGTCTCCTTGTCGCCGGTGTTCTTGCCAATATTATCACTAAACATACTGGTCAGCCTACATCTAAAAGGGGGCAGAAGCTCTAGGCAAGATGTCTTACCTGATCTTGATCGCCGGGTTTCCTGCGGCGGAACTGAGCTTGATAACAATGTTCAGAGGTACGGACTTCTTGCCGGTTGATAGGTGGACAAAGTCGTTGGTGAGGTACGTGCCCACACCAAAGGTCGGCAGGAATCCATCCTCCTCGGAAATTTTCTTGTATTCAAGGCACTTTTCCACATCAAGCGAGTCCGAAAAGACAATTACCTTCTTCTCCGTTATGCCTTCCTTGTCGTAGTAATCGCGCACCGTCTTAACGAAGGTAGCTGGGTTTCCTGAATCTTGCCGGACACCAGCAAAAATCTCCGCGTAGGTCTTTATTCTACCATCCTCGGTCTTGAAGCGGTCAATAGATGCTCCGTCTTTGGCTGGGGTCACGGGGAGACTGAAAGACTTGAGGAATTCTTCGGTTCCAAAGGTGTCGGTGAGCGCGATACCGAGTTTCCCGCCAAACGAGTCGACCCAAAGTCGCAGTGCTTGTTCTGTCGCATGCCTGTAATCACCCGAGATGGCAGCTATACCCATGAACCACTCATGCGCGACCGTACCGACAGGAGGGATTCCGAAGCGCATTGCCAAATGGACATTACTAGTTCCGGTCAATTTTCCGGAGAGACCCTGCTTTTCAGCCTCCTTGGAGGCCTTAACGAGACCTCGGAAAACAAGGGCTTGCGTATGGTAGTCGCGGCGCCGGCGTGTTCCGAATTCGGAGAAGGTGCAGCCAGCTTTCAGAAGATGCATTCCCTTCTCGAATGCCTTCTCCTCCTGGCCATCGTAGCTCCAATCCGTATCCATGTACCGGAAATACGCCTCAGATGTCAAGGCCAGCATGGGAATTTCGTAAAGAATGGTGCCGGCCCATGTTCCACTGATTTCCATGCTGACGTCGCCTTGGTCCGAGGGAGAACCGGTATCCTCGCCAGCAGGGGTGAAGGTCATCTTGACCTGTCGTCGAGGGTCGAGACGGAACTCTTTCAAGAATGCCAGGTAATCATCGTCCAGGTAATCGCAATGTGTTTTGAGAAAGCGATACTCCTCATCGGACAGGCTTATGTTGCCAAGCTCTAGTTTGCTCTACGTTAGCAACTCAACTTGGAGCTGACACGCGTCTCGCGACGAGCTTCTTGACTCATACTTTGAACCTGCTTCTCCAGCCATTGAAAAGCCTCTCGTGACAATTTCTTCTCGGGAGTCCTGTTGGTATATGCGTAGGTAACAGGAACATCTTTGAAATATTTCATGACCGCGCATTGCATCGTCAGCTTGTAGAGGTCAGTGTCGAGGAATGAGATGACCCCCTCCGGAAACGGCGAGGAGTTTGAGAAATCCATTATTCTGGTAATTAATACAGAGCAAGATATTCAAAACGGGAGTTTGCTTGTATTGAAGACAAGAACTCTCAATCTTTCTAGAAGCTCTGCAATTGCGAGGGAATAATGGTTCCGTCCAAGAGGGGTTGCGTATGCTGAGACACGAGAGCAGTGGGGCATGGAGTTGTTGGAGTTGAGGTTGTGCTGAAGCCGAAAAAAGGCAGATCACAAGTTTTCGTCGACGTGGTTGAGATCGGGAGAGTTTAGTAACACACCACAACCTGCTCAGGAAACAATGGGGATTTAAAACGGGGGAAAACGCTGACTATTTTAAGGAATAAAAAACATGCTTTCAAATTGTTCCGAGGAAGAATTATCTTATAATTGAAGGAGCCTCTTAAGATTAGGAAGGTCAATTGAGAGCTCTCTGTCATGGGGGCTTAGACACCTTAAACAATTGCAAACCTTAGTAACCTCTTTGGCTCTCTCCTTCGCTAACGTGATTGGTATCAGAGAATGAGCTCATTCAACTGATCATCAACAATTAGTGACATGGGAAATAGCAACCCAGAACACACATAGAACGTCGTGTTGTCTTGTCAGCTTTGGCAGTCGCATCGCTCTAGAGCTTGCGAGAACAGAGCACAGCAATTTGAGGGCGGGAAAGTGGGGTGGAGGGGTAAGCTAGTGCACGGACCAACTCTGAATTGGTCACCCAGACAAGGTACGTACCCCCACCACACCTCTCACAGCCTACAACTCACCGCTTTCGAAAAACCTGGGCAGAAAAAAAAAAAATATTCTTGTGAGGGAACACTAAAACTACTACTTCTATTGTTATGTTAAGCATCGACGTTAATCCCTGGACTCCCAAATTTGCCTTTCCCGCCGCAGCCAAGTCTAATCCCACCGCAACCCGAATCCTGCGGCAAACTAGACGGTGGGAATTTCGGCATCGACACCTCAGACAACTTGTTGAGCGTCTCATCGACAGCAGGATTCACCATGGATATCCACCGCTGTCGTTTCCTACCGTACCCTCCCTCCGCCATCAACGCCATCGCCTTCTCCCATCCCCGTGCCCAGAATGCGGAGCAGGCCAGTAGCGCGCGTCTGGCCATCGGCAGAGAGAATGGCGACATTGAAATCTGGAACCCTCTGAATGGCACGTGGTTGCAGGAGAAGACCATCCATGGAGGAAGTGACCGAAGCATCGATGGCTTGGTTTGGGTCACTGAACCCGATCGTAACCTAGCGGACGACAAGGTTGCCGCAGGGCGCATGCGCCTTTTCAGTATCGGATCGAGCTCAACAATTACCGAATGGGATCTCCTTGAGGGTGCCCCGAAGCGCCATGCCACCGGCAACCACGGCGAGATCTGGTGTCTTGCGGCCCAGCCAATCTCGTCTGGGAAGTCCAAGTCCGACTCCACTTCCCAGATTCCTAGGCTCATCGCGGGCACTATAAAGGGAGAGCTTATTAGCTATACCATCGAAGACGACACTTTGCGCTTTGACAAAGTCCTCGTCCGATTCCAGGCCAAGAAGCATCAGGCACTTAGCCTTGCTTTTGTGAATGCGCATACCGCGGTGGTTGGCTGTTCCGACAGCATTATTCGAGTATACGATATCAGGAAAGGCATGCTTGTCAACACCATGACTCTCGGATCTGATCTCGCCGGAGGAGCTAGGGATATCATAGTGTGGTCCGTCAAGTGCCTTCCGGATGGCGACATTGTATCCGCCGATTCGACTGGTCAGGTCTGTATCTGGGACAGCAAAACATATACTCAGACTCAGCGCCTGCAGAGCCACGATTCCGATGCGCTGAGCCTGGCTGTTAGCGCTGACGGATCTATCATCGCGAGCGGAGGAATGGATCGGCGAACTATCTTCTACAAAAAGGTTACTGGAAGTGATCGTTGGGGCAAAGTGTGGGGCCGCCGATATCACGACCACGACGTCAAGGCGATGGCGGCATTTGAAAGCGGAAATAAGAGCGTGATTGTCTCCGGAGGTATCTAACTTTACTCCTACCCTGCCTTTGCGATTCGTGTAATGGCGTTACTAACATATTTTCCGTTCTTTCCCAGGCCCTGACGCCGCGCCGGTTGTTCTACCTATGAGAGAGTTTGGTCTCGAAAATCACCGAAAACTAGCGCATCTTCCCCAGCAACCGCCACTTTTGAGTGCCACCAATGCTCGGTTCATCGTCAGTTGGTGGGGCCAAGAAGTTCACGTTTGGTCTCTGCGACGACCCTTCGGTCCCATGTACAAGAAATCGCCTGGGTCGGATGTGGACGGTAACCAGAAGTTGCTCAAGACCATCGTTCTTAGCACCGAATCGAACATTTCGTCAGCAGTAATCAGCCCGGATGGATCGTTCCTCGCCGTATCATCCGCAGCATCAGGCGTCAAAGCCTTCCACCTCCGTCATAAGAACCCGACAGTCGCCGCCGATGTCCAAGTCTCACCCGTAAAGCTTCCCGCCGACTTTGCGCAGGTTGGGCCGGCTAGCCTCTGCCTCTCCCCGGACTCGAAATGGCTATGCATAGTAAGGGAAGGCAGCGAAGTCTTGGCCTCGAGAATAGATCGTACAAATGCATCACAGAAGTCGTCTCCAGCCTTCTCGGTGTCAAAATGGCAGCGACTGAAGCGCCTACGGCGGGATGTCCCGCGGCACAAGCTTCTCGGCGGGCTTGGTTCATACGACAGGAGTATTACTCGAACTTGCTTTTCTCCTGATAGCAAGATGCTAGCTACTGCTGACCTAGCCGGATACATTGACACATGGGTATTACGCGGCCCTAAAGTATCCACGGCGGGCAAGGAAGGAGTGGATGATGATGGAAACTCCTCCTCATCTTCATCATCTGACTCGGACGCAGAGGTGAATGGTAACGGAGTGAGCAACGACTCTAAAGCCGGAAACACAAGATGGACACGAAACCCCGCGTCTCGGCAACTCCCCAAGTTGTCGTCGACGCCTGTGGTACTCTCTTTTTCCCCCGATGTTCCTCGTTCTGCGATGACGAATGGAACCTCGGAAGCAAACCCGGATACGAAGGTGTCTGACGACTATACTCTCTTGGCGGTCACAGCGCCATTTGATGTCCTCGCATTCCACCCCCTCCAGGGCTCCCTAACGCACTGGACGCGGCGAACGAGAGGTGCACGTCTGCCGCCAGAAATGCTCGACGTGCGTGACGCCGCAAAGGGAGTAGTGTGGCAAGGCTCACGTGCGTGGATATATGGACCGAGCTTTATCTTCATGCTGGACTTACACGTAGATCCCAAGATCTCAGCTCTGCAAAGCAAAAAGCGCAAGAGGATAGATCCCGATAGCGGAGCCGGTAACAGAATGCAGGTTGGCGCCCTCGGCCCTCACAAAGTGTTCAAGCTAGATGGGGCCTCGAAAGAAGCGCACACGTTCCAAAACGTTGCGCGGAAGGGAGATGACATGGATATCAGTGATGACGAAACCAACGAAGGTACGAATACGCATAGCGGCGAGCTCATTGCATTGAGGAAGAATGAGGGCGAAGAGGAGGAGAAAAATGGCAAGAGGAAGTGGTGGACGACGACCAAGTACAGGCCCATCCTAGGCATTGTGCCTTTGGGCTACTCGCTATCTACAGAGGAGCAGGTCGAAGTCGCCCTTGTTGAGCGGCCTCACTGGGCCATTGACCTACCAGAGCGCTACGTTGGAAACAAGGAACGGACGTACTACTAGATTTTCTTTCTTTTTCTCTCTTCCCCTTCGTAGTCTCCGGGGAGTCTTGGGACCCTGGTTGGCGTGGCCCGCTGTCATAACCGCCTTGGTCGTGAGGATACCCCGCTCGACTTGCGTGTTCATCCGGCCTTGTCGAGCGCGCAAGCCCTTCTTCTATACATTCATGTTATTTATCTGGTTTAGCTCCATAGCTAGAGTGGTGTCGGCATTTCAAGCGGTGAAGAGATTGATTCATCATGAGAGACTAAAAGTTGAACACCACAAAGAGGTCACCCCCGCCCAATGCCCAACGGACCCAACCGAGCGCCCCAATACTATGAAGAGAAAACTGTGAACGATCAAACAAGGACCTTATATGTCCATATGGAAGCTAGGGTGAGGTGACTCGCCCATTCGATGACGCTCTATATGATGCCGTTGTCTCAAACATCCAACCACCACTTACAAACGGTTAACGATATGCATTACGCAAGATGCTCTCCAAGAGGCCATCTACTCTCGCCTCATTCCCAACGAAGGGCTAAAGGTTGGCCCAGAAGCAATGCCGGCCCATTCTCGGTTGCGTGTCCCGTTCCGCACCACAAGCGTTGTGGACATGGAACTCTTTGAAATAGCCCAACTCGTAAACCGCTCTAGAGTGATACCGATTTTCTCTCAAGATTAATTTACATGGCACAGGAAAAGCCCAGTAGCAACCGCAATACGATCGATCTCGGGGACACCAAGAGATAGTACGGCATCCGCGATACCCATATTTTCCATTTTCCAGAAGATATTACATCAAGCCACTTAGAGAGTGAACAGAAGGACGACAGGCATTTCGAGGTGTGTGGTGGAATGATGACACGCCCTTCCTGGCGGACAAGCTACACGCGTGCACTGCCCTACTCCCACTCCCTCTCCGCGGCGGAAAACAGGAGCATATGGAATCACGGGGACATTTTTGGTCCGCTGACTTCCGGAAAGGCCTTGTTAGTGAGTTAGAGGACGAAGGATCGTTGCTGCATGTGTGGAGCTGCCTAGCGAGTTGAGAGATATGTCACCATGTAAGTGGACAAAACTAGGCATGCAAGAGATGTTTCTTGCGGGCAATAAGACCGTAAGGTGAATACCTGACCCATAGACAAATTCCCAACCTAGTCGCAATGAAAAGTTGCGGTAACCGGGATCCGATACCCGGGGGAAAGCAAAGCCTAGAGGTTTACACGCAAGCCAAGGCGAAGTTTTACGAGAGAAGATATAGACTGCCGCTCATTGATGTGAGACGGCGTTCTTGGCAGGGGAGACTTTGGAGAAGGGGGAATTACACCGAAAATAGGTTCTAGAACATCGATGGGAAAAGAAGAAGAAAAAAGAGGTCACGAGAAAGGGAAGTGTATTGTGGGCGATGTTAGTGGAGGGAAACACACAACATCCATGTTGCTACTCCGAGAGCCGTGCTCGGCCCACAGTCGTTTGTTTGTAAAAGGTCATAAAACTGGATTGCGAATGCGGCTCCTGTCTCATTTCTATGAACTTACTGAATTCCCGGAGAGGCGGGAGTAGAGGTCGAGGCAGAGGTAGAAAGAGAACAACGGGACGAGGGGATCCACCTCATAGACATTCGTTTCCGTCTCTACTCCAGTGAGTCTTTAAGCGAGGAAACCGACAGATTCGTTGCCCTGGTACTCATAATGGAAACGAGACAAGGATCAAGTTGAGATCAGATGCGGAGCCGGAACTGGAGAGGTCCTTGACATGGTCTCGAGCCGACCAAAGCTCCCATATCGACCATGCCCATCCGCCCCTCAAGAGCCGAAGAAAAGAAGAGGAACTTCAAACTTACCCCCAACATCAAATAAACGACCCATGGCGTCAAACGAGCGCAAGGAGGGAAATCGATCAAAAGAAAAAGAAATGTCCGACACGGAATGGTTTTAATAATCAAAATTGATATCAATAGACATCGTCGACCTACCCAAAGCATGTGTACACGCAAGCACCCTGACCCGACCGCCTAAGGTCTAACAAGTTCTATATATATTCTCTAAAGTCTTTCCCATTTCCAGATGTAGTTGAGGCCGATCAATTTAGAAGTGGCCCCCAATGAGAGCAACTAGGATTCGAAATAATATATGAGCTGTGGCCCAAAACCAAGAAAGAAAAAAGAAGAAAAGGAAATGAAAGAAAAAAAAAGAAAATGTAAGTGTGCATCTACTGCAGGAGATGCAAGATGTGGAAGGGTGCGACTCTAAAAAGGGGTACGATTTGAAAATTCCAGCAGAGTGGATGACGCGTCATTGTCCAACATCCCCAATTCCTACACTCTCTCCTCCCACATAACGCTCCCACACGAGTCTCACACCCCTTTCGTGCCGGTTTGTTCGTAAAAGTCTTGGCATTGATCGAAGGGGACAACTGATACGTTCGAGGCAACTATTAGTAGAAACTCTATGTTCCATACTTTGCAGACTGATGAATACGTATCACGGGAAACAAACGAGGCGATACATGGCGACGACACCTGCGAATAAACTTTTCCTTGCGGTTCGAGGAGTGAGTACGAGGCAGGATGCTCTATGGGATGGGTTCGCCAAGAGATTCTCAGAACCTTGAATACAACTTTATTGCTAGTATCCCAGTCGTTGACCGACAAGCTGATGGGATCGGAGCCTGGTTTGGCTGTGCTTACCAGCGCTGGACCCTACTCCGTGCTTCGATCCATATTCGAAAGTCTCGCCTGACGACGAAGCAGTACGAAAGTATGCGTAAAGGCTGGAAGAAGAAGGGTATTAGAGTACGTACCCTCCCCGACAATCTCTGTCAGGTCGTATAAATCTGTCGTAGCCGCGTCATTCCGGCCCCAAGCCGTTGTACCCTAAACGGCACATGGGATGGAAGATGGAGTTACCTTCATCCACTTCGTTCAAGTTGAGAGAGTATGTACAGGTACAACCTCTTCTTCTCGGGTTGGCTCCTGTTGTCTCTTGTCTCTGCCATAAGAAGACCTCTGCTATAGCAGTTCGCTTACCCTTGTTCTTGGAGACCTTCGCCATCGACAACGACTCTAAAAGCTAAAAGCGACTTGGGTTTCTTCATTGCTGTGTCTTGACTCTTCAGGAACCACTAGTCTGTTCTGGACCCCGGATGAGGCACGAAGTAGAGCTTGGATTAGTATCTGCATCTGGTATCGTGTCGTGGCTACGGGCGGAGCAAGCTTGGGGGATCTCCGATCAGTAGCACAGCCGTCTTGAGACGATGACATCGAAACACTCGTCACTACCGGGCATCTATCCTGCCCACATGGTAGGAACGAGTAACATCACCACCTCCTACCGCGGGATATATTGCAAAACTGGTAGGGCCCCTGCATCGCTTAGAGTGATGGAGGTCACATCTTTGGTAAACGGCATCTACTGGTATTGATGTCTTCATTTACAATGCGAAGCTGGAGAGAGCTAAAAACTCAACGTTACATGACAATAAAAGAAAATATACGTAAGCGAAGGATTTCAAGTGGAAGATTCCCAAAAGACACGTAATGTTATATCGAGGCCGAGTGTGGGTGTTCTCGGTGCCTCGTAGTCCAAAAAAAAAAAAAAAGGCTAACAGTCTTGAGCGGATGCCCTCTGTTCCACCGGCGATACTTGATTCAAAGCCCAAGTTCGCAGTTCTGAGGCAATTCTAAGCGGAAGTGCGAGCCACAATCATAAACCTGGGCCCATCTTCCGTCGTGCATGGGACAGGGTCCGAGCATTTTCCATTGACAGCAATGCTGGGACTGAGTCGTACCAGTGCGTTCGAGGTTGCAAAGCATTGATATCGTTCAATTGCGTCCGCTGTTTTTGCTGAGCAAGCTTATTCGGAACTTGGGATTCCGGGTGCCGACTTCCAGTTGATCTGAAACTCGCGTTCCTGGGAGAGCTGGTCCAAGCTGGAAACAAATTGATCCTCGTGGACATAATTCAAGTCCGGAGAGAGAGAGATAATTTGTCATTTGGGCCTTGTTAATTGTCAATGGGTCCGGGCATACGTGAGCAGAAGAAAAGACCTTTTTGGGGAGTATTGAAGCTGTGTTAATAGAGGTCGTCAAGATTGCGCAAGAAAGCTGCAGAGGTTCCGCAGGACAGCCTCACATCTTACGAAGTAGTCGTTCAGTAGATCAGAATACATCACTTGAGCCACAAGAAGAGATCTGTTGATGCGAGCGGTATTCGCATTTCTCCGCAGCGATCGCTCGTTTGACAGGTTATGACAGAGATTCCAGGGATGGGATTGAGACAACGACACTGACGCCGCCCTCGCGTCCCCGGCTGAACCGACCACGAGGCTCACGAATCCCGTGTGCCTGGAAAACGGAAGTATACGTACGGCTTCGCCATCGCCGATCAGGGAGGGCCACTCTAGAACACATCGAGGGCAACAAAACGCGTAGGCCAGGGGAGGGCCAGTGGCAAAGATGACGAGCCCTCCACTCCAGGCACCGTTGACCTTTGCCAAGATGCCAACGTCGTTTATAGAGATCGCAGTTGTAGGCACGACAGATGGGATTGTCCGGCCCTTACATATCAATCCTTGGTTCCGAGTAAAGTAGTAGTAAAGGGGCAGGGGCATCCATGGACCAACTTGGCGGGCGGATTCACACGACAGGACTTGCACCTACACATCCACATCACCTTTGCTTGGTTCTATCATTGGCCCAGACGAGGTGCGGCTATTTTTGGGAGACTTTGGTACGGCCTTGACATCAACGATGTTGTCGTCGCTCGCCGCCATGCAGGAGAAGTTTAAACCCAACTGCAGCAGCAAATCGTGAAACCACTGTTCTTCTTGCGAAGTTTTGTTCATTCGTCCTATCTTTGGAAACAAGAAGGTCTTACCGACCACTGGGCAGGGCAAAAGCAGCGCCACTAAGAAAAGTCGATCCTGGACCCAAAAACGGAAAGCAACGCCTCGTCATCGCCCCTTCGCACTTCAACCCTTCAAGCCTCAAGAGCCGAAACACTGGTTGGAGGAGAGGCTAAAGACGCAGCGAGGTACAGCGTACAGCGTGGCTGGCAGACCGGACTGAGGGACCGGAAGTCGCGAATACCGAGAAGAGTGGTGTGACTGGGGATTCGTAGACTTGTTCCGCGGACGGTATAGGTACTTGTCGCATCCGCCAATCCAATGCCCATTGTCCCCTCTGACTCTTGTACTAGTGCCGCGTAAGGTACCGTCTCAGCGAGCATCGACAGCGAGATGCCAAGACTTCTGTACGGTGCGACCGGCAACAGTTTGGAACTGTGCCGAGTGACCATGCTGACGCAAATCCGCATGTCATTTGGGGGCCTGTCCTGCTGTTCAAGTACATGTACCAGCACAGTTTTCTCGTGCCACCAGTGAATGCGTGTCCAATGGGATGTACCCACCCCGCTGGTCTTGAGTATACTTCGTCGTGTACACGAATACAGCAATATCTGATAGTGGAAATACCCGGCCTTAGCCACAACCCCCCCCCCTTCCCTCGCCAAGAAGATGGAGAAACCTTTCCGTATTGCTCGTTATCGCATTCCACGATTATTCATGAATAGATTACTGCGTACTTCGTAGATGTTGGCTATCGGGGGGGGGGGGGAGAAAAGTGCGGAATTAAAGGCCAGGCATGGGGTGAGAAGTGACGGGTGATGGGCGGCGACCAACGTGGAATCATGGGCCAATTGCCAAGAAGGAAGCTAGGCACTGACGAGAGAGGTATTCGTGCGCCGCTGGATCGTGAATGCGAATTGCGAGTTTTACGGGTTCTCGAGGGGGAAATAGAGTCCAGAAACTGAAACAGAGACTGGATGTGTGCAATTGACGGTGAGTACTCATCAGTCATACGAAATACGTCTGGAGTATGTTGGGACAAGGGATAAACGATGGCGCCTGCGAGGGAGGTAGGACCCTTCTTGGCTCGCTCATGACGACTGGGGAACTGACGACGTAAATTACGATCTTTACGACTGTAGGAGAATGGACCAGTGGTAGAGTACTTATTTAGGCAGTGGTGCTCCTCATCAACAGAGGCTCTAATACAAGTAGTCACCCTCACCCGTGATCTACTGTCAATCCATTACAACTGGAAAAAACTGTCTGCCTTGAGGCTATTTACAGAAGGGACCGGCGCTGAAGGCAGGCAGCAGAAGAACCACAGAGCCTGCCAGCAGCGACTTGATAGCGCAGGCAACAGAGCAGCGCCTGCGGAACTGGACAGGTCAGCGATCGAATTGATTGATCCTATCAATCCTCGATCCATCACATCCAGGCAATCCATTCTCAAAGTACTTGTACATGTACCTGTACGTACGTGGAGGCCTTCGTACTGCGCATCGGGTTCAAACAGCCAGTGTTAATGAGACACAGCCTCTGATTGGCCCCTCTCACGCAGCTTACGCGTATGCCTTCGACACCTTCGACCATTTCCCATTTTCCATGCGCTTTCCCCCCCCACAGTGTCCACACTAGGCCCACCACCCATCAGAGGCGTCACTCATCGTTGATGTCCCCTGCCGATTTCTCTTAATTCCCTTTGGTTGAACCTGCGGTCGTGCGTTGCCTCCGCCCCAACATATACCATATACCCGACCCTCATACGCACATCGACGAACCCAAGGCACTGCCCATCTACGAAACACTTTCGACGGGAAAATTCCCTCGACCGCTTCGACTTCGATCCCGAACGTCGGAAATCCTCGCCAGCTACACATCGTGGCCTATGATCAGCCAAGCACGCTACCATCGACGAACGACCTAACGACTTGAACGAATCACTCTTGAACTCCTCGACTACTTCATCGATTCTCTTACGGCGGAGAAGGGGGAAGTGCCGAGACGGAATACGGAATACGCTCATTGATATCAGCCGAGTACCCTAAGCGACGAAGAACGAACTTGGGACAACGACCAAAGGAAACGAGTGGGATCCGATCCTCTTTTGCGGCGAATCTTTTTGTCTACGAAAACCTTCTTCCAACACTCTCCTCCGAATCACTAATTTCCATCGACACTACCGTCTACGATTCGATCCGACATCTTTCGGTCGTACTAATCTACGTCCGCCATTCGTTTCCTCCCACACCATCATCGATACAGAATCCCCGCAAAGTTCCCCGCTTGAAACCACATCTTCTTCGAACGGCATCGCATATTCCCTTCAATTAGCGACCGGGTCCAATCCGTAACCTGGTCCTTCGGGGTCCTCAATTCCAACCACAACCATGGCTGACAAGGCACAGCCTAACAATGGGCCCCCAGAGGGGCAAAGCTTCGACGAAGAATGGGCACGAGATCTCAGGATACGGTTCGAGTCCCTACTGCGCGACAAGCGCATGAACGAACTCCGGTCATCACATACGCGGCGCTTCGGATCCCCAGGACCTCGAGAATGCTCCTCGAACGCCAACCTTCGGGCGGCGGCCTCTAGTTCTTCTGGGAGGCCGTCAACATCCCATGGCCATTCGACACCGCCCTCGTACTCGTCCATCCGACATATACCCAAAATCCCTACCCCTCCCAACCAGAATGATCGCGAATCTCAAAAGTTTAGGAGTTTGATGATTAGCCTTTCCCTCACCCCGACGAAATATGAGAACCCCGGCCTCCTGGACGAAGCTTTGCAAATAATTCCCCTCGACAGGATATACGCCGAGGCGGAGGAGGAAACTCAGGTTCTTCAAGCCCAAGCGGCGAGTTTGGGTCAGAGCAAACCCGAGTGGGGTTACCAAGATTGCGTAATTCGAGCACTTCTAAGGTACGTTACTGCTTATGATCGAGGATGAGTCTTCATTTTTTTTTCTATCCTCCTGCCCTCTTGTAAGTGAGTTCATTCCTCTGACTCGCAATCATAGGTGGTTTAAGCGCTCCTTCTTTACCTGGGTGAACAATCCACCTTGTCCCGTATGCCTCTCACCAACAATCGCCCATGGCATGGCGGCCCCGACACCAGATGAAAGTGCCTGCGGCGCACTACGAGTCGAGTTGTACCGTTGCTCAGCGGCCGACTGCGGCGCGTTCGAGCGATTTCCCCGATTCGGCGATGTGTGGAGGTTACTTCAAACAAGACGTGGCCGCGTAGGCGAATGGGCCAATTGCTTCAGCATGCTCTGCAGGGCAGTTGGCGGCCGCGTTCGTTGGGTCTGGAATGCGGAAGATCATGTTTGGACGGAGGTTTATTCCGAGCACCAGCAGCGATGGGTCCACGTTGACCCTGTCGAGGAAATCTGGGACAATCCGAGGCTCTACACCGAAGGCTGGGGCAAGAAGATGTCCTACTGTGTTGCGTTCTCCATCGACGGAGCGGCTGACGTCACCCGCCGATATGTACGAAAGACGGAGTACGCTCTCCCGCGCAACCGATGCCCCGAAGAGGTTATGCTTTTCATCATGCAAGAGATCCGCAACATTCGCCGCGCCAACATGAGCAAGGATGAGAAGTACCGACTCCAGAAGGAGGATGCAAAGGAGGACGCTGAGCTGAGGGGCTTTGTCGTTGCTTCCATCGCGATGGCCGTTACCAACTTGGTTCCTGGTGGTAGCTCCGACGGCGGCTCTGGCTCTAGCGACGATACGAAGAGACCAGCTGAGCAGCCTGCGCAAGCGTCTGGCGGAATGGCATGGTTGGCGTCTAGCGAAGACCCGAGGATGAATCACAATCAGTATCCCGGATATCCTCCTCAAGACCCCTCCCAGCGAAGAGATCTGCCATGAGTTGAGCGCTGGGACTGACGTCCCTTGCGATCCTCCTCCCCAACACTGCCGCATTACTCGCTGCCAGCCCTCCGATTCGAATCCCTTTGAGACCAGCTGCCACCCAGCTCGTTGGTAAACATGATCTCTTAATACCAAAAGGTGGGGAATCGATTGGGAACAGGCATCTTTGATTGCCGTTTGCAGGTCCTGCTCCACCGCCAAGGAACTTCACAGCTTCCGTCGACTGCGACAATTTGTCTTTGACACCCCCCACAACGATCTTCCAACTGGATCTGGCAGAGTATACTCGGCTACGCCCTACCTACTGCCCTCAACTTCCACCGCCGTGGACGCCGACGCATCCTTCAAACTAGACCTTACCGCCTAATTCCCCAGCGTCATCATTCGATCCTCGCGACGTCGTTGATCAAGGCCCCTCGCAATCGCCTTGGAGAACTTTTCCACAACTCTTCATACAAACCCAAGCGTCGGCAGTCCTCCACTCCTTCCGACTGCTTCCACATCTAATTCATTATGTTCTGTCGATCATGGAACCCACAGTTCGGCGATATATAAATGTATACACCTTAATCTCGCGCTCATCATCTACGGATCTATCCTGCACGCCCTATCAGGACTCGCGCCACTTTACAGCGATCTTTCTTGGCATCTAGCCTTCTTTTCTTTTGTCTCCTTTTTATTTTCTCCCGGGATATACGGTGGTGCGTGTATACGTCATGGCCAGATCCTGGCCTAGCGATTCGAAACTTATATATCTTTCCTTTGTCAAACTTGGGGGGTGGGGATGAACGAGAAAGAGGCGCGGACATAATGTTACGCGCATTTGGCATATCATTTTGCGGCCAGGCGGAAAAGAGGCCGGGAATCGGCGTTTCTGGATTATCTTTCTCTTTTTCTGTTTTTGATGTATTCTATCCATCCATTGCCACATTTGTTTTCTTCCTTTTCTTTTCAAGCTTTTATTGGCAAATTCAGGCATTTGACGATGGGATGCAAATGCAAAATAAGTTGCCTTAGAGAAAAGGCAACGTTGGTAACAGGTAAACGGGCGGTGCGCCCTCGAGAAGGACCTGGCGAAGGTTCCTTTTGGGAGCCCGAGTATGGGATATGGGGCCTACCTTTAGAGCTTGCAATACACTTTTGTTCTTTTGCAGATGAACCTGGCCTTGGAGCTTGTAGGGTGATCAGTTGGTTGTTAATCGTTGGCCTAAGGCTTCCTACAAGATCGACTCTGATACTCGGGCTATGGCTGTCTTTCATGGACTAAATCCACGGAGCCTACTGAGAATAGAGCGAAGTCCAGATGCTGTCATTGTCATCAAATCGCCCACGGCGCGCGCTATCAACAACCCGTGACAACTTCCACTTACCCTCTTCACCTCCAACCTAATTACACATTAACCGTTCCGCCTCGAACATCTTGACACTTGAATCTTCGCGCCCCGTGCTCTCAGGCCGCGCACTACACTACTTTTCAAGGAGAAAAGTCTAAGCGAAGAACAGCTATACTAACTGTTTATCAAAAGTGTTGCCAGTCGGGGAGAGAAGGGGGAGATAACTGTGGCCATATTAAATTTTACCGGCATTTATCGTGAGATGGGGGGGCGGTCGTGGAAGGTGGCCCTGCAAAGTCGGCAGTCGTTTTTCTTCGGAAGTAATGTAGGACCGGTGCAGGAACGATAAGGTTGTAACGTTTTTTTTTCATTGTATCATTGTCTATCGGGGGGTAAAGCGTTGGGGGATGGAACTGGAACTTGGGGGCGGTTAATATCATAGTTTTCGGGGCTTCTGAATGGAGATGACTGCGTATGCCATAGATTGATATGTTCTATTTATGGGCGGAGGCAGGGTGGGGGAAGATCTGGATAGTTGGAACCGGTTGGTTTGGATGGTGTTCTAGGTTTCTTCTTCCTATCGATTAGATTGTTGGAGGGATTGGGGAAATATATTGGCTGTTTTGAGATATCTCTGGGCGGGAGTTGATGTTGAGACAGCCAGGCCAATGTCAGGCAAGCAACTGCAACAGTCCACACCCTGTAAGATTCATTGATTGGCTTTGTCGCCATCGATTAGTCCTCGAAGGTTCCCCATCAACCTAGCAAGAAACAGCACGGGTTTGTTTATACAAGGGATGGGAATCTATATGTGAGGATAAGACCACCCGAATTGTGAAGAGAGGCTCTCGTCTTGAGCCAGATCAAGTGGTGAGACGGAGTTCGAATCCAGCAATACTTCGTGAAGGCCGGTCCGGTCGATTCGACCACGACTCGGTTCGTCAAGATGAACTAAATGGAGTCGGATTGCCAACCATTTCACACAATTTCCTGATTCCTTCCAAAATTCCAATTCCAGTGAACGAAGTGTCACGAGGCAGGAGGGAGTAGGTCGGGTGGGCTGTGAAAACTTGTGCCGTTGTGCTTGTGCTTGTGCCTGCGCAGACGCTGGACGCGACCACTTAAAGCGACCACTGCTTCTCGCGTCGAAACGCGCCGCGCTCGTGCCTCATTTCCAGCCCCCATCAAAGAATAAGAACACAGGAACCAACCTGAATAAAACCTCACTCACAAACTCATTTACCTTTTCAAATATCTGCTCCCGTCTACGAAGTATTTTAGTATCAAACAAACAACCAGCCGACTCTACTATAGATCTAATCCATCCCTCAACTCGACAATTCCTAATTCCTCGAAATATCAATCGTCCAGCCACCACGACTACTACTGCCCTCACCATCACCACCACCACAATGACTCTGAAGAGGAAGCGATCCATCTCCGAGCTCTCCAGCTCCCCCGTCCGTCCGTCCAGCTCCTGTTTTACCTCGCCCGCCTCCAGCATCAATTTCTCCTTTAACTCGTTCGCCGGACCCTCGTCTCCCACGCCCATGGCAAGGAACCCTGCCCACCTCAATAGCCGCACCCTCAAACGCTTCCGTGACAGCCGCCCATCAGAGGAAGAAGTGCATCGTAAGTTTCCGTTTCCATAGGTGGCCCCCTAATCGTTGTCAGCGTCGGCGTAAAAATACTCACCGTCTATTCCTCCCCGACAGAGCGCACCCTCGGACTATTATACTCAGCCCAACGACAACAGCAACGAAGTGCCCACCCCTTCGTGACCACATCGACTTCCTCCGTTCTGCCCAACGTTCCTGCACCTCGAGGAAATAACAGCACTTCGGACGCCAATAATAGCGTTAGTGCTCAAAGATCACTGCATAGTTTCTGGAGGTTACCGTCGGCTCCAACCTCAGTTGCGTCAACTCCCTCGGTGGCCATGGATCTGGTGGTTTCGACGACGTGTGACGACTGCGGTGTCGATTTACCGATGTCTAATGATGGATCTGGTGCAATGGATGTTGATGGTTGCAGTCTGACGGTGGCGGACTATACCTGTGCACCTTGCGGGAAGAAGGTCTGCTCGCATTGCTCGGTGACAAATCTAGAGGAGCAGCGGAGGTGTTTGCAGTGCGCGAGGAGAAATGCCTGGGCTGGCAGTGTTGGATGGGACACCGTCTGGTAGTGCGAGCAGGGAATTCTCATGTTTGACAGAATTTGGAAGGGATGCAATGGCGTTTCACGGAAAGGGTTAGGGTATGCATGCTAGGCGTTTTCGGTTACGGGCTGGCTCGCTTGAGAATACGGATGTTGTACTTTTCGCATTCGCATATATGGAATAGCTTCCGGAGGAAAATACTCATCTTGCTTGACCTCTGGTGTCGATGGTTGCGTCCAGAGGATGCCAAAACCGCCCATTGCTAGGCTCCAGGATAGGCATCTAACAAGGATCTAATACTTCTGTGAGAACCAATCAGTATCCGCAAGTGTTTTACACAGTTGAGTTAGCTCCAATTACATCAACCTATAAATCAGTCCAGCACCGAAGTGAGCCGATCAACACTACCCCTCCGTTTGTGACACATGCGGCTGCTCGTCATGCACTGATAACAATAAGTCGTGGATGCGGGGCAGCTCATCCGTGCTGCCTGCCCGTACCACCTTCCACTGAACAGCGGACCTTAGACCAGCTCCTCTCCTCCCTCCTCCTCAACTAATCCCTTCCTCTCCATTCTAAATTACTCGAGTAAGCTCCAATATCAATCTTCACATCCCCATAATCCCTCATAAAGGAGACATTTCGTGAGATCAGAACACCACAATGGCGCAACGAGCTCGACCAGCAAGTCACGCAGATAGCTGGTACAAAGGCAACCCCACCATCCTCTCCGAAGAGCTCGAGGGCAACCTCGAAGACGTCCCCAGCTCTATCAATGATAAGGATCTTCCCATTCCCGGCGCCAGGGTTATAATTGCACCGTATGTGCCTCCTTAAAAATTCTGCCATATCAATTTTTTTTTTTTTTTTTTTTTTTTTTTTTTTTACCAACCTCGACAACCCCCATCCCTCTCGCGAAGCTCTTTGATCCGACCCACACATAGCACCCAAGAGAGCTAACCTGAGCAAAACATCCTCGCCCCCCAGTCACGCTGGCTACGACTACTCCGGCAAGTGCGCCGCCTGGGCCTACAAATGTCTCGATCTCAGCAAAGCGAAACGGGTCTTCGTCCTCGGCCCCTCCCACACATACTACCTCGACGGCAGCGCCGTGACAACATGCGGCAAGTACGAGACGCCGTTTGGCGACCTTACCGTGGACAGGGAGACCTTGGCGCAGATCAAGAAAGATGGCGGCTTCAAGGACATACCCTTTAGGAACGACGTCTCGGAGCACTCGCTCGAGATGCATCTACCTTATATCTACAAACGGATGGAACAGACCTTCTCCTCCCCCGAGGAGTTTCCCGTCATTGTCCCGTTGCTCATTGGTGATAATAACAAGCAGGAGGAGAAGGAAGTGGGGGAAATCCTCGCGCCTTACCTCGCGGATCCGGAGAATGCCTTCGTCATCAGCTCGGACTTTTGCCACTGGGGCCGTCGGTTCGACTACGCCGTGTACTCTCCAACTGCCGAGATAGATCGCCTCGAGCATCTGTCAAGGTCGGACAGGAGGGTTCAGGGGCGGCCTATACACGAGACTATCAAAATGCTGGATCAACTTGCTATGGACGCTATCGAGACGGGCAAGCATGACAGCTTTTTTGATAATCTTAAACAGACGAAGAATACGGTATGCGGAAGGCATCCCATTGGCGTCGTCATGGCGGCGCTGGAGGAGGTTGGTAGGCAGAGGGGGGAGGAGGGCAAGTACAAGTTCAAGTTTGTGCAGTATCAGCGGAGTGGACTCGTTGAGGATGTTCATGACTCTAGTGTAAGCTATGGAGCTGCGTATGCGATCGTATGATGCATCGCCATAGCAAAACTACACGCAAGCCTTTTTTTTCCCCTCTCACATTCCTCGTGTTACCGTCGTATGTTGAAGGCTTGAGGGATTCGGCAACGAGACGCATCCAAGGGTAACTATGTGGATGGATAGAATAGAGATATCGTTTCACTAGATATCTGAAAGTCACGGGGTTGTGAGCCCAGCTCTCCCGTCTCTCTGCTTCTCATCTTATCTTTTTTCCAACTGCCAGTCTCCCGTCTCCACATTAAGGAGGATAATGGACGAAACCTCGAGCTTTAATATCCGGCGTGGGGAGCTTATGCTAGAACCCCCGCGGGCGGCTCGATCTCGGCATATAAGATGGGACAAGTATTATAATCCACGAATTTATACACGGATCCTTTCAGACGGGAGGACTACATTTCGCATTTTGCCTTACACATATGAGATCTAACGATGCCGAGAATGCACTATGAAGCAAGCAGAGAAGGAAAGATTCACCAGCCTTCAATAATGAGAACGAGGACTGCTCTAGGATAACATGCTCCGACCCTCCCCAGGAAAAAGAGGAAAAAAAAATCCATTAATTGTGAGAGCTCAATTATCTGTCCCGAGCCGGGGTCACAGCAGGTCGATCTCACGGGAAGGTGGAGACCAGGGAGTGCTGATAGTAAGATTTGCGCGGGCAAGCACTGGAAGACTACACAGGAACGGTCAGGGGGAATGAGAACGGCCGAGTGTTGGGCCATTCGAATGTTGTCTTGGGCCTGACGTTTCCGGGAGAAGGGGGGGGGGAGAAAGCTCGACATTTTCCCGTCCTTAGAATTCCAGCTTGTGGGTATCGCGATGGCTGTGAGGCGGAGTGATGCATCGCGATGTTCCGTCCACCATCTTAGCCTCTAAAGTGTGGCTGGGGTGCTCTGCGGCTGAGTGCGACCTTTGAACTAACGTGTGCAGTGTTGCGTTGTCTTTAAAGACCTATTTCGTCATGCTCACCCGCAGCTTGGGAAGGCTGTCTGCAACATCCCTAGAGATGACGAAGAGCTGGCGCATTGTTTAAACTCTCGTCAGTCAAGAGTACGAGGGTTACGAGAGGATGGCCTGCGGATTCGGGTAAGCGTTACTATATGCTGCAGAATATTGCTGATATTTATGAAGTAGTACGGGGAAAGCTGAATGCAAGTCAGCCCTTTTTTTCCTCCTATGGTTTCCTTTTTCGTCAGCGAACATCGCAAATATGGGCGAATTACGAGCACCGCTCTCGATGCTTTGCGAGGATGAAACAAGTACCGCTGTCCCGCACCCTGTTTCCCCCTTCAAAGTTTCTGACGCACGCCCGCAATGCATTGGGTCTCTCGTTGCTTGTAGTGTAACAGGAACAATGTGTGTGCATCACACTTTCCGAAGCTGGCGAGACAGAGAATTTACTGGGCAGGTCCCAGGACCGAACATGAGGCCGATTCAAACACGCCTGCGCCGGTACAACATAAACAAGATGTTCTTCAGTATCTCGAATCAGTTAATAGCCTAGTCCCCTCCAAATGCCAGGCAGCATGGGCTTAGCGAGATCAAATCTAGACTGTTAACCCCAAGTTGTATTTCGTCCTTTGAGCTTAATTCCAGGGTATGTAAGGCTGGTGTATTATTCTTGTGCATTGTGAAAGTCTCCAGTCTTGAGTCTTGATACCATTTAGACACCTCGATGTTTGCGGTACAAATGAGTATTTAATACTTCGAATCCACATCGAGTCTGCCAGAAACATGGTCGTGGACATCAAATGACCACGCACCAACTTTTAGTTTAATCCTGACCCATTCAGTTTACTTTCATTGAAGTCTATTTAAAGTGTAGAGCAAGCATTGATTCCGTTCTGTCCATTGTCATAAGAAGAGTCTCATTCGATTCTGTCTTAATACGGCTTTTCGGACAGTCCATCTCGGTCACAATTTTGGCGAAGGTCCTTCGCCCACTTTTTTGTCGCATCTCAGTCAAGCCGACCCCTGGAGACATTTCGATGGACGATCATTCCAGCAGGGGAAGCTGCACGGGTGTTTCTCGACTCTCCATTGACCGCATTGTGCGCCAGTCCACCGTAACTTTCGGGATCTCAAACCACAATTGACAACTCCAGATTCAGAGCCTGGCGCCAGCGAACAGACCGAAGAATCGAAGAATCGATCAATTGCCTTGGCGCCGTGCCATCGTGTAGCTCGATTGTACCCGTCAGTCTCGAACGGCACTCGCAGATTTAGTGCGGTCAAATCAAGTCTAATTTTGTCAGCCGCCACACCACAGCCTCCTTTTTTTCGTGTGTTTCGATGCAGTGGATGCAGTGTTCGTCCAACGAAAGTTCTCCGTTGTAAGATTACGAAGAAGTACACAATTAAGGAACAGTGTAGCCCGACGCCCCGTCAAGCGGAAAGGGTACCTCTGATGTACCTCAGTACTCTTTGTACCCTCCATCCTAATTACAGTAACATTTAGCGTATTTTCCTTCGCAGTCCTGCACCTTTCCTGGCCAAGGACTCCTGAAAACGGTCGCCGCCACCGCTGCGTCAAAATCTCACTTCCATCTTCAACATCGTATCCGAATAATTTTATCGTCTTCAGTCTCGAGTCTCGAAATTCCACCCATTCCTTTCTCCCCGCTCGCTCGACCTCATCGATCGTTAGCTCGACGACGATAACGATAACCCGCGACTTCCTGCGCGGCATCCTGCCTGTCTTTCAGGAAGGCGTCCCCTTAATCCAGCCTCGGAGCGCTGAGACGCAGAACTTCCATTAGCAAACATGAGCAATGTGAGTGTTTATTTATGTCTCACCTCGTCTTCAATTCGCCAATTTCTGGGCATCAAAAGGGGACGGGGTTGTGTCCAAGGCACGGCGTTTCTCTCGCCGGGCGATGGCTTAATTCGTGCCTGCCATACGTCTGAATTGTATTGCTAACAATGTCTATAGTACGGGTTAGTATCTAGTCGAGCCGCCGCACGATTTTTACGCCGATCGCAACTAGTCGTGGTCCTTCCCTCGATCCCCGATTGCTAACCGAGTGAATATCAACAGATACGGAAGGCCCAACCCCTTCGATGATAGGGAATCCCCCGCGCCAGGCGGCGGCTATGGTGGCCCTGTGAGGCCGCCTCAGGCGTCCTTTGGCCAGGGCCCCTCTCCTTACGGTGGTCAGAGGAATAACAACAACTACGGCGGTATGGATGAACATCATTATTGCTTCCCCCTAGACAGCCCGGGCTAACACAGAATACTAGGAGGCAACAACGTGGAGATGTCGAACCTCCCTAGCAACAACGGTTATGGCGGCAACGGCGGAGGCTATGGAGGAAGAAACGACGGAGGCTATGGCGGTGGAAACAATGGCGGTTATGGAGGAGGAAATGGTGGCGGCTCCACATCCATTCTTGACGAATGCAGCGAGATCGATCGTGGAATCGAGGAGGTCGAGAGAAACCTCAACCAACTCCGAAACCTCCACCGTGCGGCGCTCAACGATACTGATACCAGCGGCGGCAGCCGCGTCAACCGTGAACTCGACGGCCTATCATCCGACACCATGACTCTTTACCGCTCCCTCGTCGAGCGTGTGCGCAAGATCAAGTCGAACCCTGCCTCGCGTCAAGGCGTAAACTCGCGCCAGGTGGAGCGTATTGATGGCCGTTTGAAGAACGCCATCCGACAGTACCAGGAGATTGATGCCGATTTCCGAAGGGAGACCCAAGCCCAGATTGCCCGGCAATACCGAATCGTCAAGCCTAATGCGACTGAGGACGAGGTTGCTGCGGCCGTTGATGGTGCCGACGGCGGCCAGGTGTTTACCCAGGCACTTATGCAGAGTAACCGACAAGGCCAGGCCACGGCCACTCTCAACAACGTCAGGGACCGTCACGCTCAGATTCTCAAGATTGAGCGCCAGATGACCGAACTGGCCCAGCTCTTCCAGGACATGAATACTCTCGTTGTCCAACAGGAAGTTGCTGTTGCCCAGATTGAGCAGAAGGCCGAGGAGGTTGTTGAGAACCTTGACAAGGGTAATGAGGAGATCGTTACTGCCGTTAAGACTGCCAGGGCAACCCGCCGGAAGAAGTGGTGGTGCCTTGGTATCACTGGTAAGTTTGCTCTTTGCCCTCATCTAGGCGTCATCTTTGCTTCTCTGGATACCCATTCTAATACTTGTTTGTAGTCCTCATCATCATTATTATCGTTGTTGCCATCATCGCCTGGCTGGCGGGTATGTCTTAGACCCCTATCACTGCGCCCGACATGCGCTCTAACCCCTTCTTCTAGCTACCGGCCGACTCAACACCGGCGGCGGTAATAATAATAACAGCAACAACAACAACAACGCTAACACCAACGCCAACACCGACGCTAACAACGGCAACACTGGCAACACCGGCAACACAAACAACGCCAAGCGAGGCATTGCTGTCGCTAATGTTGAAGCCGTTAGCGAAGTGCTTGTTAAGACGATTCCTCATGTGACACGACAAATTTCCGAAACCGTTTCGAGAGCGAGATCCATCCAACCTGGAGCGAGGTTCAGGAACCTCCAGTAGGCTGGTATAATCCAGTGTATCTCTTAAATATGGGGCAGGGTGGGGTGGCATGGCATTGCGGAAACTAAGATAGGAACACGCACAGGGCTGTGTATGCTGTTGCCGCACGACTACAAGGGCGAGGAGCCGTCCCATACTGGCCGTATAAAAGAAGTATCAGGGGGCTGCTGTGCCTTGATATAGATGGGTTCGCATGTCCTTATGCGACTGTTTCCAACCTCCACCTTGTTTTCAGGAGTGGAAATTTTCACTGCTTGCATCTTCTTTGTTATTCTGTCGTGCGGGTGCTTTACATGTTCTCGTTCGGAGGAAAGGGGAAATTTGTCTCGTCTACCATCATTATTCGTTTCCTTGTGTTTTGTTTTCCTCCTCGTCGCTGCCTCATCTGTTCGTTTGTTTTTTCTAGCTCTTGTTCACCTTTTGCGTTGCTTTACGTTTCGTTTCGGGGCAGCTACGACTTTCTGGACCATAGGTATATTTTAGTCTTGTTTAACATCGGCAAAGGTGAACTTGTTTTTTTTGGTCTCTTTTAAGGGTTTAATCACTTTTCGTCTCCTTTTTGGTAGTTCAAAAATTTACATTATCTTTCTCCTATTATTGCGTATTCTACTCAGGGTGGTCCTTCTGCATGGGCAGGAGGGTTTTGAATCTGAAGAAATGTGTTTCATGAAGTGGGAGAGTGGGAAAGCCAGGCTTGGACGAGCAACAGATAGGATTGGGTACTGTGAAGGGAAGGTGTGTGTGGGTGGGGTTGAGCGGGAAGAAATGACGAATATGGCCTACTTGCTTCTTCCCATGCTTCTAGAAGAGCTTAGAGTTCTCTTGGATCTCTTGGAACGGGCCGGGGTTTCATTTCTTGGCTTGGCTTCCAGGGAATATTGTTCATATTTAAGAAAGATGGAATTGCAGCATTGTCCAAAAGTTCTACAGTGCTCGTTCTATAGATTATGGAAATAGAATTAAAAATACTATCGTACAAAGTGTTGCAAATTGCCAGAGATGGCCCCTAGATATGAGATGTTGAATGAGAAGAGGACGTAGCGAAATAGACGACTGGTTCATAATAAACACAGCAGATTCATTGTGACTCTGTCGTATGCCCTACCAGACGGGCTTAAGGTGTAGTAGAAAATCCGAATGTGTGTCGACGGGTGAGAAAGGTGTAGGCAATGGCGCTGCCTAATGCGACATGTCCGGAATGCAGTTCCGAACCTGCTATGAGAGAACCGCTCGGTGTCTTTCGATGCAACCCGAAACGGGTCTGGTCTCCGGGGATGCCCGCAACCTAGTATGTAATGGAATTGTGGCCTTGTCGACTTTGCAGCCCGTCCGATCTCATGGAGGGAAGCAGGGGAGGGAAGCAGGGAAGCAGGGAAGATCGAAATGTCGGTCGTTGAGTTTGAGTGTGGCGGCGAGAAAATTAAGCGCGTTCAATCCCCCACTTTGTTTCCCAACTGGGCTTTCTCATCCACTCCGCTCTCTTCGTAGACATCTCCTTCGGTATGCGTCATCTCCCTCCTCCTCGACTGCCCCGCTTCTACCACCCTTCTCATGACGACCATGTGCTTCTCGAACTGCTCGATGAGGGTATTATAGTCCTCCTTGCCCTCAGCCTTAGCCCCGCTGCTGCTCTCGCCCGATAGCTCAATATCCGCCTCTTCTCCTTCTACACCCTCGATCTTAAGCATTAGCGCACCGGGACCCTCGCCTTGTCCTTCACCGTCCTCCATCTTCCTAAGCCCCGCGTCAACGACGGCCCAGTCCGCGCTAAGACTTGCGGCGTGAGCTACCTTCCAAGAACCATCTTCTCCCGGAGCCAGGTCCAAGAGTATAGACCGTGAAGCCTCCTTATCAGCTGATAAGGGATCAGACGTCGAGAGTGCCTGTGTGAGGAGGTCGGGATCGTCGTCGGTAAATATGTAGTGTATGTGAGGATGGTGAGTCGTCTTGGATGTAGCGTTGTGTATTAACGTGAATAGTGGTGGTAGGTCCGGACCGCGCTCATCGGAGGCTAGGGAATGATCATCATGGGGGCGGTCTTCTCCGCGTTGGCCTTCGGCCTGAGCAGGCTGCTGCCTTGAGGCAGCAGGAGACGTTGGTCGCGGTTGGGAGTCCGCCGCGAGGGTCGGCTGTGGCGGATCGGGAGACGTCATGGCGAGATCCTCGCTTGGAAGAATGAGGATAGCTCGGCGGATCGGTCGGTGGTGGGGATTTGTGAAAGACGGTCCCGTGGAAGCATCGTTGCGAAGGTGTGAATGGCGAGATGATTGCTGAGGCATATGTCCGGATCCGGCATCTGGGACCCGGGGAGCTTGGGGTGCTTATCTTATCGGCACGTGAACTGCAGGGGTCTTTTGCGAGCATGATGCAAGCACTTCGAACTTTGGATTGATCGCGTCAGATTTCGCCTGCTCGCCTTTTATGAATCTACATGTGATATCATTGTTTCAAATTCTTCGGTAAATTACTTTTGTTTACTTCTTATTCGCTTAAATTTTGTGAAATCTCCCTGCGAAGCTGTTGACGTTGATGCCTGAGGTGAATATGTAATTTGTCCCGAACTAGTTCGTACTTCGGCGACCCCTCGGAGGTGTCAACTTCGGTAGCTTTAACAGTCGTGAATGTCATGGATTCGAGACCTGGTGCATCGGTAGTACCAAAAGTATAAATTAATCCCTTGTAAGACGATGAACTAGACCCTTCTTTTACACGCAACGCCCAAGAACACCTTCCGAGTACCCAGCGATCATAAACAAACAGCAGGCCATAACTCGTTAACATTTACTCCTCGATTTCAGAGGTGGTTTCGTTGGCCGGGTCGTGCCATTCGAATCCTGCGAGCCAGCTTGTCAGTGGACACGGGAGAAAACACTATCTCAAGCCTGAACATACTCTGGCGGCACATGGGACACTGTCCCTTGGCGGACTCTTGTTTGATCCATTCCAAAATACAGTGCTAAATTCGCGACGCGTCAGAAGTTAATCCCAGGTTCATTATCAACAATGAAGCGTCATACCATGTGGAAATTATGCCCGCATTTTCCGGATACTGTAGATCAATGACGCTATCTCGTCAGCTATACGTGTAGTGGGTTTCGGGGTGAGGACTCGAATGATCAAGACTGACATATGCTGCAATCATCGCCAGGATATTTGCAGGTTGGGCAGGTTCCATCGAAATGGACTTGGCAGATACCACAGACGTCGTCTTCGGGGAGGTCCCATCGCCAAGTGGCCACGGTATTCCACTGGGTAATCTTGACCTTCATCTTTGAATATGACCGTCAATAGACACTTATACAGATGAGAAATTGTATCTATGCCTGTGATGTTGGATAGTCGTCTTCCTTTAAGGGAGGGAGAGCATTAGGTGTGGCAACCAACCAAACAATGGATCTGAGGTCATCTCCAGTGAAAATGAGAGAAGATTGGTCAATTGAGATCTTCAGCCTGGCAGATGGCGGCAGGTGGTAATAGAATTGGAAGTGGCCCAAGCTCCACTCCACTTGCTCTCATGAGGAAGTCGAGCCCATTTTCCGAATTTCTCACGATCGACCTCTGACAGTGAAAAAAAAATACATAGAACTCTCTACTTGTGTACACTCTGATAACACCACACCCAGAATTATCAAGAGAGTCCAGCCCTTGCTTTGAGGAGGATCCTAGTGCAGCTCCCCTGGGATGCACTGGAATACCAGTCAATTGCATTGGCCTCATTTTCTCTGGTCCTCTATCAGAGGTGTCCAGGTGAATTTATCCTCACCAGAGATAACCACTGTCCCCTCTCTCTAGTGACCTGATGGTCCGATAACCCGATAATCCGAGAATCGTTCTCCTCACTTCATTTCAACAACCCCCTAATACCCTATATACCCTCTCACATAATGTCTGTCTCCGTCCTCTTTCGCTCTCATCGCACGGGGCTCCGACAATTAGGATGCCGAACGACTCGCGCCTTTCTCGCCGCTTCCACCCGACACTTTTCTAATTTCCTCGTCACCCCCCAAGAACTCGCCGACGCGTTGGAGAAGAACCCTCCCAAAGTCAGCCCCGAACCCAAGACCGTAGCCGTCTGCGCCGCTTGGTTCCTCCCCAACGATGAACGCACAGGAATCCAAGTCTTCCGAGAGACACGCATCCCCAAGGCGCGCTTCTTCGACCTCGACAAGGTGATCAATAAGCACTCGCCTTACCCCCATATGCTCCCCGATGCGAAGGAATTTGCGCTAGCGATGAGCGAGATCGGTGTTCGACGGGATGATACGGTTGTTGTCTACGATACCAAGGAGCTCGGCATCTTTAGCGCGCCGAGGGTCGCCTGGACTATGAAGCTCTTTGGTCATCCCAAGGTTCACCTACTCAACAACTTCAAGCTATGGGTTGATGGAGGATTCCCAATCGAGACCGGCGAACTGTACAGTGTTGACTGCTGTACCTATCCGATCCATCCTATGGATGAGTCCAAGGTCGCGTCGTTCGAGGAGGTCAAGGATATTGCGTTAGATTACGGCAAGGAGGGTGCTGAGGGTGTCCAAATTCTCGATGCCCGCCCCACTGGACGCTGGACTGGAAAGGACCCGGAACCCCGACCTACTATTTCTTCTGGGCATATTCCCGGATCTATCAGCCTTCCGTTCAGCGCCGTTCTGGATCCCGAGACCAAGGCTTTCTACGAGCCGGAGAGGTTGCGGAAGATCTTCCAAGAGAAGGGAGTCGATCCCGAGAAGCCAATTATTTCGAGTTGCGGCACCGGCGTAACCGCTTGTGTTCTCGAGACCGCACTTGAAGTTGCGAGCTATGGCTCCGCGGAGTCGAGGAGAGTGTACGATGGTAGTTGGACGTAAGTTTAAATCTTGGCCTTATATGTCCTCGCGACCCGCGGCCTTTGCTAACTGTTCTATGCAGAGAATGGGCGCAGAGGGTCACTCCCGCTGAGAACCTCATTATCAAGACCGAAGGCGAGGAGGATGCTGCTTAAGACGAGAATGGCATTGCGCAGACTACGTTGTGCTTTAGTCGTTCGCCCATTTCGCAAGAAGATTTCCCTTTTGTTTTACCCTAGTTTCATGGACCCATTACAGGATGCATCGATGTATGATACTTCTCATCTCTTATATGACTCGAGTTAGAAGGAGGACGTGGTAATAGAATGTCTCCCAACTGCAATCCATGCTTGGCTTAATGCTCTTGTCTCCTTCTCCTTCAATGAACCCATACACTTGTTTTCGTCCAGCCTGAGCGCCTGCAATTGTACGGAGTACAGTTCTAACGAGGTATCCTAGTTTATATTGACTTGGTGTACTACATTTTGCCAATCAAAAGGAACTAGTTTCTTGGAATTTCTTTTGCATAGCCTCTGCCTCTAGCAGTGACATTTTCAAGGTTGCGGTACTTTCAATTCTTCGGTGTAGTCACTAGCCACAGGAGACTGTCACACTCACCGAGATTCTAGCGCCGGTGAAACCCCATTTCTGCCTTAATGCCTTGAAAACAAGGTGTCACATCACTTTAGGGCTCGGGAACCGACCACACCAAAATTTACCATTGGCTGCCCCGCCAAATCCATCACAAAAAAAGTTGCATTGAACGGACCTTGAATCCATCAACCTCCCAACACCGACTTTTTTCCCCCCGACACCCAGCCAAAAACAACGAAAGTTTCCTTCGCCCCCTCCTTTCGAATTCCCCGAATTTTCGAATCGAACCCCAAATCGACAAAATGGCTGACCGTGGTGGTGCTCCCCGTGGCGGTGGTTTCGGATCCCGAGGCGGAGACCGTGGTCGCGGTCGTGGTCGTGGCCGTGGACGCCGTGGTGGTAAGAGCGAGGAGAAGGAGTGGCAGCCTGTGACGAAGCTCGGCCGTCTCGTCAAGGCCGGCAAGATCAACAGCATGGAGGAGATCTACCTCCACTCTCTCCCCATCAAGGAGTACCAGATTGTTGATACTTTCCTCCCCAAGCTCAAGGATGAGGTCATGAAGGTGCGATATTCCCGACACTCTATGTTCTTGTCAATCCAGACGGCCGGGGAGACTGGGCGATACCAGAAATTTTCGCGCCTGGATTGATGGGGTAAAACCTATGTCGAGGGTAACTCTCGTGTGACTGTGGCTGACCATGTTCCTTGTCCCCGAAAACAGATCAAGCCCGTCCAGAAGCAGACCCGTGCCGGTCAGCGAACCCGATTCAAGGCCATTGTCATCATTGGTGACTCCGAGGGCCACGTCGGTCTCGGCATCAAGACCTCCAAGGAAGTCGCTACTGCCATCCGTGCCGCCATCATTATCGCCAAGCTCAGCGTCATCCCCGTGCGACGAGGATACTGGGGTGCTAACCTCGGTCAACCCCACTCTCTTCCCTCCAAGCAGAGCGGCAAGTGCGGTTCCGTCACCGTTCGTGTATGTAAAAGTCCTTTCCCCGGATCCTGCAATGCGAACACACCCTAGGTCCTATTCCAAAAGTTGGACTCAGTTTGTTGCTAACACTACTCCAGCTCATTCCTGCCCCCCGTGGTACCGGCCTCGTTGCCTCCCCCGCCGTCAAGCGATTCCTCCAGCTCGCCGGTGTCGAGGATGCCTACACCTCGTCCGCTGGTTCGACCAAGACCCTCGAGAACACCCTCAAGGCCACCTTCAGCGCCGTCTCCAGCACCTACGGCTTCCTCACCCCCAACCTCTGGAAGGAGACCAAGCTCATCAGGAGTCCTCTGGAGGAGTACGCCGATACCCTTCGGGAAAAGCGTTACTAAGTTGTTACAAAGAGGGGGAAATTCGGCGTTTTTTTCGTCCTCTGTTGTTTGTTTCTCATCGCGGCGCACACTTCACACATAAACTCCTCCCATCCGTTTTATCTCAGTTCAGTGTTGCATGGGCGGCTGGTTAGGGCATCAGGTTGGGGCCAAGGCAGAATAGCTTCAATCTGAGAAAAATAACTTCTCGGGGAAAAAAAGAGATGTTAAAAAAATTACCTTTCGATACTGTGCCATGGCATTGCTTCCTTGTTAACTTCCGAGTGCATATTTGAGCTTAGATTTCTAACTACAGGATACTCACGTTTCGAAGAAATGCACGTCGAACATACGACCTCTATTAGTTTCGATCCCACGATGGCGAGCCTCTCCATCGCCACCTCTCCCCACTACATAGACCACCGAGACAATCACGAGCGCGTCTGAGGCTAAACATCCACCATGATTACATCCCCCTCTGTCCTCCCACGCCAGCATCTATTTTTCGGTGTGGCATCTGCCATTGTCACATCCGTATCGACCGGGAGACCCTCGCCCCTGATCTCAAGCTGGGTCTCAGGCGTCTGCAACTCTACGGGCCACCGATTGATGCTGAAATACTGTGGAACTTGCCCTCGGACCTCAGGCTTGGCCCATCCCCATATGGCCTCGCGTCTATGGATCGTCCGCCGACTGCCATCCTCCGTAGTAAAGGCCGTCTCGACAGTCAGCGGCCACAAGGGATTTTTGTACTCGTTGCACTCGGTTACCATGTTTTCGGCCACGGCCCGGTCGATACGCTCCTCGTCCCCAAGCTCCCTACTATCGTCGTCCCATTTGTCTAGGTAATTCTTGCGGTCCGCCAACTTGATGACATCCTTGGTTTGCATCGGACGGCCGGCCGGCAGCTGGACTCGCTTGGTTTGCCTGGAGGGCAATGTTTCTTCGGGGCTCGATTGTTCCCAGCCGAGATCGCATCGCCTTTCGACCATGCGCTCCAGGGTCCATGTAAGCTCGCGATGCCCTTTCTTGAACTCCTCCCTCTGTCCTTCAGTGTATTTGGGTAGGTTTGCGAGTCCTTGTTCCATCTTCTTAATAGTGTAGCCGAGACGCCACGCGGCGCCACGCACCGCCAATCTAGTGCGAATCATGTCTTGTCCCCTATCCTTGTCGTCGGTTTGCAATACATCCTCGTAAGTTCGAGGCTTAGGCATCGTCGCCAAAGCCGCGCTATTAAACTTGATTGTGTCCTCTGGGTGAAGGGTTGTCTCGGGTCGATGGTAGAATAAAGCACCCGTTGGTGTCTCCTCGATTCTATCACGGTACGCCGAGGCGCTGGAATCAGTTGATGTCTCAACCCCCCTCGCAGTCGCTCCCGGAACCGTCCTGAACTTACCGGATTCTCCCATATCTCTCCAAGTCCCCTAGATACTCCTCCGCCTGGCGCTGATTAGTGAAGCTAATCATGGACACGGGTCCACCCACGTCGCGGTTGAGCTGTTCCAAAAGTTCCTCAATGGTCACGCCGCCCTTATCAAAGCAGGCATGTCCGCTACTATCGTGAACCAGTGCCTGCACGCGGTCCATAAAGATGCGTTTTTCGACAGTCCAGTCCTCGGGGACGGGCTCCAACATGCCCTCGTTCGTCGAGCGATGGGAGAGCTTTTCCAGGAGTTGCAACTCCCAATCACGCGCATCTAGAACGGCCCTCTCCCTAAACTGCGCCTTGGCGGCCCGCTCAGACAATCTGTAAGTTCCCCTTTGCATCTGGATGTCTTCCCTACCCCATTGGACATGGGCTAGCGTGTCCGTCATGAAAAAGCGTGGATACAAGCGAGAGGCTGTCTTGAGGTCACGCTCAATACTCTTCAACCTTTTCAGGAACATCCAAGCAATGTATCGCACCGCGCCCACGTCGACTGCTATGAACGGCCCCTTGAAGTTTGTTGTTGGTAGGGGAGGGCGACCGGCCGCCAGCACTCCAAACCTCGTCTTTGAGTGTTGCTCGAGCTCCGGCATCAACTTCGTAGCCCACATCTCGTTGTTCTTGACGAGCATTGAATGCCAGAAAACGTACCCCTTGAAGGAATCAACGTCATCCTGAGGCTTGTCATGCTTCAGGGAATCCCAGATGAGACCGGCAGGGAGGCTTGCCGTACGCATCGCCTCCTTGTCCCTCGCCGTCGGTAAGACAAGCTTTCTATAGGGGCTATCAAGGGCACGAATCTCCCGAGTTTGTGACCCGAAAGCGCGCAGAACCATGGTCAATCCAGCACGGTTGGCGCCTCGAAACCGTGAGAAATGCCAAAGCTGCCTCGTAAGGTCTTGTTGACTTTTCAAATCCGTCTTGGCATCATAGGTAAAACTGCAAGTCGTCTTCAGGGCCCAGGACGTGCGCAGCGGGCCGAGCCTCATACACTGGATGAACGTGTCATCCTCGACCTGGTCCGCGTTGAAACCAAACGGGATTATCCCCTCAACGGCGTGGGTGTCCCATTCGTGTATTCGTCTGTTCCAGTGACAGCTGGAGCTGCCCTCATCCCAGTGGACTTTTTGGTTCTTGAGGAACCAGGCCAAGTACGCCTCGAGAGCTTTTGTCGGGAGGCGATACATGATGTCCACTACACCGAGAGGCAGCCTGTGCAAGAGCCTCCGTGGGGTCTTGCTATTCCGCAGCCGCGCCGTCGCGATCTCGAAAAGGCGGATAGCGGGCCCTTCTGTAGGTGGAAGCCTCGTACTCGCCTCTGGCTTAACGTCAAACGCGAGGTTAAGCACGCTGTTGGAGTAATGATAATTCTCGTAGAGGACGTGAATAAGTAACATATCCGTCACCTCTCTGAGGATGCCGCCAAAGGAGTGCTTCTCTGGATCATAGAGTACTGTCAAGTACGTGAGATACTGGGTGATCTCGGCCATCTTGCCCGTCCAGTCGGCCGTGCGGTCAATATCCTCGTCGGTGAGGAAGTTGGCGATGCGCAGCAGCTGGATGAGCGGGGAGGCAATAGCCCAGCCATTGTACTCGATCTGGCTGAAGTCGTGGGCGGTGCCAATAGCCGCGTCCTTGAGAAACGTCGCCAGGAAATTGCGTGTATTCGTCGGCTTGGCGTTGGCCGTCGGGTTCTTTTCATCCCCGGTGAAACTCCCTTCGAGAGTGGTAAGTTTCGTAACGGGGATCTCATCCTCTTTACCATCGCCCTCGCATTCCTCTTCTCTATCGTCTTCAGATCCCTCTTCGGCAATGTCTATTTCAACATCTCCTGTCGACCAATACCGCGTTTTGAAAGGCTCCAACCACGCATCTTCGTCTGGCAGGATCACGGCGCTTCTGTCGATATGCTCGAGAATCCCAAGGCTTTCCAATAGCTGAATCCTCGCCGCCCGCAACGCTAAGTCGCTCCCGAATAGATGGTAACCCCGCTGGACATCCTCCCAACTAAGGCCCTCCTTCTTCAGCTCCTCGGTGATCCAGTCCTCCTTGTAATCATTGGAAGCGTCTCCCTTCCACGCCCTTTCCTTCGCCTTCTCAACAGCGGCCTGGCGCGCTGACTCCTTAGAAGTATAGTCATCCGTTTCGAGGGTCCGATTGTCTAACCTCGGGAACCGCTCGCCATAAATAAGCCGAGCAGTAGCCCAGACGTCATCGTACATCCGCAGCAGATCATCGATGGCGCCATGTGCGATGAGGTCCTCTACGAAGCGGAAGAATTCATAGTTGTTGTCCTTCTCGATGTGCTCGATTATAGAGCTCCATAGTGCTTGTGGCGCGTCGTACTTGACTCGCTCAAGGAGATGTCTCAGATTGGCTGGAAGGGTTTGGGAGTCAGTAGCTGGGGGAAGCACTTTTATTTTGGGGGGGGGGGGGGGGGGGGGGGGCGGCTGTTGGTTAAAGGAACAAACTTACAGATCAGGGGGTCTAAACTGTTGCCGTCTACAGGGGTGAATTGAATCATGATGAGATATAGACACTTCTTATTGCACCCTCTTTACAATGATGCCTTCCAAGGTCGTAAGATGTCAGGGTCGGGCGGATTGGCGTGAAGGCTTCGCTCGTTTCCTTAGGCGCCATACAACAACTTCTCCAGCGTTCTCAACCCTATCCTCGATTTTCTTTTCCTTCTTTTTCGCCGTCGGAGGAGTTTCGGGTCAGGCCGAAATACTTTAATTTTTTTCTTGCTTGAAGATGATGATTCGCGATTCAAGAGGAGGATGGAAGAGTGTGGGATTCGAAGCAAAGGGGGAAAGTAGCATATCGACTTTGGCGGACAAGAACCAACGACATAAGTTAAAAACATTCCGACTAGAGTGCCTCCTTGAGAGTCTACATTTCAAGTAGCAGGCCAAACTATGCCCCGTAAAGAAAACATTCTCGTTGAGGAGCGGGGTTCCTTCGCTGTCGATATCTTTTGCATTCCAGCTGTGGCTTAGGATTGCTACTCTTCATAGACAAAAAAAAATGGCGATCAAAGGCGAGAAAACCCAAGACCCGGAATAGAAGCTCCGTTACATGCCAGTTGCTACCTGGCACAGCCTGAAAGCAGCATGCATGAAGTCCCAAGTCCGCAGACGCTACTTCGTAGATATGGACGCTCAACCGTTTTCAGAGAGTCTGGAAAAACATGTTCGCGGTCTATGAAACAAAGAATACTCCGAATCTCCTCCAGAAAGGATATACCGAGAGGCACACTATTTGGAATACTAGAACATTAATATTGAGGAATCATCATACAAACGTATAGCGAAATCCGAAAACCACGTCTCATGAAGCCAATACCCGTTACTAGACGACGATCAAGATGCCTGTAAACACTCGAGCTCAAGCCTGCCGAGCCAGTCCGGATGAGCAACGAAGACAGGGCTCTGCGCCCGGGCTACCGGAGGGAAATCAAAGGGAGCCCCCAAGGCGCTATCAGCGTAGGCGAAAACGATGGACAGGCGGGACGGCCCACGAGGCTCGCGAACGAATAATTCGGCTTGGTATTGGACGAAGGGGACCGCCTAGAAATTGGAAACAAATAGAGCGCCAGGAACGAAGGTCACAAGCGATACGGATGCAAAGCCCGGGCGAAGAAGACTCCAATGGAGAGGTAACGTCAGAACGAACGGCAAATTCCTCCTCCCCAGATGCCATGAGTAGCAAAGATGGGTTTCAAGCCGAACGAGAAGATATCGAAGATGATGAGGAGGAAGAAGAAGAAGAAGAAGGGGAAGAAGAGGATGCCGAGGAGGGCGACATATGGAGGGCTCCCCTGGCCATCGGGCGGTCTCTAGGCGAGAATCTGAGCAGACTACAACTTGCATATCGGCGTGTCGCACAATGGGAGGCCATCCTCGAACATAACAAAAACTGCGACCCGGAATCCCTCCAAGGAATCCAAGATTACCTCCGGCGAGCGCGGAAGGAGCTTTGGACACTGAAAGTCAATGAAGAGACTACAACTCCCATGTAAAGTCACCTTAGCTCCCCCCTTCGACCATAAGGACAACTACTAACGCAAAAACAAAAACCCCTAACTGCCAGGAATGAGCTCGAGTCAACGAAGAAACAGGCAATCTCGCAAAGAATCCAAACCCTCGAGCGAGCCCTCAAAACATCGCGCTTCTCCGAAGAAATCATCAACATCACCCGCGCACTCCAAGGCTACAAAACGGGAGAAATCCGATACTGGGATAAATGGACACTCATCTGGAACGACCACATCGTCGACTTCTGCCCCACGTATGCCTCCTTTTGCGTAGATCGCCTGGAGCGTCTTGACCGGTACGCAAAGAAGTACGGAGAGGGATGGCTGTGGTACGAAGCTCCGCTTGCGGGCGAAAGTGAGATGTCGACCTTGATGGGGGACGCGACAGCCATGAGGGCCACGTCCTCTGAATTGCAAAACCAGATGTATGGGATGGGCTGTTGGCCGGTTACGATGGGGTTTAAACGGGTGAGGTGCTACGTCACCAGCGGACCGGAAATAAGGAGGAAGAAAAAGGTAAGATGGGCCGACCAAGAGGAGGAGGAGGAGGAAGAGGAGAACCTGACGTCTAGCCCAAGTAAAGTCAACGCCCAAACCATGTCCAGCGTCGAGATAGAAGACGACCCACCCGCGCCGTCTCTTTATTTCGACCTCATCCTCGACTCGGGAGCAACGTTCCCGGTGCTCTACGAGCAGGACTTTCGCGCCATTGGCATCAACCCGGAGACGTACGCGGCCCAGACTACAACAAAAGTCAAGATGATCACCAACAAAGACGAGTTCCGCCTCTACGAACTCCGTGTTTCCGTTACAGACAAAGACTGTCTCTCCCTCGTCATGCCAACGCAGGCCGTCTGGCCGCTCGAATACCCGGAGCTAGGGGGTATCATACCCGTCCTGATGCTTCCCAAAGAGACCCGGACCAGTTCGAACCCATTGGCGCCAGCTGAGGGCGACTTGAGCAAACTGCGCAAGGGCAGAAATTGGGTTACCGGATGTAGCAGGGTGTCCGGAATCCTTCCTTTTCTTGCTTGCTACACCACTACGGTCCCGGGCAGCAAGGTGATCTGGATGGGGGAGGATAGGAGGGACGTATTGGGTCCCGGCAAGTTCCCCGGCCAGATGAGATACGGGGCGGAGATTGACGATGAAGAGCTGACCCAGCTTCGGGAGGAGGCCGAGACGGATCGGGCGCCAGGTGTTCGTTTTGAACAAGCTTGCAAGGATGGCGGGAGACTCGTTGACAAGGACGGACAATTTGGAGTTAGTATCCTTAGGAGATATAACGATGAGGGTGAAGAGATTGGAAAGTATACGGTTGACCCATGGACGTGGAGCAAGGACAGGCAAGGACAGCAGTCTAAGAAACAGAAGCGGTGAAAGGAAGGCACAGATATCGACCAAACGGACGGTTCAAGGCCTTGATTGGATCTCGATGCCATGCCGTGCTCCAGAAAGATCATTCGACCTGCCCGCGTCCCATCAATAATTTCAATATGTTAGAAAGCTAAGGATAGGATAGTCAGGGGTAGAGTGAGTCCGTCCCGGACGGTCACCATTTGCAATTAGACAAAGTTGATGAGAAGTCGAGACTTGTGCACAAAGGTACAAGTGCCCATTTCGGCTGACTCAGACGAATCTCCTCTCTGTCCTTTCCTGTGGAAAGAAGCACCCCCCTCCTGGACATCGAGAAATATTTCCCCTCAGTACAAAGCAAGGGGGCGCATCAAGCATCTAAACCTCCAGCCACTCAGTATTCAATAATTTTAGGAACACCAGATCCACTGCATCGATCCTCGAGACCAGGGAAAAAAAAGGGGCACCGACTCCCGATCCCAAGGATCCACGGACATAAAAGCCCAAGCATAATAATTGACGCTTCGTACCACAAAGTAGACTGCAAAGGGCAGCTCCCAGATGCCCTGGCCAACCCGCAGCAAAAGAGATGCAGAGACGGGGATGGGATGGATGCAGGTTGAAATTAACAAAAATCACGAACTAGCCGGATCACGTTTTTCTTTCTTTTTCTGCTGCAATCTTCGATGCGGTGTCTCAATAGTATCCCGGACTATGACCAGGGATTCGCGTCCTTTGGAGCAAGTAAACTCTCGGGATTCGAGGAATCCTCATCAGTACTTCGTCATGCGAAAACGTGAGAATCCACGCTCAGTCTATAATAATAATAATAACGCTCAGCTCTTGCTCTCGGCGCCAAATCCCTCCAAACCGAGATCGGGAATATGCCCGCCCCAACCGTTCCCTGCTCCGACCATCCTGCGACGTGAGTGGATGGTTCCGAAATGACTTCTGACCTCTCCCTTGGTCCCAATGCACGCAAAAGGAGTACCACTGCAGGCAGAGTACCACATGCGGAGCAATATGAGCCCAGCCCGCGCCTGGTCATTTCATCGATCTATGGGTGTGAATAGGATGAGCAGGAAGGGCTGGGCCGAATCATACCCAGACCTTGAAGCTGCAGAAGCCTGCATGCATGTCTCGCGGACAAGATGATGATGATGATTCTCTACGTGTATCAATATGGATCGAGAATCGCCTTATCTCCAATTCCAAATATCATAGCACATGAATAATGGGAATAAAATTGGGCAGAATATTCTTCTTGGGTTTTTTTTTTCTTCGGTTGTATTTTGCTTCATTGTAAACTAAGCTACCTACTCAGGCCCTCGGCCGTTGGTAGCGGTAGGAGTTGGTACCCAACAAATTTGCTGCATGGAATTCGGCTACTGGACTTTCCAGACTGCTGAAGACTTCATCCTCCAACACCGGTAAAGTAGCTCTGTTGCTCGTCACCGAGCTAGCTTCCCTCGCCAAGGTATTATATGCTTCGAATTGGGAAAAAAAAAAAAAGAAAGGAAGAAAAAAAGAACTCACGCCCCCTTCGAAACTCGATGCCTTGCTCGCTCGCTTTCCAATTATAATGTACATGCTCCACACACAAGGGTATCGGAATGAAAAGGCCGGTAAAATCAGAGTATTGCGTTCAAGAATTTTTTCTTTTCTTTTCTTTTTTTTTAGGCTTTCGGAAATGCTGATATTCCAGCCGGTAAGTTATTGAGTATGCTGTCGCCCTCCTTCTGATCCATTATTATATGGGGCATCATAAAGGATGGTCCAGCACCAAGGGGCCAACCGTCCACTTCCAAGCGAGCCATAGGCCAGTCTTTTTAGACCTTTTCATCCCCTTGGAAACCCTTCATGGCCCTCGAGGGTCAGGTTCCCAAGCCACCCGACCATCTTTGCCCCGAGATGTCGAGTGTCTGCCTCTTTATTTCTTTCTGTCGCCCTCGGTTCCAAGGAAGAGCCGAAGTCCGGTTCGGTACCTCCCTGGGAGGGCCGTCCCTCGAAAAACGTACATATGATGAGGGAATCGAGAAAGCGCAAAATGAAACTGAATCGACGCGTGCCGTGCTGTGCTGAAATATGAATGCTGAAGAGGAACAAAAGACAGTACAAGGGTATGAACTCTTCCGACTTTTGATGGGGATCGACTTGGATAAAAGGAAAGAGAAAAGGAAAAAAAGGAAAATACAACTCGGAAAAAAAGTGTTCTGGTGCTCAGTCGGAATCAATGCCGCGCCGTATATTCGGGGCTCCATCGCTGCAAATTCATTCTGTATGCAGACTGTGTCTTCGTTTCGCGGGTCTAAGTGCCACCCCTCCAAAAAAGAGAAGCGACACCGATGAGGAGAGTAGGGGGTGGGAGATGTTCGACGATAAAAGAGTTCGGAGTTCGGAGTGGGTTCATTCAGAGGTCGTAATAATCCAGCCATTCCTTATTGGTAGTCCATTACCATTGGGTGTCTTGATTGAACATGGCCTTGCGGAGTCGGCGTGGCAGGGCAGCGAGGAGGCATGGCGTATTCCCTTCCCATGCCGTTGTCAAAGCAGGCACCATCCGGCGTGATTGGAGGAGTCATGTAGCCGTCGAAGCCCTTGACTGCGGCACCTTTGCCATGGGGAGTGGCGTACACGCTCGACTCTTCGGGCGCCGGTGTGGTAGATTGAGGACCAGGCTGGGGACCCGATCTCCTGGTGATGGCGGCCTGCTGCCTCATGAAATCTGCTAGCTTGTGAGTGACCCGCGAGTATGTTGTTGAAGAATACTTCTTCGCAAGCGAGATGGATGGTTGGTGAAGGTGCTGAGAAAGGGCGAGTAGTGTCACATTCTCAACATGTCCCCATTCGCCGTCCGTGATCTCGGGCCGTCCAAGAATAGCACGCGCTAACGCCAACGAGGATCGAGCCATGACCGAAGGCTTGGTCGAAACGAAGTCTCGGTGGTAAAGGGCAATTTCGCTTATGTAGGCCGCCATATGCTCCACCTCGGTATCATCCCTCTCGATAGCTACCAGAAGTTGAGTGAAGAAGTCCACAGTAGGATGGCCGATGGTCCAGTCCAACGTGTTGAGTACATGCATCTCCATCTGAGTGAACATGCCAGGGTCGTAGAGACCACAGCACATGTTGTTGAGCTCATTGATCTGCGGCACTCGCTCCTTCTTGTCGCCGTACTTGGCCGCGATTAACAGCGCCGCACATCCGACGAGCTGGTAGTGTTGCTTGTAGACTACTCGCTTAGAGCAGTATCGGTCGAGGAGGTTGACGGTGAGGAAGAGGGTTTCGGGGAGAAGAGAGAAGCAGGCGTGAGCCTCGATAAGGAAGTCGATGAGGTACGGCCTCATGAACCACTGGATCTCGCGCTGCAAGTCAATGAGGTTGGCATCTGGCAACGTCTCGTCCTGCACAACTGTTGTCAGTCCACACAAAGCTTCTACACGGAACATTGCTGTTATTGTGCCCAGAGGCCCCGAGATCATCGTACCTCCATGTGTCTGAGATGCTGCATGATATCTTCCAAGTACTCATCGCTTGCTAACCGCGAGAGCTCATTTCCAATAAGCTCTTGTCGGTTCCAGGCCAACAGCTTTGCCGTCTCCTTGGCGTCCAACCACGGACGGGTAGGCTGGTCAGGCTCGTAGAACATGTCGTCGTCTTCAACAAATCTTCGGTACGCCATGCTGGGTGAAGGTGTAGATGGATGGGTGAGAAGGATCGAGGGTGGAAGAAGTCTGGGAAGAGGAATGCAGATAGAATCGTAGGTTCTATACTATCGAGCTGCCTTTGAGAGAGTGTCTGGCGATCGTTTTCTCCGGGAAACTCGGCGTTGGGCAATTATTACTCGGAAAATGAATGTCGTGTCTCGAGAGACAAAAGCGGCTTCGGGCTCTGTGTGCAGGAAGGCCGAGGCGATTAAACTACCATTAGGATTATAAAAAGAGTGTGTCGAATATTAAAACGCTAAAGAGTGACGGTTGGATGAATTGAAAAGAACAAAAATGAACGAGCGGATGGCTGAATCGAGTCCAGTGTGATCCAGGTCGATTGCGAGGGATGAATTGTCCTGTCGATAAACTCTGCATTGAAATCGAGGTTTAGCTGCGCTGCTCAATAGGAGAGAAGAGACAAGGGTTGGTGCACTAGTCCTGATGTTTCAGGGGTTCGAGAAGACAAATATGGTTCAGGCTAACGACACTGACAGGTATTCTTATTCATCCCCTGACTGGATCAATCGAGATTGATCCAGAGGATAAGGAGAATTGAGAACGAAAACGTAAACAAAGGGGTGGAGGATGAAGACTGAAAAAGATGTGCCCACTTACCGCCACCGTTGAAAATTTGCGAAGCCGAAAGACGATTCGAATCGAGATGGTTCTTGAGGCAGGTGGGAACAACGAGCTAACGTCTCCCACAAGTCAAACCTCAAGAGATGCCTGCTTAACAACCCCACAAAGGCAGGCCTTTTTTATTTAACTTCCAAAGTCTTATTGAATCTCCGAAGTCATGTATCCTCGAAGGTTGATCGTCCGGATAGGATATATCGCACTCAGGAGAACGCGGAATCGGTGACTTCAATCGAGGAATCGGTCGGAGGGATCGATTCGAAAAGACTGCAACTCGGTCCAAGTTCGACAATGGTTAAACTCGGCGGAAGATTGTCAAAGGAAAAAGAAAAGAAACCAAAGCTGTAAGGGATAGAAAAGATGACGGAATCGGGGGGTTCTATTCGAAGGTTGTCGAAAGAAACCTAACAACTTCTTTTTTTATTCTTTTGAATGAATCTTTTTTTGTGTTCTCGTCTCCCCCTTTTCCCTCGTGGGATCGGTCGGTGTTCGTTCTCCTAGCCTTATATATTGAAAAAGGTAGGGTGCCGGGTCTCAGGGCCGGTCTCAACCGTGGATCGCGGAAGATCGGTGGGCGAGACGACAAGTCGACACAGCTGTGAACTGAGAGGTTCTCCGCCTTCCTAAGCTCTGCGCTCTGTTGCGAGAGTGTTAGGGTCTCCCTTCTGCAAAAAAAGAAGGTTTGGAAGGAATGGACGGGAAAGGGGAATGAATGGATGGGGGAGGAGGAGAGAAGGGCGGAGGGAGAGGTGAGGTTGGAGGAGGACGGATGAGATAAAAAGGGATTGGAAGAGAAGTGTTTTAACGGGCAGTGCCTGTCATAAGTACGTATAACCCGCTGCACTGCGACTACCGAGTGTGCACAAGAGAACCGTGGGCACAGCTGGGGTGTGTGGGCTTGGAAGAGGAAAGAGGAGTTCAATGTACAATTGTACTGTAGCGACCAGGGGGCGGGTGGGTGTGGGTGTGGATGTGGATGTGGGCGTGTGGGCTGCTTCTCGCTGGGTGTGAGCCTAAGGGTACAGTACACTGCACGTCGTTCCGCGTACTTTACGGCGTCCCGCACGTAAACGTCCTTGGTCGTGCACTTCGAGATTATTAGGTGTGCCCGGCTGGTGTCTGGGCGTGTTGGAGTGCTGTGGATGCGTGTCAGAGTTAAGGAGGTCTGGCCTTCTGTTGCGTTGACTGGACCGTTTCCTTAGCGCGTTCTGAGCGAACGAGTGGAAGGGGCCAGGGCGGGAGATTGGGCGGTGCCAGTAATACGGAGGTACCGTCTCCCTTTACTGGACGTGGGCTGGCTGTTCTGACCCTGGCTGGGAGCAAGCGGGATCAATCAATGGACGGATTCGCCTGGTACCTCAGATTGCACTCTCTTCCAGGAAGAAAGTGCGTACAAAGTACTTCACCAGACGACTCCGTTCTTTGGTTTGTCTCCTGCGCAGCCCCCTGTCCAGCGTACGAAGTACAATTAACGAAGGAGCAGAGGTAGACGGGATTCTGAGCACAGTTACCATGAACCTCGTAATATGGTAGATTGCTCACTGCAGCGCGTCCTGCAACCGTAGATTAACGTCGCGAGATCTGTCGCCCTGTCAAGGTAAAGCTCGGTGACTTTGGCCCGTGGTTAAGGTGGAATTTACTCCTTCCAAGTGTCGAGGAGCGATCCAGATTTGCTAGATGTGTAATTTAACATGCGTCGTGTCGTCCTGAGATGATGGTTGACTTCAATGACTGCTCTGTCTTGCCTGTCACCGTTCTGACTGGTAACACTGTCTTCCCCGTTATTTCAGGAGACCACCGTACTTCGTACACTCAATTGATGTCAAGGACCAAAAAAAAGTCACAATTGATCAGGTCAATCAATCCCTGGACGGTGGAGACAGCTTGGTCTGGTCTAGCGGGCGGGGGTGCCGACAAAGAGTGATCTTAATCTTGGCGATTGCAAGTTGCTTTTCTTGACGTAGATTTCACCCATATATATGTAAGTAGTAAAAGTGTCCAATTCAAGATCTTGGGCTCTCGCCAAACTCCTTTCGAAGACTGACTTGCTTCTTATGAAGTATAGGGAAACTCGGGAAAGGTCTCAATGTCGACGGTCGAACTATGTCGATGGATGTATTTCGTACAGGCGTGATTCTCCGTTTCCTTGCCGGTCATCCAGAAGTGCAGTTCCGTACAGGGGAGTCCCTAGGTTCAAGGCGGAGAACAGGGGGAGACGTTAAGGCGCTGATGGCTCAACTGGTAGGGTAAAAGCTGTAGATCGCTCGGCCTAAATTCGAAGCTAGTGTCGTCGTAGCGAGTGCGACCGTAAGGAAGAGCCTGTGCAGTGGAAGATTGAGGATTGCACCGTCATGCTCCTGGCACCGTATGAACTGTACGCAGTGCTTGTCGTACAAGTGGAGTGTCCAATGGCATAGAGCGGATAACTTTATGAAGGGTACGGAACGATGGAAGATTCCGAAACGAAATGCTGGCGAGGAAGACGCCAGACGAATATCAAGATGCTCAGGTGCCAACGTTGGCTGAGGAAGGTGCCAAAAGGAAGATTTCATCATCAAGAGGTCCGAGGGGTTCTCCATATCTAGTTATATACATGAAAAGCAGAATTGAAGACGGGCCGGCCAAGGTGGCCCCCAGCTTCACTGATTCGTCTGACTTCGAGCGTCCTTCTCGAAAAATCTCGTTCGTTTGTTTAGATCTCCGCAACGCATGAATGCGACCACCAGGCCTCGACACATCAGGCCTGCTTCAGACGTCGCGGTGCGGTAGAGAACCAGGCCATATCAAACAACAAAGACGCAAGCTTTCCCGGTGTGCAAATGGGTCAATGATCCATGATAATCGTCAACCCCCTCTTTCTTCATAGACCTAGGTCTTCATTGTCGAAACCCGGATTACACCACTGCGCGTCGGCTGCTCACTGAGGAGACCACTGGGCCGATTTCCCCTGTATACGCTAGGCATTGACATGAAAAAAAAAAAAAAAAAAAAAAAAACACTGGGGTGGAAACAAATAAAACAATTGACATTCAACGGGCCTCATCTGGCAACCGACATATTCTTCCTGTATCACCAATCGCCGGCTGGGAAAGCGGCGTCTCTTAACGAAGAAAGCCCGTCTCTTACGTATGCCCTTGACTCGCAGGGCTACTCGGTTACCAGCTCAACAATACCGAAAGGCCGCCGGTTCTCATTCGTTATAATGCTGCCTTTCTTCTTTGTGAAGTGCAATCGCCTCAGCTGTTTGAGACCGACCTTCCCAGACAGATACATAACCGCACATATCTGGTTGGGTAGGATAAATGGGCACATATCAAAATGGGATTTTATACAGCCATTCCGTCCAAGTTCTGACCCGTCAAACCGGATTCCCGTCATCCTATAGGAGATCGTCAGAATTGACCCATTCGACGGGATTTGGTCTGCTCCGTTGGCTGATTCTACACTTAGGAAACGGCAGGTGGTTGGACATTTGTTGGCATCAACCTCCTCGGTAGTGCAGACTATCTCATGATGGACTCTTCTTATGGATTCCGCTTCGCATCCTGGAGCCTTTTTGCCAGACTTGCGAAGTATGCTACAGCAACCAGCCATGGACAAATGAAGTTGGACCAATCCAGCCGAGGAGGCGGGTTTCATAGTCATTTTAGACCGGGAAGGAAGCGAACGGGCACTTGCACTTCATTATACTAATCCGAGAGGACGGACTGTGCTCCGCTTCCTAAGGTACTGCGCAATATACAACATTGGGCACTACACCTAACTTGTACGCAGTATTTCGACTGTCATCGTTCACTTCACAAAGCCAGGCATCAAATCCAGCTTATGTACTTTGCAGTGTAGTATAGATTACTTCAGAGAGTGATTTCTCGTCTTACTTGCAGGAATTATGATGCCCTAGAGCGCAGCGTAATCCACTCCTCACTGGGGTTGTTCCTGGTCATGTTCAGCAAGGGAGAAGAATCCAAGCTTGGCATAATCCCATCTAATTACTCCGCTACGCCCCCAACCTAACGCACACACGACGAAATGAGACCAAGATCAGAGCCCACAGCCCACACGACAGTGCTGGTCCACAAATAACGCCAACGCCAAAAGTTTGTCTGGGCCAGTGTAACTCGACAGAGCCAGAGGAGGAGAGGAAGGGGGGAGCAAAAAAAAAAATTGTGAAGGCGCGGAGAAGTGCCCACCAGCATTTGTGAACCAATGAGAGATTCTATATACGCGTTCCTGCAAGAGGTTCAGGAAATCAATTAAAAATTCATGCGTGTCATGACAGCACCAGGATATCATGTTGCAGTTCCAGTTGGGATCGACTGGCTCTGGTCGGATTGACGAACCACTTTTTCAAGGGAAAACCCAGAAAATTCCGCTCCCTTCTCACCTCATGTCCTGTCTAGTCCAGAACGTCAGCCAGCCTTGTTGGAAGATCTTCTCCTCATTCCAGGATCCTATCGCTATCGGCGGCCGGCGTTCCATAGTTAGAAAGTCTCCTCCTTGCCCCAGGATCCGGTGTACTATTAATGTCAATTCGACACTCGAGTGAACCTCCTTGCCGGTATCAAACGCCATGCTTTGAGACCTCGTTCCGCATGACCTGGTCTCGTTTGAAGACCCATTTCGAACCAAGAATGACGAAATGCCATGGGTCTTTGGGACCAGGTTCTAAGCCATGACATGGGCCTAGTCTCTTAGTGTCTGTAGCTTCTAACGGACTTATTATTGGAAACCAACTGTTGGCTGGACAAATGGAGGAATTGAACACGGTTGGCCCAATTCTACTGATGTCCCTTCGCTCTTATCGGCTGTCATCTCCGGTCCTGTAGTTCTAGCGTAGACAGACCATCCATACTGAGGCTGCGCAATAGCGCCGCGATGTCCGGCGATCTCCTCGCAATTGCCTCAATACACTATACGGAGTACATCAAATACTTCCAATTCGATGGTAGAGTTGATCCTTGCCGAAAATACCCCAGCCTGTTTGGCTGTTTGCTTCGCACTCGCACAGTGAAGCCTGTCGTTGACGTTGATCCTTCGCGGGGGCCAATGTCACAGTGCCTCACTCTATGAAGGGAAACCGTTGTGTCAGCTCATCTCATCCATGGATATTACGAGAGTGCGGGAGCATGTATTAACTGAGCATCCCGTTCTTGGAGGCTCTTTATGTAGTTGCACGAAGCTCTATGCAACACCAATACTATGAACTAGCCAGGCAGTAGTTGAATATCAGACTAAACCCCACAAATGCATATCTGGACTCGCCCGCTCCTCGATATTGATATTCCAGTATGCAATCAATCTCGAAAAATCACAACCCAACAGTCCCATATATTTCAATATTCCTTGGTGCCTCAGTCATTTACTGCGTCCCGTCTCTAATAAGTCCGTCCCTCAGGAAATGTCGCTTAACGGACGGCAAAGGCCCAAGCTCAGGTACCGTAAATATCGAAACGAAAGCCCCTCAATCAAGTCGGAGCAGGACGAGCCAGAAATCGTCGAAAACGACCGTTTAAATCATCTACACACCCCTCTCTCTACTTTATTTAGTGTATATCCCTTGCACCGGGCCCGCCTCACACGGCGATGAGGATATTATCAGTATTCCGTATTCCACCTTTCTGCAGCTCTTAGCCTGCGGCACATTTGTAGCGTCTTGCCCTTCGATATCGAGCATGGCGCGGCGCGAGAATGAAGCGAAAAAAACGCATCGCGACTGCCGCGCTACTGTACGAAGCATGCTGGCGAAGGCTTTTTGGTTTCATTTTCCCCCCGATTCCCTAGGTGACAAGGTCTCAACGCTTCCCTCTCGAGCCGAAATATCGGAAAGCCTGATCCACAGGCCTCCGAAGGAGGGGCATTGAGGCAGGGTGGAAAGAAAAGTAAGTGTTTGCAGAATGCACCCGTCCTACTGCAGGCAGGTGCAGGCTTCGCTTCAATTTTTTTTTCTTCCTTCGTCTTCGTCTTCGGTACGAGGTAGTGTAGTATCCGTCCCCTTGCTCGGCGTCTAGATCCCAGAGATGTGCAACCGGAAAAGCAAAGAGCCCGACGTTTTGCTCCAGTCTTCAGCGCACTAGATGGAAAGGAGTAGTTCAAAGTCACCGAATTCCTGGCATTGCCCTACTCGAATGGCTCTTGCGTCGTTCAATTGGATAATTCAAGTGATGACCCAACCAGTAGAGCTGCATGTCCCGCCCAGCTCTTATCAAAGGCGCTTCAGTGTCAGAAAGGCATGGTCCCATTGCTCACTGGAGTGAATCTGTAGTTGAAAGACAATGAGGAATGATCATCAAAATTGGCATGTGCGCCTCAAGTACGAAGCATGTTTTATGAAAAAGACCCAAGCACTAACTTTATGTTCTTTGAGGGAATAATATAGAATAAATCACAGTAGAAGGATGGAATAAAATGGGACCGGAAGGAAAGCCAGTATCAAAAAAATGTTCGGCGCCAATCTCCGTCTCCAACTCCGTCCCGCCTCCGTCGACGTCCGTAACAAGAGTCTAGGCTTGTGTCAGGCTTGGACGCACTGGGCCTAAGCCCAAGTTACGTAACCAATTCCACCTCGAAAAGCGCAGCAGCAGTGGGCTGCACATCAAATCCACCCCGCCAGGCTCGAAGAGGAGAGTCGTAACACCGGCAATATACCCAAGCAGAGGCTTTTCGTTGATCCGTCAACGATCAAATCGATCCATTTTGATCAAGGGTGAATGTTCGGCGCCCCGATTTATTTCCAGAAGCTCGGACGGGGTGCCGGTGGCCGGCCCATCCAGTCGAAAGCAGCCAAGGCTGCAGCATCAGATCCACTGCGAAACGACCCGCTCTGCTATTGAGGCCATCAATCATCAAATCAACCATTGATCAAATCAAACACACTACTCTAGAACCCCCCACTAAGAAGAACATCGTTGCAACCGGAGCACGAGGCAGGAAAAAACTAAGTGGCGGGCACCAATTGATCCTTCTCGATCGCTCCAGTTTGCAAATTCTCGCCCCGTTCCCTCGTCGTCAGTGAGACGAGTATCATCATGAGGATGCGGGGTCCTCAAGGATAATGGACAAGAATCAAATTTTTCTTCGCCGGCCCTCCTCTCAATCCCTTGCACTTCCCCCCTGCAAGTTCGTCACCTCCCGTTAACCCGTGATAGGGTCGTTTGCTTCCAAGCACACCCGCATGGAATGCATATGGAAATTCGCCCATCCAGGGTCCTATTACTCCCCGTCTGCGTACGAAGTAGTACGTATTACACGATAGAAACGCGACGACGCGACACTGCCCTGCTCCGTGGTCGTGATGCGTGAATGTGCAATGTGAATAATAATCCAACGTCTGTGTGTTCAACGTAATACGCCACACTAGTGGATATCAAAGACGACCAGGCAAGAGTTCAATGTTCGCGCCCCCGCAGCATCTAGTGTACTACACTAGTGCAGTTCAGTATAAACGCCCCAGTCTAATCCAAACGACCCGAAAAACACGATCAAATTGATCAATGATCAATTGTTCTTTTGGGTTCGAGGCCTGTAAATTCGGGATGCTGTTACAATCAACATGAAGCAACCTCAGAACCTCAAACATGTGAGGCTGGGTAATGCAGATGGAGCACCTTTTCGAAACGTCCCTCCCCGGTATTAGCAAATTGGAAGTTTAAGCCATTCGACTCGTCCACTGGACTTCTCAAGTCCGTGGAAATCTCAGATATCGGTCTCAATTTGCTACCATCAATGTCAAGCGAAAGTACCCGGCTCGGCAGCCCCTCAGTTGCCTTTTCCGCCCTGCAACCTCCTCGGCAGTGCAGTAAGAGGTACACTTGAAGCCTCCATTTTCATTCGATCCATTTCTTTCTCGCCTTAGCCCGCCCACGGATTTGGCCTTGGACTTTCGGTGCACGCGCATCGGCATGCAAGGACGGAGCTAAGAAATAGATTTTTTTTCGCTGCTCGTTTAAGTGAAGACACGTCGCGTGGTCCCAATGGAGCGCGAAGTCTTCGGTGACAGGCAGATGACTATCTGACGCCGCATTTACGACTAGTTGTTCCAAGGCGAATATGCCAAACCCGTTCCACAGCAGAGAGGCAGATCTTGATCGTTCCCAAGATTCTAATAGGCTCGCCGTAAAACTCTTGACGTTGGGTATATCACCGAAGTTTATAAGGGCTTATTCTTCATCTCCGCGTTGTTTCCTGGTTGGCATCAAGTCCGATAAACAGCGGTTCCCTACAGAACCCTGAACTACCATGACGTGTGGTAGAATCAATAATCCTCCCGACAGGGCAGCCATCATTGGTAAACCGATTGAAGAGGTGTCCCATTCTTACGACCCTTGTTTTCGCTGTCAAGGCTGTACGACAACTGGACTCGCCTCCCAAGCCCTTCATATTTCCATGTTGTGTAATAGTTGGCCTAGTAATACTACACCCTCTCCTTCAGCCGAGCTTCCAACCCCCCCTCCACCCCCACCCCCTTTCGTAGACCTCATTCCCCGTGGGAGAAGGTGCCACGAAGCTCCAATATCAAGCCTTGTCATCCCCAGGTCTTTAGCCGTTTCTCGACATCCCGCCCTAGCAACCCGAAAGGACCGGTCGAATAAAAGCGCTAGAAGATGTCCGACGAGAGGGAAAAGGATAAAATAGTTGTCAATTCCCAGAAGGAGAAAGACCATATTCCCTAATCGTCATCCGTAAACATTCTTCTCCTTCATCCAATCCCATCGATAGACATTAACCCTTTCCAACACCGGTTGTGTTCTCGAAATCCCAAATTTGGCTCGGTGGACGTGCCCTGCAGCGCCGGCTGCTCTGGGGTTGCACAACCACGGTAGCCTCTGGTTATTAGTTTCGCCGGCTCACGGGCTCATCTCCAGAGTCCAGACAGTCAATTCTAAGCAAATGTTGGCTGGCGGTTATGCTACCTTGCCTCGACAAGGTGACCTCCCATTTTAGGTAAGAAACCATGGAGTGCTACGTTCCTTTATTCACAAGGAAAATCTAAAATACTCCGTCCTGGGGATTGAGCAGCAAGAGCCTCGGATGACGATCATGAGCAGACATTCACAGGTCAGGCATTGCCACTCCAGGTCACTTGAGTCAAAATTACAGGCAGCCAGGCCCTGAAACGCGATCGAAAATGACGGCAGCATGTCTCGGTGTCTTGGCTGCTTTCGAGGTCAAGGAAACTGAGGAGGCTGGACGAACCAAACGAGATCTCATCAGGCATTCGTTCGGCGACCGAACATACCATCCCCTTTACCCCTCTTGACCTGGCCTCCGTATCGCATCTCTAGTCCATTCAATTGGCCAGCAGCCTGCGAAGTACCTCATGATTATTCAAGCCCGCGCCTGGCCCGGAATATATCTTGCCAGAACGACTTTCCGAAGCAGGATGATAATTCTTCCGAGCCAATACCCTTTCGAATGAGAACTGCCATCATCAATACACATTTCGAGTCCCTAGACCAGCTGAGACTTCCACTTTGGGGGATACAAGCACACCCTAGGTGATAATGGAGGGGGGAGGGTATTAGTGTAGGGATCCCTCGAACTTCATGCTCGAACTTATCCTATGGATTTTACTTGTAGTTGGGAGGAGTGGGGGTGGCTTTACGGGCTCCGCGCCGACATTTCCAAGTCCTCGATGACACCATCGACAGCGTCTCTCTCCAAGTTACTACAATCAGTATCAATTTGTGGTGCAGATGGGGCATGAAACAGGACGCGGGCGCCCGAGGGTCTTGTACTGGCTGTTCGCTCAGGCAATAGATGCGTAGATTCATGTCTCCCGAACACGAAGCAACTGGGTTGCTCTCGACCAGAACAGAGGTAGTCCATGTTCGAGGATTCATTTTGGGGGGTTTGTGGGAGGATTGTCGGTGAACCTATCTAGCATGGGCTGTGGCCAACTGAGAGGCCACTGTAGGCCAATGCGCACGCAGCACAACACAAACATCAATATTCATTTAACCAGTAGCACAGAGAGAAGAGACACCATCAGTGATTAGTCAGTTCCCTTGAGAGAATGTGCTTCAATGTTGCAGCGTTCAAGCTCATCCAAGAATCCAAGTGCTCAAGGCCCCTCACCACCTTCGCTTAAGTGGCTAACTGGGGATTTCCTTGATTTACTTCGTAGAGTAAGTGCCATAAGCCTGCTTTTATCATCGATGGATCTTTCCCGCCCCCATTGTCACACATCACATAACCCCTCGAATGGCCCGAATTCGAGATGAAAATGTTATCACGAACCTGTCTGATCTCGAAATAGATGTCGTACTAAAAACCAGCTTTCGCATAATGTTCTTAATTCAAGAAGATGAGGTAGCACATCCCACCTCAGCCCTTCTGCGCTTGCCAAGTGGCAGTTCATGCGGATTGGAGAGGGGATCTGGTCATTGATTGGATCTCGGGATAACTTCAGCAGCACGAAATCCATCATGGTGGGTTGCCGAAGTGGTTGTGTGGTGTCGGGTTATTTACCATTGAGATGGTCCATCCTCTGGGCTTCCGCGACTGGGTCGCATCGATGGCCTCAGCTCTCAACTTTCAAGACGGACATTTGAACCACATTCCTCATGCCAAATCTCGAAGTCGTCAGGGCCTCGAGGGCTGTGGCCGGAAATGTCGGCGCATTGATGACCACTGATCAGGACCCTTTAAAGAATGAGGGAGCAAATGAGAGACGAGGTGCACCACTCAACTCTGACCTAGCCTGCGACTTCAATGTACGACCCAGGATATCCCTGGCAGGCATTCCAGATCCAGATCAAAAGATCTGAGACTATTTGTTGATAAGCGGCATCCTCAGCTCCTGTAAGAACGTCGCCGGGCTTGCCGGCAGTTTGGAATGCCGATTCAGTCCCAGTACTTCGTACATACGACGCGTGTTTAACGAGGCAAAATGGAGAAACCTAAATGTCCAGCATGCAGCACTAGTGGGCATCCTATTGATGGTATACAACCCCCCTCCAAGCCCGTAGGGCGGTGCTCACGAGGGCACAGGACCGGACTTTGCAAGCTCCTCGATGTTGACCTGGTTGTCTGTGAATGAATACGAGAAACACTTGCAGATGGGCGACCAAGGTACGTCACAACCACGACCACGACCGCGACCAAGACTCTTACCCCTGTTGAGTGGACCATCAATTTGATATCAATTGATGTCTTGATCACGGCATTGGACATTCTCATCAACCAAACACTAAATAAGCTAAATAAGGATGATCCAGATTTAGCGTGGAGCAAACGCGTCTTTGACGAGATAAACTCAAAATACCCGCGCCATCGGCCATCGGCCATCGGCTCCGCACCCACACCTTTTTGAAAAATTATCCGTGGAGAACTCGGAAATGTGAACTGCTGTTAGCCTTGACTCAATTCCACAGGACCGAACACCCAATAGCTCCAGTGACCCCTCATTCTCCAGAAAGGAACAGGCCCGAGTACTTTTCCGGATTCGACATTCGTACGTATCAATTTGAAATCGTTTGGACCCTGTCAATTCCATCGCCTGATTCCTCCCAGAGATTTTGGTTCGACAAGCGGTTTTGGAAACATGCCCGCCTCCTGCGTTGTTATTTGACAATGCTCATTGTCTCACCCAGTAAAACCCTTGATGCCCGTCATCATCAGGATCGTCTGAAGGAGGAAGGATATTCCCAACTACAAATCACTAACTCCTCGTACACGCTAGCGCTCCACACTTTTTACCCCCTCCTTTCAATGAATTGAAACAGTGGACAGGACTGGACACAGACGCTAGTGAGACCACCACACTTGGTTTAATGGGAATGACGCGACATGGGGCAACGCCAGGCTACGCGCCAAGGACGACACCTACGCGTAAAGAGATTATTTCCTATCCTTCCTAGCGTTCAGCCCCGCGATTGATTGACAAGACGACGCGGGTAGTGACGTGATTTGCTTGTTCGTGGATCGAAAATAGTCTATTGGGTCAATCCTTCATTTCATCAAGTCGCCCCCCACCCGAAGAAATTGAACGAAGAAATCTGAGTCTCCTGAGAGTCAAGATACTTGAAACTAGTTCGTTGTTAGCCCAGGCAAGTTAGGGAGCCGTTCAGAAGCTGGGCCCTGATATAGATTAGAACTAATATCCAGAAGAGAGGACTAAGTCAATGAATATTCCTCTTCCGTTAACGAGTATTTGGCCGAGAGGGGATCCCAAGCCCAGCATGTATGCACTGTGATAACCCACCTACGAAGTACACCCAAAATTGTGTGCCGACATTTAATAGAAGGGTTTTATAGGGTTAGGTAGCTCAACTTGTTGGCACAATTGCAGTCACTGCAGGACACTGTTCTAGAAACATTCCGCCGGGTGGTGGCAGTTGATTGCCAAGATGCTTGTTAGTCATGTGTATTGATTTTCAGTGCCTGAGGTGGAAGGCGCTAATCCGGGCCGGCTGCTATCAAAGTTCACTAGCAAGGCACAACGAGGCGCACTAAACTAGTGAACGCCAGCTGCAGACTGCACACGAGCCCTGTTCACTAAAATTGCAATCTCCAATTTTGATCAAGCATTGCCTGCATGAGGCTGACCAGTGACGACGCACAACCCCGACCCCGGTGCAACCCCGATCCATAAAACATTTTGAAGCCTTCCTTTTTGCGTCTCCTACCCTTGTCTTCGGGCCTGCTCTGCTCCGTAGCGTCCGCTTGTGCAGCTGAATTGGAACACTAGAATGCAACCGTTGGATTTTCCGTCCCATCAATGACCTTTGTGCAGATGGTGTATAATATCTCGAACAATTGAACAATTGCCATGTGATCTCCTTTGGATATCTTAATGGATTGTGGGCTTTGTGTATAAAAAGTACAGAGAGGGTTGATACAGATCGAGTGCGATAAACCTGATCGGCCTCTCTTATTTCTGCCCTGCCCGGGTGACAACCACTACCACCAGTCCGAGGATCGAGAGCCAAGGAATAATAATACCTTCCCTTTTCTCTCTTGTGAACGGAACGAATGGGTTTCCAGGCTCCGTCCTGTTTGTGCCTTACTTCGTACGCACTCGCCCGTCTGCATACGAAGTAATAGTCCTCCATATGATATATCCACATTTCGGTTTGAAGTACGCTACTTTTCTCGGTTTCTCCAAGGCTCAAATTGAAGATCATCGCCGAACTATAAGTCATCACCCGGTCAATCGTGACGGGACAGGGGATAAAAAGGAAAAATTTTCCCGTTCCACTTCCACTTTCCTTGCCGTCAATTGATCCCCGGATGAAGCTGCAAGGGGCTTCAATATCACAGGCGCGTATCGACTCCGTATTGCCAGTATTAAGAAATATGGCCTCAATATTCGTACTTCGTAGTGTACTGCGTGTATGCGTACATTATAAGACAGAATCAATGGATTAAGCGTGCTGCTTTGACCTCTTCCTCAGATTAGGTGGCCAGTGCTAGCCCGGCTTCGACACCCGCAAAGCTCCACGCTAGGAAGCGGGCTCGGAATATTTCCTCCAGGACGAAGGGACATACACGAAGTACGAAGTTACGTACATGAAATGTACGAAGTCCAGTCGATGAATCGGTCAATAACTTCGTATGTATGAAATAGTCAGTACAGAAGAGAGCCCGACCAGAAGGAGACATTCGAGATAAGATCCATTTCATCCTGGAGCTTCACGTTTGAGTAACCTTGACCGTTACCGAACTTCGAGTTCTGTGCATCGGTGTGGGTCGTGACGCCTGCATTGCATGAACGTCAAATCCAAATCCATCCTTTTGAAAGGCTCAGCTCTCCCTCAAGAAATTCCTCATCCGACCACATCACCCACATACAGCCTCTACCGACCTATCCATCGACACGAGGAGTTGCCAAATGGGGATGAAGGTAGGCTCACATCGTCCCAGATCAGGGGCTTCTGAGGGACGGGATGCCGAAGTGTGCATCCTCCTTTTTCTCTCCCATCTCCTCCGCATTTCTCTGATCGGCTGCCGTTGCGGCAGGACCATAAAGTTGAAGCAGCCGGAAATGCCACCGCCAATGGCCATGGCGGAGTGCGACGGGCGGCAGGATATGCAACATCACACGGGAAGAGAGTGGTATATTAATCCAAGACCCTGTCCTGTTTCTTTGGACTGTGCATGTTGGCACTGCACAGCTCTCCACAGCTCTCCTGCCTCAATCCTCAGGGAAGAGAAAGCTTCAATCGCCTTTGCCACTCCTCCCGAGCATCAAGGAGCTCCCAATGCTACTTAGTAAGGTGTCAAATATCACATATCGACATTTAATCTGTCCCCGTGAAAGCGTTGCATATTACGCCCATCTTTGAGGTGCGGTTTCGCGGGAACTTGTGGCAGGTCTCTGATAGGCTAATTGACTCGCTTCAACGTCCACTCCTGTGTGTCACATACAGAGGACTCTATGGAGGAGATATAAATACCAGTACTATACTATTTACTCGTGCGAGAGAGCCATGTTGCATTCCCAGGGTAGAGGAGGATGAGATCTAGCGACCCAAGCTCTGGAAGTTCGGTAGCGGTTTGAGGGGCAGGGTAAATGAGCTCCTTCATCATGTTCTCAGACAGCGAGGGTAAGGTCAAATGTGAAATGCCGAGCCCATGGAGTCTCTAAGAGCTTTTCCCCCAAATACTTTTTCTCTTGAATCAATTGATGATGGGGAGCTTTCACGAGTGTGAAGTATACCGAGGTAGACCTTGCTTCAACGGCAGATAGGATCCTGAGGCCAGATTGGAGTCGGGCATCCACAGGGATTCCGTCATGAACCACTCCGCAAGCACAACTGGAGGTGTTGCAGACCTTAACTTCCGAGCACCCCTGTCCACCAAAATATGAAGAAACATGTTTCGCAACCTTTAAAATACACGAACTTTGTCATTCCATCACTTTTTGCTTCTTCGAACGTTTGCTTGATTTGTCACCATTAACCCCTTGTTCGATCAGACACAATTTGCAAGGGTTGCTCGCGAACTCCTCTCGAGAGGACGAACCGCTGGTGAGGTGCTCAGACATCTGCAATCTCTCTTAGCCAAATCGTTCGGTCCGCCACAAAAGTTCGCACGGACGGAGAGGACTTCTTTCCGGCAACAGATGAGAGTTCCTAGACAAACTCAATTGGCAGGCGAAGGTTGTTTGATTGAGCTGGGCCGGCAATGGCGCCGGTCTAAGACCGCCTCTAGTCTCCGTGCGTTTATATTGTTAGGATCAGTGGCGTCGATGGAATTACAGCATGTTCTTATGAATGAGGCGCTGTGACACGGAGACGTCCTTCAATATCACCGGGCGTAGATAGTCGCAGAGCAGTTCGCTATTGTAGCTACATTGAGGTCGTCAAAAACGCAAGGACGCGATCTTAGCTTCTGTAAGGTCGTAACAACGGGGGGCCTATAGTCGATTATGCCGGGGCCATGATCTGAAAGCCTGGCTAATGTTTGAAGAGTCAGGTTTATCTTGGGCCATCAAACCGGCCATGCCTCCACGTTACTCAGTTCTTCTGCTCCGCGTATTGTCCCTGTTATCTCTTCCGCGGCGATTCCACGAAGCCATCCAAACTACTTGGAGCTTTCCTCGAGGTGAATCCTGCGTTCCTTGTTTCAAATCGAGCCCATAATCCTAATATAGAGCTCTATTTACACGGTTGTAGAGCACTGTAGACCTAAAATCTCCATTGTGGGTTCCAATGTAACAGCCGCGTGCACAGCTAATCAGTTCCTTGGTTCGTGGTCAAACTCTCCACATTCGCCGAACTAATCGCATGTCGTCAAAGGCACCTGGTTCTGGGACTACCCCGGAAAGGAAAATGATAAGCAGACGCCCGGATTTCAGAGCCAGAAACCCAAAACTGGACATGCGGGTGCAAGAAGAGGGGAGGGAAGACCTCGGATTGGGGAGTTGTCCGATAACTGGTCGTAGCTTGTCCTCGATGAACCATCGTCGCATTTTCTCGTTTTGGAAAGGGTGTCATTGTCTGGTTGTACAGTATGAAGCCCTTTCTAGGAGAAAGGGGGGCCAATGCGGACGGCACAGAGATTGAGCGACTTTCTTCCACCAGCAGGGGATTTCCTTGCGCTCTCGGGCGCTTGAACCTGGTCGAGGAAAGTCAGCCTTGTCCCTGTCCATTTGGGCGATGCACGCCTTTTTTGCATCTCGGATGATTTCTCGTCAGCATGAGCAATCCCTATATTTTACCTCTAACCTCGACGAAGCTTGGTTCAGTGATACTGTAGCTGTCCGAGCTGCGCTTGGGGCCGTGAGAGAGACCATCCTACGAAGCTCCGTGCTACGCAACTCCTGGCTTTCACATGGAATGAGGCAGGATGCGGTATCAAACTCGAGACGGACAACTTGCTACAAGCACTTCATACGGCTTGCTACTTTTGGTCTTAAGGGGCCATGATCTAGGATACTTGTATTCTCGAAGTGGCCAGGCCAACAATCCTGTAATCCCGTCGAGAGCCTACTTCGTAAGCTGATTGATGATTTCCCTAAAACGGATGGCATTGATGCAACAAAAAAATAAACACCAAGACATCCTGTTGGTTGAGCTACGCGTAGGGTTTTATACATCGAGGCGTGTGAGCGGATCTCACGACTTCCGTCTCGGACAGAGGCATCTGATTTGCTCGTCTGCTTGATTCAGCTTGCCCACGATGCAATAGCGCTGATGCACAATGCATCCTGATCGATCTGACGCCGCTAAAGCACTTGCATAGAACTGCTGTGCATCTTCGTTATGGACCGCTATTCGTCGGTGTGCATTTGCCACCGACTCCGCTGGCAAGGATGATGCGTGGGTCTCTCAGGCCTCTGTTAAACTACGAAGTGAACTGCAACGAGTGCTGCCAGGCCTCCTGTGCTTTCTGGAGGCGTTGTTCCATTTGGACTGCGGGCAGATTACTTCGTACTTCGTGCAGTGGTTCTACTACTCCAGGTTGTAGCGAAGCATCAATTCAAAATGTGTTTTCTATGTGGGGAAATCCAGAGAGCCAGGGAGACTAGTTGTCGATCAAGTGAACACCATGACGAGGCAGAGTACACTACAAGCACGCCGGCGCAGTGGAGCAGTCATGCAATCAATATCTCAGGTTGCTATAAGGAGGACGAAAATGCCCTTCCGTGATGTTCATAGGTCCATCCATCAATGACAGCTACAGCTTAATACAAAGGAGGAGGAGGTGTCTCCACTGTCATTGCGTACATTCGGATGGAGCGACTTTTTGTCCGAGGTCTGGTACCGACGGCCAGACGAACAGGTCGATTCCGGCTCCTCCAAGCATCAATGTCAAGCATGGGGTAAAGGCCCGGCTTGGCTAGGCCAGACCAACCCAGCCGAAATACCAAGAGCAGAAATCATACTATTACATGCTACGCCGAATTCATCCCAATTGCTCCGTCGTCGAATCCAAATTCGAAGGTCGCGCAGCAGGTAAATATAATGTACAGGACGCAGATGGGACTCTAGAGAGTGCTGTTTCAGGACGCCAAAAAGCCCACGCGGACACGGCAGTGGACACTGCATCTAAAGCACATCCCAGATGCCGAACGGCAGGCAGGCATCGGCCTCGAGTTTGACAGGAAGATGTATTCGTGATGTGGGTATTAAAAGTCGGCCTGTTTCCAAGACCTAAAACGTGGCAATATATTATGACCATTTGTTCCAGACGGGACAACTAAGAGACGGGTAGGCAATCCATACTTCGTACGTCGTCTGTGACAGAAAGGGAGTCTGTCAGAATTGGATTGTATTGGCATTGGCATTTACGCTGGTACTTGCATTCGCACAACATCTGGTTGAACCAGACACATGGGAGGTACGAAATATCATGGCTTCAGAATAATGAAACATCCATACTATCCGGGAACGGGTGGCTCGCGAATCCAGGAACGAAGGAGGAGTAGACACAGGAGAATCGTACGTCTTCGGGGTGTCTATCCAGTCGTATTACCCGTGAATCCCGCAGTCCCGTCACACACAACCAGGCGAAGCTTCGATGTTCCCTTCTCCCAAGGTTGTCCGGTCTATGCATTTGGAGCACGGAACCTGTGAACAGAACATTGAAGAGTGCTCACAACCAACACAAGATTTCCCCCGCTCGCAAAAACGTCCGTGAGCCTTCCCTCCCGTGTTTGTTTCCTCCTTCCGGAATTGAGAAAGGATCCAGAATGCGCGGTTTGCCGGCATCCTCGTCCCGCACGGACTCGGAAGGGGATGGTTTTGATGATTTCGATCATTTCGTCGTGATCTACACCCTTTTGGAAGGCGTGTTTTCCCGGGTAGAATTAGAAATGGAAACTATGAAGTACAACACGGGAATACGGGAGTGCCGTTCCTATGAACTATGCCAGCGTGCCCGTGTTCCAGTGCTCCTGTGTACTTGGAGGTGATGAAAAGGGCATCTGTGCGATATCACGGACGGTCGAAAGAAGTAAAGAACGGACTGGAAATAGAAGCCTGCACGTATCAACACTTGTGCTTTCGCGTCGATCTCGCGTCGCTGAAACAAGGAAAGAAGAAGAAAACCGGAATGCTTCAAACTAGCGAAATCAGTTCAAGATGGTAAGTAAATCTTCTTTGTCTCGGGCTTCTCTGCAAGGATCAATTTCAAACTTGATCGACAACGCCGCAGATGTGATATCGATCCACAGAGACCAATATTGGTCAATTGATCGGCTGCTAATTGCGTCTGGCTCGTAATAGAGCATGGCAAACACGTTTGCAAGGGCTCAAGCCATTACGCGCAGTAGGCAGCGTGCAAGATAACCAGCTTCAATGATCAGATCTATTCTTGAATCAATTGATTGATCAATGATGACGGGCTTCCAAGTTCCAACCACCCCTGTCCTGCCTTTGAAACCCCAACCACCCAACAGCGAGATGATGCCCAATGAACAGAAAAATATCCACTTTACGCGTTGGCTTCTAATTGAATCTTGCTCCGACCCGCAGGTTTGACGCGACGAAACGCGGGAGCAAAGGCCTGCTCTTTTACCTCCATTACCAAGAGTCTCTCGCCAAATACTTCGTACATGGAGATAATACGACTGCAACCTGCATGCACCCTCAGCTCCACCCACAACACTCTCTCACATCGGATGTGAAGCCTCCAATTGGGCCCCTCAGGGATGATGCAGGCAATATTACCAGCGGCAAGTCCCCAGGTGCCTGCCTTTCAAGGGAGGGGGTGGAGGGTGTATTCACGGTTGAGCAGGAATTTTCTCTGGGTTAGCGAGACCCATATGGACTCGAGATACAACGCTAACTCTACCTGCTCTCCACGTTAGATCCAAGAAAATGACAAGGACAGTACAGCTACGCCAAAGTCCCGCTTGCGCTTCAGAACGGAGAACATAGGCAGAGCCAACCTGAAGAGGAGAAAGCCAGGCCGTAAAGGTCAATCGTGCCAATTGTAGATGGAGTAGGTTGCAGCAAGCAAGGGAAAAAAACTCTGTTAGTGACCGCACCGCCGTCCAACTGAGTAAATGCGGGGGTTGAATGACCCGCCACCGCACACACGTCTTCATAAGTCGTGAGGTCCTCGGTCGGTTACAAATGCCTCGACACTATAATTTGAAGACGTTCTCAAGCTCCGATGAATGGGCATTCTTCGTGACGCATCTATGGCCTTCCGTTGAGCCCCCACTGCAACAATCTTCGTGCAGATTGAGTGCAGATTGAGAATGAACAGGCCGCCATGTGACAACTTGAGTTTTTTCTCCCCGGCTGTTCGTGAAGCAGAGACTACACTTGAACGTTGTTCATTTTGGGAATCGGTGATTCTGGACTCGGAAGATAGACTTCATTGGAGCATCTCATCCCTCTTGACCTCAAGCTACGCCTTCAATATTGCAAGTTCGGGAGCTAATCAATTCTCTTCGATCCATGCGGCCCTGTGCTTATATCGAGCTAGGACGACACTTGGTGCCGCGGCCCTCCGATAGCAGCATAGATCGCTATGATGTGAGGTTATCCTAAGGTAGTCTATCTGTAGATTGGTGCCGTTCATACTCCGACTGGGAGCTATCATGGGGGATTTCAACTACGCTCTGCCTCGCCCGAAGAGAGACTCCAGGTTATGCTAGGCTGTCGTTGGGAAGACACTCTATGTTTCTCTATGCGTCGAGGAGTTACTCGGAATGCCTATTGTTTTGTGTTTCCATGCTGATGTCCGAGGCTTGCTTCCTGAATTCCGTAACACTTCATCTTCGGGTGGACCACGACGCATTCCTCAGCAAGAGAAGTAAATGAGCGCCTCTGCTTGTATGCGACATGTGAGAGACGAGGTCGACTTCTATGTTGCTATGCATAGGGCATGGAGTCTCTAAAAGGCTGTTTGGAACCTTGTGGCATCATAATTGAGGATCGCTATATGTTTGGGCAATAAAACTCTAGCTCGCAGAACCTGTGTTCGACTGCGATACCTTGTTTCTCGAGGGTCCATTCGCCTCGTGTCCCCTCGGCATCATTAAGAATTTACAAGATTCCGTCCTACCGTTGGCGGTGATCGTGACACGATCGGACGTACAAGATGGAGTTGAGAACCTTCGTTAAAACTGCCTCGCAAGGGGCTTGTGGAAGGGATGATGAGGTGGATTCGTACAGCAGCAAATAGTTGAGATGAAATCGGCCTTGTGGACTTGTCCTAAGTGAGATTTTTGACGACTTACAACGTGGAGGTGGTACAGAGTTCTTGAAGTTTCTGGTTTCTGTTAGTCCAAGCGATCCTGCTCCTATACAGGAGACCGTATCTCCTACCTAAGATGCGGGCGGCGCTTTTTGAAGGGGTCACATTATGGAGAGAGGTTATGGAGGGGTGAAGAGTGTTCTTTAGGTGAAATAGGAGGGATTCGGGGTGCTAGGTTGCTGGTGCTTGAGGAAGGAGATATATGCAATAAGCCCTTCTACCAGCTGTCCGAGGGTTTCTCTCACCAGCCCAGAAGGCCTTGTTTTCGGATGTGACGCAGATGATATAGTTCTTTCGAAGTTCAATAGAATTGACACTTATTAAGACTATGAACCTGCGGATTGAGCGACAATCTCGGTCATGGTAGAGGTACTCCAAATCATTGCCTTAGGGCCGAATCCATGGACTTGTGTGCTAGTTCGTATGAAGAGCGTGGACCGGGGGTTACTATTACAAGATTCTCGAGTAAATATCGGGATCAATATCTCAAAGCTACCTTCCAGACCACGAACACTAAGTCATCAGGTCTCGCATATCAGGTCCTTGGAGGGATCGGTGACCATCACCACTAGTCACTCAACAATGGGAGCATGAGGTAGCCACTGTCTCAATAACCTAGTGGGGAGATCATATATAGTTCTAGTAGATGGCACGTAGTGAACGGAATACTGGAAATTTACCAAATATCATGGGGAGGCATGCGTCAAAGACATCAATGGTCCCCCCCCCCTTTTGGGGCTCGAATCCTGCCAAATGCAGGTCTAATAGTCTCCTTGAAAGCCGTTCATTGGACATTCAGACATCAAAAAACTCGAGTTAAACAGATTTTTGATAATATATATCTCATAAACCATCTCGGATATTGTGTTGTCTATACGAAGTCGTGGAGGTAATTTGGTCCGAGCAACCAATATCGATTTGCGATAAAACCAAACACGACTTCAACGATGAACAAGGCTGCATGAGACACGAAGACTAGTGAGCGGATGAGTGGGTGACGATGGAATGGCCGTACTAAGGATCAATTTCCTCCAGGATTCACTAAGAGGGAGGAATATTCGAGGCGGGTTTCGTTCGTTGACTACTTAGCGACGCCGTATCGTTCGCCAACGTCATACTGCCCCTCGCCCAGGCTCACAACAGACTCATGTCATGCACCCATCATCTCGTCTTCTATCGATCCGTATCCCCAGATCCGGAAGTACGAGAAGCCTCCATAAAGGCCAAGTGTCTCTTTGATGACTTCGCTTATGCATCAGTCAGTCCATCCGATACCAACAGAGCCACTACATGTAAGTGACGGAGGAAGATTGCACCATGAGGTTTTGGAAACCCTCCATTACTTCTTGTATATATCTGGTTGGGCAATTACTCCTTATCCCCACACGGAGGTCAAGAGATGATATTATAGAGCACTCATAGCAGGTAATTCCTATCCCAGTCTTGACTTGAAAACCTACACAAATCCCCCATAAAGTATTCAGGATTCATAACCTGGCTGGGGGCATAGGGCGAAGAGAGACATAGCGTTCAATGTCACCCAAAGACCAACCAAGTTAGAAAGAATCGACCCCCAGCCAGAAGGGGGTGGAGGCAGTCGTCTTGACAGATGGTAGGGGCGGAAGGCTAAACTGCACAAAAGCAATAGATACTAATGAGAGCGATCATACTTCGTATTAGGGGAGGGGAATCGTATGTAGCTCAGGAGTGCCCTATACTCGCAAGGCTGGAATCGTCACATGTCGAAGGAGAGATGGAATATCAGGAGAGGCCCGGCCCGAAAGTTTCGAATTAACCGGGGCTAAGTCTTACAACGAAAGTGAATGAGCTCAAATCTGCGCCCTAGCGGAATGATCAAATCTCTTGATAGAGAAATGGACTTTCCGCCAAAACAGAGCAATACGATTGTGGTCGAGGGACAGAAGAAATAAGTTGAAGGACGAGTTGTTATGGCTTTCAGTGCTGAGGAGAGCACGGGGAGTGTGTCACGAAGAAAGGTAAACGCCAATAAAGAAGCGACCCTGCTATTGAAGGGTTTGGAGCATCAGGATGATGCCCCTTCACGCCGGTCGAAGGTGAAGTTCATCTGGGATCGAGGGATGAAGTCGGCAAGTATGCATCAAAGCGAAAGGAATCTGGGGAAAGCGGCCAATTACCGTTTTTCGAATCACGGATCAATGCGGAATTGCTGCTTTCGGAAAGGAATAATGTTGTACCACCATAGATAAAGTTTCCCCTTTTGTCATTAACAACGTGAGTCCAGCTGGAATATTCTCCACTCTTCTTTGACTCGAAAGAAATTTAGGAGGCGTTAAAGTCATTACCCTGGACAGAAAAGTGGCAAAGGAGTTGCCGAAGATTCAAATTTATCCTTCAATTGCAGTGATAGGGAATGAGACCAAGAACTTCTTAAACAGGTAATTATCGAAGAGGTTCCTTCTTATGCACAAAACGGGGCATAGTGGGTCTCTCTGAGACGTCGCTCCTCATCAGCTCGTTCTTCAACACTTACCTCGCTTCTCGACTTGATGCTTCCCCCTTCATTTTTGGGTCAGATTTCAATTCTAGTAAATTTTTTTAATAAGTGGAAATTTCTTTTCGATTCTGTTGAACACTTGTTTGGTCCTTCTCCTTCACCAAGGCCGTTCCTGGCCATTAAATCCCATTCCGTATCAAGAGGCCATTCTCCTGGAATAAAAACGCCAAGATGCTGTGGTGGTAGGTTCTTAGAGGTCGTCAAGGCCCAGGTATATGCATTCTAAGCATAATCTCATCTTCTAGGTATCATTCTGTGCTGGCACGGCGACCAATTCTCACACAGAGTATCACGACCGCCATTTTAAATACCATCGGCGATGTGACGGCTCAACAAGTGATCGAGGGGCGGGGGAAGGACCATGACTGGCAACGAACCGCACGGATGGGTCTTTACGGAGGAGGTACGCTTCTAGACCGCCCGAGAGCTCTGCTTTATGAACCAGAAGCTCAATCTCCTAGCTGGATTCCGTGGACTAACTAAGGGGAACAGTTGTCTTCGGTCCTGCTGCGGCAATGTGGTACCGGGCTTTGAGCCGTCGCGTCGTTTTCAAGGACAAGAACGCGGAGGTTCTGGCTAGAGTGGCTGTTGACCAGACGTTATTCTCCCCAACATTCCTCGTAATATTCCTTTCGACTATGGCCTACTGTGAAGGGCGTGACCCCAAGGAGAACATCAAGAAGAACTTTTTCCCTATCCTCGCGACTAACTATATGGTTTGGCCGTGGGTACAACTCGCAAACTTTAAGTTTGTCCCCCTGAACCACAGGCTCAACCTGGCCAACACAGTTGCGATCGGATGGACTTGTTATCTGAGCTACATGAACAGTCGGGGTAGATAGGACGTCTGGAGATTTTATGCGCTAGATAGAGAGAGTTGATACCCAATATTGCGAGCAATAGACTTATCTGCGGAGACAAGCCAGATCAGCCGAGTAAACGAGCCATTTATTAGTCCTTGGGGCTAGTTTAATAGACCAAAAGTGAATCGTACGCGTTACCGCCAAGCAACTTTCGAGAATTGTGATTTGATGGTGCCTCGGAACGGTCCAGCAACCCCCACTCCAATGAGTCGCGTGATTTCTCCCGAATTCTGAACGGGCCGTCGGCAGCTGTTTCCAACGGGCATAGGTCCTTGTTCCGCTGATCAGAAGATTACGCCTCAGGCACCAACGCAAATTTCTTGCTCCGTCGCCAAGGCTGTGGCCTTCGGCGATGACTGCGGATGACCTTGATCTCCGCCACAACGAAGCGACCGCTTCGAATTCTCCCCCAACCTCTCAGCACTGCTGCCCTTTCCGTTGTTGTGCACATCGATAGATGCGTCAACAACTGAAATTATCATGCTACCGCTCACGGTGCGACGCGTAGCCTCCTCGGCTGCCGCCCAGTCATCGTTATTTACGCACGCGCCGAAAGCCGCCGCATCCCTTACCACCACCCAACGTAAAGGGCCTCTCCACCAGCGAAGATATTCTTCCTCGAAACCGAGCAGCCCTAAGAACCGCTCGAACGGATCCAAAGGTCTCCCTGCCGGGGAGACTGTGTCGGCCTCCGCGTCGTCCAATGAAGTGAAAACTCCTTCTGAGAAGAGGAAACGCAAGAGCAAAGTCAACGATGAGGCCAATGACCCTTTCCACGGGTTCCCAAGCGTTCCCAGCACGCAACATCTCTCCCAAGAAGGTAAAGTCGTCCCATCTCAAAACCTCACCAACTCTATTGTTTAGAATCCGAACTAATTTCGCGCCATTTCTGGCGACCTAGCTTTGGGACTCTCCAGTTTCTTCTCCATGCACCGCCCGATCTCCATTACCCACAGCCTACCGCGAACTGTGAGCGATGAGGCCTTTGCCGAGATCTTTACAGCAAAGACTACCGCCAACAAAACGAGCGATGTCATCTCCACTCTCTCACGAGCCGTCGATGACCTCGAGGGGCCAATGGCGAAAATGACCATCTCTAGGGATGGTCATGCCGAACAAGCCGGCGATGGAATGCAGAAGATCGATGTTAGGCATGCTGATGGTCGGGAATCGAGCATCTTCGTCCAGGTCAAAAGCATGACTGGCCAATTCCTTCCCTTCCAACCTCCGCCGATCCCGGAGCCTCAGGCCAACGGTGAAGTTCTCGGCTCTTCGGCCTCTGCCGAGGCTGACGTCGACCTCTCCCCCCAACATCGAGTCTATCGCGCCATGTTTACCATCGAAGAAACTCTGGATGCTGACGGCCAGGTCCACGTCCTGGCCCACAGCCCCAAAATCCTCAACGACGAACCCGGTACCCGATACATTGACCGCCTGCGAAGGCTTAGGTATGAGGACGCTCTGCGCAGGAGGGAAGGCTTCCATGCCATTAGCGTCAAGAAGCGAAGAAAGCTTAAGATGAAGAAGAAGAAGTTCAAGAAGAAGCTAAAGGCTTCGAGGAAGCTCAGGGAAAGGCTACACAAGATTTAAAGGCATTTGGTTATAGACAGACACATGCATATCTGGCATCTTGGAGTCGGTCCCTCTTTTGAGGCATCACTAATGGCATCCGTCGTTATTCTTTAGTTTTCTCTCTCTTTTTATGCCAAGGCATTTTAGACGAGCTGTTGTCGAGGTTGGGCGAGGGACTAGGAAGGAGATCCAGAAGTCTAGGACAGGACTTGTTTTGGAAGGTGCTGTGCATATGGGTTTCTTGAGCAGCAGCCTTTTCTCGCCCGGCTCTCTTGGGCCGCTTGTTGAAGTGACGGGCGAATTCCGGGGATGTTTTCCATAGACTTCTCCGCTGTAATATAGATAGTCGAGGTCTGGCGTGAATGGGAATATATCTGTCTCTTAAACCTGGTGCGTGTTGATATCTTGACTTGTTTGCCCCTGACTCTTGGATGTGTGGTCGTACTGGGTGAGTCCATATCACATCATCATATCCCTGAAAGTAGTAGATACTGCCCTGTGGTTGGGGTTTGAGCTAAGCGGGCTGTGGAAGAGCTTCTTGGTGATGATGGGCAGAAGAGTGTGGCTTGCTTTTGGCCCTGGTTTGCAGAACGCGTTGTGCTAAGGCAAAGTTTTACACCAAGGCTCACAAACTAGCGACGACAATAATCCTACATCTGCGACACTATCCATCCGAAACGTTAGGTTATGATTCTTTGGTTATTAGTCCTCTACCTTCTCCTGACTTCCTAGTTCCAGTGTTTTCGTATTTGAGATGGAACTCGGACGCCTGCCTTCTTGAATCCTCCCGCACTCTGGGTGGGACGACTATGAGAATAGGGTCAATGCAGAATATGGCCGGGCTAGAGTTTCTCGGAGAGGCAATGAATATGAGATCTCCCTCAGTCTGGGCCGTGGCTAGCTTCGGGGAGTCGGGATCACCGATGTTGGTTTTGGACGTTTTCAAAGGACGCTCATGTCACAGCTCTACGGCAACGCTCTCAACTCGCTCATCACCAACGAACTGGAAGGATACTAAGCTAGTTGGGAATCCTGGTAGTGATATGGAATAGCTAACGTCTCTCATATGTCTCATGTTTCCTCGAGAGGATCCAAACAGAGATGGGCGTGATATCAAATCAAGTAGCGATGATTAGTGTGGTAGGTTTCCTTTGGGTATCCCAGGTTCTTATACATGCCGGGAGAAGAACGTCCGAGTCCTAAATCGCCCATTGAAGAGAGTCAAAGGCCGCGGAGTTGTTTGAATTCGACAGCCGCATGCCAAGTAGCCAACAGCCTTGTCCAACAACCGTATTGGGAATTGGGATTTCCGAGGACATCCATTACACCATTACATGGGTCAGTTGTCTAAGAGGGACAGCCATGGATCTCCAAGAGATCGTTCTTTCGCTATCTTAGTGTATGTACATCCCAACCGGGGACGTGCTTATCAGTCATTTCAACTTCTAAAATTTACCAACTCCGCGGTTGATTAACTGAGCTAAATAGGTAGCTCTAGAGCGAGAAAAATGCATTAGATAGAAAAACTATGCCGAACGGAGTAAGCCCTTACATAGAGCGCAAGCGCCTCGCTGAGAAGCTTTGGTGGAACGATACGTGAGTATCCAAAGCGCGGATCATGCAGGATGGGCGACGGGTATTCTGGCTCATGCGTGGTGAAGAGAACGCTTCCGTAGATCTATCTGGGCAAGGCGCTCGTTTCGCTTGCGGACCACACAGACAGTACCACAACAAGGAGCTTGACGGGTTTGAATGTGGAACAACGCTTGAGATGCTTTCTATTTACTTTCTTTTGCAAGGAAGTGGCTGCAATGTGTTGGCACTGATTTTTTTTAGGATCTTGGGTGCTTTTCTCGACTTATAGGTCCATGGTGAATTCGTCTTATCGAGTTGTTGATGGCGACACCGAGTCGTCAATGCCTTTGAATCTCATAATGCAATCAATGATGGCGGCTGAAAGGCGGGATGAGACCGTTAATGGGACTGCCTCGCTGCCGGGCCACTCCTTACAACAACGTATAACGGAGATACGTGGGACGCTGTAGAGTAAAAGAGGTGGCTAGTATGGCCGGGGGTGAGATTTATGACGCAGCTTATTTCAACATCTCCGGCTCTTTTTTAGCCCCCAAATATCATTATGGAAAGAAAGGGGAAAGGGGGTGGGGGTGAGGACAGGAAGGGGGCTAGGAAGGGGGGAGTGTATCGCGATCTCTCGACGTCCCATGTGCACTCTGGAGATCTCTCGCTATGCCTATGGTTTGGCGGGAGTATGGCTATGCATGCCAGAGGAATGGATCGTAGGAGTGAAGCGTTGGAGAAGATGAACGTCTAAGTAAGCCTTTTATGTCGAAACTGATAGGGAGTCGGGAATAGATCGGTATGGCGGCAGTTCGCATCGTTTCCTTTTTAGTCGAGGTTCAGCATATCAAGGGCCACTTTGATGAGGCGCATTGTCAGTAAAAGCTGGACACCGTTGATATCTTCCCAGGCATACTAGCTCACAAAATCGGAAATTCTCTCCCAATCCTTAGAGGCTTAATTAAGAATTGTTATAGCAAGCATGAAGAAAAATGACTGAGGAAAGAGAACGAGGTCTTAGAGCAAGTTGAGACTGCGAGCTCGTCTTTCAAAGCCAATCCTTGCACGCTCCACTCTGGTGATGGCTTTCGTGTGTCGTGTGTTCTGTGATGCAGAGCATCGCTGATGTTTGAATTCAATTGTCGTCGAAGTGTGAAAATGTGTAACGTACTGTATATTTACACGATATATCGAGACACCCCCACCGTGCACAACCTTAAAATCTGAAACACCCCACCCTTGAAACCGTTTACTTCCGAAGTACTTCAATGGATGAATTGTCATCCTTGGGCGAGGTCTATGGGATTTGGCATTTTTATGGTTTTTGAGCTCAGAATATCAATGAGAAGGCATTTTGGGGAACTAGATCCTGGCTAAATACCGATATTTCCAAGTCTCTCAGAGATGAATGGGTGGCCTATGCTAGCCGCATCAAGATCAGATATCCTTCTTTCAGTCGTCGAGTCCATGGAGTACAAACAAAGTACCGAGATACCTATTCGACCACCCCCAAAACCCGAGCCGCATCACGTGGAAAAGATTACTAAGACGTTCACCGAGTTATCATTGGCCTAATCCTCAAGTGCCAAACAACCCTAACTTCTTGACTTCCTCGCTTCCCCAGAACGACCCCTTTTTTCGATGGTCTTGGCTTTTGCCGAAACACGAATCAGAGACGCTTCCATACGCCTTGATGCTAAACCCTGCGCTCCTCCGACGCATGTCGTCTCAAGCTCAACCTTGCAACCAGAGATCTCACCTTCCTCGAACAGCCCTGGCTCTTTTTAAGCTCTCCCTCCTCAGCCGGATCAAGAAGACCTGACACGAGGACTTTACCCTGCGAAACTTACTCCTACGTCTGATCTACCAGCGTAGCCGGAATGACGGCAGGGCACGTACTTACTCATTCGCTTGCTTCCCCAGGGCCTTCCGCTTTTGGTGGTTCTGATGACCTCAATGTTGCCTCGAGAGCTACGCTTTGTTGGTGAAGTGCCGCTCAAACCAGCTACGCTTTGCTTGGATATCCTCACAATGCTACCTTGAACCTAGCTTAGTTTCCCCCACTTACTCTGCTTCATTATTAGAGCCTGTTGCGCTCCGGGCAGCGGAGAAACGAGTCGTTGCTCTGAGTAGAGGGAGGCTTCTGCGTACGGAGAGTGCCGATGCCAATTGGAGCATGTTTCAAACCCAACATTCTTGCGTGTGAAGGATCTTGAATATCGAAAGTATAGGCACAAATAACAGTGGTATGGAAAGGAGCCGAGCTGGTCATGCCTCTTCGGGGAGCGTTCTGTCTTCCCTGTGTCTTATTTTAGTTGACCTCTTGGTTGATGCGCTTTCTTACACCCCTCCCTCTTCCATTACACATAGTAGGCTAGGATAAGACCCTTGCTCGATCTGCAGTTTGGCTTGGCCTCATGGGGACTCCCCTCCCATTATTTCGTAAAGTCGCCGATTCCCAAGCTTTCTCCACGGTCCGGGTGTTACACTCGCCGCTCATCGCCCTCCCACACTCAAAGAAGAAGAGTGGTAGATTCGGCCCACCCCTGCCGCCAAGCCATCCCGTCCTTGCCTGCATGAGTGTCACACACATCCTTTATGACATTCTGTGTGCCCACTCCCAAGCATTCTCTCCTTCCTTTTCTCACCTACTCTCTTCTCCCTCCCCTTCCCTTTTCCTCTAATCTGTATCTCGGCGAGGTAGACGAGACGATCAATACCTTCGACTCTACCTCTTTTTTGCTTGAGAGCCCTTTCACTTCCTCGCTGCTGGCTCAGATCACTCTTTTATATATTGATTCTTTATTTCTTTTTGTTCTTTGCACCTCGCGGCTGGGGCTCTAACGAGTTGTTCCGACGAATTCTTCCCCTCGTTCACGAAATTCGTATCTTTCTTTTCCGTTACCTAGCGTACTCGATAAATACGTAATACTGGCAAGAGGGGTGTGTCAAGGAAGAAAGGAAGAGAAGTCCACGGCAAGAGGAGGCTTTCCCGGCGTGGCTTTTTTTTCGACGAACGACCGAGGCCGAAATTATCGACCGACCTCCTTCGATCGAATCCGTCGCGAACCTGCTAGCCACGGCCGAGGTATCGTCGCAGGTCGACATTGAGTTGCGTTCTTTGTTGGAGTGAGGAAAGAACGGCTCGGCTTCAAGATGGATACCAAAACGTTAATAAAGAAGCAATTCACGGCGCAGAAGCTAGTGTTCCACTTCATCTTCTGGGGTGCCCACTGGGGTGTTTTCGCTTATGGATGGTAAGAATTGTTACCAGACCGAGGGTCGACGAGGGCTTCAGGGTCAATAGAGAGGATGACGACGCGGTCGCTCTCGGCCCTTTATTTGTGGGAATGTATGGTTTGCTGACGGTCTTCTTCGTGGTTTTTAGGTATAAGCAGGCGGCTGACCCACGGTTGGCTCCTCTGAACCTACTGCAGTTCTCCGTCTGGATCTCTCGAGGTGCTGGGTTTGTTCTCAGTTTCGACTGCATGCTTATCTTGCTGCCCGTGTGCCGTACGATTATGCGATGGATCCGCCCCAAGGTTCGATGGCTGCCCTTCGATGAGAATCTGTGGTTCCACCGTCAGCTTGCCTACGCCACCCTCCTCTTCACTATAATTCACACCGCCGCTCATTATGTCAAGTATGTACCTCTTTGCGACTCCTCTTCTTTGCCCGAACCATGGCGCTAATTTCGCTTCAGCTTCTTCAACGTCGAGAGAACCCAGCTTCGTCCAGGTTTCGCACTTGATATCCACTACAAGCAAGCCGGTGGTATTACTGGCCACGTCATGCTCTTCTGCATGCTTCTCATGTACACCACTGCCCACGTTAAGATTCGACAACAGTGCTTCGAAGCCTTCTGGTACACTCATCACTTGTTTATCCCGTTCTTCCTCGGCCTGTACACCCACACCGTCGGCTGCTTTGTCCGCGACACAGCTGATCCCATTTCTCCATTCGCCGGAGATGAGTATTGGAAGCACTGCATTGGTTATCTCGGCTGGCGATGGGAACTCTGGACTGGTGGTCTCTACCTCATTGAGCGGCTTTACCGCGAGGTTCGTGCTCGCCGCGAGACCAAGATCACCCGTGTCGTCCGACACCCTTATGGTAAGTTTCATTAAAATATACGCGAGCTGGGTGCGGCGCGAATCCTGACGGGTGGATACTTCCGACATGTAAGAAGATTTCTAACAATGGCTTAGATGTCGTTGAGATCCAGTTCGCGAAGCCTTCGTTCAAGTACAAGGCTGGTCAGTGGCTCTTCCTTCAAGTCCCGGCCATCTCCAAGTATCAGTGGCATCCGTTTACCATCACTTCGTGCCCCTACGACCCCTACGTCTCCGTACACGTTCGGCAAGTTGGAGATTTCACCCGCGCCCTCGGTGATGCTGTTGGTGCCGGTTCCGCCCAAGCTAAGCTTTACGATGGCGTCGACCCTCTTGGCATGTACGAAGTTGCCCTTCAGAACGGCCAGCAGATGCCCAGCCTCCGAATCGACGGACCCTATGGTGCCCCCGCTGAGGATGTGTTTGACAATGAAATTGCGGTGCTGATCGGTACTGGTATCGGTGTTACCCCCTGGGCTTCCATCTTGAAAAATATTTGGCATCTCCGCAACGGTCCCAACCCACCCACCAGGTTGCGGCGTGTTGAGTTTATTTGGGTCTGCAAGGATACTGGGTCCTTCGAGTGGTTCCAGACTCTCCTCTCCTCTCTCGAGGCTCAAAGTAATGAGGCCGCCCGCATTCCCGGTAGCAGTGGCGTGGAGTTCCTCAAGATCCACACCTACCTCACCCAGAAGCTCGATATGGACACGACGCAAAACATCGTGCTCAACTCCGTCGGTGCTGATCTCGATCCTCTGACTGAACTCAAGTCGCGCACGAACTTCGGTCGCCCCAACTTCCCCAAGATCTTTGAGATGATGCGTGATGGTATCCTTGACCGGACTTACATCAACGGCCTCGAGAGCATGCGCACCACGGTCGGTGTCTACTTCTGTGGTCCCTCCGCAGCTGGTAAGCTCAGCGTTTCTACCCCCCAACCCGTGTTGAACTTCGAAATGGTGCTAACGAGTTGTCTTCCTTACAGCCCGCGATATCAAAAAGGCGTGCAAGCAGGCCACCGTCAGCGAGGTCCTCTTCCGATTCTGGAAAGAACATTTCTAGATGTACATATTCGGGTATTGAAAAGAAACCAACATCTGGCCCTATTTATCTTCTTTTGCATGTCTATTTATGGCTCTGTCATACAAACAAGAAATGCTTTCCACAATTTCTTTTTCTTCATCCCATTTATTTTTCATTCATTTGTTCCAGAACGTATGGTGGTGGTCAATTCTTGCGCATGGTGACGGTCAACCCAAACCAAAGACGGGCGAAGAGCGGACATGGTCCTCGTGGATGAATGCGCCTTGCGATGGAAGAAGAGAGTTGGAACGGCTCTCTCCGGGATGAAGACACATTTTTCGATGAAATGGAGACCTTAGCGAATCTTCCTGTTGTTTGCCTTGAGTTCTTCTGCAAGGCAAGAGGACTTCAATATGACTGTGGCGAAACTCTTGGGCTTAAACACGGGCAGTTAGGGGATAAAATAGATCTAGCCTGCTAACGGGGCCGTTGCCTTTGATGGAGGATTTACTTCAGGGAGAGCAGTGGAGTGAGGGGGGTCAGGAAGTGTGGGAACTTTGCTAGAGGTTCTATGTCCTTAGCTTTTCAAGAATAGAGAAGGCGAGATTTTTTTTTATATACGCGAGGTTGAATATAAGCCAACTCTTTCACGAAACAGCGCTTCAGTCTGATTTTACTCAGAGAGTCCTTTGGAAGTGCGGACCATGTGCCGAGAGAGGTGGTATGGAGTTTGAACAGGACATCCGACATGCCGAGCAGATTGGTTGGGGAATTAGCTATATCTGGGCTGCAGTAGTTATGGGAGAATCATTTTGGGGCCGCCTCGGGAGTTGGAGCACGGTGATTTGGGACGACAGCGGTGCTGGCTTGAATTTTGTAGCATTTCTTTTGGCCATGGTATAGATTTCGGCTACCGAGTTCCTGTTTCTATGACCTTTGCACAAAAGAAGTCGCTGATTTGATCATCGGAATCCCTATAACTATCCACGACGCTCGGGTTATATCGGGAATCCTTATTCCTCAGCAGAGTCGAGTGATATCTATACGTCGATATCCCTAGACTGCCTATTGAGCGCTGACAGGCTTTGACGAGAGTTATTTTCTCCGAAAGAAACACGCATGTCCAGCTCATCGTGCTTTCAACAACATGGACATAAAAACATCCGGATCAGGGTATACGGCCAATATCTTCTTAGACCCTTCTTCCGGCTTATCTCCGTCGCTCGTAGAGTCCCTTGTTTCCAAGGGTAGAATGTAGGTTGCATCAGGCGTATACCGGATCCTTCGCTGTTGAAACACCATCCTCTCGTGAGGCATTTTCGCTGCCTTCTTTTGTCTCCGCGAACTTCTGTCGGTGAAGTTGACCCCATAACTCAGGCCCATATTCTTCGGGTTTTTCGCCATCCCGCGCTCGCCGACCTCGATGTAGTCCTTTGCATAGTGTGGTCCTTTGGTACGCCGGACCTGTCTCGGGTAGCAAGGCGATTCGAAAGATACAGCCTCGTCGTTATCGTTCTCCGCATCCGTAGTCACATGGTCCTGATCCTCCTTCTTTTCATCGGTAGGAAGTCCCTTAGCAGTCGTTTCGGCACCGCCTCCTTCCTAAGCAGCAGTCGCAGCGTCGCTCCCCTTCTCCACAGCCTCCATGGCTTCTTTCTCTCTCTTCGCCCTCTCCAGCTCCTCTTCCTCCTGTGCCTCCTTCTTCCTGATCCCGCCGCAACCTTCGTTGTCGGTGGGACACGCCCGGGGCTTCAGCCAGATGGACACGAACTGCGACGTGGGGAATTCGCATTCCGACGGATGAGGGGTAGGCTGGAGGGCCTTGATGGAGTCGCGGAGGAGGAGGAGGTGTTCGTGGCAGCGTTTCCAGCGTATGTTGCGCCAGTAGCCGCAGTTTTGGCACTTAGCGATGACTTCGGTACACATATTTGAGGCGTATCGAGGGGGGGGTGCAATGAGCGTCGGGCCGAGTATGTGATTGTACTGAGACGGACTTATGCTGTTGAGTATGTGAACGGGCTCATGACCTCTAGAGCAGAGATGTTTAATAGTGATGCCTTAAGACTAGGAAGAGCCATAGCTTGTCAGCCCTGGTCAAGCGATGGTAGAAATGATGTAAGAGAGGATTACACACCTTCAAAGCAGGTGTAGGTAGTGGTAAGTGATTAGGGAACATGTGGCTATGGGATGTGATCTGAGAGGTAGTCGGGGGTTGATCTCGAATTAAGGGGATATGTTCGAGGGTGAAAATAGCGTCACAAATTAGTGGCGCTATGTGAGGTGAAGAGAGGCAAGAGCCGGAAGAAGCACTACTAGTGTTGATAGTTGAGAGTGGAACACGAAATAGACGCGTCTAGATGGTTCATGATAGCCTCATCACTCTTTCCTTCTGATGACCATCCGTTTATCTTCACATGTGATTTTGACAGCTGCTCCTCTTTAGGCTTCATTTTCTGGCTCATAGCCAACAAAGGCAGTCCTCGACTCGACACTAGCAAGATTCGTCAGACAAAGGTCAATGCAGAAAAAAATATTGGTATTTTATAGATCCTTCTCTTCAGGCACCAAGTCGGATTCCCCCCCTCTTGGAAACTCGTGCTGTACATCCTACCACTTTAACTCATCTTCGCTTTCCTTCCCAGCTTGACCTTTTTCCTCTCCTTCTCGCCAATCTCCTTATCGTAAATCTCCGCCGCTGTTGGTCCGGCCTTGCGCTTTGTCTTGCCTGACTTAACGCTGACAACTACGTTCTTCTGCCCTCGCTTCGCCGCGTTCATGACCTGCTTCTCCGCATCGTCCCAGCCCGGCGCATCACCTTCGATTTCGTACCTAAAGTTGGCCGTATTAGTAATCTAATGTTACTCAAACAATTTGAAGCCTCTCACAGACTCGTGAAATGGACTTACTGGTCGAGAGGAAGCGAGTCGATAAGTTCTCGCTTCTTCTTCTCCACCTCGGTCAGCGCCGAGTCATCCTGGAGATCATCTTCTAGCGAGATTGCGAATGGCTCGAACCGCTCATTGACACGCTCATCGTCATGCGCTCCACTGGCGTTCTCACGGCTTACGCCAATGCTATCGGGCTTGGGCATCTCCGCCTCGACGGCACCTTCCACTAGCGCAGCAAAGTGCGCAGTAATCTTGCGGATAATCTTGTTGAAGAGCGGCAGAACCTGCTCCGGCTGGATCGTTAATTCCTGAGAAATGGTATCCATGTCCTTGCGCTGAAGGCCGACTGAGAGGAGAATGGACTGCTGCAGGCCCGAAAGCTTGATGTCTGATCTTAACCGGCCGCTGAAGTAGAGCATTGCGAGTGTTGGCACGAGGTCAAGAATGACACGATAGTCGAACATGTTATTCGAGTACGAATCGAGGCGCTTCAGGTCGAACGGCGTCATAAGCTCGTCCAGCTCAGACTTCCTAAGGCGCTTGACCTCGGCCTTGTCGAGCCGTGCACCGGCAATGGCGGACTCATCAATGCTCAGAGCTGTGATCGGAGCAAAAGTACGGAAATCGTAAGAAAGGAGCGACAGGTATCTGCGGTGGAAATCTCGTGCAAATGCTCCGAGCCAGCTTTGGTCCCCGCTGCTTTCCAGAGGCCGGAGCATCACGCAAGTGTGTTCTCCAGTCAACTCATTGGGAGTTTGACGCAGGTACACCGGCGCGAATGTGGCCTTCTTCCAGAATTTGTGGAGCGGCGGCGTTAAACCGTAGCTAACACCGACATAATCTACGCTGGCAGGTCGTCGCTCCTCGAGCCTGGCGAACAAAGGCGGCATCTTGGAGATGTCTCTGACCTTGATATTGTCGTCGAGGAGTGACGCTCCTGCGAGCTCGTCGTCGGTGACTCGTGGGAAGGTTTCCTCGGCGGAGGTCATTGGCTCTTCTTCCGAGAGATTGGTAAATTTCCTGTCATAGTAATTTACTAGAAGGTCCAGGGCCCGAGATCCGTATCCCATCGAGACATAATCCGGATTTGTAGCTATCCTGACCACTCTCGCTCCCGATAGAGACGCGAACTCTTCATCTTGGAACTGTTGGCTTACGAGCCAGGGAATAAGGTCTCCCGCAGGCCTCTGCCCACGTCCCAGGCTGTTGAGTACACTCTGTCGGCTAATCTGACCTTCTAAAGCCACCTGTATCACACAAAGAGGCTCTGGTAGTTTTTGGCTATCTTCGGACACAGGCGGCACTAGAACAAAGAGCTCGTGAGCCGGCGCATCGCTCATGAGCTGAAGATCGTTTGGCGAGTTTTTGTAGTGGCTGGCCACGTAGAGCGCAATCATTTGCTGGAGGAACCTTTCGGAGACCGGGTGGAAGGAGAAGAGGGTATCTCGGTTGACGTGGAGGAGCTGGCATTGTGACGGGTCGGGGCAACCGTGGATGGTGTTCTTGGATCGAGGCAAGGTTGCGTCAAGGCAGAGGAGACTGTTGAGCCATTTTTCAACGGCGTCGCCTGGCGCGTATCGAATTGGCTCGGAGAGGGTAATTTCTCTTAGAGACCGTCCACTAGAAGGCACGGACTCGCTCTTGGCCGCCTTGCCAGTAGATCGATCAGCCACTTGCGTGTCCGGAGCCACGTTGGCATTCTTAGCGTGCGCCTGCTCCCGCAACTGTTTAATGAGCTTCAGGGACAGGGATCGACCCGTGCCTTCATAACCGTTGATAGTAGACGCCATAAACACTAGATAGGGGCCCATAAGCTTCCTGACGAGCGGAAGAGGAATGGCGGCAGCCTCGTCGATCACCACCAATTCCGCTTGGCCTAGGACATGAGCATCTTGTGGTCGGATGTACTGAATTGTTTGCCTATGCTGGCGGTGGATGTTCACACGAACGATTGCCTTATTCCAATCCTTGTTCGTCGACTGAATGATGGTATAGTCGATATGATCCGCGTATCCGAGAGCGTCGAAGCCCTTAAATATGAACTCGAACAAGGTCTTCAAGTTCTCGGGAGATGGTGATGTGATGAAAATGTTGCTATACCCGTGAGCCACAGCAGCTGCCACAGCAACACCCATCGCCGCCGATTTTCCTCGACCACGCGCTGCGGTAAGAGTCACAGTACTCCTCAATGTCTTCTCCGCGATGGCATCGACGAAGGTTAAAAGAGCCTTTGCTTGGTCTACCGTCCGCGCTAGACTAACGAGCGAGCCGACAGGTTGCGTATCTTGAAGAGAATCTTTCAGGCCATCTAGCTCCCTTTGCGCGGGGGTCTTGGGTTGATCGAGGTCGGGCGGCGGAAGCGCCTTCACCTCTTTGCCTCCGGAGATCGGTAGCACGTTAAGTTCATCATCGATGACAAGACAAGATTGGCAGCTGCCGAGGGAAAGGATGAATCGTTCGTTGAACCTCGCGACAACGTCGTCATGAGCTTCGGTTCGGTATCGAGAGTGGACGTCCATGGTCAGAGTGTAAAGCTGCTTCAGACTCGTCATACCCTTGAGCAACAGGACCACTAAGCCGCCTCCCTCCACGGTCTCAATTGTTCTCGCGAGGATATTTGGTGTTATCGCTTCGAAGTCTTGGAGAATACACATGCCGTATGTGTTACCGAGAATCTTTTCCGTCTCCTTGTAGTAGACATATCGAATATCGTGGAGAGATACAAAGAGTTCGAAAGGGTCTTCGGAGTTCGCCTCGCGGATACCACGCTTGATTTCCTTCTTGATTTTGTTCTCCCGCTTTTTGCGGTGACTGTAGCGGAAAGATTAGCCCACGAATTCTAGTAGAAAGGCAAAAAGTGTTCCAAGAAGGCGAGAGTCTCACGATGTAAAGCCTAATAGCTTGCTCTTATATGCCCATAGGACGGATTTGTTTTGCTTGATGTCCATACTCGACATTATGTAGTGTAGATGCACAATGACATCCTTGGCTCGGTCGCCGACAACGACGAAGAAGCTGCGCTTCTTCTCTTGTAAGCCATTGCGAATGAGGGCGGGAATCCTCGAATCACTGGCAATTGTTAGAATGGCTCAAGGATGTTTTGAAGAGCACAAAGGATCTTGAACTTACACTGCCTTGCGAGCCATCTTCAAGAAGTGTGCTGACGAGCCAATGCCGATCCACACTCTAGATTGTCTGTCCTCTCGATATCGATATCCGACCCAAGCGACGCAGATGCGACAAGTGGGAATAATTTTTGGCGGACAACTTTTTTTCCAGATTCTGCCAGGCGGTGAAGCGTGCCTCTGTGCCTGAGGTGGGGTGCCTGTGGCTTGTGAGATTTCATCCACATGTGAGGTGGCTGATCGTGGCTGGTGGCTTGATTCGATCGCTAAAACGGAATATAGCTAAATTTTATTAAAACGAACGAGAGTGTTACGATTTGGGAACCTGCAACCGGCTTAATTAGTTGCGACAGTGTGTCGGAAAAGATTCGGAACATTCGTCATCCACTGGCGGCGCAGCAGGTTCGGGCGCCCCGACACAAGGCACCATTCGCTCCGGCCCTCGAAGAAACCAGAATAGGCGATTTGCTGTGCATTCACTCACTCTTGAAGAGTCTCTCTTTAATCCCATCGCGGTCCTTTGATGCAATCACTTTCGGACCGAACGTCCTGTATCGAATCCTCCAGTCTTTCTCAGGGCCCTCTTGACCTATCCTGCGTTGGTGTAATATCCTTCTGCCCCCCTTAAGCACTTCTTACTTATCTCCTCCTACAACCGTCAACTCGGGCCTCAGCCTAACCTACCTGAACTCAAATTTTGTGGACGTAGGCTTTAAACCGACCAAGCCTCGTCCTCTGTGAAACTTTTCAGTCAACTTTTCTCTGCCCAAGATGGTGAGGCTCCCCCCCCCCGGGCCCAAACGGGGTCCATACTTACGGCTTATGGCAACTGAGACTAACCTTTGCGCTTCGTTCGCTCCTTATCCTAGGGTATATCTAGACGACCTAAAGATAAAGCCGCCCGGCAGGGCCGTGGTGGTGATCAAGGGGGAGCCGGCGCCCGACCCAAGAAGGCAACATTCGAAACGACAAAGAAGAAGGAGATCGGTGTTTCTGACTTGACGTTGCTGAGCAAAGTGTCCAACGAGGCGATCAACGAGAACTTGAAAAAGCGATTCGAAGGCGCCGAAATCTACACTTATATCGGCCATGTGTTGGTCTCCGTCAACCCTTTCAGGGATCTCGGCATCTACACTGATCAAGTGTTAGAGAGCTACAGGGGCAAGAACCGTCTCGAGATGCCGCCGCACGTCTTTGCTATCGCCGAAGCTTCTTATTACAACATGAAAGCCTACAAAGATAACCAGTGTGTAATTATTTCCGGAGAATCCGGCGCTGGAAAGACGGAAGCGGCGAAGCGCATCATGCAGTACATCGCCAACGTCTCGGGCGGTGAATCCGGCGATATCCAACAGATAAAGGACATGGTGCTCGCCACCAATCCTCTGCTGGAGTCCTTCGGTAACGCCAAAACGTTGAGGAACAACAACTCGTCGCGTTTCGGAAAGTACCTCCAGATATACTTCAACTCGCAAGGCGAGCCCGTCGGAGCCGACATTACAAACTACCTCCTCGAAAAATCCCGAGTCGTCGGCCAGATCACGAATGAGCGCAACTTCCATATCTTCTACCAGTTTACGAAAGGCGCCTCACAAAACTACCGACAATTGTACGGTATCCAAAAACCCGAGACTTATGTATATACTAGCCGATCTAAGTGTCTCGATGTCGACGGCATCGACGATGTTGCCGAATTCCAAGACACTCTTAACGCCATGGAGATCATTGGTCTGTCGCAAGCCGAGCGAGATGAGATTTTCCGTATGTTAGCAGCCGTCCTATGGGTGGGAAACATTCAGTTCCGAGAAGACGACAGCGGCTGGGCCGAAGTCACTGATAGGTCCGTTGTCGAGTTCGTGGCATACCTGCTTGAAGTAACGCCCGAACAACTCGTCCGCGCCGTTACAATCAGAATCCTCACTCCCAGGAGTGGAGAGGTCATCGAGTCTCCCGCCAACCCTGCCCAGGCACTAGCGACGCGAGATGCGCTAGCTAAAGCCATCTACAACAATCTCTTTGATTGGATCGTTGAGCGCATCAACCGGTCGCTCAAGTCTAGGCAGGCGACGACGAACACTATTGGCATCCTTGATATCTACGGTTTCGAGATCTTTGAGAAGAACAGTTTTGAACAGCTTTGCATCAACTACGTCAACGAAAAGCTACAGCAGATCTTCATCCAGTTGACGCTGAAGACTGAACAAGAAGAGTATGCCAGGGAGCAGATTCAATGGACCCCGATCAAGTACTTCGACAACAAGGTTGTGTGCGATCTCATCGAACAGATCCGGCCTCCTGGTATCTTCTCCGCTATGAAGGATGCGACAAAGACGGCCCACGCCGACCCCGCGGCTTGCGACCGAACGTTCATGCAGAGTATCAACGGTATGAGCCACGCTCATCTGACGCCTAGGCAAGGCAACTTTATTATCAAGCACTATGCCGGTGACGTGAGCTACACGGTTGACGGAATTACGGACAAGAACAAGGATCAGCTCCTAAAGGGTCTCCTCAGTCTCTTCCAGGCCAGTGGCAACAGCTTCGTTCATCAGCTCTTCCCTCATCAAGTCGATCTAGATAATCGAAAGCAACCACCATCCGCGGGCGACAGGATCCGGACATCAGCGAACGCCCTTGTAGAAACATTGATGAAGTGCCAACCATCGTACATCCGAACCATCAAGCCGAACGAGAACAAGTCGCCTGCCGAGTATAACGTCCCTAATGTGCTCCATCAAATCAAGTATCTTGGTCTGCAGGAAAACGTCCGTATCCGTCGAGCCGGTTTCGCCTACCGTCAACCGTTCGAGAAGTTTGTGGATCGTTTCTTCCTGTTGTCACCAGCAACCTCTTATGCCGGCGAGTACACCTGGCAAGGGTCGTACCAGGATGCCGTGAAACAGATTCTCAAGGACACGAGCATTCCCAAGGAGGAGTGGCAAATGGGAACCACGAAGGCTTTCATCAAATCTCCCGAGACGCTCTTTGCGCTCGAGCATATGCGCGACCGCTACTGGCACAACATGGCCACCCGTATCCAGCGCATGTGGAGAGCTTACCTCGCTTACCGTGCCGAATCAGCCACTCGCATCCAGCGATTCTGGAGGAAGAAGCGGACTGGTGCAGAGTACCTACAATTGCGAGATCAGGGTCACCGTGTTCTAGGAGGTCGCAAGGAGAGAAGGAGAATGAGTCTTTTGGGTTCCAGGCGTTTCCTCGGCGACTATCTCGGCATCAATGCTTCTGTCGGCCCCGGCTCCCAAATCCGAAACGCCATCAATCTCTCCACGGGAGAGCAGGCTGTGTTTTCGTGCAGAGGTGAAATTCTGGAGGCCAAGTTTGGACGATCCAGCAAGCCGAGCCCGCGCATTATCATCGTTTCTACCCGAGCCTTCTACATCGTTGCCCAGGCGCTGGTGAATCACCAAGTCCATATATCAATAGAGCGATCGATCCCTCTTGGCGCTATCAAATATGTTGGCGCGTCGAGTTGTCGGGATGATTGGTTCTCGCTTGGTGTGGGGTCCCCACAAGAGCCCGATCCTCTGATGAACTGCGTGTTAAAAACGGAAATGTTTACGCAGATGCAACGCATGATGCCCGGTGGCTTTAATCTCAAGATTAGCGAGGTGATCGACTACGCCAAGAAGCCAGGAAAGGTGCAGATGGTGAAGGTCATCAAGGACTCGCAAGTAACGGTCGACTACTACAAGAGCGGTGCCATTCACACGCAACAAGGCGAGCCGGCGAACTCCGTCTCGCGACCCACTCCTAAGGGCAAGCCTGTTCCTCCTCGACCAATCACTCGTGGCAAGCTCATCAAACCTGGTGGTCCAGGAGGCCGACCTTCGAGGCTTACCGGAAATCGCACGCCTCAGCCGAGACCTGGCGCTAGTAGTAGCACCTCATCTAGGCCCGTGCCCCAGCCTGCTGCGGTCATGGCTGCCGCCGCCATACCAAGCCATACGCGACCCCAGGCATCGCGTGTTGCAGCCGCTGCTGCCGTCACCCCAGCCTCGAGAATGCCACCACCGCCGCCACCGCCTGCACCGGCCGCCAAGCCAAAGATCATGGCCAAGGTCTTGTACGACTTCTCTTCGGACAAGGCAAACGAACTATCAATTACCAAGGGCGAGATGATTGAAATTATCCAAAAGGAAAATAACGGTAAGTTTTATGAGATCCTGTCTCGAACATGCGGTGTAGCTAGATATCTAACTTTGCTTTTCTTTTGTTAGGCTGGTGGCTAGGGAAGAATGCTCGCGGTCAAGCGTGGGTACCATCGGCGTACGTTGAGGAGCAGGTCGCTCCGCCTCCCGCTCCCGCTCTGGCGCCCCGTGCGCCCCCACCCCCTCCGGGCGGCCAAAACGGAACACGTACCAAGCCCACACCACCGCAGCCTCCCGTCAAGCGCCCCGCTGCTGGGCGCAAGCCCGCCGGATATCAAGCTAGGGACTCAGGCATGAGCCTGAACGGCGGGGCTGACGGCAACCCCACCCCCAATTTGGCGGGCAGTCTTGCGGATGCCCTCCTGGCCAGGAAGAATGCAATGCAAAAGGGTAGGGATGATGATGATGACTGGTAAATGGCACGGAAAATGGAAAAGTTTACTTGTTGAAGTATAGAGACTTGCCTTGGGAGGAGCGATTGTTCTTTGTTTCTTCTTCCTGGATCGGACGCGTATTTCATCCAGAGGGCATCAGAAGGGATGTATATGTATGATGGTTTTTATGATAGCTGTTCAGAATATGACATTCATGCCCGTAACCCTAACCCGATGAATTACTTCAATGTCTTACTAACACAATGTTTGTTTAAACGTGATCCCGAATTTCTCATCAAATTGGATCTCATTAATACTGTATTTGTCTATCCTTGCGGTCAAAATCATTTATGCGTCTGCATCGTCAAGCTCTACTATCCTTCTTCTCCGTAGTATCTCTCCGAGGGGAATATCCTCGTCGTCATCTATCCTCCGTATCAACGGTATGTCCTCGTCATCCTCATCATCCTCATCCACACCGTAATCACGGAGCGTCTCGCCATCCGCATTCTTAAATTCTGTCGCTGCTTGACCATCATCGCCATCTACGTCGTAAGGTTCAACCTCCTCTAGTTCGGCAAGTATGTCAGCCCTTTGCCTCTCCCATCTCCGTAAATCGGCCTCCTGTCTCCGCCGGAACGCCTCCTTATGTTCCTCGGTGGAGGAATACATAGGAATCGCACCCTCGTCGTCCACCGACTCGCCAGGCCAGCCCGGGACGGCACGGCGATGGCGATCTGGATCGGGAGGCGGCCACATTCCCCGACGGGAGTTGAAGCCGTTTTCTTCATATTCCCAGCCTGAACCTTTGCCAGTGCGGGATATGCGTGGACCGCCGGCGAGTGGGAAGAACCAGAGGAGGAAATTCTTCGTGCCCATCGCATCCGCCATGTTTTTGAAGAAGCCAATGTCGTAGGGGAACTCGACCTTTTCAGGTGGTCCGTCAACCTCGTCGTCTCCGTCCCACCAGCCGCCTCCTCTTCGCTCGACGAATCGCTCGTGCTTCTCGATTTCCCAGCCTTCGATCATGGTTGTGTTGAGGACCCATCCCCTTAGGGTGCTGGCGAGCATTATCCCTAGCGCTGAAGATGTTACGAAGCATACTAGCCCCAGAAAGGCGAGGTGTATCAGCGCCGGTAGATTCGGGCCGAGATACGAGGGCCATTTTCTTGCGTCCCAAAGAGCGGCGAAGCGAAGGAAGAGAAGGTATGAAAGGTACCATAGAGATAGGTTCGTCCATACAAGGAAGCGGAGGAAGTGAGGGAAGGTCGTGAGGGAGACGCAGTTGGCTGTCCACGGACAGTGGTGGTCCATTTTGGGGATGCAGCGGCGGCAGTGGCGACAGTGATGGGCTCGGGGAGGCTTCGGGGCCTTACACTTGGTGCACCAGCGGGTGCCGGGTACCGTGGGGCTTATAAGATCGGCGGTAGAATCATCGTCCGAACTCGAGTCTCCCAGCGTCTTATTTGTGGTCGGGTTCAGGACGGGCTTAGTGCCAGGGCGGGATATCGCGGGATCGTATTGGCCGGGAGAAACTGTGCATGCCCTATAGTATGACCACCATAGGCAAACGAGTAGGGTATTGAAGGTGATCGTCTGCTTCTTCGTCGGCGGGCCCGGATCGAGATTCTCGGCCTTGTGGAAGAGATACTGCGAAGTGTAGGCGAGAAAGATGATCAGGAGGCAAACGGCGGGAACAGCGAGCCTTTTCACGATGGGAGCGTCATTGAATCCGGCCATCGTGATCCATGGGCCACCTTCCGCGGAGCATTCGTCACCCCGATGGGTCTTCGGGTAGGGCGAAAGTAAGTTGGTATCGGAGTCTGGGTGTGGATGGCCACAAGTGCAGTGATCTCAGCCCCCGTCGTCGTATCATTGAACGCGGAATGCACTGGTGAAACGCGCGTTCAGGGGTAGCTTCGCTTATATAAGCCATGCTGAGAGCACCTCCCTTCAGAAGAACAAGTTGAGGCATCTCGATTCTGGAATGCGATGATCGACAAACTCAAATGTTCCAGGATTCCAGATGATAGGATCGTTCTGTGACCCTTTAAACCCAATTTAAAATATGTTATTTGTGAAAATTGGCCCCATGTTATGACGAATTTCCTTCTCGCACCCCTGAAGTGCTGAGACTTGAAGATGGTGACGAGAGTCGCTCAGCTGGTTCTTCGCAGGGACTGGCTTCTCACTAAGTCCACGGGCTACGCTAGTCTTCTCCTCGCGCTCTTGTATGTCCATGCCCTTGAGTGAAAGAATAAAGGTGTTGTGCTGACTTGAGGGCGGAAAAAAAGCTTCGCCTCTACTTACGCCCGACAATTTCATACCCTCGAGCGGTATGCAGTACTAGGTGCGTTGGGCGTATCATCTAACCCGGACATGAGCGTACATGCTGACCCTGGATCTACTCTAGATGAACCAAGAGGGACTGCTGTTTGTGCGCTTGGGCTCGTATGGGCGTTATCTTGGGGAGGGTCCTTACTCGCGAAGAAATTGCCGGATGCCGGCTCCAATTCCAGTTCGTCTGATCTAAGCCCGTTTGGCTGGCATGAATTGACTAACTGGGATAGAAGGCGAGCCTCTCCATGGAGAAGAGCAGAGGTTTATCGCTTCACCGAAGAGGCCGCGGCCACGTTACCAAATTATCCTTTCCATCTGTCTCTTCGTCCGGCTTGAGATCTTCCTTGCCGTGAGCCGTCAAACTCAATGCTCTGTTCCAGGGGTCGCGGTAAGCATTAGAGCTCATCATCCACATGGAGGTAAAATGCAAATACCAGCGCTAATTGTATATTTAAGCCCTTCGTTTGTATCCCCTTACTTATATACGAGCTTTATTTTGCCGTCCAACCAACGCCGGAAGAGAAGGATCAGAATGATCCATGGGGTGACCTCTTCCTAGATCTCGTGAACTGGATCACCACGTCAAGAGTGAGTTTGATGATCAGCATCATTCTCCTTGTCGTTGGGGCCCGCGATTCGATGTCTCAGACGACCAGGACAACCTTTTTCTGCGCGAATACTATGGATAGCAGCTCGCGGACGGTCACCCTACAATGGCTCGGAGTGTGTCTGGACGCCACCATCTTGATACTGCTCTGGCGCATCATGTCGTGGACAAAGTCGACACAGGCTCGATTGCGCACACTCTCCACGATATTGCAAAACAGTTACTACCTGGCTGTGGGTGTTTTCTTTCTTGTCGTCATCTTCACGAAACAAAGCTTCTGGTCGATCTACGGTTCAGATGTCATTTCCGACGGAATTATCCTCTCGGTTGTCTTGATCTCGTCCATCTTATTGATGTGTGAATCTACGCCGATTGTGCCTGTGGCCACCATTTTTATGGCTTGCGGCCAAGTCGCATCACTCAACAACGTTGACCGAATGCAAACCTGGCTACATGGAACAGCCTACGACACGCTCAAACCGCTCTATTGTCTCTTTTTCGGCTACTCCATCCTTCTCAGTCGACATCACATGCGTACGCTAAAGACCGCAGTTAGTCTCGCCATCTTCTGTGCTCTCGCCGTCGTTATATTCACGGCCTTACCAATTACGATCATAAGGGCTAGGAAGCACGGGTTCGACATTCACCCTGTAAACAAGCTAATATATGAGGCCCGAATAGGGTCAGATCGTTGGCTTACCCGGGCATCTATCAGTGGCAGCTTAGAAGTGGCGGTCTCGGAATATAAGGAGCGTAACCACGGGAAACAACCACCTCCGGGCTTCGACGCTTGGTTTTCCTTTGCCAAGGAGAAGAAGTCATTGATCATTGATCACTTTGACCAGATTGGGAATGATATACTTCCCTTCTGGAAAATGTCTCCAAAGACATTGAGAGCGAGAATGGAACAGCTCAATAACCAACCAGGCATAGCAATGGTCAAGATCCGTGGAGGGAAAGCCTCCACAGATACAAAAACAAACCAGGACAACCACCCTCCACGCCAACTAGAAGAGCTAGTTTCTATGATTTCAGCCTTCTCCAACCACCTTCCAGATATGGATATGCCGATTAACCTTTACGAGCAGCCCAGGGTACTTTCTACCCATGGGGGCACGTCAAATGTTTGGGCATCGACATCGATTCCCGAGCGCCGTCACATGGAATCACTAGGCTGCCCACCGGGATCTTCGGTGAGATCCCGGCAGCCCTGGAATATCCGTGACCTAACCACGACATACACTTCCTCCTACTCGAAAGGCCAATTCATTACTAACTGGGAGCGATCCCTAGACATCTGCAGCCAACCAGATGTGATGGCCTACCTCCACGGATTCCATATGGTCCCACCTGTAAAGCATGAGCCCTACGTGCAACTCATGCCAGTATTCAGCCGCTCGAAGACGAGCGGCTTCAGTGATATCCTAATCCCCCTTCCAGGCAATGGCGACTCTGCAGAGGAGTCGATGGGAAACTTCCATCACAAAGAAAACACCCTCTATTGGCGGGGTGGATATGGGGACCCAACGGTCGGGCAGCAAGGCTTGCGTGGCAATCACAAGCATCGAGTAGCGCACCTCGTCAACAATGCAACCTCCTCCGACGAGACGCTAATCATTCTCCCGGCACTGAATAATAATAACAATAATGGGGCGAAATTTGCTTACAGCAAGGTTCCCACACAGGAACTCAACGCCCTCCTCCCAACGGACATTGGCTTCACCGCCGACCCTAACGCACACACCTGCACGACACCGCGAACTTGCGCCCCTGCCCTCCTTGAGCTCGGCGCTACAGAAGAGCCTCAGCCTGGCCTTCATCCCCTCGATCACCGATACATTCTCATCCTAGACACAGACTCGGGCCCATCCTCCTCGCCGAGTACTCTCGCCGCATTAAAATCCAGCGGCGTGCCATTCATATCAACGATCTTCACGCACTGGTACACGGAACGTATAATGCCTTGGGTACACTTCGTCCCCGTCGACATCAGGCTCACCGGTTTCCACACCGCGCTGTCTTACTTTACAGGCTTACGGCCAAGGCGCGGAGCGGACCGTGACGGCAACGCCAACGGGGAAGGGGAGGGGGAGGACCCGAGTGTGACGGTCACGCTAGCGGGGAGGCAGGTCGCTCTCAATGGTGCTGTGGATGACGCGAGGTGGATCGCCTCACAGGGTAAGGCATGGGCTAAGAAGGCTCTGAGGAGGGAGGACATGGAAGTGTACCTTTTCAGACTGCTTCTCGAATGGGGTCGCGTAATTGACGATAGGCGGGATGAGTTGGGATTTATGTACAAAAGCAATTAGGGATTGGCGGGGGTTTCTTCCCCCTCTCCCCCTGGGGGCGTCTAATGTTTTGCCCCTTGTCTTCTTCTCTTTCCTTTTCTCTGTTTTGTATACGCCGGTTTCAATCTAGTGTAAGTCGTTTCCACTTGTTGTTAACCAACGTCTTCAGTCTTCAGGGTCATGGGGTTTCGGTATATTCGGTATATGCGATAGATGGAAATTGCTTTTCCCTCCACTACTTTCATTGCTTTCTAGCTATCGGAAATATAAACAGCATACTTCGTAGGTATACAAAGGTATATACCCACATTATTTCACATTTCTTTTTGTCTGCCGCATACGGCTTTGCTTTATCCCAATGCTCAACTGGAACCCCGACCAACCACGTATCCAACATCATGCCACCAAAACCAAAGCCACCGCGTTCCATCACAATTCATATCCGCTAGATAGTTGCAGGTCCCCCTTTTCACATCACCTCCCCCGCCCCTCGCTACAATGCCCACCGATTCCGCCTCTCTGCTAACTCCAATCAATATGCATCCCTCCATCCGAGGCGGAAATATATCCCCGGAAGTGGCCCTAGGGGCGGAGACCAAGTACTCCCCGCCTCTTTCACCTAGCCAAGCTTGTACCCGTTTTCGTGCCCTTATTTGCGGTCTGACATACTTGGAGAGGCCGGAGGTGACACCGCCTTTAAGGAGGTGGCATCTTCCATGCCGGGAAGGACGAGTTAGGGAAAAGGGGGGGTGGGCTGCCATCAGGCTTCGACAGCAACCTCTAGAATGTTCAAACCGGTGTGGTCTTGTCACCTCCTTGCGGCGAGGAAGAACAACAAAAAAACCATGGCTAACCGTAGTCGTCAACAACAAAGTAGATCCCGTTTCTTGTTTGGCGAGTTGTTTGGCGCCCGCTGTAATTGTAGGCGGTAAGAAGCCACATTCGACGGTGATGTATCATGCCTCAATGAGACCTCACGAACGATAAGGTAGGGCGACGTTCCCTGCCGAACATTGGCCTCACTGTCCCAAAGAGATTGAGTTTGGTTTACGATTATTAGAAAATCTACGTATCAATGAGTGATTAACAATACGAAGCAACATATCCGAGATCATAGGCCCCAGGGCTACCAACCAATACCGCTACCGGCTCTGATTGGCCTGGGGCCAACTCTGCCCGGCGTCAACTTGGGTCCTCACATCGCTCTCGTCACAATATTCCAGAAATTTGGTGATGAAAAGGGGGACGTTGGGGAGACACAGCATCTTACTTTGGGGGGGGGGGGGGGGGAGCACCATGTAAAAGAGGGAAAATGCCCGTAAGGCGCGGCGGCCAGACGGAAAACCACCTCAGCCCCAACAGCCCCCTCCATCAACACAAGTTCCCTCGTCGACCTGAACGAGCAAGATGCGCAGAAAATCCTCCTTTTCGGTACCTCACACCTTCAAGTTCACACTAAACCGGCGTCGGGAGTTATTTTCTTTCAAAGGTGGCCAAAGGTGGCTGGCAGGGGGCGCCGTCTGACATATCAATAACTCGTGCAGGCGCCCAATTCTTCAGAGGCGTCAATACATCGTTTGCCCTTTCACTACCACATTCTTCGGCTTGGGAGGGGGAAAACAAATATGCAGTGACCTCGGTGTGCATGTTTGGCTAACAATAAGCCAAGTGGCTAACACCTGACATCTTTAGAATGACAATATTATTTTATACAGGGCTGGGTACTTCGTAGACCAGTGCCTCTTGAAGAAGGGTGGAAAGGGTGAATGGATAGGAAACAGGGTACTCCGCGCTACGAAGTAGGTGCAGGGCATCTCCATGCACTAGGAGGGGTATTATCACTTCCGCGACCCCAATGAAGAGCAAACAATCCAGAGGAACAAGGATATGTCCCGGAGAGCTGAGAAAATATGAAGAAAGTATGGGTATTTTTGGATCCAGATAGCACGAAGATTATCCACTCACGCGGAATTTCCTGCAGATAGAAGGCTGGGGAGATTCGATCCTTGTCCATCGCGACCAGCTTCCCTCCAGCCCCCTCCATCAGTGAATCCTGGATCTACGAAGTGATCGCACAACGCATCACCCGCGCTAAAGGCAAATATCGTTGGCGAGGCTCTCGAGCGCACGCGTCCTAAGAGGACAGTTAAGAGGACGGCGTACCTCAGTTGAGGTACTGCCTGAGCTGAGAGGCTGGGGAGGCCAGAACTGCGTATTATGTATGCCTTAACTTGGATCAGCGAACGATTGCCGTGGAATACATAATGGCCCGGCACTGGTTGCGCAGGTAAGCTGTATCGCGCTTTCGCTGGCTAACGTCCTCATTCATGCACCTCAAAGCTGGGATGTCGGCCGAAACGGAGAGAGCTGGGGTGACTTTCTGCAGAGTCACCAGTGTCAAAACTCAGCGTTGGACGGGTTAGCATTATTTCAGGGATGGACAGGACCAACCAACCGCACAGGTACCGTGCCAGCACAGGCGGTAGTGTACAACTGCCATCTCCTGATTGAGCGCCACTCCCGGAAGAAGGCCCGCGATCACGGCTCTTCTCCGTCCTTAGCCTTTCTCAGATTGTTCCGTCGGTCAAGAATACCATAGCGTACCCCTCTTTCGGGACATGAAGAAATAGGAAGAACACACACACGCACTTCGTCGGGGTAGACTCGCTTCTTTTCGCTCTTTTTTCTTTTTCTTTTTTTTTTTTTTTTTTTTTTTTTTTTTCTTTTTTAATCTCTTCCTGGTAAAGAGAACCAACAGGGAACTCCAAAGGAGGCTATCGAGGAGGTTAGGCTGAAGGAACCTTTTTTTTACGCTTAAAAAGACACTTTGCAAAGACATACCAAACACTAAACCAATAGCAATAAGGTGAAAAGCCTAGATGTTTCAAACGGCGCTACCGTATACTCCATCCCATGCTACATCGGTTGGCCTGATCAAGTTTTTGCCGTGTAAACTACGAAGTACTTCCATGGTCACTTCCAGTGCAGCGTTGTGTTATAGTGGCGCATGCTCTAAGGCGGGGCAACGAGTAATAAAACCCGCACACTAGTGTAGTCGAATAGACGTGCAAGTCTTGCTTGCATATGCGACGCAGGAAGGGGCAACAAGAGGGGTGTGAGTGGTAACAACGAACATAGATTGACGGGTCCTGAATGTTCTATAGGTCAGTGTTGGTGACAGTGGATGGCACACCCCCTCCTGCGATTTCGCACAGGTCGTCAATAAAAGCGAGACACAACATTGACACTGGACAAGTAGTGCACAGAAGAGCCGGGCCAGGCATGAGCTGCCTGGTACACTTGTCTGTCCATGCCTCTCCTTCACCGATTCTTTTACCTAGCGCCATCTCCGTGGGGGTCCCCCCGCATCCAATAATGGACCGAAGGACACAGGTGGAAGTGCAGTACGAAGTACTGCACATGTCCCTATAAGCCGAGGATGAAGGGAGAGTGGAGCAGCATCAGGTTAAGCCAAGTTGAGAAAAAAAAAAAGAGAAAAAAAATAAACAAAACAAAACAAAACAAAACAAAAAGGGAAAAGGGGCATAAAATAGAAGAGAAAAGGGAAAGGAGAAAATCAAAAGACAGGGGGGGATAAGGGGAAAACCAAGTACAGATCACGGAACCATATGATACAGAACCAAAGGTTGAAGATGAGTGGTGGCAAGCACCCATGGTGATGAGTGACAGGCAGGCGTTTCTGGCTTTACTTGAGAGCAGCCTCCACGCGAAGGTTGGTGAGAGCCTGAGGCACTTTCCACGGAGCTCGATGGGGGACCAAATTCCTTGTCAAACTCATGTTGATCAAGGGTCGTGGTCTTGAGGGATGGGGGGGATTGAGAAGCTCCACTCTCCCTATCATGACAGCTGGGAAAATCTCATGCATCCCTTGGCCATGGTTTATGTAGTGGAAATGGCTTTCCTGTGCTGTTTGGTCTGGAGACGACAACGGACATAGACCATTGCTTCTTGTGATCGAGCTACGGAAGGGGTCGGAATGAGAGAATGGAAAGCAAACGAAGCATGGCTGGGCCAGGCCCCCTCCCCACGCCATCCCCGGACCCCATATGACGTTAGGGTGGGCCAAGTCCCGAGCACCCTTCGCTTCTTCCAATAAATTGACAAGTGCAACCTCTGTGCGTGAGTAATCGGCTGTCTTGTCGTGGCTTTTGTGCCCTTGCCGACTCTGAAACCCTGAACCCAGTCCCGGTCAGGTTAGCGTAGGTCTCACTATCGGATGGAGGAAGTTTGCGGTGAGACTGGCGGCAAGTCCCGGTGAGGTTCACGATTGGCAGGCGAGGGAGGCGAACACTCTGTGACCGTTCCGGAACCATTTTGGTGAAGCATTGGTCATACGAAGTTGAAGTGTATCGCGTCGTAGCATCAGAGCTTCGCCAGGCCTGGCGACGAAGCATGCCCTAATAAAGCGGGGGGAATAAATAGATTGTTACCCCGAATCCAGTCAAAGCGTCGAGTCCTTTCTCTTGTCTAATTAGGTCTTGGCTTTCTTCCGAGTTCTTACGCTCGGCTTGAGCGTCGTCGTGGCTTCTTCTGACTTGGAGCTCGCAAAGATGGGAATCTAAATCAGGAACCATTCTCCTGGAAGATTGATGACTATTGGGTAACAATGCCAGACCATGATCATGATCAACGCACATTGCGCTGCTTAGGAGGCTGGGCGCCTCTGTCTGCCTCCGTAGTTCACCGAACCGAGGAACATAGGAGCTTGCCGGAGGTATTTGGAGCGGAAGAGCCTCTTCAGCCGGCGAATAGCCAGCTATCATACTGAAGCAGATAGACGGCCAAGATCGGAGATCCAATATTGCCCGATCCTCTCTTAATGCCGATCCTAGGGTGTTGGAGGTCGATATTGTCATGCCGCCTCCCATCGTGGGGAATATATTTATAACACCTTCATAGGATTGGATCTCAAGCTCCAGCTACATTGGTCAAGCACGGAAGAGATTCTCACATGGGTTTTCTGGGCTCTCAGTGGCTCTCCTAATTGCACAGAAGGCACATAGCCCACTTCGTCCTCTCCTCGCCAGGCATGAACAGGAAGGTCCAGAGCTCAGTCTGGCCTGGCGCGTCTCGAACTTGGTTAGGTGCAACGCTACAAGTGAGAAATTTACGCCGATGTCGTCACAGCATGGAAAGCACAAACTAAACTTGGGAGCCCCAGTTCTACCCCACGAGGGGTCCTCATAGGCGATCTAAAATGGGAAGGAAGTAGTGTACCTCTTTCCTTTGGAGAAATCCCCATTGTTTCACTCCTTCCAGCCTTCCCAAGGAGCACCTGATCTAAGTACAGCCAAGAAAGGAGAATATCTTCCGGCTGATGACAGACTCCAGCTCCGACATTGCCCTTCGTGCACTCCGGGGAAACCCCTGACCATTCGGACCGGACGTGAGGCGGCAAAATGCTTCACACGAAGTCCTCGGCAGGGTGCGTGTGACAAACGTAAACGGCATCCCTTTCGCTGTCATGCAATAATACTGTAGCTTGAAAGTACCATGATCTCATTGAGCTCCGAGTAATACATCAATGATTGTCAACGACGTGATCGGGGCGAAGTGGCCTCCAGATCCGTGTGTGCTCTGCCATCCCGTCCGTCTAGACCTATGGACTTAGAAAAGTACCGCGGGCGCCATTGGCTGGTGATGAACTTCCAAAGCGGCACCTTCCCTCTCGGTGAGAGAAATAGAGCAACACCAAAAGAGGAACTCGATACTGTCATACACTCGGGTACGGAGTACGAAGCAAGTGGAATGGTGTTCTCCAGAATACGAAGGTACTTGCGCGGGGCTACAAGTACACTAGGGTGTGGTGTCCATGTGCTTCGAGGAAATTTTCAGTCGGTGACTTCGATCCAGCTGGCGCCGATATGGTTGAGAAGGTAGATTAGGCTCCGCAACATTCATTTGCTCAGATGTTGCCGGTTCCGGCTCCCGAAAGTTGCTAGCAGTGTGTTGCGAAAACTACATCTGTCAATATTTGCGCACAAGGAAAGTGGTTGATGGAGGAATTGATAGCCTCTACTTTTTACGAATTATACCCTCGTCCAGCATCATCTGCACGTTTATACAGGCCGGCAGGGTATTGAGGGAAGGACGAGCGAAGCTTACTGGTGAAGATGATTTGTTGATGGAGAGTGTTGCTGGGATGGAGGAAGGCACACATGGTCCTGTTGAGCAGTAGCCCAGTAGTGTACACATGTACCCGGAATAGTGCTGGAGGGTACTTCGAACACTTGCAATCACCCTCGCTGTCATTGGTCTTTACAAACTGCCCAAGCTTCCCACGAAGTATTCTCGGCATGGAACCTCACCTGCTGTTCAGTCGGTGGGCATCCCTGTCCCACCCCGCCCCCGCCCCATCAGCCCCTCGCTTTCCAATTATCGCGACGCAATCGGCGGCTAAGGGAAAGCGAGGGACGGCGTTCTTTCACAGGAATGCTGTACAGGTACGAGAAACCTCCCTACAGTTATTCTGGTACGTAATGTCCAGTCTACTCGGACTTCACCGGTACACCTTATTTTGATCTTTTTCTTTTGTTCCCCCCTCCGCTCCTGCTGTTTACATCGCCGCTCCCGATATTCCCCACAGACTCAACTGGTGAAGGAAACTTGGGCCTTGCCAAAGTCTACCTCATCCTTGGAAACACGACGGCGAGTACTTTGTAAACTACTTCGTACATTCGATCAAATGCAATTGTCCAATTGTACCATTGACTTTGACCTTGACCCATTTCCCTCCCCCACATCCTCCAATTCGATGCGCAACAATTTGAATTGATCCCTTGCTCTCTCAACTTTCATCACGACCCGCACACCACTACCTGACCTAGGCTCCTTTGACCCCCCAACCCGCCCATACCTCACGCCCTACCCTGCTTGCCTTTAGTCGTCCTTGCGTCCTGCCGCCGGGAACTCACCAGTTCCACCCGTCTTTCCGTTGCTATTTCTATTTTATCCAGGGATCTCCAGCCGGTCTGCCTTTGGCCTGAACATACGACTTGCTCTTTTCTGCTGTGGCTCTCGTTTCCATTGACTTTAGCACTTATCACCTTATTTTTCATTAAACTCTCCCACTGCCGTCTACTACCTGCCTCTTACGCGGGTTGGCCTGGCTAGGCCTATACTACTATAACTGTGTACGAAGTACGCGCCTCTGCTCCGCTCAGCAGTGGACACTAACACAGTCCGTGCTGGTCTTGGCTCTGGGGTTCCATCCGTTTTCCTTGACACCCACGAGACCTGGATCAAAATCTCGCGCATCGCTGTGTTAGGTTTGGCTCCGGGTCTAGTTTGCAGGGACCTTCTCTGTCTCCCGCCCCTGGCATTGGCATTGGCGCTGGCGTTAGCACTGGGTTGGCATGGGCATTGGCATACTTCATAGGTGGGCACTAGCATCATTCGAACGACAACCACCCCCCCTTGCCGGCAACTCCTCTTCTCTCCGCCACTCTGCCGCCCTCTTCGACGGTTGTCAGCATCGTCGACTTCCCTCCGGTCAACGGTGACCTGGCCGGTGCACGCGATATCCCCCTCCCCAATTATTACACTAGTTAGCTCAGAGGCTCATTGCCCCGGGCATCGGGGTCTAGGCCCACCCCACCCACCATTGACCTTGAAAATTCGATCTGACGTACGAAATACCCTTCCCTTCCCTGCCTCGGTCTCGGTCGAACGAAGTTGAGGTGAAGAAGTACCGCTTGTGCTCCCACCTTGACCCTCACACCTCTCGGCATAAAACATCCCCATAAAAAAGCACCAAGGCGCGAAGAGGAGCAACTCGCTAGAGAGGCGTTGGAGCGAGAGTGGGAACAGGAAAATCAGAAGCAGAATAAGAAAAAAGAGAGGGAAAAAAAAAAAAAAGGGAAAAACAAAAAGAGGGGAGAAATAAAGCCACATTGAACCTTGTATCAATTACACGTTCATCCCAAATCCCCTCCCAAGAAGCCAGAGGCGGTCGGTCCTCTGCAAGGAGAGCAGCACCAGCAGCCAGCAGCTCAGAGTAGCTTTATGCTTGAAACTCATCCCGCCCCGGTTGTCTCCCTCGCTGCTCTATTTTTATAGTTCCAGCATACTTCATCGCTCCGACACCCCGTCACTCATTGCCAGCTCGACCCGTGTGTTCTCGGCCCAAACTCGCCTTGTAGCACGTACAAAAGAGCAACATCAATTGAAACCTTAGCTTGGGCAGAACAGACGCCTCCGTGCGGTTCTCGGTCAATCTCATCCGCCCACCCATCTACGCTCACACCGGTACTTGGATGTGCCACACTTTTCCCAGAATCTTCACTTCCTTTTCGGCCCCGTCAACCGAGAATTCGCGTCATCCGCCCGGGATAATCTGATAATAGAGCGCGCCTATTTCTGGCGCATTGGCTCTTTAACCTCTGTGCACACCCCCGCCCCCACCATAGCCGTTAGGTTTTTTTTTTTGCTCTTTTTTTTTTTTCTTGGATAATCTTCCCTCCCACACCTTCACCTCCAGCGTCGATCTTCCTTTTACTTCTCCCTGTCACTCTACCCTCTGGTGCTTGGGAAGGGGTCCCCATCCGCCTTCTTTTCTCCTCCTCCCTCCTACCCCTTCCGGCCCCTTCGCGTTTGCGGCGCGAACCGATTCCACCTCGCTTCAAACGACCTTCTTTCGCGCCGCCTAGTTCCGCAACTCGGCCGCCTCCTCCTTCCTCCCCTCGACGTGCCGCTGCTTTATAATGTGCTGTGGAGAGCTGTAGATAGTTGGAATCAAGCATGCACCCAGCTCCGAGCCTGGCCGAGGCGCCCCCGAAGACCGATGAATCGAGGTCCCCAGCCCCTCCGCCCGGGCACGGCGGTCCTCCAGGCGGCTCAACTCAGCAGCCACGGCCTCCGACCCCTACCCATAGCCAGTCGGTTTCGCCACCATTGAGAAAGGATACCGCTTCCTCTATCTCCACCCAGGCCTCCGGGACCTCCACGGCGCCCGGGACTGCCCGTCTGTCGGTCGAGGGTGCCAACAGCAACACATCGTATAGTGCCGAAACTTCCCCCACTCCGCACCAGTCCATTTTCTCTGTCAAGGATGGCTCCGACCTCTCTAACAACCGTCGCGCCAGCAGGAGGCGGACTGGTCCCTTGTCCCAGCAACAAAGAGAGAAGGCCGCTCTCATCAGAAAGCTAGGCGCCTGCTCTGAGTGCCGAAGACGTCGTGTCGCAGTAAGTGTTGTACCCCGTGCATGACTTGTTTACATAAACCCCAAATTCCACTTCGCCGTTCTTCGTTCTTCTTTTCCTTTATCCGGCGCAAGCGCAATGCTGCCTATAAGCCGCCGCACCAACGGCCGGTTTGTGGTTCAAGGAGCTCGCTAACATCGTACCTCTTGCTGTGGTCGTTCTGAGTTATAGTGCCACCCAAGTCACCATAATATGACCTGGGAGGATGCCGTGAAGAAATATCAGAAATATCACCGGTCGCTAAGCCCGAATATTCCAGACATTGCGCCTTTAACAGGCGCTAGGCCGATCAGCCCAGCACCGACGACAAACCACAGCCCTTTAAATCACAACAACCATGTCAACGCTGTCTTCAGGAGAGACTCCTCAGATGCTATGGATATTGACTCTGGGCCCGCACAAAGCCCTACCCAATCACCTCCGCAGAGCGAGTCACGGCTTCGCACGCCTCTCCCATCCGGAAAACCCCCCGCAGTGCCGGGCATCGACAGCCTCCGAGCTGTCCTCGAAAGCCACGCTTCGCGAATCTTTTCAACCCCCCACCGGGGGCGCTATTCAGCGGCACAAGCGCTCCTTCTCTACTGGCAAGATGACGATGACGAAGTGCTGAGTGCGACTGTGCAGGACCTGGCCGATGTCTTCGACAAGCAGTACAGGTATACGTTTCAAAAACAGAAGATCCCGTCGCCTTCGGATGAGTGTAGGAATCCGCTGCGTTGGCTCCTGCAGCAGATAACCGCCTTCGCGGATGACCGGGATCAACGCGATGTCCTAAAAATTCTCTACTACAATGGGCACACCTATCTCGACCGGAATAAAGAGATGGTACTTGCAAGGTAAGATACGCAATACATATTCCCTTCGCAGAAGGATCATGCGAGTGATCCGAATCTAGCCGTTCTATTTTGTTGTGTCGCATGGGACTAACTGGGTGATATATGTAGTTCCCGTGACAGGGAAAAGGCGTCAACCATACGGTGGAGCGGTATCCAGCAGATCTTGGAAGAGGCCTGCTCAGACACGCTCATCATCATGGACGCAGCGTATTATCCTTCGCCAAACGTCGAGAGGAAGCAGGGCGTCTTGGAGCTGATCGCCGCCGCTTCATCCGAAGAGCATTTCCAGTTGCTCGATCGGTGCGCATTCACCAGAGCCCTAACAGAAGAGCTTCGAAATAAGGCCAGGGGGCCCAACCATAACTCGTTAACGGCAGCCCACCTGCATGCCAAGCTTTTATCCATGTATCCAAAGATGATCCAGGACCAGAATCCCGAACGTGAATGGATATCGAGCATTCCTGCTCCTCTCCACTTACAGATTACGGGCAATCCCAGACTTCCTTCTATCCAACTGTGCCGTCTCCACAGGACTAGCCTACCATTCGCGGCGGACCACATGGGCCCCCAGATTCATCTGTCGATGCGGCTGAAGGATGATTTCTTCGACATCGAGAACTGGGCAGAGTGGTTACGTGTGATGCCTGATGGTGTCCGGGATGTCAAGGTCGAGGGCCAGCTCCCGTTGCTCAAATAGAGACCAGTAGGGTTCTATTGTCCGTGTCAGCTACCTATTATTTTTCCTTCCCCCCCCCCCCCCCCCCCCCCTCTTTTTTTTTTTTTTCGTTTTGTCGTCGGAGTCGAGGACCAAGTGTTATACCTACGATGCCCAGAACATAGACGACGAATACTCAAAACGGAGCACTTGGGGGTCTGGTGGCCGATTCGATTTCCTTATGTAGTCGCATCTTGGGGTGAAGAGCGTTGATGGTTTGAAGGGGACGATGTTTGCTGCTGTCTGGCTTACACAACCCCCGAGTATATGAGATGAGTCCATGACTGAGACGAAAAAAAATATTTAACTCTCTCTTCTCAATTTTCATAGCTGTTATATACTTGCCATTCTTGTACACATCGGGGACGCATCAGGTTCTTTGTCTATTTCATATTCTGTGTGTGACACTCCCCTCGTTTCCTTTGGTTTCATCAGAGTTTGCCCAATTCGTTCCGTCTTCTCTTTTGATTGAATACATGTGTTACGGTTCGCAGAGGGCACAGCATTTCAGAAATGGCAGTTCCTGAGAGATTGATATTGGAGTTTTTGAGTGATAGCATATGTTAGGCGTGGAGGTAATGAGACTGGCATCCTATAGTACAAGCATGAATGAATACCAAATAAAATGATCACTTTTATGGCACTAGAGATATTCTTTGTCGCCTGGCTGCTTCTGGTCTTGATATGATCCGGAGCTGCCAGGTGTGGGGGCCGGTCTTTGATATACGGTATTGCACTTACCGATATTGGTCGCTTTGTCGCCGTCTCGTCAGACGCCGGACCAGGGCGCCTTGAAGAAGAAGGCGAGACTTGAAGCATGGAGCTTGGCAGTACCGTGAGTCGTACGAAAAGCCGCACCTTCTTTCTTATTACCGACGATGTCAATGTATTGTCTACATCTATGAAGGGGACAAACTACCAAGTCCTGTGCTCCTGCCTCTCTATCAATTCTGGGCAATGCAATACAAGTTACACGTTTGCACGTTGATAAGCTGACTGACGCCTCCGTTGATATCGAGATGAAGATATTGCACTGAAACCTTAGGCATAATCCATTTTCCCGACATATACTACCGTCTTCAGGTTTGCCTGCCGGCAATGATCTCAAGACGTGGTGTGATCCCAAAGGTCCATGCCGTTCGACGTTGGCACTTTTACTCTCATTCATCTACCCTAGATCTGATTAAAAAGTATTTGTGAAATCTTGATACAAGGCAGAGAGCCTTTCCTCTGGATACACAGGAATGCCTACCACTATTCCCAAACAGGTATGTCCAAAAACATAAAGACAATGCGCTCGCGAAATACCAAACCGCAACCTTCAAATGCTGTCCAAATTAGCCCCTACCCAAATTCTATTGGAAATCCAGAAACAAAGTGGGAAAAAAAAATGCTATGAGAAGTAAGAGTTGCAGTGCAGATGCATCATTAGAAGCGAAAAAGAAAACTTGGACTCTCATCCACAACCGGCCGCGGAGCTTACGACCGGAAAACAAGCCAAGTAGTAGCGGCCACGACGAGCCACAGAGACGCGGACGCACCAGTCCTCACACCCAACGATTCAGTGGTGCCCGCGTTGAGCAGGAGACTGGGCTCATAAGTGGACACTTGGGTGGTATTAAGACTTCCGTTCCAGCAGTAGCGGCTAAAGCAGTCTTTACAGGCCTGCGGTGGTTCGGTGCCTGTGCGGTCGAAACTGCGGCTGAGAGTGGCGCAGGCGACGCAAGTCGGCCACTGGCTGTCCAAAGTTCCGTTTCCTCGAGTGGCGACGTTGAAGCCGTTCTGGACAATGGCATTACGTTCCTCGATCGTGTACGTGGGGTCGAAGGTGGAGACGTTGGAGAAGGTGGAGAGGGGGGCGTTGGGGATGTACACGATCAAGGGTGGGACGGTCGACCCAGATGAGAAGTTGGCGACGGAGCAGCCGAAGAACGTGGGTTGCTGATTGAGCTTCAGATTGATGAAGGTGTTATCGTCAGGGACGGCGGGGAATTGCGTGCCGTTCGCGATGGGATCCATGGAGCGTTCGTAAGTAGCGCGGAGGGCAGTGCCGTTGGGCCAGCTGTAGGTCGTATCGGCGCTTGAGTCGATGGCGAAGACAACGTCGACGTTGCGGAGAGGCTGGATGACGGGTTGAAGGGGGATGTTCTGGAGATCCTCGCCGCCGTCGACAAGGCTGAGTTCCTCCGAGGTGCCGATGGAGCTGAGCTGGGTGTTGTACCCCTTGAAGGGATTGGGCACATACTGCGCGATGTCATTGTTCTTTTCGTCCAGCCTTGTGAAGAACGACTTAATAGTGTTGGCGATGTTCTCCGGGACGGTGTCCGGGAATGTAGTAAGCAAGGCCATGTTGAAGAGGGATGACGATGTGCCCATGACGAAGCCGAACTGGTCGAAGCCCCGGACGCAGTGCCCGGTGCTATTGATCGAGCCACCGTTGAAATCGCTTCCAATGTACCTCAGGGGCGCGAAGGCGGATAGGGTCGGATCCCACGAGCCTAGCTCGAAAGCACTGAACTCGAAAACGGTCGAGTTGAGGTTGACGATCTTGGTATTCGGCGCACGGCCGTCGGCAACGAGAATGGGGAACGGGGTGTCTCCATTCTTGAAGTCTTCCGAGTCGGAGATGGACGAGAAGGTGTAAGCAACACCTCCCTCCTCGCCGCGGAGCAGCTGGTAACTGAGAGCGCGACCCCAAAAGTCTGTGATGGAAGTTTCGAATCCAGCTTTATCCTTGGAAGAAACTTGGGACAGGATATCGCTCCAGTACCTGGCAGTGTCGAGGACTCCGATTAGCGCCGTGGATGGCGGTCCAGTGAGAATAGAGTCCTGGAACTGCCAAACATTCTTGTCGTTCTGCAGCGACGGAATCGTGGAGAAGTTGTTGCCGAAAATAGTGCCCACAAGCCAACCACCGCCCGACAAGCCCGCCAAATACGTGCTCGCCTGGAGGAGTCCAGAGATTCCTCCGTCTCCGCCCGTTCGCTCATCAGCAGCAGTGATGAAACCCGCACCGTTGAGAAGCGCACGATATCCGCCGCCAGACGCCGCAATCGCTACCCTCGGATAGGCGTTATCCTTCTGGAGATACGAAGCGTAATCGAAATTGGCGACATTCACACGCTTGAAGAAGTTGTTTAGCGCGATCTTAGTCTTCGGGTCTCGAGCTTTCAGCCAGTCCGTCTCCTGCGTCGAAAGAGATAACCCCTGGCGCACTACCGGGCGCGAGGACGGACAGTCGACGACCGCCGGCGCATAACCCCCTGATGGAGAGTCCGGCGCGGCGCGTGGGAGGTGAAGGTGATCATCGTGAGGTTCGGTCTGGCCGGATGCGCCGGAAGATATGAGCCCGGCGCCGAGCGCGAGCACGGTGCTGAGCTTCATGCTGCGCGATGTTAAAGCTTGCCTAATCGAGCGATCACAAAGGAAATAAGAGGCTGCTAACCACCTCTTGCTTTTCGCTAAAGGTAAGAAATATAGCGAAAAGGGAAGGGAAAGTGAGGTTAAAAGCCGGATTCCAGAGCTTAAGATGTTTAACGTCCCTCCAGTGGAGCTAGGCTCGTGCTTGACGCCAAGTCTGAAACGTTCAATAAAAATTGAATGGGCATACGTCTCGTATTAATATAACATTGACAGATCCATTAAGGGAGGGATCCGAAGAAGGATTCCATTGAACCTTATGGGGATATCCTATTTTTTCCCCCGAACTAAAGGAACAAATGTCTGGAGCGTCCCAACATCCAACCGTCAGGATGAACTCGTCATCGTAACCCTTGGCAGGCAAAGACGCGTTGATCCTGTCTCGGACCTATACCGGGATAGGCAATCAGTTGGCCCACCTCAGGATTGCTAGGACGACCGAACCCTTGCAGCAGCTCAGCCAAGCTCCCGAACGGGTGCGTAGTGCCGGTATGGAAATTAGACGCTCACGAGCGGTTATACCACTTTTTGACAAGCTTACCGTCCTCGAAAACAGTCCAATGAAGCGCTGTAAAACGGACGAACAGCTGCAGTATTTTGGGGGGGGAGGGAGCATAGCCTTTTGGCATCAATTATGGGCTTCTTCCATATTGCTTACTGTGGGCTGTTCACCGCCAGCTCCAATCCACGCCTTCCTTCGTCTTAGACACTGGTACCGAGGTAACATATCAATGGGGTCGCATAGGGCTGGGAGAGTTCTTCGTTAGCTCCGGATCAGTGCTGCATGTAACCCGGAGGCGCTGGCGTCGGGCGCCGCAAGTGACCTCATCGGGAATTTGGACCCCCCGGTACCGAAAACCAGCTGAGCCCTCTTGCCTTTTGCCATGCGGCGGCTAGCGGCCCTTTTCTTGCGAATCGAGGGGCTCGGTTGGGGGTGAGAGCGCGGCAAGGATCCTACTTTGGACAAAGCTGACTGCAGGGACTTTTTGAATTCCCTTACGCATACTTGTAAGCCAGGAACGAAGAGCTTTGGCATTTTACTGGGGGTTTTGACGTGGCGTGGCAGAAAGGCCAAGCCCGACACTTCCGGGGACTGGGCTCAGAAACAAGTTGGATTTCGTATTCTAAAAACTCTCAAATGGCATTAAACGAGTTCTTCTTTCCACCCAACATGAGTGAGAAACCAAGGGCAGTTTGTACGAAGTAGGAGGGTAACCCATGGGCCGGGTACGACTTAAGACAGTCAGGATGAAGTGATCTGGTGCTATGTAGGTTCTCGCCCTTTTTAGGGATAGATTTCCCACGATACTTGGGCTTTGATTCCGGGTAGAGGCGGATCCGTTGACACACAGCACCACCTCCGCGGAACTGACGCTACCTGTTTTTATTCTACAAAGTATGTATTGGGGCTAGATTATGATTATAAATCCTGTAGTTGAAGAACCCAAGGTGTCTCAACCTCGTGCATGCTTTTTGTCATTTTCCTTTTCTCTCTTTTCCTCCTGGACGAGCGGAAAGGCTTTTGAGGGTTCGGTGGCTTGGCTTCGAACTTTAACAATGGGATGGGCAGGGATGGGAGTTGCAGGGTCTGCGGGGCAGACATGTTTAACACTGGTTTCGCCCGGAATGTGACCAAAGGGAAGCGGGACGAAACGGGATGGCATGAGGACGACTCCAGTTCTCAGTAAGACCCTGACATGATCCAAGTCATCGTGGATCATTACTGCGAGATGCGAAGAATGAAAAAAAAAAAGAAAAAGTAAAAAAGTAAAAAGAGAAAAAAAAAAGTAAAAGAGAAAAAAATATGAGAGAAGCGAAAAAATGAAGTTGCTTCCACACGGATTCGAACCATGGATCTTCGCATACCTGAGAACTTACAAGTGCGACGCCTTACCGCTTGGCCATAGAAGCCGAATTTACGAAATCCCGGCTTAATCGCCAATACGTAAGTTTCTCCCCCGGAGTGAACAAGCTTGTTTTCGAATGTCCATCCGAACAAGATGAGCATGTTCCCAAAAGAAAACGAACAACAGAAAGAGGGACTAATGGATAAATAAAAGACCCCAAAAAGTCCTGTCTTTATATCTAGCTGTGCGGTCATGGAATCTGACAAGAAACAATAGTTTACCTGGGGGGAAAAATACAGTGATTAACAGGGAGTGATTGCCATGCTTGTCTGGATAGCGCGGAAACCTCCACTGTTTGGGCGGGGGAGTGACCATTTATCACTACAGGCACAAGACAACAACCCGTTTGATCGGATCATTACTGCCTACGTCCTATAGCACGAAGAACCAAAGGCAATACAATTATATCAAGTCCGTCAAGCAGCCAGGCGCCAATCAATAATTTATTCGTGCTGTCCCTTGCTGTACCTTGATTGTAATCGGTGTCACAGTGAAGCAGCTGAGGAGGATATCTTCCAACTAGAACTCTCATCCACCACGGTTGCGCTGTTCAACCATAACAGTTGGCACTATGACATCCCACCACGGCCATCAATCGTCCTTTGAGGGCATCATTCATTTTTCCTCGAGGCTGCCGCTGGAAGAAAACAAGCGTGCTCGAGCGAAACGCAAGTTCTATCACATCATCAACCACTTTGAAGCTACGAGTACGAAGGGGAGCATCAACCCAAGTGACGAGTACAACCGCCCGAAGCTCATCCGCCTCATTTACGAATATGCACGCTCGGCGGAATCTCAAGATATTTTTCTGCAGGCCTTTGCGCAGGCACTAGAGCTTTCCATGGACCATGAAGATGATGTAGATTTTGGCAGTGGCCAACTAGAGGAGCCCCTTGGCTCGGCTTTGTACCGTTTTGCAGACCATCTCTTCGACCACTTCTTCTTACCCTGTAGGGCTAGAGAAATTTCTCCTCTTCTTGGCTGTCATCTTCCTCTGTTCGCCTCTGCTGACATTCTCCTAGTACGAGCTTCTACCAAGAAGACGCCTCAGCCTTCCCCGGCGTACCATTCTGCAATACAGCAAGCGCAAGGAGGAGGGGTCCAAGACTTTGTCGGAACGCCAGGCCGGTTGTCAGAGCTTCGGGGTGACTGCCTCATCCGCGGCCGCAATCGTTGCGTAATCAGCCGCCGCTTTGACGTAACGGAAGCAACAAGGCGTATTAGAAGGAACCGCGACGATGCGGCAGATGATGATGGGAATAAGCTTGGAGACGAATCCCACTTCGAGGATCTAGAAGTGGCTCATATCCTTCCCCATGCACTTACAAGGTGGAACAGGGCTCCGAACTGGTTGGTCTCTGATATTTCACGGCGACAAGGGATCATCTTGACTGACATCTTGGTTAGCATCCTTTGAAAAAAGCCGCGCTCGGTATCCTCAATATGTTCGACAATGGTGTAATCCACTTAATTGAAGGTGACGATATCGACCGGCCGCGGAACGCTCTCACGCTGACCCATAATCTCCACCTCCTTTTTGGTAACTTTGAGGTTTTCTTCCAGCCTTTATCCGACGCAGAGCCACACACCTACCAAATCCACTCCTTTCTCCCTCCTCCTATCGTCCGAGGTCTACTTCCCGTCACGCGCACGCTCTTCCTCACCGAGAACCGGACCATTGAACCCCCTTCGCGGCGACTTCTCGAACTCCACTGTGCTATCGCTCACATCCTTCACCTTTCTGCTGCTGGAGCTTATATTGATAAGCTGCTAGATATATGGAGAAGAAGGGCATATCGGCAGATGGGTCGACCGAATTGGGTCGCCTTGTGACCCTTGGATTGGGCGGGTGGTTGGATGGAAGTGTCTACGCCTAGGGAAGTGTTCCCTATCGATACCCTTCAGGCGGACATCGGACGGTTCTGCGAATGGTTTGCCCGCCTTAAATGAGGCTGCCTACTCCGTGCAATTCCTACTGCTCCTATTGCTGCGCGGGCTCAGCAGCACGTTCCCGAGTCCGGCGGCATTAACCGGACTCTTTCGTTATCGCGGCGGGGCTAGATGATCCTGGTGTCAACGCGGATGTCAAACGCACCCTTGAAGGCGTGCGAGACTATTGTTAACGTATGCGTATCTTGGTACATGCGCGACCGCGACGTACTCCCGCAGCTTTACGTCCAGCCAATCTTCTACTACTTGAGCCATCGCCAATCAACCTCCCCGCAGGCATTCCGTCAGTTGCCACTATGCCCATAGTATTCGGCCCCAGTCGCGCAGCTTTCGCGATTGCGCCAACCCGAAAGAAATATACTCCGTCGCTTGCAGGAAGATTAATGCCACTGGACTGGTGGGACCGGCCCAATAGTAGAGGGTGTCAGCAGGCTAGCCACACACCGCAGCTGGTGTCGGCTCGCCCCATGCCTCGCAGGATAGGTTATTGACATCTTTTGATGTCAGAAAAGCTGATATGCGCCCCAAGGCCGATCTTGTTCATCGGTTTACTCTGGGAAGTCTGGAGATTTGTGATTCCCTATGGTCAAAATAGCCTCCTCTCTGAGCGCCGACTGGAAGCTCCGAAGGTTGGTGGCTACCTTCGCCACTCGATTTCCATAGGAGCTGTGCCTGTTCACACCATCGAAAATGATCTAAAAAACCATCTTTCGCGTATGCTTTGTCACGGGCCTCACATGTCCATTTCACTCCTCTAGAGCCAATGATCTATTTTTCGAGCGCGAGTTGACACCCGGCGCACGACATTCCGCGTTCGACTTTGTTGGCTTGTCTATCATAATAACGAAGCGCACACGATCCTATAAAGCGGAATTTTTGACCGTTCACGTCCTGTGATTGTTGTGGTACCGTATGCTCCTGCTGTCCGGAAACCAACATGGCTTGGTAACTAGAAACAACTGTAATGCGGGATTTGTATTCGGATTCCTCCATCGTATAGATCCCAGGTAAAGTCTTGAATGACTTCAGCTGGTTTAATTCGGCTTTAGCCAGCTGGAATTTCTTCCGGATAGAGGAAAGAGATTTCACTTCCGTTTCCGGGGCGCCTTGGAGGCATTTGAAACAGCACCGAGTCCATGTCAGGAGTGAGATGAATCCGGCGAATTCGCCGCAAAGGCTACAAGCCTTGGTGCATAGTGCAGAGTAAAAGTCGAATAGGGAAACAACGGTGGCAAGCCGTGTTCGTAACAGCGCGCAGAAAAGGTTCAGCGCGTGCGCGACTACCATCTGATATGGCTTCAGAGAATCTACTGTCTGTCTCGATGCGAGATTCGTTTGTCGAAAATTGAATAGAGATTGCATGTCCATACATAATAGTACGCCATGCAAGAGCTCGGGGGGGTAGTCGATCGAGGGAGCCGAGCCCTGTATTTGACGGTCGCGGGAAAGGTGTTGCTATTGACGGACGGACCCTGATGTGCTCGCGAGGCGAGAACCATATCACAGAGAGACAATGGTCTCTACGGTGGTAGGCAGCGATTCGAACAATGGCGTCGGCCTGGTCCTCTCGGAAATGATATTCGGAGGTGGAGCGATATCCGTGAGGCAGAAGGGGAGCCATTGTGGATGGTTTTTGGTATGCTTGAGTGAAAGAGATGTTGGCCTTAATCGGCGTGGGTAGGTTGATGATGATCCGGATTGCGGGACACTCATGTTTAGACGTAGCCCGTCACACCATCCATATGGTATAATCTGCTATTTTTGCGGAACTTGGCTCGGAATGATAATAATAACGGCTGCTCCGACGATAGATGGCTGTCAAGGCTAGTGAAAGACTGGGTAGAAACGAGTATTGGAGTGAAGGGTATGAGAAAAGATTGTAGTCGGAGGGAGAGTGCAGTGTTGGGCTGATCAATCGATGTTGCGCACACACTTGGGACAGGCCGGGGGGGCATCCCCCAGCATCACAATTTCATCCAAATCACTCTTCCTTCCTCCCTCCATCAAGCTAGCTCTCTACCCCGGACAGATATGAAATATCTTGTCAATTTAATAAAAAACTCATTGCGACGGTCCCCTTTAACACCGCTGCAGTTTCCAACCACAGGATTTTCCGTCGTGAAGGATTCGGTCATCGTTGAGGAAGAGCAATTTGATGAATTCAAGGCTGGACAATACTACCCGGTAAACACTGGTGATGTTTACGCTTCCAAATACCAGGTCCTGGGTAAACTGGGCTTTGGGACGACGTCTACCGTGTGGCTCGCCTGTAATCTTCAGTTAGGTCAACCAAGTTGAGATCAAAGATGAGCCATGAAGCTGACGCCTTTAGGGAACATAAATACGTGGCATTGAACGTTTTTAGACGGGGAGTGGGCCAGGATGAGATAGAGCTATGCGCGCATCTCGCTAAGGCCAACCCTTCGCATCCAGGCTACCGACATGTCCGGACTGCTCTGGACACATTCAAGCTTGAACGTGACGAAGGGCAACACTACTGTCTTGTGCAGAAGCCAATGTGGGATAGCTGGAAAGACATGCTCCTACGGAACCCCGCACATCGATTTACGGAGGACCTCTTGAAAGCAGGTTTAGCCCAGCTGTTTCTTGCTCTCGATTATCTGCCTACAGAATGCCGCCTCGTTCACACAGGTAGATAACTTAGTCCACATTCGTTTCCTACAAGCTCTGACTATTTTACAAGACCTCAAGGACGACAACATCTTGCAAGAACTGGTCGATCGGTCAGTACTAGCAGCTTTTACGAAAGATGAACTTGAGACCCCGTCGCCCAGGAAGATTGTGGATGATACTACTATCTATGTCTCAAGGCGGTTCGATTTGCCTGACGACTTTGGCGATGTCGTTCTCAGTGACTTTGGGGCTGCCGTTCGAGGGGATGTGAAGAGAAACCACGACGCGCAACCGAATGTGTACAGGTCACCCGAGGTTATGTTGATGACCGAGTGGAGCTATCCCGTGGATATATGGAACGTGGGCGTCATGGTATATCTCAACTTGCAAGTTCCTATTGTCGAGGATGATGGCTTTTATTAACTACTTTGTGAAAAGATTTGGGACCTTTTTGAGGGCAGACACCTATTCTACGGGGACGACCCCAAGAAGAACAAATACACCACCCGAGCCCATCTCGCCGAGTTAGTTGGCATGCTAGGGCCTCCGCCTCTCGATCTTCTTCACAGGGGGAGGCGGAGCATGGAGTTCTTTACTGAAGATGGTAACATTGATTCCTGCTCCAAAGACGCCCACAACCTCGATGCCGGACCTACAAATGCTAATTCTCACTTAAATTAGGAGAATGGAAGGGCGATGTCGACGTGCCTTCTGACGCGAGCTTGGAGAATTCGGTAACGCGCTTCGAAGGCGAGAAGAAGGAGAAATTTCTAACATTCGTAAGGGGAATGCTTCAATGGCGGCCGGAGGATAGGAAGACGGGCGCGCAGCTTCTCAATGATCCATGGCTTCGGAGCTAGTGAATGCGCTCTCTCCTGTCGTATGGCACCCTCTGCTGATTCTCAAAAACACGTCGAGTGTTATGCCTCTCGCTCCTGGAGACCTGCATCGACTTGGTCGAAATCTTGGCCAAGTCTTCTGGCAGAATACTTCCAGGTCTTGAGAAGAACCTTAATACTTCGTAATAACTGCGAAATGGTTCAGCATCGTTCCCAGATCGTACTCTAGGAATTTGAAGGATAAGAGTGCAATGTTATTCCCATGCACTAATAAATCAATCGATCAATTTTATGAAGCACACTGTAAGGACAGGTATTTCTGACGTCGAAATGAATGCCCACTACGCCGAGGTATAGCCGAGATGCTTGGCAATACTTCGTACGAAGTAATGTCCATTCAAATTGCCGTGCACTGTTAGAGTGGGTCTTTTTCTGTTGCCAGGCAACCGGCACACGCGACCACTCAAAGTAAACAAGGATTGGTGAAGCTTCTCTGTCTCATATCAACAGCGCCTGCAGCACCTCGACCAAGCTTGGACTCTTCACCTCGCCATCCGAGACTCCAACCTTTCAACGACAACAACCACTCCTACTAACCACAGCAGCAAGACGGCCCGAGGGTAAAACCTATTCTTTCCATCAATGGAATCAGTTTTATTCTAATCCACCAAGAACGATATTTCGACTCCCTTTTTACTTTCCGAGTCCCCATCACCTAGTCAAGCGTCCCCATCGATTCTGCCCGAGATGGATCCCCATTCACCTCCAAAGCGAATGACCCGCTCCCGAGCGGCTGCCAACGCTGTAGAGACGACGACAAGAACCACCAAAATCGTCACAGCGGCGGCCAAGGCGAAGGCCGCTGCCAGCACCGCCGGCAGCTCGACCACTACTACAACCAGAACTACATCGGCCAAGAGGAAAACGCGAGCTGATGACAATGATCACGAGGACGAAATTGAGGCTACTGCGGCCCCTGCCAAGACAGCTCGGCCTCGAGGCCGACCTAGGAAGGTCGAGGAGCCCGCAGTTGAAGTGAAAGCTCCTGCTTCCAACACTGCTGCGAGAGCTACCAGGACGCGGGCAAAGAAGGCGGTCGAGCCCGAGCCTGCGGTGGAAGAGCCCTCAAAACCCAGAAGAGGCCGTCCCAGAAAAGTCACAACACAACAAAATGAGGAACCCAAGCCCGAGCCGGTCAAGACGACCACGCGCTCTCGAGCCCTGTCGACGACAACCACGACGACGACCAAGGCCACAGTCAAGAAGACTGTTACATTCCAGGAACCGGAGAAGGAAAATATCGACCCGGTCACTTCTGCGAAATCTAAGCAAGCAGACCCTAAGCCCGCTACCGGACTTCGAGGTCGTCCAGTGAGAAGAGCTGCGGCTACGGCGGCTACTGCTTCTACCGCTGCCAGGTCTGCAGCTACCACGACGGCTACGAGGACTACTCGTGCCACCAGAACTACCGCTCGAGCCGCTGCAAAGTCGAGCGAGAAGCTCCCGTTAAGCCCTAAGAAGATTACGCAGCTTTCCGCTCCTCGAGATTATCCGTCCGAGGATGAGCTTGCGGCGCCGGAGAAGACACCCCTTCGCAAGAGCCCCATCAAGCCTCCGGCGTCAAGCACCCTCGTCAAGGGTAAGAAGGTCGAGATCGCGGCTTGTGCGGAGAAGCAAGCATTGGCGATCAGCAATGCTGTACCCGAGGAGACAGAACTTACTATGGCTCTAGTTAGCCCTGCCAAACGACCTCCCCCTTCGCCTTATAAGGACACAATGAAGTCTCCTGCCAAGCGTTCCGATGTCGTGCAGCTTCTGTCGACATCGACAGCCAAGGCCGGCGGCAAATCTACCACGGGATCTGGTACCCCGTTTAAGGCCTCTCTCCTGCAGTCCCCAGCCAAGCGACCTCCTCCATCCGCACTCAAAGCTGTAGTGCCCTCTTCCCTGTCGAAGCCTGAGCCATCGACTGCAGCTACCCCTTCTTTCAGGACTTCCCTTATGCAGTCACCTGCCAAGCGACCCATGTCGGCTATCAAGCTCTCCTTGGTGAGCCAGGATATGGCTCAGACCCCTGCTACCAAGCCCACGATTCTGTCGACACCGGCTCCTGCGTCCCACGCTAAGCCATCAGAGCTGCTTATGGATGACGATGAGGCTGATATCGACCCGCAACCGGTCCAGCGCAACCTCTTCGCTCAGCCTCTTCCTAGTCTCAAGTTCCCTGGGCGTCTGTCGGCTGTACTGCCTCGAGACGCCAACCCTGCTCTTGATCTAGAAATGACTACTGTCGACGAGGTGACGGAGGATGAGATTTCACTCATTATGAGCCCTCCGGCAAAGGAGCATGTCAAAGTCGATGAGGCTAATTCTGTCCAAGAGGCGGAAGAGGAGTCTGATAGCACCATTGAGCTTGATGACCACGAGATGACGGACGTCTTTGAGGCCGTCGAAGAACCTCAAGTCGAGGAGCTGGTTCCGGCTGAGCCCCTAGAGCAGCAGCCTTTGAGCCCCACTGGCACAACCACCCCTCCTAACTCACCTCCGAAAAATCTTCTTGGGTTTGGTCTTCGCCAGAAGGATCTCAACCCCTTCCAGGGCCTCGATGATGAGTCGGAGGATGAGCTCACTTCCAGCATCCAGCGCAAACCTTACCGCTCCTCGCGAAGCCCCGTCCGTTCCATCAATACTCCTTCGGCCGGCTCTCGAGGCAAGTCTATTGCGCCTTCAGCGTCCGGTGTCGGCTATACGCCTCTCGTAGCCAAGTTTGGTGCATGGTCTGCTACTAGCCCTGTGAAGAGGGCCTCCTCCTCTAACAGCAAGCGTGTCTCTGAGGAACCCACGGCCAAGCCAACCTTCTTTGAGGACGAAATGTCTGTAAGGAACACGGAGGATGTTGAGGACTTTGAGGCTGCCATCGAGGCCGCTATCGATGCGGATATCGCAGCGCTGATAGATCCGGTGTTTGAAGATGTCCCTATCACTGATGAGGACATGGCACTCGTTGCCGAGGCCCAGGAGATGTCCCTGATGGCGCCCGAGGAAGTGGACGAGGTGCTTGCCAACCAGGACGGTGAAGATGAAGACTCTCTATCCGAGGCCAGCCAGGATTACGGTGACGAGAACCAGGTCCCCGTTGATCCTGCGATCATTGAGTCCCACAGGCAAGCGAGTCCCGCAGTTCCTCCCCAGACCCCAGCTCGGGTACCAATTGCCAGGGAGTTCCACACCGTGTCCAAGGTGCCCCTGAAGCCCGCGGACGATTCTACCCCCAGCCCTCTTAAGAAGAGGCGCCATAGCGTTTCTCGTCTGCCAGTTTCCCGACCTAGCGGCGTCAAACGAAGTGCCACTGTCATCTCCTACACCCCCACCAAGAAGGATCGGGATCGGTCTGCCCCCAACACTCCTTCTGGAGACTCGGACCTCTGGTCGACTCTAGGCACGCCACCTCGCAGCCCCCACAAGCACCTCGACCCGGCCCTGCTTAGGGGTGCAGTGGTCTATGTTGATGTGCACACCAGCGAGGGAGCCGATGCCAGCAGCATCTTTGTCGATCTGCTCACCCAGATGGGGGCTCGCTGTGTGAAGACTTGGAATTGGAACTCCCAGGAGACTTCGCGGATTGGAATCACCCACGTCGTGTACAAGGACGGCAGCAAGAGGACCCTTGAGAGGGTTCGCGAGAGCAATGGCGTCGTGCAGTGCGTGGGTGTCACCTGGGTTCTTGAGTAAGTTGGGACGTAAACCTCTGAGGCAATTTAATGTCAGGTCTAACGATTCTTCTCTCTAGTTGCGAAAGGGATAATGTCTGGCTCGACGAAGCGCCATATAGCATCGACACGAGCCTCGTCCCCCGCGGCGGCGCTCGTCGCAGAAAATCCATGGAGCCCAAAGCCCTCGCAAACCTCAACGGCACCCTCATTAAAAGCCCCATCAAGCAAAGCCGCGACACCAAGACGGCGCCCAGCACACCTCTCCCCAACCGCCGCGACAGCACCGTCTGGATGCGCACCCCTCCCGAGCAACTCGCGGCACCCCTCGACGGAGAACAGGATGCCGAGGGCGACGATGACGACGACTGGCGACACCTCGCCATGCTGACACCCGTTCCTAAGACTCCTGCACCCGACGCCATTGCGCGCTACGTGGAGAATATCACGCCGGATACGCCCACCGAGGCTGGCGGGTCTCCTGCCGATCAGGACTTGTTGACGAGGACGTGCCCGCCGAAGAAGTTGTCGGCTGATGCCTTCAAGGAGTTGGGTCGGGACATGTTTAGTCCTGAGAAGGATCCGCAGGTGATGATGAGGCTAATGGCGGCGAGGAGGAAGAGTTTGCAGTTTGCGCCTAAGGTGGGGAGTCCGCTCTCCAAGGCTTGGAACTGAGCGTGGTGTTTTCTTGTTTACCTCTTGTGAGGATTACATTACCATTCGCGGATCTACTTGGTGTGTGGGAGGTTTTGTGTGTGTTTTTATACTCTTTCCGGATTAACCCAGACTCCCTTCCCGGGAACTAATTGGTTCCCGTGGATTCGGTTCGGACGAGAGAATGGACTTTAGTGTTGGCATATTTGTATTGTTTTGTTCTTACTTGGCGTTTTTGGGGAAATTGGGAATGGGCATGGTCGGACAGGATTGTTTCTGAGTTTTTATCAACCAATACCAGATTGTATTCACTTGTATGTGGTAGAGCGATGAGTGGGTGAACATTGGTCTTGGTCATAAGTGATATTCCGAAAGATTGAAACTGCGCTTTTGGCTCGTCCTTGGACGTGGGTCTAATTTTCGCTCCTTTCTTTCCAAGATAGTGTATGATCGCTATTCGCTGCGATGAACTCGAAGGAGGCATTGAACGACGTGGATGCCGCTGTCCTTGAAGTCTCCTTCCATTTCTAGTTGCTGGCATTACAAGTCAAATCGGCGTCGTTCCTCGCATTCGGATGAAGTATATCCATCCTCGACACACACGTAGGACCGCCTCCGTCCACCCATTTGACTTCGCTTGTATACCCTCGTTCGTGATATGACTCGGAAAGCTTGTAAAAAATATCCTTCTATCCATCTATACCCTAATCTGCACATACGCCTTCATGGCCGCAACAGCATCGCCCTCGTGCGCCTTGAGCAGATCCACCGCCTTCGCCTTTGGAAGGTCCAGTTCCTCGACCTAAAAGCCCCAGAGTTAGCCAAATGAACCAGCCATACATCCTCCTAAATTCCCGACTCCCCATTCCCCACAGGACAAGAGGAGAGAGCCTACCAATAACGCAACATCCGCCTGATCCACCTTCACGTTCTTATTCCTAACAGGCAAGCCCTTCGCGCCAGCCCCGCCGGCACCAGCCGCACCGCCACCGAGCGTCTTCATAGCGGCGCTCACGGCATCTTGGTCGACGTTGCTCGCGGCAGAGGATTCGTCGCGGGCGTCGAGGTGGGCGAGGGCGTTGGCGGCCTTGCGGTCCTCGGCGGACTTGGCGACTGGGGTCTCCTCCTCCTGGTCGGGGTTTTGGGTGGGTTTGGCGGTCATTGTGGGTGGTGTGGTGGGATTTCAACAGAAGGTTGTGTTCGTGTTGTGGATGAGATTGTGGAAGAATTGTGGAGGTGAGGTTGATTAAATGTAGCTATTTTGTAATAAGGCTAGTTTCATGGCGGGGTTCTGCGTTTTTGAGAACCCCACAGATGACAGACAAGGCTGTTGGCAAAGCTCTAAAGAGTGTAGTGTAACAACATATTACACACCACACCACTAGAAGCATGCGCTATAAGGGTTTAAAGTACGAAGTAATTCGGAATCTTTTTTTTTCGGGGGGGGGGGGTCAACAGGGCACGAAATATCCCGAAGAAATAATTGGCGATGGAGAACAAACTCCGCCCCCAGGCTCTTGGGTTCTAGTTCTTCACAAAAGGAACCTCGCCGAGTAGGTCTGCTCCGAGATTCGGCCTTCACTTCCTGTAAGATCTTTAAAGATCTTACAGGAAGTGAAGGCCGAATCTCGGAGCAGACCTACTCGGCGAGGTTCCTTTTGTGAAGAACTAGAACCCAAGAGCCTGGGGGCGGAGTTTGTTCTCCATCGCCAATTATTTCTTCGGGATATTTCGTGCCCTGTTGACCCCCCCCCCGAAAAAAAAAAAAAAAAAAAAAAAAGAAAAAGAAAAAATCAACGAATCTGGCTGCTGGTCACTCCCTAGAGAACTCAATTTCAATTCTCTTCGCCGACTGTCCTAGATTTTTTTTTTACCCTACTCTATACTATTTCTTCATTCTCCCTAAAAGTACATCGAGTCATCTTGCGTTGCGTTTCTATTCGTCCTAGTAATCTCATCCGCTTTTTCACCTAGAAACCACCTCCCTTATATCCTCTCCCTCTCTGACTCACTCCATTCTTCTCCCTTGACACCCTCAACCACAACCCAATTCCACAGCCCATCTTCGCAATGGCCTCGCAAACAAACCCCGAGGTCCCCGCCTGGACCCCCGACTCCTGGCGCACCAAGCCCATCAAGCACGTCCCCGAATACGCCGACCAAGCCGCCCTCACCGCCGCCACCACCAAGCTCGCCCGCCTCCCTCCCATCGTGCACCCGCGCGAGATCGTCTCCCTCAAAGCCCACCTCCGCGACGTCGCCCAGGGAAATGCCTTCCTCCTACAGGGAGGCGATTGCGCCGAGCTCTTCGACTACTGCGAGCAGTCCGCTATCGAGTCCAAGATCAAGCTCCTGCTGCAGATGAGCTTGGTGCTCATCTGGGGTGCCGACAAGCGCGTCGTCAGGATCGGCCGCATGGCGGGGCAGTATGCCAAGCCGCGGAGTAGCCCCATGGAGATTGTCGATGGGAGGGAGGTTCCGAGTTTCAAGGGTGATATTATAAATGGGTATCCGATCGAGGAGAGGGAGATTGATGCGGGGAGACTCGTGCAGTACGTTTGGAAGCTAAAAAAAAAAAATATGAAGGTCGGAAAGGGGGGATGGAGCACTCACTAACAGGACATGCGTAGAGCCTACCATCACTCTGCCGCCACGCACAATTACATCCGCGCCTCTCTCTCGTCCGGCATCGCGGACCTTCACCGACCCCTTGACTGGGGCCTCGGCCACGTCCGCGACCATACACTGCGCGCCAAGTACTCGGAAACCGTCCACTCCATTACCGATATGCTCCGCTTCCTCCACACCATCGGCGCTAACCGCACCGACACGCTCGACACCGTAGACCTCTTCACGAGCCACGAAGGTCTCGTGCTCGAGTACGAACAGAACCTCACCCGCCTCCTCGAGCGCCCACGCCTCACCTCATCCCCTTCCACCGGCGAGGTCCCCGAGCCTCCGATCAAGGAATACTACGACACGTCAGCCCATTTCCTCTGGATCGGCGACCGCACGCGCCAGATCGATGGAGCCCACGTCGAGTTCTTCCGCGGCATCGCCAACCCCATCGGCATCAAGGTCGGCCCCACGACCCCCGCTGACGACCTCCTCGTCCTCCTGCGCACCCTCAACCCGACGGCCGAACCGGGAAAAATCACTCTCATCACGCGCTATGGCGCCTCGCGTGTCCGCGACCTCCTCCCCCAGCACATCCGCGCCGTCGAGTCGAGTGAGTATCGCCGCTGCGTCGTCTGGCAGTGCGATCCCATGCACGGCAACACCATGTCCACGCCCTCCGGCGTCAAGACCCGCCAGTTCGCCGACATCTTCTCCGAGCTGCGCGAGACGCTTGATATCCATCGCCGTGAGGGCAGCTACTTGGGCGGCGTGCACCTGGAACTCACGGGAGATGCCGTCACTGAGTGTCTGGGCGGCGGAGAGAACTTGGACGAGGATGATCTGAGCACCAATTATACGAGTTTCTGCGATCCGCGGTTGAATGAGAAGCAGGCGCTTGAGCTGGCGTTTTTGATTGCGGATCATTACAGGCAGGAGAGAAAGCCACTCCCAATTTGAGGTGAGGGGGAAGTCGGAGTGGGTGGGGAGGGTTGGTGCGGATTGGGGGAATGAATTTGATTGGCGATGATACTGTGAATGATGAGGCATGAGCAAAAAAGATGGGATCAGGGAGGAATTGCAGGCATGCATTGGGTTTCCTTTTTTCTTTTAGAGAGATTTCCTTTTCGATTTTTTTTTTCCGTTAAAGAATAGAGAGTATTGATATCCCGCTCTTACTCGTTGATAGTTTTTTGCTTTCAATGGTTTTATGAATTTCAGGTATCGAGGCTATGTTCGTAGAGATGGCCCACCTCGGCCACAACAATCCTCTTCTCATCCCTTCTTTTAATCCCTTGTTTTGTACGAACGAACCGGATTTCATCCTCGTAAACTCTTAAATCTTGCTGGTTCTTCTATCGCCCACCACGTCCACGCCCACTTCTCCACCTCGTCTCCTTTCGCCGTGACATGACCCTCAATTGGCATAAAACGTCTGACCACCCTCAAAGACATCGCCCTTCTCCAACTTAGTCCACGACCGAACGCTACCAGCCTCAACGCAAATCATGTTCTTCCAGCCATCCTTGGGCTCGAAGTCGCCCATGCCGGCGGCCTTGTCGACCCAGGGGTTCCAGACGACGACGTCCGGGAGGTTGTCGCGGACGAGGGTGACGGTGGGCTTGCCGGATTCGACGACGCGGACGGGGTCCTTGGGGTCGGTCTCGGGATTGTAGACGCGGTCGGTCTCGCCAGTGATGGTGACGGGGCCGGATTGGGTCTTGGTTTGGGGACCATCCACCTTGTCGAGGAAGGAGCTGTTTTCGAGGCCGGTGACTTCGGTGGCGGAAATGTCCTGTAGAACAGATTGGTTAGTTCTCTGTTGTTTTGCCCATCTTTCCCTTCTCTTATTAGCCAGAGAGTAGGAGGGAGAACCCGTACCTTGACCCTGAGGTAAGTGTGAAGCAAAACCTGAGACTCAAAAGCCTCCTCACCCTCATTGCTAACCACAAGCGCAGTGCTCAACGATCCAGGGCTTAAAGTAACACTGTAGACAAGTCCAAACGCATATCCCCACTTCGCCTTCCAGTCCTCGCCAAGCGTTCCCGAGCTCAACCCGAAATCAAGCTTCACCGAGCCCTCAGCGGCATCATCACCGCCCTCGCTCGTGCTCTTACCCAAAAACTCCCACTTGGAATTACGCGCGAAGCCGTGCTGGGGCAGCGAGGCGGTGGCGGCGTGTCCGGGGGCGGTGCCAAAGACGGGGAAGACGAGGGGGATGCCGCCACGGACGGGCTTGGAGCCGTCGAGCTTGGCGGCGGTGGAGAGCCAGAGCTTCTCGGCGCCCGAGCCATCCTTCCAGCTGATGACGGTGGCGCCGTGGAGAAGCACCTCGACGGAGTCGCCGGTGGGGAGGACGGCGGAGACGCGGGTGTTGTCGTGGGAGGTGGTTATTTGGGCCTGAGGGGGGAGGCCGGGAGTGGTGGCCAGGGCGGCGGGGCGGTTGGGGCGGTCCATTTTGATTGGGGGTGTGTTTGGGTTTGGATAGGTGCTTTTTGGAGAGGGTTAAGTAGAAGGATAGTCTTGTCGATACAAGAGGGGTTGCTTGGTAAAGGTGGAGAGAAGGCGGAGGGTGAACTTAAAGCTTCGTGGGAATTTGGGAGGGGAGCTGTGGGAAGGGGAATTGGTAAGGGTGGAGTTGAAGTGTGATAGTATCTAAGGAGCAGAAAAGGAGAAAGGAGTAAAGGAGGGAAGAAAACACGATTCGTGATGTGATTGATGAACGGGGGGGTTTGTCTGATGAGGGACAGGTTGAAAAGAAAAAGGAGGGGCTCAACGTGGGCAAGGCTCGAAGGGTGACTTGATTGTAAGATTGGAACAGCTGATGAACAGAGCACCCTGGGCAGGGAAGGAAGTACCGACCAGCTTCCCAAGTACTCTTTCTTCCTGCTCCTAAAAGGGCGGTGGGTCTTTCCGAGAAATGAATCGTGTTACACGTTTGTTGGAAGGTGCAATTGTGTGTCAGCATGAAGCATCATCCAAGCCTGGAAGGAATACAAAGGTATTACTTCATAGTGAACCAAACCAAGGGAAGGAGCCATAGGAGCCATGTGGTTGATCGAGATGGAGGGGGAGGGGCGATCGAGGGGCAACGCAAGTGCACTACCAGGTGGGGCAGCCACGGCGGACACCGCTCAAGCTGGCAATGGAAACGCGAGAGCAAAAAGAGAGAGACGGGAAAGAGGGGCGGGAGCATCAATCAATCGCTGCTTGATGCTTGACTTGGAATCCTCCAACGAAGCTGAACCCCGCATAGCAATAGCTTGGGTGGGGTTTCACCAAGTTGAGCTCTGGATTTCGACGACCTGCGCTAATACCGCGCGCTCTATGTCCAGAATAGTTAGAGTCGAGTACCTGACTAGTCCACCGCTATCGAAGCTTGTATGGCCAAGATACTTAAAAAGTACTTCATGTCTTGAAGCATCCCAATGTCTCATATTGAAACAGCTCGAAGCAGGTCTCGATCCTCTTCCCCCGACTTTCCGGAACAATGCTATCGAGAATTGCCACTTTCTAATCTGATCAGTGAGAGCCTCTATTCTTGCCAAGCTCGCTGCTGCAAGGCAAGGCATAGCGTATCTGCCTCATGAGATCTTATCCTCAACACATATAATTAGCTCGAGAACTAATGCGGTAACTAAATCGTGAGCTTGATTTATGGCTGAATGTATGAATGTACCTGTGCCGCCAACTTGATCGGAAACCGGTATGATATGTACAGAAGTAGAGTCCGCCATCAACAAAACAATACTCTCTTGCGCCATCCAAACCCGGTGAACTCCGCCATGCTCCATATATGAAATGCAGTGTTGTTGTAAACAAATGAAGTCATCCCGTAATGATTCGCCAGAATCACGAAGCTTCATGCTTTCGGTCCCTTGTACCTCCCAACCATCATGTACATAAAGATAAAATATATAGAGAGAGAACAGAACTCATCGGTTCTTCTTCTTGTTCCTCTTTCTCTTCTTCTTCGCACCTCTCACTTCCGGTGGACATCCCGGCCTCGTTTCTCAGCCTCGTACAACTCCCTCTTAAAGTCCAAAAACAAATCCTCAATCCTATACATCTCCTCGCGCGAGAGAGCAACAGTTCGCATCTTCTCCAACGCCTTCTTGAAGTGCTTCTCGATTTTGTAAGTCGGGCCCTTCGTACGGCTGGACCCGCTCGTCAGCACACTGCCGTCGGTCTGAGAGTCCGCTCCGGCGCCGCCTTCGTTCACGGCATCCTCCATCGCCATCTCGACGTCTTCGGGATCAGGAACGCCTGTACCAAGACCCGAAGGTGGGCCATTTTCTCCAAGCTCGGGCGATTGTCGAGATTGGCTCTGCGAAGCCGCAATGTGCTCAGAGAGAACCTGAGACTGCACATCTTCGTCTTCCCCTTCGCTGCTTCGGGCTTGGCTTGAGTGGCGACGAAGCGATGGGCTGCTGGTGGCTGCCGAACTGTCGTCGTCATCCGTTGCGCCAGCCGAGCGTCTCCTCTTCGATCGCTCATCGTGCTGCCGTGAGCCTGAGCCCCTCTTCCGCTTCCGCCTGTGACTCGTGGATTTCTTGGACTTGGCCTCGACGGAGTTCGTTTGCTTCTGGGGGGTGGAGGGAATCTCCCGACCAGCGTTTTCTTCTTCCGCGTCTTCATCTTCGTCTTCGTCTTCGCCGTCGTCGGTCTTGACGGTTATGCAGTCCTTTACTGCTGCCCTCCGGCTGCTTCGCGTTCTTCGCTTCATCTCTGCTTGCTTGGCTTCGGCTTCCTCTACCAGTCGGATCATGCTTCGCTCGGCTGCCTCGCTAATAGCGAAGCTAGTTTCCACTGAGGAAACGGGCTCCGGTGCCTTGGGGCTTTGCCGTGCCTTCGCGCGCGTAACCACTTGTGGACTGCTCGGAGCATCTACGAATTCGTCATTATCTGATTTGGGTGTAGCATCAAGGCCACGTGCGCATGTCTCGCGTGGCGGCGTCGATGGGACGCGCTTCTTCTCGACTTGACTTTGCTTCTGCTTCTGCAGCAGCTGCTGTGAGTCCTGTCGGACACTCTGTCGCGTGCGGCGTCGGGAAGGCGTCAAATTCTTAGCCTCGTCCTCTTCGTCTTCCTTCTCAGCTTCCGGCACCATGAGCTCATGCGCAGCGCTCGACGGTACCACATCCATGGCGAACGAGTCTTCCACTACAGCAATATCCTCGCTATCATCAGGGACGTGACCGTCGTCCTCCGCTTCCGGTTCCTCCTCCTGTTGTACAATTACCCTCTGAAGTGGGAGAGGAGAACCGGACACCGGTGAGGAGGAAAACTCCCAGTTGACATTGTCGGCGACGCTGTTTGATCGCGACTGTATCTCCGGTACAAGTGGATATCGGCGTACTTGGGAGAGTTCCGGAGGCGACGAAGGTGGGTCCGACATCTCAACGTCTTGAAGTGGCAGCATCTGGCCCCTCCGCGGCGTGGGCGTTGAGCTAATGTAGTCTTCATATGACTTTTGCCTTGCTGGAGTGTCCCTCTTCGGCGTTTCTTTCTTAGGGTCTGGGAGAGCGGGAGAGGGCTCATCGCGGGCATCATCCACTTCCATGGCCTCGTTTCGGGTAGGACTAGATGACCTCATATTGTACAGTACCTCTTGTTCTCGTTGTCTTTCCCGAACCTCCAGCTGGTGCTCCGTCAAGTTTTGAGACTCCTCATTGTCCGTGGTGGACGGGACGGGCTCAAATTGGATCTGAGAATCTTCATGTCGCAACTTTGTCTTGGACTTCTGCTGTTTCCTGTTCCGACCACTGTTTTGCGGCTTCTTAAAATCGGACGCGACGAAGGGAAGGGGCGTAGGAGCAATTGAGGACCCGGATGAAACGAAATGAACCCTTTCGGAACGAGTGGACCTTGGCGGCGACATATTTAGCACCTCCATGTCATCCTGTGATTGAACAAAAGCGTGCTGCTGCTGTGCAGCCCCCGACTCTCCACTTGTTTCGTCGAGACCAGGCAAGACAAGGTCTACCATAGATCGAACGGACAAGAGCGTCGTCTGGAGGGCTTCCGGGTAGGCGATCTCTTGAGTATCGTGGAACATCCTGTTCCATAGCATGGCGACGCTATTCACCACATGCCTGTGCTTGCTTTGGAACGCGGCACAGAACAGCCTCTCGAAGGTTTCTAGATGAAGGCTTTCGGCGGTCTCCTGAGACGAGATGAAGTCGCAGATTTGATCCCACAGCTGCTTGGCCTGTTCAACATGTTAGCTAAAACCACCCAACATCGCAGGTATGTTTCCTCATTTCTTATTATACATACAGCTGAAGCCGTGTCCGCAGATTGCCGGCTGCTTAGTCGCGACTCGTCATCCTTGATCCAGAAGACCAAACCATCCTGTAGAGTACATACAGTCTTGAGAACGAGACTGTTGTTACAACGCCTTAAAAACCCGTCCAGTTCTGTGAGGAAGGGGGCAGCGAGTTTCGCCATCTCAACATCACCGAGGCTGCTGTATAGCTCCTCCATCACGACGTTCGAGAGCTTGTAGAGACTATCAAAAGGGTCGAACGAGGCTGATTTTGCCGTGGATGTGCCCCAAAGCCGCATTCGAGCGGAATCAACGGTCTGTCGGTCACGAGGCTGGCTGGCTATGTGTAGTAGGGCGGTAGTAGCATAGACAGCTCTGGGATCCACACTTCGACCTGTCGTGGTTACATGGTCAAGTATTGTCTTGGCCAGAGGTTCAACCAAGGCGAGTGCCCTGCCCGCGGGCCCGGTCTCCTCCGTAATGTGTGTTTCGACGGCCTCTAGGAACGAGGACCAGCATTCGGAAGGAAGATTTGGGGTCGATTTAAAGCCACGTTCGAGAATGCGGCACAGATCGCGGTATTCTTTGCCAACGAGGGGCTCAAGGCTGCTAGTCGGAGCGAAAGATGGAGCACTTCGAGATTGTCCAGAGGCGAGCGCTGTCTTCACTGCATTGGCGGCCATGATCCAGGGTCCGTACGGGCAAAGCGAATCCATTGGAACTGAGTTGAGCATCTCCTGCGTCAAATCGGAGGCTGCCCTTGCGTTCTTAGCTTTGAAGAAAGGCGCAAACACGCCGGTGGAAAAATCCGCAAAAGCAGCATCATCCGGGACACCATTCGGGAGTGTCGAGAGGATTGTAAATAGGTGATGGAGTGGTGTCCTCGAGACACCAGCAACCTTGGTTGATCGATGTGAAGGCGTTGTAGCCGGCGTGAATGTGTCCTGGCGGCTGCAAAGCTGCTTCTCGGTAAAGGGAAGAAGCCCGAATGCTTCAACGACGGTGCCGATGAATTGACGGATGCTAGAGAGGAAGATAGGCCCGAATACAGAGATATCCTGGCCCTGGGAGTTTTCTTTCGTAATGCCCCTCCTCCAGTATCTCAGGAGTGAAGTAAACACGTACGAGATGAACTCCGTAGTATCGAAAGAGACCTTGATCTCCTTGGAAGCGGCGGAAGAGACGGATGCGATTAGAGTATACCACAGCTTATAGGTCGAGGTCGAGGTACGCCCGATGTCGGCAAAGTTCCTGTCGAGAATGGGCCGAAGCACGCTGAATACCCTGGCGGCATTGTGTCGGAGCCACTTGGGCTCCAAGGGGGGAAGCTCTGAGGCGTCGGCCAAGGGGTTAGTAAGGACTCGATCTTCAATCCATTGGCGACGAGTCGTATTATCGAACAGGCTGGTGAGGATGGAGATGGCCTGGTCAACACGCTCCTCCGGCTGATTGTTTGCGCATAGTTGCTGCATAACCGGCTTGACGGTCGTGTCCCAGTACTTATCGAGCAGTCCCTGAGAGACACCCGGCTTGAACGTGTAATAAAATAAATTGCAAGCACTGCCGAATATGACGTTTTGAAAGCCTTCGTCGGTCTTGGGTGCCGACACCTTCCGCTTCCATTGGCTACAGACTGGCTGGCACAGGGTACTGCCGAGAAGTTTGGTGTATGACGCCTCTTCGAAGTGGAGAACATAGACGAATCGATTCCATGCGTAGTTGGCCTCCTGCTTCGTCTGCATATCGCCGGAGTTGAAGCATTGCTGGATAACCCGGAGCCAGTGATTCAAGTATTGCCACTTGTCCAGTTGGATGCCCCTCATAAGGAGAAGCACAACGCTCCAGATCTTGGGAACGAATGAGGCGTCCTGCCTCGACCGTAGCATTGTTTTTAACCGGTCGAGATAGAAGTCAACATACTTCTGCTCATCGACCATGGCCTGGAAGAGGTCGGCGAGCTTCTTGGATACTTGCCTGTCCTTGCCGATGGTCGACGCAGCCTCAAAACCCAGCACTATGGCAGCGCCGCGGATATCTTTTGTGTTGCTCAGTGTATCTGCAAGAAGATCATGTAACCAGCTGGTATGGACCAGCATGAGGGGTTTGCACTGCTTGATCAACCGCCTGTAGATCATGATGCGGGAATGGATGATGCTCTTCCCCGTGACGTGCTGCTCGATATTGCTCAACGCCGCTAGAAGGCGGCCTACTCGATCGGGGGTCATGACACGCGGTGAGAAGTTTTGTTGCGCAACGACCTGGAGGAGGTGCCGTGTGACATCCTTGGAGACGGCCGAATCCCCGAACGAGCGTATGCAGTGATCAATCATGAAGATGCCGAAATCGTTCGTGAGAGAGCTCGCTACTCCCGGGAAGTGCAGGATGGTGAGTAAAAATGTGAGGGCGTGGTTTGTGAGGGACGAGTCCGGTGGAGAAACGGTGATATCACGCTGGATGTACTCCATGAATCTAGGCATCCTCTCCTGGAGGGCGACCCTATCGGGCAGGTTATTAGATGCTCGTAGAGCGCGACTGAGAATGCCGTAGGCATCCATCCTATCAATCCGATCATCGCCGGCCAAACGGCGTGCCGACGATTCCAACATGTTGATTAGGCTATACTGGCTGGTCACACCATTGGCGGTATTGAAGGAGATGTCGAGGGGGTTCGGGGAGATGAAGGGCTTCAAGATGCCCTTTTGAGGTTTCGAGGCCTTGGAAGAAGGGACGAGGGGGCCCGAAGGCGGAGAAACACGATTTTCGGAGTCGTATACGGGAGCTTCCCTGATCAGGGTATCGGAAGCAAACGCCACGTTTTTACCACTCCTCCTTGAGCTCGGGTTCGAGTCTGTGGCAGCAGATCTTGGCGAGTGGACACCGCTGGGCGGGGTTTGGAGGCTCAGTCTCGGGTCGAAGGATGGTCGAGCCAGAACTTGCTTGAAGGGCGCATCGGCCATGGGATCGTAGGTAGACTCTCGGGGAGGAGTGGGAGGTCGGGGAGGGAGAGTCTCGAGGAGAATGGCGGACATAACGTTTTAGGGAAAATAGAAAAAAAAACAAAAGACCAAACCCAAGCCGCAACACAGTCGCTCGTGGTGGGCCTCTAAGGGTGGAATTAATCCGTCAAGTTGAGGTCTATACGGTAGACATTGAGGAAGACTGGAGATAAATCGAAAGGAAGCGGACAGTCGTTGGCCGTGAGACGGGGTGATGGAAAGATGGGAATGTACAAAATGATCGTAATGAGAACACCGGCTTGACGGAGACTGTTCCGAGATTATGGCAAAACGAAAAAAAAAAAAAAAATGGGAATTTCAGGATGAGGAGCAAACGAAGAGTGTAGGCATGGAACAATTCGGTGAGGTGCTGGAGAAGCAAGTATCCGAGAGGGTCATGGGAAGTAAGAGAATGCCTCAGCTAAGTGCCATTGCCCAGTCGACCAAGCCATGACAGGACCGACGACCGACGCCAGCAGAAAAAAAGCCATTAAACACGATCGCGCTTGCACGAACCGGACGCGTTCCTGTCGCGGAGAGTGTCTGTGAGCTCTGACCACTCTGGAGTCTGTGCGGGGAGGATCTTGGCTTCGTCGAGTGGAGAAACCAGGCAGCTGCTGGCAGCTTGAGCTCAAAGATATTGCGTCAGCTGGCATCAGTTGGACTTTCAAAGACTTCTTCAAATCTTGGCCAAGAGAGACTCAGAGAGTTGACTGTCGAGCTCAACCGCAGAAGATGCTCGCTTCCAATCATACGTAATAATAGCTGCGGCTCTTCTCGAGAGGCAGTTTCGTCTGTCTACAGCAGCTCGGACATTGGCGTTTCTGGCTGGGGCGTAGCTCACCTCATCCAGCAGCAGCAGTCCGCTCTCTTTCAAAGGTGTTTTCCAAAGAGAATCGGATGGGCCTCCAATATATCTCCACAGTCCCCCACTGATCCCACTTGGAGGACATGAGACCAAGAGGCCGCCTTTCAAGCCAGTCAAGAAACATTGAACACAAACTGATAGAGCCAGAATGTGCACCTGCCATCAATTAATACTGAAACTAAAGAAGAAAGCAAGATGTAACTAGAGGTTTTAGTTAATGACTGATATTTTCACTAGCTAAAGTATCAACCTATATTAACATCAATAATCAATAAAGAGCTACATTTCTAGCTAATCTCTCATTCAACGTACCTCCCTTGTACTTGCCCTGTGCAAGAACATTGATGAAATCAATATCCTTCATCGCCACTTACGGGATCATGAGTTAGGATGTCGTTCGCTGTCCAAGCTAGCATCCCTATGAAAAGATCAGCTCAACGATCTACTCAACAGCCTCCCTGCGAGCAACAGGGAGTATGAGAGCTTACCTTAGGCACCATTAACGATCGCTTGTGGTTTCATAGCTCCGATCCTTATGGATTTTATCACAGTTAAAACAGGGCGCCATATTCCCTCTCCCACTTCCTTTGCTTCAGCAAACTCGAGGTAACAATTCTTGCCGCCCTCCAATTGAAGCACCCGACTCCATCCCCAAGCTCGCTTCAGGGACACCAACCCGCCCCCCCTGCCGTAGGAAAAGAAGAAGCCAATTAACTCGGAAAATTTTCATTCCAGCGAAGACGAAGAAGAAGAAGAAGCACAACAACAAGAAGAAAAACGAACCATCTCTATTCCAAATCCCATATTGACGATGCCCTACCAGTCTCGGACCCCTTCACCAGAGGGAGTCGCGAGTGACCTTATCTCGCCGGCAGCTGAGCCGTAAGTTGCCATTTTCCCAATATCTACAAGCTTCGTTGACTGTCGACTGACGCAAGGCAATTACAGGATGGCTCCATCTCTTAGCGATGAAGAACTTGCCGACACCGTTGCTGCGGAGGCCCCAAGCGAGCCGGCAGCCTCTCGCCCGACTCAGCGTAGCAGGGGTGGTCGTCGAGGACGCGGAGGCCGTCTTCAGGGCCAAATTAAATCGCATGGTAAATTTTTTATTTTTATTTTCCCCTCTCCCATTTCCTTCCCTCGGATACGACGCTGGTACCTAAAGCTAACAAAACCGCCATGGCTCCAGCGGCTGAGGTATCGACCAAGAATGGCGAGGCCCTGGCTTCTAAAGCTGGCGTGAGAGGAAAGCGTGGTCGACCCAGGGGCGTGGCCGAAGAGCCACCAGCCAAAAGGGTCCGTCGCAGCGAAACCGCACCTCGTAGGAGCACAAGGGTGGTGAAGCAAACGGCGGAGAAGGAGACAACTCGTGATGCGGCCAAGATCGTCAAAAAGGTACGGCCACCTATGTTTCACGGCGGATCACAGAAACCATTCTCTAAAATCCAATATTTAGGTCAAGGCTGCTGCAAAAACGCCCCCCAAGCAAGCCAAGCGTCGTGGTCGTCCTCCCAAGAGCGAGAAAGAGAAAGAGTGGGAGGTTGAATATGTTGTCGATAAGAAAATTGACTCGAAATCCCAAGAAACTTCCTACTTGGTGAAGTGGAAGAATTATCCCGAGGACTCTAACACCTGGGAGCCCGAGGCTAATCTCGGGAACTGCCAGCGAGCGATTCGCCTCTTCGAAGCACAACAGGTCTCTGGGAAGAAGAAGGGCAGGAAGTCGAGAGGCTGAGTCGATGGAGATCATGATCAATATGCTCTCTTTTCTTCTTTTTCTTTTTTTTTTTTTCATTAGTTTCATTTTTCTTTTTCTCCTACGCCGTTCGGGTTCATCTCGATGTCTGAGCTGCGAATAATATGCATGGTAAGACAGACACTCGAAGCTCTTACCCTGTTGAATTCGAAGAATACTAATAGCCGACGCATATACCTTCGTGCTTTAGTTTTCACTAGCTTTCATTATCACCGACATGGAGACGGACAAGGATTCATCATGGGCCCGGAGTTGGGTGTTTCAACAGATTTTCGTGTTGATTCGCCAGTTTAGATTCAGCACAGGCGAGTTTCCACCTTCCACGGGAAGCTCAAATCCAACTTTAAGAGGTTACCGGCTGTCTGGCTCGTGGGCTGAGCGGGCAAGGGCGGCATGCTTTTGCGGCATTGCATCGTAAAGTTGCAATGGATCAACAGAAATCAATGCAAAGTAGCGCCCAAATATTAAATTATTACGGGATTAAGCCAGATAATATACCCATCTCCATTCCAAGAGCCCATCAATTTTATTATTTGTTTTTTATTACTTCAGTCTCCTTAGTTGCAACATCTGCTCGCTATTTTGCTCTTCTCTCTTCTCCACGTCACGGCGCAAAAGCTGGAGACAAGCTCAAATCTAGCTCCAGCTCCACCCATTCACAACAAGATTTGGTCCAACACAAAAAATCTGCCGACCCAGAAACGTGTCCACTTAAACCTCGTCTCTCCACTTCCCCAAACCAGCCTCGAACGATCGCGTCCCCCAAGCTCTCCCACGCGTCCGCAACCGAAATCCTCCAAATCGAAGAGGAAAAGCTATCCCCAACGAATCTACAACCCCATCCTTATCCTCGCCCACCATGGATGTCCTCCGCACCACCCTCCAGCCCATAACCCACAACCTCCCCGCCCCCCTCCGCACCTTCGCCATCTCCCTCATCGGCCCAACGTGCTACCAAACCCTCGTCCTCGACCTTGACCTAACCGACCAAGCCTGCCTCAAGCTCGCCCTCTCCAAGGGTCTCGGCATCGGCATCGTCGCCGCCTCCTCCATCGTCAAGGTTCCCCAGATCCTCAAGCTCACCTCCTCGCGCAGCGCCGAAGGCGTCTCCTTCCTGTCTTACCTCCTCGAGACCGCCGCATACCTCATCGGCCTCGCCTATAACTTCCGCAACGGCTTCCCCTTCTCGACGTACGGAGAGACCGCCCTCATCCTTGTCCAGAATGTCGCTATTGCCGTGTTGGTGCTTCATTACTCGGGGAAGTCGGGCTTGGCGGCCGCTTTCGTAGCGGGATTAGCTGGCGCCGCTGGCGCGCTGTTTACTGAGGAGGTTCTGGATATGAAGACTTTGGGCTGGCTTCAGGCCGGCGCTGGTGCGCTCGGCGTTGCGAGCAAGGTGCCTCAGATTGTCGCCATTTGGGCTGAGGGCGGCACTGGTCAGCTCAGTGCTTTTACCGTAAGTTTTTTGAGACTTCTCAAATTCCAGATCAAACTATGCGGCCGTTTAAAAAAGAAAGAGAAGAAGGGGAATAAAGTACTTGGCTAACCGCTATCTCCTTTTCCAGGTCTTCAACTACCTCCTCGGATCCCTCACCCGCATCTTCACCACCCTCCAAGAAGTAGACGACAAGCTCATCCTCTACGGCTTCATCGCCGGCTTCGTCCTCAACGCCGTCCTCGCCGCCCAGATGCTCTTCTACTGGAACTCGCCCTCCTCCACGAAGAAGCCCCGCGTCGTCGCCGTCCCTCTGAAGCGTGAGGCCGCCGCGCCTATTGTGCCTTCGTCTTCGGCTAAGTCGACGGGTACCACGCCCAGGAAGGGTCCTACCACCAGGAGGCGGGGTTGAGCTGTGTTGCGTCCGCGTTAGTCGTCTTTGAGTTTTTAAACTGCTTTTCGCAAACTAGATTTAAGTGCCTCTCAGCTCAGTTTTTCTTTTGTTTCTACAGTCCTAATCCAAAGAAATGGTAAATTTTAATGCATGAATCATAAGGAGCCCTTTAGTTTATGGTCTTAGTGACTGAAGTGGAAATGTTTCAAATTCTAACAGATATTATACAACCCAACCTAGTCTATATGCGTGTTACAGGGCGCCCAACAAGTAGTACATGGAATAATACAAGGAAGTGAAGTCAATCAAAGAGTAAACACTCCCCTACTCACGAAGCTTCAAATGATATGTCTCCAGCTGGCTCTCTGTCAACTCCCCAGGACTCCTCGCAAAGAGATCCTCTCCCTTCATACTCTTCGGGAAAGCAATGACATCCCGAATCGAGTTCGTCCCCGTCAGCAACGCACAGAGTCGGTCGAATCCAAAAGCGAATCCAGCATGAGGCGGCGCACACCGCAGAGCGCTCAGCAACGGTTCGAAGTCGGCGATGCGCTCCTCGCTCATCCCCAGTACCTCACGCATGATGGCTTCCTGGATGTCGGCGCGGTGGATACGTCGGCTGCCGCCTCCTATCTCCGTACCGTTGAGGACTAGGTCGTATGCGTCGGCCTTGGCCTTGAGAGGGTCTGTGCGAAGGAGTTCGAAGTCTTGGGGTGTGAGGGGCGCGGTGAAGGGGTGGTGGGTGGCGGAGAAGCCGGCTGTGCCGCCTTGGCCTGGGGTGTCATCCTCCTCGGGACTGAAAAGGGGGAATTCGGTGACCCAGAGGAATTTGAATCCTTCTGGCGCTTCGATTAAGCCTTTGGCGACGGCGGCGTCGAAGATGCGCTTGCGCACTTCGCCGAGGTTAGTGGAGCCACCATAGAAGGGGCCTTTCTTCCTTGCTTGGAAAACGACGACGTCGCCAGGCTCCAGATCCCCAGGACCTAGGTCTGGAAGTAGCGGGTCTATACCCTCCGGACCTAGCGAAGAGAATCCGTCCCGGGGTTGTTGAGGATCAAAGATGAGGACTTGGGGGGTTCCATCAGGGTGATCTCGGAATTGCGTGTTCAGTCCATCCATGAACTCATGGACGAAAGCGCGGACTTCACGGACCGAGGAACCCAGGTGAAATTTCCAAGCTTCAACGGTTGAATCTTTGAGGTAGGTAATCATGCTAACGAAGTTCTCGCTAACATGTTTAGTTACATCAGAGATCTGAGTCAAAGTTAGCGCATGTTCTCAAGGCAAGGTGTGCCATGGAGAGGAACAAAGGAAGAGCAAACAAACCTGGCCGGGAATCCGAAGATCGGGCTTGTCGGAGCCGTAGAGTGTCATGCATTCATGGTAGGTAAGACGCGGGAAAGGTTCTTTGGGCAGTGCAGGGATGTTTTGCGATTCCAGTTTCTACCATAGTCAGTGACCGTTTATTCAAGGCCTGATGTTCAATGAAATTACATACCTGGATATCGGGTCTAGAGGCGTGCTGGTTCTGAACTGGGATGAAAGAGTCTCCATATTTGTAGAGAGTATGGTCCTCGCAGAGACGTTGCCACGCCTCCTTGACGATGTTCTCGATGTCAGACGTGATCTGCCGGCCATCGGCGTACGACTTTTCCATATCAAACTATCATGGACACCCGTCAGCAGATGAGATTACGGGAAATAAGCGTCCAGTTGCGACAAAATACGAACCTGCATAAACTCTGGCTGCCTATCAGCACGCAAGTCCTCGTCCCTAAAGCATACCGCAAACTGCTGGTACCCGCGAATACCTGATGCCATGAGAGCCTGCTTGTACTGCTGTGGGCTCTGCACTAGAGCGTAAGCGCGTCCCCTTGTGCGTGTGGGTACCAGGAATTCACGCGCTCCCTCGGGAGTAGACTTGAAGAGCATTGGCGTGGTGATGGCGCTGTAGTCATACTTGCTCGCCACAGAGCTAAGAGTCGACTGTAGCCATTCCCTAAACCTCAGCCTGTGCCTGAATTCGGTGTGGAAGCGCAACTGCAAGAACCTGGATTCCGGCGCGAAGTTGTCGTTCTCGGTCAGGACGATATCCTTAGGAAACGGGCTGAGGCAATCGATTGATGAGGCGACCAGCTCATACTGAGGAGGCGCATTAGGGTCGGAGACCTTGGACGGTTTCTCGACCAGCTCGCCGGTGATGGATACAGCGCTGAAAAGCGGTATCTGGCGAAGCTTCTGAAGCAATTCCTTCCCTTGAATGACGACTGGGAACTCCACGGCGGCGGATTCACGGGTGATAGAGATGAACCCGAGCTTGGAGGAGACGACTCGTTTCTTGTCCACAGACCCATTCAGCGTAACAGATTTGGTTGGCTTAGGATTTAAAAACAATTCCCTGGGAGACTCTTGAGGAATTGGGCTAAGATATGCCTTGTACTCCTCAACGAGCTGGTCCCATTGCGTCTCATTACTTGTAAGCCTCGCGGATGAGGGTGAGTAAAATCTGTGTCGTGCCGGGGTCCAGGTTCTCACGAGTGACCGCTGGATTGTGGTGACACCCCGTAAGGGGCATCGTCGAAAGGCTAAAGAAGCCATTGAAATTCAATAACGAGGGAATGGAGAGCAAGCCGACATGGCGCTGTGTAAGTGTGAAAGGAGCAATTGACTTATAAGGAGCTCTGACAAGTTTGGATGGAGTGATTTCAATATTACACGAGGAAATTCCGACCTTGGAATTGATTGAGTGGTTCGAGAAGGAGGTGGTCCAAGCTCCCCTACACGAAGGAATTTAAAACGACTTCTTGGGGAGACAGCTCAGACATCACTTCCGAAATTTAGGATCTACTTGATATAGGTTGGGATAAAGCACACAACATTATAAGAGCTCTCTATTATAATAGAGTTGACATTTATATTCTAGCTAGAACAGGATTGCACTCGAGCGTAGATATATTCCGTAAGCTGTAGCTCTGTAGCTACAAGCCACTTGCCTTTTAATGCGGCATTGGTAGCTCAATCGGCTCAGAAAGGCAAGATGAGGATGAGGCGGAAAAGGCCGTGTTTGGTCAATTGCAGCACTTGCTGTGAAAAGTAGTTCGAGAGGGGAAACAGGGGGGAAATGAGTTCTAAGTACAAAAGCCATCTAGCCATCTACCCACTAGTCAGCTCTGAGCTGCGTGACAAATCGCTTGATCCGTCAAACCATACAGCTTTTTGCCGGAGATGAAAGCAACGCGCGATGGACGAGAAATTCCCTGAATCATAGGCGGCACATCTGAACGAGTGTGCCGTGCCATGCGACTATCGAATTGGACCCGGGGCCCTGTCACTCCCACCTGCTGAAGGAAGGAATGAATGCGACGAAGAGTACTGCGCCAACCATCCCAACAAAAGAAACAAAATTCCCGAAAAGGCCTCGACTCCAAGGTAATCAGATTGCCGTTTTCTTCGCGTCCGAATGTACAAGGTAGGTTGTGTCGGACGCAGATATCATGGTGTCACTCAACCATTACAGCAGAACCACTTGAGCCCCCGAAAGGGAGAGTTCTGAAGCTCTGATTGGAGAAACCTGAAATCATCTAAAACACGAAGGCATCATCACCTGAGAGATGTTAGCATTATGCACTGCAGACGCGAATTGATTGCGATGTAGTGGAAGAGCTGCTGGGGCTACTCACATTTATTTGAAGGAGGGATATGGAGAGGAAAGAGAGAAATTTCCAAAAAAGTTTCGGACCCTGGAGGTACTTATTGGACCCGTTTCTTGGTGGGGCCTGGCCACTGTGGCGTCGGTCGCTGCTGAGATCATCATGTAGCAGCAACGGTCGGCCAAAAGTCAAATTAACCTCAAAATACTGTTGGTAGCGTCGTGGCACAAAAGTACATTCGACCTCTAAACCTGGACAGGTTCCCCGTCCTGGCTAATCAGGGGCAACATCGGCCCGGTCACCAGCCACACCAACAAAGGTTGATTACAGCGCAGCCAAATCTGTCAGCCTCATCGAGCTTGGCATTCCTCTGAACAGGGAACTGACGAGAATAGTGAGATGGCAGCCAGGGCTCCCTGACATTTCCCGCCTGCAACCCAACCCAAACTTCGTATTCACGCAACGTCAGCGGCCTGACGATAAATCTTGCCAGCACCGCATCGTCGCCACGGTCGAAGCATCCTTCGAAGGTGACCGATAGCCACATCCGAGACGCTTGCCGTGAATTACGCCTCTGGCTTTCAAACTCCGACTGCCTCCTATTATCCCCAACCCCAGGCGATAACGAAGCTCTCACACTGCCTCGCTGTCCCATGGCACCGACAAGCCCATTCACCTCCCACATCCTTAGGTCCGAGCTTTCACGATAATTGTCCATTTTGCTTCGATTCCACTACTCGGAATTTACTCCAGCGAGCATTTCCATTCGACCGCTACGCCCTTTCTTGTATACATCCGTCAAATATACTGCTCAGTTGCACTAGCCGCGACCCCGGCTGTCCACAACCATGTCGAGCTCCTTTGAAAAGTCCGTCAAGGGCGCTACTAAGATCAAGGCCGCACCGCCAAAGACGAAGTACATTGAGCATATTTTAGTGGCGACTCATTCCGGTGAGGCCGGCGTTGGAGAAGTCTTTCGCGCTCTACAATTTCGCCTCCGCGATTCGACATGGACCGTCGTCTTCAAGAGCTTGATCACCGTGCATCTGATGATCCGTGAAGGTAGACCAGACGCTACACTCGCGTACCTGGCTAAACATATCAATATTCTCGCCATCAGTTCCTTTACCGATGGTAAGATTCCCCGCGGTTGTTTGCTTTTTTCATTCCCTTCGAGACTTCTGGATCTACGTGTAACTAACAACAAACCTACAGCTCAAACCCAAGGCCGCAACATCCGTCATTATGCGCGATATCTCGCCGAACGTGCTCGAGCCTACAGAGACACGAAATGCGACTGGGTTAGGGCAAAAGAGTCACGGCTCGAGAACCTGTCGGTAGAAAAGGGCTTACTGAGGGAGACAGAAGTCGTTCAGCACCAGCTGTCTGCCCTCTTGGCGTGTGATGTATGTCGGATGGACCTTTTTGAATTCTTGCGCTGTTGCTAATGTGCTCTCGCTCTCTCCATATAGGTCATGGAGCAGGACCCGGAGAATGAAATAACAATCACAGCCTTCCGGTTGCTTGTTCTCGACCTCCTCGCTCTCTTCCAAGTCCTCAACCAGGGACTGATTAACATTCTAGGTACGCTGTTGTCGTCCTACTGCTGCGGCTTCATACATTGTTTGTGACTGACATGATCCTAGGTCACTTTTTTGAAATGTCCAAGCCCGACGCTGAGCGAGCCCTTAATGTCTACCGAAAATTCACAAAGCAGACCGATTATGTCGTCCAGTATCTCGGAGTGGCTCGTCAGTATGAGCACCATACGCGGGTCGAGGTTCCTAAGCTGAAGCACGCACCCGTCCACCTTGGTCGCCAACTGGAGGACTATCTCCGAGACCCAGACTTCGAAATCCACCGCAGACAATACATTGCTGAGCTTGACGCAAAGAAGAAGGCGGGGCGAACGGGTGGCGCTTCGGCTATTGCCCGACTCAAGCAGGCCGAGTCTAACACGTCTTCTTCCAAGCCTGCGTCAAGCACCACCAACGGATCGCAAACCGCTGCATCGAAACCCGCGCAGCCGTCGAAGGGACCCGATCAAGATCTGATCGACTTCTTCGACTCGATCGAGCAGAACCAGACCACCATGGCGGTCCAAAGCACTGCTCAACCTCAAGTCACCCAACCTCAAGTCACTGTGCAGTTCCCGACCCAGGCGCCTTTCCAAGCCCAACCCACGGGCTTTGTGGGCAACGGCACTGTTATGGCTCAACCCACTGGCTTCGGAGCCCACAACCCCTTCCAGCAACAGGCGTTCTCTGGCTTTGTCCAGCAGCAGCAGCAGCAGCCGCAGCAAGTGGCTCAACCTCAACTGCAACCAAACTTTACTGGTGCTGGCTTCGGTGGCTTCTCGCCCCAGCCAAGCTTCCAGCCCGGCAATCTTGGGACTATCCCCCAAGATGCCGTCGCTTCCTTCCAACAGGCAATGCCTACCGGCGCTCCAGGCTTGGCGGCGCCACAGACCACCAATCCTTTCCGCGCCTCCATGCTTATCAACCAACAAGTCACGTCACCCATCCAGCCCAATTCTCTCTCAACGCCGACGAGTCCGGCCTCCAACAGGCTCTCTACCAACCCCTTCGCCCTAGCTCAGCAGACCGGCGGCGCCTTTCCCATGCAGCAGGCACAGCAACCCACTGCGGCTCCTTTACAGCCCATGGCCACGGGGACGAACCCCTTCGCCAAGAACGTCCAACCAATCCAACCAATTCAGCAACAACCCCAGCAGACCGGAGCAAACCCTGGCGGCCTCGTGCCCCAGGCCACCGGCACGACCAATCCCTTCCGACAGAGTACCTTTGTCAACCACAACACCGGCATGGGCTGGCAACACAACCAGATGCCTATCGGCGGCGGTCTCGACCAGATCCAGACCATTCCCGTCTTCCCTCGCCCCGCTCAGCAGGCTCCATGGCAGCAGTAGTAGAACCCTGCGAGCCGCAGTTATGGCAGCGGAGACCGAGTTACATACTTTTTTGTTTAGTCTACTCGGCGCTTCTTTTATATTCTTCTTTCGCTAAATGATTGGGTTTCTCTCCCTCTGTTCACAGGCATGAATTCCCCTGATGTTTGTTCCCTACTTCTTTTTTTTTTTTTTTTTTTCCCTCTTTACTTTACGTCCTCCTGTTTTGGCATTATTTCTTTTCTTGGGTTTCTTTTCTCTGCTGGCTGGTTTTCATATTCGGGCGAGCGAGGCGTTCTTTGGAGGATTTGAACTTTTTCTTTATTTTTTTTCTTCTTTCCCGCGGAGGTTGAGGGGTTGGCGAGCTGCCCTGGCGCCAGGGAGGGCTGTCGAGACGGAATGGTAGATATCAGTTAGTAAAATGTTGAATGGGCTGCATAGAAACATAACAACCTTGTGTGACGAGGTCAATATCAAATTTCTTGGCGTTCCAGCACCAGAACTAGTAAATGCGGCCCCATCATACAATGGTTTTTCGATTCATCTAAGTGTCTGTGTGTCTCAAAGGTATCGTCATTAGCAAACACCTCTTTTTCCCACAACCCCTAAACGCCGCCGGAAAATGCCCTGCCTAAAAGTCACAATGGTTCTAAGGTACAAATGTGTTGTTTTTCTTCGTCTTCCTGGCTCCCTGCCTTCTCTCTCGTGTACTGTGTGTGTGTGCGCATGTCGCGCTCCATCGCATCGAACCTAAAAGACGTCATCGACCTCCATCTTTACGGAGATCTCAACCTTCACCTCAGGAGCCGGTCTTGCCTGCTCCTTCTCATCCTCAATGAACACCCCCATGCCCGAGAAGGCCTCAAACATGACGCGAGAGAGGTATTCCTCCACGGCATACCCACCAACCCTATACTCGTTATCCGAGCGCGCATTGTCCAGCCACTCGTTATGATACTCGTTCGGATCAGCAAGCGCATACCTCGAGGGCGTAAGATCGAGGCCTCCAAAGGGATCGTAGGGCAGATTATCATCGACGCGCTTCTTATCCTTGAGTCCGCGAATCGACAAGTTCGCCGCATCGTACGAAATCTGCTGCTGCTGCTTGGCCTGACCTCTCCGCTTCAACATGATCCTGTTCATAGTCTCGGCAGCGCGGCCTTCTTCTCCCCTGGCAAGACCGTTGAGCATCTCCTCCTTGAGCTTCACCTCGCGCTTCCGCTCCTCCTCGGCCTCCCTCAGGGCCTCGAGGCGTCGCTGCTTGGCGGCCTGCTCTTCGGCTTGCATGCGTTTCTTGGAAAGCTCGTCGGCTTCGCCGCGGCGCTTCTTATTCGCTTCGATCTCGGCCTTGTGCGCGGCTTCCCACTCCATCAGCTCCTTCTCGGCCTCTCTCCGCTTCTCTTCCGTGCCGTTGACGAGCGCATCCGTGAGATCTTCTACCCTCTCGAGGTAATTGTTGTAATCCTCCAGCGTCTCAAAGTCATCCTCTACCTTGTTGAACACGGCGACTACCCTCTTCCGGATATCGCACTCGCGCTCGACCGACAGGTCGTTGAACCAAGGCGTGCGGAACCCGCGCTTACGTAGCGTCTTGTAGCACCCGGCGTAGGGGCATTGGTTGGGGCCTTCGCGGAAGATTCGGTTCACGCAGTTCGTGCACATGGGGTGGTAGCAGTCCGGGTTGATGAGGAACTCGAGGTCGCGGTTGAGGTAGCGCGAGGTCTTGCACACGGGGCAGATGTCTTCGGCGGGGTTGTCGCCGGAGATGCTAGGGAGGGCCCCCGCGCGACCGACGGAGGTGGAGGCTTTACGGGACATGGAGGATGATGTGGAGGGTTCGATTTTGGTTTGTGATTTTGAGTAAGAGGTGGTGGGTGAAGGAGAGTGGCGACAGGGAAAGTGGACTTCGTCCCCGGCTGCGAAATTGCTGTCGGAGATTTAGAGAATCGGCAACATTTGGAAGATTATGTTGCCTATGCGGGTTTGGAGAGAGCCGATGTCAGAGTTGGAGCATTGTTTGTGATGCTGTGGGGAGCTGCATTAGGAAATACCTGCTAAGGGTCAAGGTTGTGAAATATGCAGGAGCAAAAGCACTTGGCGAGGCTGACAGGTGGCACAGGCCAGCCAAGAAGGCTGGGGCAACAGTGACGTGCGCCGCGCTAAGAATTCAGACTTGTGCTATTGATGCCTGCAGTGCAGTAAACTACATTGCAGCCTAGTCGCTAACTGGCGGACGATATTCGATGTTCGGGGACCGCCTGGCTAAGTAACCTGGTCACTAAATACCTTAGCACATGAGTGGGTGTCGTCTTAAATATAGCGAATGACAAATTAACCGACCTTAATTGATCCTTCGAGATGATCCAAGTAAATTTTAATGGCATTGGTGTTTGTAGAAATAGCCTTCCGACAGGATGGATATTGTCTTCTTGTTGGTACTGGAGAGGCTCGGGCTCATTAATTTGCCCTCGACGTCAGTGCCATTTTTAGAAGCGGGGCGAACTTGACCCCACCTAAGCCAGCATTTCTCAGCCTTGGAATCTTCGACCACCTTCGAAGCTCACATTCACCACTTCAAACCATTCCAGCAGCCCTGAATCAAGTCAACGAAGAGTAAAAATGGCAGACAAAGGTATGTATTTATGTACTCAGATTGCATTCCGAATGCCGAATATAGCTCGAAAACACAAATGCAAGGAACCTCCCCGACCTAGCTCATTCTAACTAACCATTTTGCCCCTCCATCCAGAGCTCACACCTGAGCAAGAAGCCGCCGCCCGTGCGAAGGAAGCTGAAGAACAGGCCGCCCTCCCCTACAAATGGACGCAAACCATCGGCGATGTAGACGTCTTCATCACCATCCCCGGCAACTTCAAGGGCAGGGACCTTAACGTCGACATCAAGAAGACGAAGCTCGTAGCTGGCATCAAGGGCCAGGACCCCGTCATCAGCGTTAGTACTTGCCCTGCTGCTACCTGCTGCCCCTCTCCCTTGTAGAGATATGGCTCTACTGAACCACGTAGGTTTAGCCATGAAACTTATCCTAACCCTTTTTCCCTGCAGGGCGACCTCCCCCACGCCGTCATCGTCGACGACTCAACCTGGACCCTCACCACAAACGCCGACGGCACCAAAACCCTCGAGATCCACCTCGACAAGGTCAACAAGATGGAGTGGTGGGCCCACGTCATCACAACGGCCCCCAAGATCGACGTGACCAAGATCACCCCGGACGATTCCAAGCTGTCGGACCTCGACGGCGAGACGCGCGCCATGGTCGAGAAGATGATGTATGATCAGAGGCAGAAGGAGCAAGGGCTACCGACGTCGGATGAGCAGAAGAAGATGGATATTTTGAAGAAGTTCCAGGAACAGCACCCCGAGATGGACTTTAGCAAGGCGAAGATTAACTAAAAACTTGAGGCGGGATGCTTGGGAGGGCGATGAGTGCGGGTAATTAAGTGTGGATTACCATCGAGGTTGTATGTTGTACTGGTCTGCGGACATCACCATGAAGCAAACTCGTGGAGTATGAGGCAACGAAGTAATGATGACAGTGAACAAAATGTATCTGAATCATGTTTAGGGTATCTACATGAGATCTGCAAGCTGCGCCCAAGTGCACAAAATGTAAAGGACGGATTAAATCGCCGAAACCACGAAGAAAAAAAGCCAAGGGTTGTGGCGTCAGAGAGTCCTTCATTCAATCTTGGAACTGCTAGTAATGCGGAGGCAGATTGAGGCTGCAACCCATCAATTGTCAGATATTGAAGCGTTCCGGTGCTGACGCAGACCTATCCCTGGTCTCACCATCCATCGGACACGAGAGAGAATCGCTATTTAGAATTAGTAGATCATGATGGTTACGAGCGCAGACGATGGACCAGACAAGAACCAGGACAAGGCTAGTAAGCAGTCGGTGGGTCTTTTTACAAGGTGTTTCTCTTTTTTACAAGACGGTATCTCGGGACAGGAACAGCAAGAACATCGCTCTCCATTGTGGTGGGCCAAAGAAAACCCGACTACATTGAGCATAATATTCTCTAACCTAGTCCTTCGACAACCGGGCTGCCCTAAACCGGCTCATCCGCCGCGGGAGTTCACCACCGTCTTCGATGGGCTCGATGGCATTCTGTTCCTCCTTGAGGAAGCCACCCTGCTTCTCGATCATCCTCCTGCGTCTGCGATGGTATTCGTCTGCAATCTCTCGCTGAGTGATTGCCTCGTCGAATTCGTCCATGTCCGCTGGCTGGGATTCTTCTCGGCGGGTAGGAGTGTCGGACCACGCGAGAGGTGTCATGATGGTTTCTTCTTGTTCTGGTTCCGGCCCTTCTGGTTTCTCAGGGGCTTCTTCCTTCTTGGGTTTCGAGGCAGCGGTCCTCATTTGCTGGAACCGCGAGGCCTTGCGTGGGCGCTCGCGCTTAGTTTCGCTCGGTGAGGGACCAGTTTGCTCGATGATGAAATCGCTAACAGGGTTTTCAACGGGAGCCTTGGGTTCCGGCTTGAGCTTCTCTTCCTTGGTTGGCCGGGCATCCTCGGTGGCGATATCAAGTTCTTCGGCAAAGCGAACGCTCTTCTTTTTTCCAAGGCGATTATCGGACTTGAGAATACCACCATTGGGCCGTTCGTTAGATGATGGTGATTTGCTAACAGAAGGGGGCTCTTTGGAGGCTTCAAGTTCTGTCCGCCTGACAACAATCTTGCCGATCCCCTCTTTGGAGTCATCATCCTCGTCTTCAACTTCAGTCTCCTGCACAAGCTGGCGCGTGAAGCGAGACTGAACACCTAGACGCTGTTCAAGATCAAGCATTCGTGCCTGGTACTTCGAGCTAACAACTCGGCGGGTGGTTCTGCCATACTTATCCTCTGTCTCCTCTTCTTCGTCTTCATCTTCGTCGTCGTCGTCATCTTCTTCGTCCGAGTAGCTGTCATTGAATGAGTCGTCATCATCAAACTCTTCATAGCGGAGGTCGGTCATGATGGCAACTACTTCACCCATGCTACCGTTCGTCTGACTCATGCTGTAATCTAACATTTGTCGCCGGAGGGCGGCGTCCTCGGCGGACTCGTCGCTGGGTATTACCGGAGCCTCCTTGCTGATCTCTTCCTGCTCACGGGCCTTATCCATAATTTTCTGGACCCGCTGTGCTGCCCGAGACATTTCTAGCTCCTTAGGCTCGATTGGTTCGATGTCGGAGACAACTTCCTTCGAGCGAACCGGTAGGGTAGCCGCAGCGTGTTGTGTGTTTCGGGGGGTGGGCGCTTTAGATGATGTGGATGTAGACGGACGATCCTTGGGTTTATCCAGTTCGTTCGCCTTCTCCGGAGAAGGCTGCTGCTCCGCAGAGACTTGCGGACCGGTGGGCTCAGAGGGCCCATCAGTCGCCGTCTCTTTCGAGGCCGACGAGCCACTCAGCCCAGCCTTTTGCAGAATTTCCTCTACCTGGGGCGCTTTGCTACCCGGCGTCCAAAGCTCGTGGGAAATCACATTATCATCCTCATCGAGCCTCTCGAAAATCTCCGTAATCGGCAATCCGTTCTCATCCGTCGCCCCGGGGTCGCTGACAACATTCGCCGCCTCCAGCTTCCTCTCCGCCTCTTCCACCTGCCTCTCCAGCGTCTTGATGTTCTTGGCGACGTACTCGATCCGGCGATCCAGAATGTTCGCCACCTGCTCCGCTGAGCGCGTCTTCGATGTAGGTCCCTGACCAAACATCTCGTCCATCTCCTTCTTGTTGACGAGCTCGCCTTCGAAGCCGCTTCGTATCCGCGCGAGGTCGGCCGCCTCCTTCGTCTTGGACACGGCGAGCACCTCCTCCTTCAGGGCCTCGTACTCGGCGTCCCATTTTCGCCAGTGTTCAAGGGCTGTTTTCAGCCTGTTTACGTTGGCCTCGAGCTGACGGATGTGCCGCTCGAGGTCGAGGAAACTGTCCATGACCGAAGCCATGTTGGAATCAGGGAGGGGAAGAAGAAAGAAGAGAAGAGAAAATTGTGGTGTCTGCAGGGATAAAATTCCGCGTCCGTGCGAACTGTTTTCAATACCTTTGTAGTAACCTCGAGAGAATACAAAGTATTGGCCGGTAAATTATCGGCTCACAGTGTCATTAGACATTCCGTTTTTGGCAGGGAGGCGTGTGCCATTTTCGGGAACCAGCCAAATACCTTCAAGCAACAATGAACTCTCCAATTACTGAGGTAGGAATGGTTCCCTTGAGAAGAACACCTAACGACACGACAGGAAGATTTAATTACAAAGTATTTTAAGTATTTTAGAGTGTTTCTGTACCGCAGCTCCATTGGCAAAGGAAACGAAGGGGAAGTAAAAAAGAAAAAGGAAGAGATAAAAAGAGATATAAAATTAAAAAGAAGAAGAAAAAGAAAAGAGGGAGCAAAAGATCAATGGATGGCCATTTTCGCTGCGGTTGGGTCCGTCCGCTCCCCCCCGCGCCGTACATTTTTGCACACCGTCCGCGGCTTATACTGAATCGGGCGCCGACAGCAGTCACTGCCGCGCTCATGAAAAATACCTCTAGCCACCAAGTCCCTCGAGAGGAATCCGTGTCCGTGATGTGCCAAGATATCCTCCAGGATGGCGGGAAGGTCGGATCATGGACTTTCTCCAACTTATCTCAACACGTCAATGTTAGGCAGAATTCAGCGTGACGAAACATTCTCCCTTGAAAATCATTGAACAAGGAGCCATTCTGAATCAAGGAGAGATCTGGCATCAAGCCGCTCTTCTGGCAAAACTCTTAGCATTGACTCCAAGAATGCCAGGAATTTTCGCCTCTCAGGACTCCCAGGCTGAAAGCTTTTGCAAAACCCGTCTAATGTACAAGGTGGGAACGGGCTTGGATTCAATGGTCGACCTGAATGGATGGCACTGAAGTTAGCGTCACGGAACATGGGGAGTTAGTGTCGATGTAATGGACATACCTTCCGAATCAAAATATTTTGACGCGAGGCGAGAGCGATGTATCAAGTCTTTCGGTACGGGTCCTAACACTGCCGATATCTGTGCAAGATGCGCCTCGGCGGTATACGGGGCATCTGGCGTTCGCCGGCCGTCAAAGAGAAGCTGGCCTTCCGCGAGTTCCCATATCTAGAGTAGAATAGTTAGCACATACTACAGGACGTGAAGGCATCATTCGTAGCAATCGATAGATTCTTGGGCACCTACAATTAGTCCTAGGTTCCAAATATCAACCTTATAGTCCCATTGAGCCCCGAGTATGACTTCTGGGGCGCGGAGTTTCTCTGGCTGGATCCACTCAGTCAAGTGTTTGTCATGCCAACTCGCTAACGTTGTCTTTAGTGTGTTTCTCTCATGTGGAATATAAAATCATCTAAAAGGAAGAGAGTGGATACCTGTGCCGAAGTCACACAGCTTCACACCGAGGTTTTGAGCTTGCGTTAAGTCCTCTTCCGCAGAGGTTATTTGCTCAGATTTCATATAGAAATCGTTTGGTGGGGCACAGGGTGCGTTAATGGGCTTGAACACTTCAGACGGGGCTTTCTCAAACATTTCGTCTAGTTCTGGTGTCTCTAGTAGGACATTCTGTGGCTTGATATCTGCATAGTTCAGTACTTAAGTCTTCTCTGAAAATCTCTTGCTGGTATGGTTACAAACCTGTATGGATAACTTGGCAGGTATCGTGTAGGAAGGTGAGCGCGAGAAGAAGCTGTTTCGTTATTCTCTTCAGGAGAGGATGTGGAATCCTGTATCCCGGAAAGAGACGGCGGTAGTGTGACATATCCGGTCCCATAGCCTTGAAGACCAGACAGGCGTGGGTTCCATTAGGTCCTTGTATCCTGAACTGGTCAAGGAGGCGAGGGATATGGGTTGGCCCATAGGACCTAGACTTGAGGGTTTTGGTGCATTCGTTGATATGTGTCAAAATCTCAAGCTCAAAGATATCTTTGGATGCCCCGAAACAGTCGGCTGTGAGGATTTTGAGGGCAACATGTTTGTTTTCTCTACTTGGTTGTCAGCACTAGATCAGGATTTTTAAGGACATATATGCTAGTGCTAACTTTATGTCATGAGCTAACCAGACAGTGGAATACTGGCCATATCCAAGCTTGCTGACAATGAGATATCTATTCTTAAGTACATCCTGCAAACGGACAGGGTGATAGCCGCCGGGACAGTAGCGCGTAATATTTTCCTCAGAAAATGATAAGGTGTTGTTTGGGGCGACTCTAGACATGCTGCCCTGTCCAAACATCGCGTGAACGCGCCGTGGACGAGCTTTAAGGATTCCCGGCAACCGGGACGTCATTTTGGCCGAGAACATTTCCAAAATTGTCTGAGAGTTGGATAAGCAATAGAATGCCATCCATCATCTCCTTACGACGGCGGTCGCTAACACCCTGCCCCCGAATCGACGCGATGCCGCCCCGTCACCGGATCTGAATCCCAGCTAGTTGGAGCTTGAGCTTCTAATGTATTCTACCATTGAGGTAGCTGTTGACATAGCAAGTTCTGAGTTCGCCAAGGAGTATTCCCCTTCTTTGATACGGTCACGATGTCTGTCTGTACTTAGCTGAAGTTGCTCGCCCTCACCGTCGACATTTTGATCTTCCGTGTAAGTAAGTGGCTGAGTTAGGCGAGCTATCCTGGCTTCATATATCCTGAGGTGGCTGTCTCGGATCTGCACTACATACAGCGCATCTTGTGCGAAGAACCAAGTTTCCAAGATAGGTGGGGCTTTAGCTGCGGCGGTCACATATCGACTGCAGTTCAATCGCTGACCGTAGCATTGGCTTCGGTGATATGTAGAGAAAGGGGTAAGAAAAGCGAAACTTCACGTCTGTAAAACAGGTTCCAACTTCCAACATATTTCCTGGTAAATTATCGGCTGATAGATTACTAAGAGCGGAACCGTGCCCGGTGCCTCACTACCTCCGTGTTGAGCGGCCCGAAAATCCCATCCGGGGCAGGCAAACAAGCAGGTACTTGTACATGCAAAGGTACTTGACGAAGGAAAGGGAACCTCAGCCACCCGGTGCTTCGTCTTTCCGCACCTCGAGTTACTTTGATCCAACTTCAAGGGTTCCCGCGCTTACTCTTGGATTCATATTCAAAACTAGTCAACATCACACATCTCTCGCATCCTCTCTGCCTGTCAGCCCCGAGAGATTTACGCAAGAGCAGTCATCTGATCAAATGACCCTGGACAGTCCAGCCTACGATTCCGCCTTTTCATCCTGTACAGCTTATCACTTTGAGCTAGTTTGATCCTTAATCTTCTCCCATGCATGTAGAACCTCCCCAAATTGCCGGGATATCAAGATGTTCCACCAGTTGAGATACGTCCTGAGCACACCAACCCCACGCATCCGATACCAGGCTCGGGGAAACAACAGAAACATGGCTCACCTACCCCTACACGTTTCCCAATGATATACGCAAGCAATGTAACTTCGGAAGCGGGATACGGACAGGAAGTGCTCGGCATATAGGCAACTCGAGATGTGGTATTGATGTCTAGAATAGCGTGTCTCCTCCGTCCACCTAAAAATATATCCAAACGAAGTTTCCAAGTAACGTATGTGTTTGCTCCCGGAGTACCCGACCAAGATAGTTTCCCGTCCCTATCTCCCTTCGGGTCCACCGTTTCTAGAGCCTGGACTTTATTCCTGGTGTGCACGATCGAGCGAGATACAAGGCCTCGGGAAGTGGCTGTGGTATATTGAGAATGTTTGGGGCCCCGCAAAAGGCTGTAACCAACAAATGAAAAGGTCATGATGCCATGAAAAAAAAAATATAAAAGACGAAAAAAAAAGAAGAAGGTAAAGTTTTCAAAAATGGACATGAAGCGAAAATAGTAAGATAAAGATGCAAGGACAACCCCTCTTCTATTCGTGGAGGGTGGGGAGGGGTTATGTGTCGGTATAAATGACGGAAGACAAAAGAAGGGATCGAAAAAAGGCGAATATAATCGAAAAGAGGGAGAAGGAACGGGTGAGGGCATGGTGGGGATGTGGATGTATCCCGCGAGACATTTCTCTAGAAGACCCATGTGAATGACTCCTTGACCTCAAAGGTAGCGGTATGCCTAGCATTTAGCGGGTCAGTACAGGATCCGATGGACAGCCGCGGAAATAATCAGGAGATGGGGAATCACATACCGAATGTCTGCAGAAGAAGCGCCAATGAGGACCTTGAACGTTCCCTCCTCGGCGATCCAAGCGTTGAGAGAGGTATCGTAGTATCCAACAGCATGCTTGTCGAGACTGATTCGGATATGGCGGGTTTCTCCGGCAGGAAGAGCAACCTTTTCGAAGGCAACAAGTTCCTTCTCTGGTCGGGGAAGTCGGGACCTATCGTCGCTAACATAAACTTGGATAATCTCCGCGCCATCGACAGTGCCCGTGTTGCTAATTCCCATGATGATGTCGATAGTTCCATCTTCCGTGAGAACACGCTGCTTGAGTTCGGGTCGGCCGTACTCGAAAGTCGTGTACGAAAGACCGTGTCCGAAGGGAAAGAGTGGCTGGATCTTGACTCTCTCGTAGTGCCTGTAGCCGACGAAAATACCTTCACCATATACAACCTTGAGGTTCTCCCCAGGCCAGGTGTGATAAGCAGGTGTATCCTCGATCCGCTTAGGGAAAGTGCACTAAGACAAGTTAGTTAGCGAGGGCTGTGCGGATGGAAAGCAGCTGGAGGAGAAGAGAATGTAATCCTGTTCACTTACAGGAAGCTTTCCACTCGGATTCTGGATACCAAAGAGAACGTCAGCAAGAGCATTTCCTGCCTCCTGGCCTTGGTACCAGCCCTGGATAATGGCAGGGACTCTATCAGCCCAGGGCATGGTAACAGGAGTTCCAGACTGGTTAACTACGACAGTCCTGGGATTTGCAGCGACGACTGCTTCGATAAGTCGATCTTGAGTGCCATCAACAGGGAGATCCATAGTCTGCCTATCGTAACCTTCGGACTCCCACTCAGCGTCGAGACCGACAATGACGACAGCAACATCGGCGGCCTTTGCGGCATTAACGGCTTCTTGGATATAGTCGACCTGATCCTGTTCCTTGAATCCGACGCGGCAGCCGCCATACTTGTGAGTAATGCCGAACTGCTTCTGCTTAGAGATGGGTCGAAGTTCATTCGTCATCTCGACCTTGAGCTCAACAGGTCGACCAGCTTCCATATCCACCTCGACCAAGTAATCGATGGAGCCGTCAAACATAGCCTCACCCTCTTCAGTCCAATCCCAGAGATCCAGTTCGAGCTTTCCGTTAACATACAACCTGCCAGGCCCTACGCTCATGAAGCTGATTGTGTGCCGTCCAGTATTGGTGGGGGTAAGGTAGGTAGTGGCGATAGCAGACCACTCGGGGCCGACCTGGCTCAAAGGGGCGGAATCCCAGAGGAACAAGTCGGTGTTGGTCCTTCTTTGAGTTACAACGGGCTCGCCTTCAAATTTGTCGCCCCTATACCAGTCGATGTTCACACCAGGTTGACCTGACTTTTCAGTGCAGAAAGGAGAAGCGACGGGGAGCCACTTGTAGATGTGGCAGCCCTGTGCGAAGATGACTTCCTTCTTCGACGCCTTCTTGATGCAGTCGAGAGGAATGGTGTTGTAATAAGGGTTAAGGCTCGCGCTACCACCACCGCCAGCAATCGCTCGGTTGGCGTTGGGGCCAATAACAGCAACCTTGGTGGTGTTGGGGTTGATAGGCAATACGGCTCCTTGGTTCTTTAGAAGGGTCAGGCCCTCAGCCCCAGCAGTCCGAATGAGCCGTCTCGTCTCGGGTCGGTCATCTTCTCGTTCGGGTTCCTCGGGGGACATATCCTCTCCCTTGAGACGCTCGACCAAGGTAAGGACATTCTCTGCTGCACGGTCAATATCTTCTTGTGCCAGCCGGCCCCTTTTGAGGGCGTCAATGAGTTTCTCGAATCTCCACTTCGGCGAGTATGGGAATTCGATATCACATCCGGCCTTGAGGGACTCAGCCGTAGAATTCATGCCAGCCCAGTCGGAGATGACAGCACTGTAGAGGGTGTTAGTCAATCTTCTTCACATGAGGGATGATTAGCTCCTGAAACCTACCCATCATACCCCCACTCGCCGCGAAGGATATCCTTCAGAGTATGATCATTCATATCGGCGTGTACGCCGTTGACAAGGTTGTAGGAGGACATAATAGCCCACGGGTTCGCCTCTCGAACGGTAATCTCGAATGGGCGAAGGTAGATCTCGCGAAGGGGCCGTTCGGCTACAACCGAGTCGATGGTCAATCGGTGCGTCTCCTGCTCATTGGCGACGAAATCTGCATGGTGTTAGCGAGCCCGAGGAGAAGTGTGCAGCTCGGGTTGTGAGGACCCACGCTTAACAGTTGCCGAAACACCCTTCTCCTGAAGACCACGGACGTACTGAGCAGACAGCTTTCCAGTGAGAAGTGGATCTTCGGAAAAGGATTCAAAGTTGCGACCTCCTAGGGGGTGTCGGTGCATGCAGATAGTCGGGGCAAGGAGCATGTTGGCCGATCTTGCCTTCACCTCGTCAGCAAGGTGGTGGCCAACCTCTCGAAGCAGACCCTTATTCCAGGTCGCCGCGAGGGAGACGCCGCAGGGGAACAGAGCAGCCTGGTGTTCCAGGGTTAGCGTCGGGCGGCGGGCTAGAGAACTCTCAACTACAATTCATGCAAGTAATGAGGAAACTCACCTTAGTTCCGCCGACAAAGATGCCTCCACGCGCACCATTAGGACCATCAGTCGTCTTGATCGCCGGAATTTTCTTGTCCGGGATAGACTTGGTTCGCCAGAAATCGGCCGCGGTGAGGAGGGAGACCTATTTTTGAGGAAGTTAGTACGTAGGCATTACCTCGTGGCTGCAGAAGAGCAGAGGGAGTATATGACTTATACCTTCTCTTCGAGAGTCAACTGGGACAGCTTTTTCCTAGCGGAAAGTCTCGTATCCGTGAGAATTTGAGCCTTATGCTGGGGGCTACATGGTGGAGAGAACTCGGTATCTGGCGTCGAGTTGGCCATGTCGCTTTCCATCGGAGACAGGTTTGAGTCCGAGTCGTGATCCTCGTTACGGAAATCCAAGGAACCCATTTTTCCCCCTGTACCTTTCCGACTTTTTATTTGGTGAGAACGACGGAGGAAACTGAATGAGAGCCAGATGAGAAATCTGGGGTGTGAGGGGATCGAACTGGTTTCGGCAATGAAGCGAGTGTGCTCCGGGAAAGGCAGTGTAAGTCCGTCTCCGAGATACGTGATGTGGTGGTGTAATCGCCGTTGGGAATTCTGAGAATAATGATAGGACGAAGCGTACTTGAAGCTCTGCAAGACCCTTACGTAGAAGAGTTAAAAGATGTCAAAGCTTTGCAAGCTACCCGACAACTCTACCTTGTAGTTTTAAATATCACCCACCGAGAGTCGAAGACCTGAAACGATCACTGATCTGAGAAGTGCGGAAATGGACTAACGGGCTATATGGGAGAATAGATGTAATCTATATAAGCCTTAAACAAGTGCGGGAAGGACTGGACCATGAACAGATAGCAATCGGGCTACCGATATTTACCCGCAAATGAAGGGCCTGTAGCGTTGGGCCGGCCTTGGTTATCGACGGAGAGAGACAATTCGAAATGCAGGCAAACGGGAAGACGGTAGGGTTATGGATTGGGGGTGGCTGGCGGTGGTAGCGGTAGCAGCCGTTGTCGACTGAGAGGAGTCGAGAAAGAGAAGGTAGGCCGCAGCCTAGATAAGGGAGAAGCAGTCAAGCAAGAGAGTAGGTATGAGGTGGTACCTTTGAGCCCAGGGTAAGGTGGATGATTGGGGGCCTGGCCAACGTATGGAGGAACACAATGTACCCAGAAAAAGATGAGCCTGCGCATGCGGCACGATCGTGGACTTAAATACCAGACTAAGAAAGTACTAGGAGTTGTGAGTTGTGTACCAGTTGTGTATGAATAAAATCGACGTGGGTACACTACGTACATGTAGTACGAAAGGTATCCATCCAGTGGAAGTGGAATGGTGCCTTCCGGTAAACGGTTGTACTTCGTCCAGCCGTAATTGGAGGCCGTCTGGACGGTGGTCTTTCCGTCTCCTCGGCTGTATCCCACTTATACTTGTATATATGGACCAGGGATCGGGCAGGAGATTAAATAGAGCGTGTGTGGGAGGCATGGGGTACGAGGGCCATGTTCGTGGGTGTATAGATATACGCCAGGTCCTTGGCATAGCGGCAGGTCACGGACCATGGCCTTTGCAGACAATAGCTTTCATCTGGATGGGGCTTGCATTGCATCAGCGGCAGGTTGACTTGACGATGCAGGCATGTACGTGTAGACGCCGTATCGAGGTGCTGCGGTGGAGGCTGTTACGACGCTGTTGTTTGGGGGCACGCTGGTGCGACTTGAGGTTTGCGACTAGTGTAGAACTAGATGTTAATGAAAGGTTTGATGGGTTCCTTGATTTTCTTTTTTTCTCTTCATTTTTTTCTTCTTCTCCGCACAATATTCCTCTCCTTCTTTCTCTGCCTTCTAACCGAGAAAACTCGCCCGTATATTCGATAGAGCAGAGAAACTTCCCACTTAGGAGAAAAAAAAAAGGCCACATCACCGCTGGGTCTTTGGAAAGGAAGTTTGATGTACGGCGGATGATGTGCACTGGGAAGTGGAATTGGAGCGCCCGAGAATCGATGGTGCGGGCACGCAACCAGTTCCGATGCAGGGGCTGCAATTGACACTTGGACAAATATGTGGCGCGGAAAAGCGCCAAGGGCACTTGATCAGGGACGTACTCTATAGAACTGGAATGATGACACTTCTGGCCACGGAGCTTGAACGAACGAGGCGATAGAGGCGAGCAATTTTGTGGCTCACCGCAGGAGCAGAAGAAAAGAGTGTAGTGGAGGGTGCGGTGGAAACCTTAAATGAGGGCCTGCATGCGCAAATACTCGAAATCGCGGTAGGGATCAATTGAAGTTCAATGTTGCTTTGTGGCTATCGTCCCCATGCTCATACACCTGATCAGTCAGGGTCTTGTTATGCGGACGCCCCAAAAAGGGGGACCGGGAAAGCATCACTGTCTGTAAGGAGAAAGACGAGCATTGAGATGACAGCACGACGCGTTCGGTCCAAGACGCAATCAAACAGGAGGGAGGAATGCCGGAGAGCCGCCGAAGATGTGGTGAGTGGGGACACTCAACGTCGTTAGCTGTGTCACTTGACTTTTCTCCATTCAATGAGCGACTTGCTCAATCTGGGAAATAGCCATGTCGGTAGGAACGGTCCGTCTCGGCGGACGTCCGATGTTCCAGTTTCGTGCTTAGTCAGGCTCCATCTTCCATTCCGGGCAGGTCCGCGGTCCAAATACTGTCTTCGCTCATCGCCTGCCTGGTTTGTGATGTGTGGTGTGTAGTATGTGGTGTGTGCTTCGGTATAGAGGTAAGCAGGTATCAATTGATCAATGACAAGAAGTTTAACAGATTCAACATATTTTGGGGTTGCGAACTCGTCGGAAGAGATCTGAGAGGTCTGCGGCAGTCTGTGAGAGTCTGCAAGCGACGCATTGTGGGAGGCATTTCCTTTGATCAGCGTAGCTCATACTAAACTACGTCGCACCTGCTCCAATCGAGGAAGCTGTCAATCGATGTTACCTTTGACCCATCATCGGTGGGGGTAAGGCAGGACCTTAGTTGGGGGGACTGCAAGGCGGGAAGGATGTGGACGTGTATGGCTCATCAAAGTATAAGGTCGAGGTTCCTGGGAGAAGCTAGACTTTAGGGAAGGAAAGGCTGATTGATGCCTACCGAGCAGGGATGTCGCCCCGACTTCTCGAATGGAATATAACAACTATGGTGCTGCTATCTTGAGGAGGGTGGGAATACCCACGTGTTAACAATTAAATGATATTGAGTGCATCATAAGCCTGGTCCCACCTGTGTCGACTGCCCTTATACGGATTATCTGACAGAGCTGATCGCAGCAATGATCTCGAATGGCAAGGTATTACCTCCGGCATCGATTGGCGCTGTACATTACCGCCTCCCTGCATATGCCATCTCGATTTTTCTGGCATTCTCCGAAGAGCCCAGGAGCTGTTCTCAAGGACTTCGTGGTTTCTAAACTCTGTAACTCCAAGTCAAGGCAAGAGCCTCGGTTCCCCACAACTACAACTGATTGGTTCCGCCGATGGAGAATTGTTGGTAGGAACCAGAGAATGCGTGCAGACGGAGGACAGAACAAAAAAATGTCCGCGAAACACTACGACCTTAGTGCGGTCGACAAAACATGGATCTGGGCCCAAGAAGTTCATGAGGGGGAGTAACTGAAAAGCTTTGAAACCCATCCATCAATCTCGACAGGGCCCCGAGGTAGCATCCCCAGCCAAGAACAGACGACCCATGCGTAAATCTTCGTGCGAGCCTGCGTCGTGTCTCTCGGGTTGATATGGAATTGGAAAAATAAAAAAGAAGAGAAAAAGAAAGTCAAGAAATGGTTTGTGAGCCTTTGCTTTGTGCTCAATCGCAACAATGAAATTTTTTGTGGCGAATCAATACTTTGGCTCACCTGGCCGAATGCCGTTGGACCGAGACCCCGTTCAAGTACTCCTTGCTTTTTTTTATCGTATCAATGATTATCGTAGGGGACTACTTCATAGCTTCGAAGTGGACACAATAGAACACGAGGCAGTCAGCTGGCGCCATGTCAAACGGGCTTGTGTCTAAACTTATCGATCGGGCACGTTAGGATTTCGTCTTACTCTTCTAAAACTTTTCCTTTCGATGCAAAGGACGCGGCCCTTCCTTTTTCTACGGAGTAATCTGCTCTCCTCAAGGTTGGGATGCAGAACGGAAGAACGTGCTCAGAACATCGGCTGCCGCTGCGCGAGACACCACTTCTTGATACCTCAGGATATTGGGTACTTCCCGGTACTGAGATCACACACTGTTCTGCTGCATGCTTGGATTGGGGTTTCCATGTGGGGAGCATGGGTGGCAAGCCCTCCTTCCCCAGTTCCAGGGTGACCCTGGATCCACGGGGCGGGTATCCCACGAGGTACTTCCCCAGTAGATTGCCTCTCTAACGGCTCCCCGGGCCGCAGCTCCCCCTCTATTCCTGTTCCTGACCACCCAGGCACTTAATGTAGATGATATGGCAAGTCAAAATAAATATGTATACTTGATTCCGGACCAGCCGAGGACAACACAAGAATATCATTTATACACAGACGGATGGTGTAGCCGTACATTTTACGTTGTCGTCTGCCAGAGTCGCAAGAGTCTCCTGGTTCAATGTCGTAATTTAACACAAGAAGGGTCAAATGTCTTCTGGAACAATGCACAGTCCCGACAATGCCCAGAGATGGAATGACGACTCCGGGTTCTCGTAGGGGGTATATTGCTCTCTCAAGGAATGAGATAATGTCCGTCAGAAATGCTGCCATAATCTACCAAAGTTGGTTACGTTTTCCTCGCACCCATATCCCTGACCCTATGAAGAGAGCAATGGGATGGAAGGGCGCCGGCCGCGCTGTCATTCCAACTACTTCGTAGACGGTACCGAGGTAGTAACGGTACCACTTGACCATCGGGGAATCTCCGTTCCGTGGACAATAATTTTGCCGTCCGTTACTCCGCATAAGGAGACGGAAGATGCACAACGCACCAAGCACGAAAGCCCGTTTTCAATGTTCACTGCAACTGAGCTCTGTAATCGACGCTGTCCCCAAGTACACTTTAGTCGTCTAATAATGGCCCATAGACCACGTTGCCGAGCGCAATTATTCACTAGTAGCTAGGGGTATCTGCCTCCAAAGCATGGTAGGAGCCTAGGCGGAATATTCCGTGCTCTCACAGTCGACGGCGGGAGAGAAAAAGTAAGGCCGATAGGGACAGCAGGGCAGGGATCACAAGCGTGGATCAATCGTTCAGGGGACACGGACACCGGAGCAAAGGCCCCTGCTGGCGATGATTATCCGCATGACACAAACTATCCGAACCCAATGAAACTGCGGCTTGTCCATCTTGGAGTAAATCGAGTAAATCGAGCAATCCAAATTATCTGCGTGCCACATGCGAATTTGTTGCGAGCTTTATTTTCGTCAGTTTAGATCAGATCAGATTTGATACTTTCCGCATGCCGCGTCGCCGGTCGGAAGTCGGAAAGCGCCACCCGCTCGAAGGACGAATCATGAGTCAGGATGGGATCCTTGGGGAAGGTGAACCCCACGAATGCTCAAGAGCCTCAATGCGCTCTCGGAATATCAGCGTCATCGAGGGTTTGTGTAAATAGAGCCAGCCACTATAAAACTAACTGTAGTGCTTTAAATGGGTCTCAATTTTTTCTCTTGGCCCCTTCCTCAGTTTGACACGGAATCCTTTGCTCCTTCAAAGTGGAAATGATGTATATCTGCTCCGGATTCTGTTGTGGGGACGTTGCGCTTTCCCGACGAATACATTCATCTGAAGTCGGAAGTTCCCGACGTGAACTAGATTCCCGACGAGAACCGATAAACTTCATTGTTGACCGTGACCCGTAGTGCTCTCCGCTTTAGATCAGTCGAGTAAATCTATTCTGACTCTTCCCTTTTGTGTTTGCTTTTCTTATTGTCTTCGTTCTTTCGTTTCTTATCCGGAGCTGAATTAATAGTTCAAGACCCCCTTTCGTGAACTGAACAGACGATAGCAATTGCATGACCGATTCTCCGGCCTTGGTCATGCGGCTCATTCCACTAACAGCAATTTCAAAATTTCCTACTGCTCACTAAACCGCTCGACCAACTTACCACGAAACTATCTCACGACGGCCTCAATCATCACCACACCCCTCAGATATTCTTGTTGGAGCCTCCACATCGGCCGCTACCTTCTCATCCATTCCCAACATCCATCCCCGGAATCCCGTCTCCACCACCCTGCAAGTTGACGCAGCAAGGGCGGTTGATTGCTTTTCTTGCCTACGCCCGCCAATTTGTCTTCTAGGCTCGGCAACACAGCTTATTATCGACGGACTTCTTCGAAATCGCCGGCGGTTTCCGTACCAGAAGCGGCGGAAACCCTGGACGACAACCCCGGCTGCCATCCCCGCCGGAAGCTCGGGTAGCTATCCTTCCAAGGACTGGGCCTTTGTGCTTGGTACCTAAATAGTTGGTGTTGGTTCTTCCGATATTTCTGGCTGGCCATCGAGAGTCCATGACGACCGCTGAGTCGTTGGCACTTGTTGATCCTAGTTTGGGGGAACGCTGTTGTAATTGAGAGGCTACACTCTTGTGTAAAGGCCAGATTCAACATTGCAGCAAAGCTTCTAGGAAGAACTAGTTTCGTGGAATCCACATAACTCTTAGGCATGACCAGCCAGCGACGGTCACAGAGTGCGGGCGGAGCTACTCGCTCAAACCCGCTAGTGGTAGAGGCCCGCCCGGCGTCTCCTACCTCGGGCGTTGAGCTTTCTGATCTACGACCTGGTAGTAGGCTAAGCTCCAGTAGCAGCGCCTCCAACCTCTCCCAGCATGAAGACAGGAGCCCATGTGGAGCCTCAAATGTCAGCCTACCAACGACTGTCCAGTCAATGGACGACCGGATACCTCTCACGAAGTTCTGGTCGAATCATGTTAGCATGATTGTTCAGCCTGAAGATAGCCGAGATCACCTAGGTACGTTTGTCATTCACCGTTCCTGATTCTCTATGCACGCCTCTGAGAATGGAGGTGGTTGGCGGGATCACAACCCGTCTTCCCTAACCATGTCTCTGAGTTATTTCGCATTGCGTCCTCTATTACTTTATCCTACCTATATTGGGATGGAGATCTTGAATTCCCGCTCTCACTACTGGATCCTTGCATGGAAAATAATAGTAGTTGCAGATCAGAAGCATCTGCCCGTGTCCCTCGCGAGTGCTGAGCCGCTGAGATCGACTCCCTTGTTCCCGAGCCGTTTCCGCGCTTAAAGAAAAACTGGCGAGGTTCGCCCGAGGGATGCTCTTTCTTAAGGGATTAAGTGCTAGTGCTAACAACCGCACCGCCCTCTTTGCACACGTCTATGGTTATTCTAAGATCGCCCACATGAAGGATGCCCCGAGTGGAGAGCAATATTTGGGACGCCGCTTGTATGTGGCCTAGTAGCGGAGGGCACCACACACATTGTCCAGGTTACTTCCCTGAGCGATATTAGTGGCATCAATGTGGACAGCAAAACATGGCACTCGTTTTGTTCTTGCAAAGGCCCCCTACGCAACTCTCGCGGAAGGAGTGACGAGACCACCTTCCTTCTTGTATTCGAGGAAAGGAAGCCTTATATGTCCAACTATAAGTAACAAGTGATCAAGGTGGTAGCCCACGACTCCAACAGCGCAGTCGAAAAGAGATCCGGCTTTCATTGGCGCATCTATTCGAAACAGATCACCTGTCTTCATTTTCTGTCCACTTCTTCTTTTTCTTTTTTTCTTTTTTTTTTTTTTTTTTTTTTTTTTTTTTCTTTTTGCTTAATTTGCCATGGGCGTCGCTAACATCACATTAAAAACTGGATAGCTATCGAGCGAACATTCCTTGGATATTTCAGAACATCCCTAGCATTCGCGATGATGGGAACTGTGATTTCCCAGCTCTTCCTCCTCCAGCAACAAGATGAGGGCTTCGGGTATAGGGAAATTGGAAGGTCGATGTCGACAGCATGCCTCTCTTTCTCTATCATAACCGTTCTCCTTGGGGGTTGCCGAACATGGAGGCATCAACATGCGGTCGCCGCGGGAAAGGCTCTTGCAGGTGGTTTTGAAGTCTCTATTATCGCCTTTGGAACTATACTTGTAGGTCACTCACCAGTTCCTCTCCCCGGCATTATCCTTGTACTCACGACATGTGGCTGACGCATAAAATAGCTCGGTCTAGTATTTCTGGGCCTGGTTATAAGCGTTGGGGTCACAAAAGAAGCCTCCTCGAGGTTGGGAGGGTAAGAAGTAGTTACCTTATGCTAAAAGGTACTCCCCATTCCGACAATGTTGACGACAGCACTCTGGTTGGGACCTGCACAGGGACTTCTCGATCGACAACTTGAAGACGTATATTTGGACCATTCGGGTTTGAAACGTCTTCATCGTCGAAACAGACGTCCGTATTCTCGGGTATTACTGGAGATGGCGGGAATGGTGCAAAAGCGACCCGACGCCCGTTAGAGGGGAAAAGGGACAACAAGCTTAAGGAGTCTGCAGTTTGATATAAAGCGTCAAGGGTTATTTTACCTCATCCGTTCCGGAACGATTACACCAGTGAGGAGAAGCGGCCTGGGCCAGCCGGTGTGATGACGTCTAGCACCCTTGAGAGATAAATGAACTCCCACCTGCCGCGCTACGCTTCGAAGACAGGCATTTGCCGTGTTCTGGGAGTACTCACTCTTACCTACCCAGTCTATTTGCCACTCTTGTTCCTTCCGGCACCGACCGGGCTGGGAGGTAGCGGAGTAAGGTCCAATTAGAGGGGCTCGCTAAACGACAGTGACAGATGGACCTCGCTTCCTCGTCACGGTACCTGCCTTGACATATGGTGGGTATAAATGAGAGACCTAATATCAATCTGTTCTTGTATTGCTCCGGTGTTTGGGGGCTGCAGGGTTGAATTACCATTCTAGCCGCTCGCATGCTGCTCATGAGCAGCGGCGGCCCAGATGTGGTCGGGTGGTCGGGTGGGCGCCCTCCTCAGGCTCAGGGACGTTTTAGGATTTCAGCATATACACCAAAATGAACACATCTGGTGGGATACCGAGTGTGTTGCAGGAGTCTGGCCGACAAAGCGATCGGATCCGAGTTACCAGAAGAGTTGCATTATGCCCCGTAAAAACCGGCCGAGCGAACGCCCGCGGAATCAAGGGAACGGGTTGGAAACGTCAGATAAATATGGTGAAGAGAGGGACGTTTTTGATGCCTATTTTGTGACCGTTGGTTTTTTCTTTCTCCTTCCTTTCATCCTTGATTCCGATTTCCAGAATGGTTTCGTGCATTAGCCGCCCTTGCTTAACGAATTTACGTATATTATTATATCCACGTTGTTTTCATGATGGTCCCATTACCTGGCTTCGATATATTGTTCGGTGCTCTGGCGTGTTGGCGCTGATCCCAAATTACAGAAAGAGGAGGCAAACATTGGCCTCGGACGAAGTCGCCCCGAGCCGATGAGGTCTATGGAAAAGAGGCCATATAGGCTTAAAAGGGATATGGGGGGCGATGGGTATATTGGCTTACGCTTTTGTCGGAGCCCCGATACAAAGGCGGCAGGGACTCTTTCTGACGAATATGAATTGAAGAAAATCGCCCCGGCGTAGATTCTGGTGGCGAGCACCGAGTCGCGCAAGCTTTTCTGAGGAGACTTCAATTGCGTGGCTTTCATAGAGTGAAGATGCATAACACCTTCAAAATACCATTTCAACTCAGTGGCATAATGAAAATCGGGCTGGGTCTGTATGCATTCTCGAGATGTGCTTGCTGTGTCACGGACGCGAGAGCCAACCTGGGTTTTCACTCTCAATGGTTATAATACCTGTATTGGAGCATTATCTACGCCCCGCGGGAGTCCAGTGGCTACATCAAAATCTGAAAAAATCCCAATCAAGGTAAAAGTGAGATCTTACATCGGAGCTTATCCCAATTTATTATCAAGGGAGCCGCAATGAGAAGATTGGCACGACATCCTTGGCTAGATATCGAAAGGAGAGGCCCTCAGTTGAGTCATGAGCAAGACCTCACGCGCAGACAACTCCGCCTGTTGTCTCTACTGCCGAGCTATGGATATTGCCTTTTATGGACATTCGAGGACTAACTGGGTCATTCTGGTTAGGTATCGGAAGGGTTTCGCACATTCCAAGGACTGGTCGAGTAGGTGCCGAGTTACGACCCGATTGGATACTGGCTCCAAGATTGATGCTTCAACTTGCAGCAATGTCGGCGGATCTAGTCGGTGGTTCATGAGGCCACTTCATGTTCCGCAACGGCGATTGCAAAAGCTGGTATCTTGTCTTCTATGCTTTTCCAGCAGAGTGGAACGTTTGGGGTGACACCAGTCTCAGCTCCTGCATCGCTATTTCTTCCTGCATCGACGACTGTAGGTGCGTTTGAAGGAGGAGGCACGCGATGGTCAAAGTCAATTGCCTCTACGTATGAGAGGATTTGAACGATGTCTAGGACACGTATCTTCCCACGACGTGATGTGGTGGAGTTCGAGCCTCGAGACTGACCCTTAAAGCACGAGGTTGATGGTTGATGTTGTACTGGAATGTTGGCTTCCACAACGCCAAATTTTGCTCAAGACCTCCCCTTTAATCAATACAATTGCTTTTTTTTTTTTTTTTTTTTTTTTTTTTTTTTTGGGGGGGGGGGGTTGGTTGGCTGGCTGGGCAGTAGAGACATGCAAGCCCTCATTTTCAACCTCTATTTATTTATTTCCTTTGCTCCCTCCTTTCGATCGCGGGCAGTAAATATTTGCCGACATCGGTGGATCCGATGGAGCCATCAAGTGACACAGAAAGACACCAAAGGTGAGCGAGTTCCGAACCTCCGGGGTCAGCTTGCAGTTTTACCTCGCAAGCGGTGATTCGATCGGAGCTGAGCCATGATCAGACTTCTACTCGGCCCTCCGATTCGCTTTTATGAGGGAGCTTAACTCCAGGCGGGCAAGGATTAGATTGTGGCAGCAGAGCCAAGCCAGGCCAGGTCAAGCTGTAATTGGCCGAAGATACACGAGAGGCTTTTCCACCCTTTGACATCATTTTATCGCTCAGGGACTGGGACGGACTGGTGATGTGGTGACCAAAACGACGTCGTTCCTGAGACTGAACTTTCTTCAATTTTCATCGTTTTGCCACCTCCAGAATCCCATCTGGTCAATTGAAAACACGCGAAATCGCTCTGCTCATCCGAGGTCCATAGATTGTCGAGACGATCATCGACGCGATCATCGACGCAGCATCGCCAGATTGGATGAGAAAGGTCATACCTGTCGTCAAGGGTGGCAATTGTTGCTTCTCGGAGTTGACGTAATCACAGCCTCCCCCCGGTTACCATTTCCCACTTTGCCCGATACCGAGCTCAGTTGCACCTGCATCTTCCGACTCGAATTGGCATCAAGTCGTCCTTGCCAGCTGCTGGGCTCTGTCCATGCCAACATCGAGATCACGCGTTCTTCCCCTTCTTCTCTTCTCTCTTCCCAGCGTGCTCGAAATCGAAACGACGTCTCCCCAATCATAGTTGGGATTCTCGTCGTCGAGCTCTTTGATTATCACTTCCAAAACCTCACCCGATTTTTCTTTTCTTTTCTCTCGACGAATTTGGCCGGCAAACTCGACTTGAGCGACTCCTTCGACGTCCATCCATTTGTTATTCCTTGTGTAACGCTTCTCTAGAGTTTGATTCGATTGGACTTGGTTGAGTCCTCAAGTCACCATGGCGTGGTCCAAGTCATCGCGGATTATCACCATGGTGGTAATCTGCACCATATTCTTTCTTGTTGAGTTGATATCTGGTTACATGATTCATTCTCTTGCGCTTCTAGCGGACGCTTTCCACATGGTGGGCCTTTCTCTCTGCACCTGGCCGAAGGCTCGTTGTTGCACTCCTTGGCTGACTCTCCCACCCTTTTTGGGGCGAACAGCTTAACGATATCATATCCCTGCTTGTCGGCTTATGGGCTGTCTCTGTTGCTCGAAGAGCGACGACGGACAAATTTTCCTATGGTGTAAGTTGTCCGACATCTGCCTGCTTCCTCTCATGACACCCAAGTCTAGCGCCTAACACCGTATCGCAGTGGCTCCGAGCTGAGATTCTAGGTGCCTTTTTCAACGCCGTTTTCTTGATCGCCCTGTGCGTTTCTATCGTCCTCGAAGCCGTTACGCGATTCTTCGACCCTCCGGAAATCAACAACCCGAAGGTTATGCTCATAGTCGGCGCTTTCGGCCTTGCCTCGAATCTCGTTGGATTTGCTATCCTGGGTGGTCATGGTCACGATCATGGTGGCCACGACCACGACCACATCCATGAGGGCGCGCATGGTGCCGAGGACGAGCAGCGCCTTGCAGAGGAGGGCCGAGGAGAGGGCGAGATACTGGAGACCGACGCCGAGATCGCCGGCCAGGGCGGTAGTGCTGTCGATGTCCTTCCACATGTTGCGATTGCCAGAGCCTCGTCTCTGCCGCGTCAGCCTACTGGTGGGATGGAGAACGCTGCGGAAGATCGCCCGAGCGTAGCTATCAGGGGTCGGGCCCGCCGTAGGGCTGGCAGCGCCCACCACCATCGGCTCGCTAGTATCGACGACCTGAGCATCTATCCGTCAAGCTTCCGACAGGAAATTATCGCCGCCTCGCGATCGCAACCTACGTACAATGACGTCTCTTCCTCCTCGTCCTCCGAAGATAACGGTGGTGCAGATGAGCGCACTGCTCTGCTCAGTGACGCGGACCTACCTGCCCTCGAACCCATCCGATTTAAGCCTACCGCTGGAAGAGCGCGAAGGGGTTCCGTAACTCACATTCACCATCACCATAGCAAGCCGAAGAAGGACAAGCCGCACGGCGGCCTTGGTCATAGTCACGGTGATATGGGGATGCACGCCATGATTCTTCATGTCCTCGGAGATGCCTTGGGCAATGTTGGCGTCATCATCACGGCTCTCGTCATTTGGCTCACCGACTGGAAGTATAAGCTGTACACCGATCCTTTCGTCTCTCTGTTCATCACTGTCATCATCCTGCGATCCGCGCTTCCCTTGACGTTTGCGACGTCCAAGATTCTCCTCCAGGCCACTCCCGATTACATCGACATTAACGAATTGCGCGACGATATCCAGAATTTGCCAGGCGTTCTGAGCTGCCACCACATCCACGTTTGGCAACTGTCCGATACCAAGATCGTTGCGTCGATGCATATGCAAGTGTCTTTCCCCATCTCCGAAGAGGGTGGCGAAAAGTACATGCAACTCGCCAAGCGTGCGAGAAAGTGCCTCCACGCGTACGGCATCCACAGCGCCACCATTCAGCCCGAGTTCTGCCCCGACAAGTCTCAGCACCGCGAATTTGTGAGTCTCGAGGACGCCCGGGCGCACACTCTGGACGGATCGGGCGGCGACGGGACCGTGAGTCCTACATCCTCCCCGAATCAACAAGTGCCTATGTGCCTGCTTGAATGCGTCGACGACTGCGATCAAGAAGGCTGCTGTAGTGTACTGAGCACTTCCACGACGAGCCATTCAGCTGCGAACAACCATGGACACAATCACTAGGAATTGTGCATCGTTTCGTGAAGACTTTCCTGTTCATTTGAGCATTTCTTCAAGATCAATTGGTGCGGTTCAAGTCCACCCGCAATTAGCTTTGCGGCGTCTTGCTTTGGCGGCACAAAAGCATTGTTCTCGTTTTATATATCTTTCATAATACTATACTTCGAACAAGCCTATTTTCTTCTCTCCGTCTTTACTCTTTTTCTTTTTGTTTTCCTTTTCCTTTTCTCTCGCTTAGCAGGGCTGGTCAGTGGCGTTTTGTCGGAGAATAGGCGCAATGGCGGTTAGCATCATTCTTGAGCATTCCTCGAGGATGACTTGAATTCCCATGTTTCCATTTTGTTTGTCTTTGCATTTCGGCTTAGACTGCGGCGTGACGGGAGGGTGAACCTGGTATTAGAGCTGCATGTCATACATAAGTGCACGAAGCATGTGTAAGATGAGAGGGCAGAGGGAATTACTGGTGCACTGATTCGACTCAAGTCATCCGCCCCTCAGGGTAGATGTATCTGGGCAGTGTCATTACCATGCAACCCATCAGCGAGGACAAGATGTGTCTTGATGTCTGGGGTGTTATCGAGTATTATATATAGATTAATCCCATGAAACATGATGTACGATCTTATCTATTCGTGGCCCAGAATGAACTAGACAACGGCAGGTTAGAGAGAAGATTGTGTTATTAGATCTATACATGTAACTAATGATCGATGTCTAAAGTTCGTAACCCTCGATGTATCCCACCAACTCCAGGCGCCCTACTCACGAAAACAGACCAACTTGCCACCCTCTACTCCCACGACTCTTATATCTATGAACTCAACACTCA